>NC_140740.1:43032500-43780000 GCF_050655825.1 Lonchura striata
AAAATACTTCAAATTACTGTTCCAAGACTTTAAAAAATTATCTGCTACTGTGACAGCACTTAATTGCAATTAGGGGTTACTTTCAGCTCCAAAGTTGAAAGGATTCTGCCTGCCTTTGAAGACAAAACTAATGCTGAAGTATGTCTACACTGGAATTTTTTTTATATCAGCGGCAGTTTGCAAAGACAGACAGACAAATAAACTTATTAACTGACAGACAGACAGGCAGGCTCTGGTTATTCAAAGTCAGACCTTACTTACCTGTTCTCGTATAGAGGTGATTTCTCTTTTCCTCTGTCATTGCTGCAAGGGTTTTCTGTTATGATGCCGAGAAAAGTCAAAGTATGTGTACATGAAAACACAAACAATAAATTAGAAGATAATGAATAACTAAAAGAACATCCCCAAGCTATTCCTCACAATATTTTTTCCTTAAATTCATATAAAGACTGAATAGCCAAATCAGTGCTTGACAACACATGAGTTTTCTTTTATGTTTATTGTTTGCCTTACATAGTCTTTCTCATATATTACCCTTATTTTCAATGTCTGGAGAGATTACTAGTGGCTAGGTCTCCAAGCAACACTCTGGAAGACTTTAGATTTCATATAAATTGTACTTCATATTTTGTCATTCTCATTTTGATGTCCCAGACTTCATGGGTCATCTCAGTAGACGCCTCTGTTCAAGCAGCATTATCTTGCCTTTAATATATTTCAAATTTAACGCTTTGTTATCTTGTAATTGCAGAAGTGGAAATAACAATTTAATTGTATCAGTAATGCTAGAAAAGAGGATTTTTCTATAATCCTATGAGGGCATTTTCTTTGGTGTGTGGCAACAGAATAATTTGTGAAATGTTATTGATATTTTTTCACCCACCAAAAAGGAACAGAGAGAGCTTTTTATGTCAAAGGGCACAGATTAGTGCAGAATGATGTGATGCCATTTTTGCCATACTGACCTCAGTATATTTGGTTTTCAATAGTTTGTGCTTCCAATCGGACTGACACTATTATCAGACAGCAATTTTTCTTTGGGAGTCAACAACAAGATTCAGAGAGAACTTCATTTACTTGTTGCCCGTTTTGACTTATGCTGCCCTGAACAAAGGCTTAGTCTAAGTTCCCTAGAAATAAATAAGGAAGGTCGGAATTTACTGTTCTTTCCATTAGAAGTTGCATCAGGGTGTTCTTAGCCAAGTTATATTTAAAGAAAAAAAATGGTTCATGTGACTAGAGTAGATTTTCACAGCAATTTATTTTTACATAGACTGGGAGCTCCTTTGTTTCTGAAAACCTAGCTCTAGATAAGGTTTTCTGAAAATCTGGTCTTTGAGACTGATTATAGAAGTCAGTGTCAGTAATAGAAATATAAGTCACTTTCCCCAGAACTTCTTCAGTGGTGAAGCCTCAAAAAACCTTGCAGTCTTCAAATCCAGGAACATGTACACCCATGTGCATTGTGTTTCTTTATGGAAGACTTTGAGATGGGTTGAATATCTGCACCCATTTTTGATGTCAGGGCATCTCACATCCTAGCAGCAAGCAGATAATGAACTGTATTTATTTATTTATTTGGATCCTGAACTGTTGTTATCAATGACATATGCATTATTGAATTTGAATAGTATATTAACTTGCAATAAACTCATATGATTCTTCAAGTCTCATGGTACAGAGCACACAGATCACTGGCTTTTCCTTACACAGACCTTCACCGAATTGAATTATTAAGTTCTGCTGACGTTCTATATAGACGTTTGCTTTACATTGTGCTACATTTTTTCTCATTACATTTTCCTATGATTTATTTATGACAATCCTATGCATATAAAATCTGTGCTCTGAAGATCACATTGCAATGACCTAACTGGCATTCCTGGAAAAGTTCACAGCGATGATTCACAAGTGATTCACTCTTTACAATGCTCTTTTCTCCTCTGAAGTTAGTCCTTAACATCCCATATTTGCTTAGAGAGCCACCGTCTACTTAATTTTTCATCTTGTGATTTTCTAGGACTGTCTTCTACAAGAAGTAGATGAGTAAATGGCTAATGCAGAGATTTTAAAAGCCCGAATGATGAAATACTCCTCCTCATTATTTACTTCTACAAATTTATTTTCATGTAATACATCAAGACAGATGTGAAGTGTTTATGTGTCTGTGTTCAAACTTCCTCTTTTAGGTTATATGCAACATTTGTCCAAGCAACTCAAAATATTCTAGATGTTGACTTGCCCCTGCTCTAATTAAGCAAGAGAAATGACAGTCAAGCACAGACAGGCTATTATATACTGGCATGCTGAACACTTGCAAATATTTTATCAGTGAGTCAGGGCTCAGTGTGTAAGTGTAGACAAAGCAGATGACTGTCTGCACAGCACACTGCTGGGCGTATGTTACAGTTGGGGAATGTCTCCTCTGGCTGTACCTAAAAGTTCATAAAGCTCAGCAGCATTTGTGGAGAAAATTGTGCATGTACAGGGCTGAAGATGGAAAAAGAAGCAAAGTGTTTCACAAAATATGGAAATAACAAACTATTTGCAAGGGTAGATAGTGATTAAAATGCTAGCACAGTTAGTGTGATAGTTACACTATCACACTTTGTGATAGAATCACAGAATATGCTGTGTTGGAAGGAAAGGTCATCCAGTCCAACTCTTAACCCTACACAGAACCTTCCCCAAGGGTCTCACCATATCCCTGAGACCATTGTCCAAATGCTTGAGTTCTGTCAGGTTTGGGGCTGTGACCACTACCTTGGGGAACCTGGTCCAGTGCCCAACCACCCTCTGGATCAAGAACCTTTTTCCACTATCTAACCTTAACCTTCCGTGACACACTTCAGGCTAAAGGGACATGGTTCCAAAATGAAAGAGGAGCTATGTAGATCAGATATCAAGAAGAAATTCCTTAGTGTGAGGGGGGTGAGGCACTGGCATATTTTCTCAGGGAAGCTGTGGTTCCTCCATTTCTGAAGTGTTCAAGGTCAGGCTGGGTAGGACTTGAATCAACATGATCTAGTGGAAGATGTCCCTGAAGATCCCTCTCAACCAAAGCTGTTCCATGATTCTATGATTTTTCTAGGGTGCTCAGATTTTTTTTTTACCCCAGCTGTTCATCCTGCTCCTGTCTCCTCTGATTGTCTGAGACCTAGTCCTGATCCTTCTGAAGAGAAGTTTGGCTTTTATGTTGAAATGCTTTTAACTGGATGGATGTCATAGTCAAAGGGTTTGATTATTTTTTTTTTTTTTTGGTGGAAGGCACTTGAAAGATATTCTGTCTCTGAAGATGCTGCTGTATTTATGATAGATTTTATCCTTTCTTCTTCTCAGCTCATAAAATAGATAAAGGAGATAAAACTTGTCTATGTGATATGAGGCTTCCAGGGAGGCAGAGGAGGAAGAACAACAACCAGTTCTTCAAGTGGTCACCACAGCTCCTGTGCAGTTCTACTGTAGTACCTACATGTACATCTCCTTAGACAACAAATAATTTGTGACAAGGGCTGAAAGATAACTTTAATCATAGTCAGTCAAAATCAAAAAAATTCAGATGTAGATGATGACGTTCCCTCAAGGACTTCTATGAGCCAATTTTAGTCCCATCCTACAGTACTGTGCTGGGATCCCGAGGATACACCTTCTACTTCTTGATTCTTAACATACATAGACTTCCTCTCCTCTTGTGTCTCTCTGGCACATACATGATTTTACAGCTGCTGATCTTGTTAGAGTTTTGGTATTCACTTTATTGCAAAATAGGGTGGAAAAAAAAACAGGGAAATTTCAGTTGGAAGGAACATCAAGAGGTCATGCAGTCCAACCTCCTGTTCCAACCAGGGTCAGAAATGAGGTCAAATTGGGTTATTCAGAGCAGTCTCAGGGAGACTAATATTTTAACTGTAAAAAATAAAGATATGAAGCTTTTAAAATATTAGAATGCTAGCTCTCAAGGCTATTCTTTTGCCCAGAATCTGCTTGAGCTTTTTTTAGCATGGTGGAAGAAGTTGCTAACCCTTTTTGGATGCTTTTTTTCCTTTATCTATATACACATACCCTCTGCTGGGACAAGGCAGTACTGATGATAGCCCCTCTGTGTGATGTGATATATGAGCTATCAACTCAAATATTTTCAGGTAAAAAATATAAGAAAGTTGTAAGTTAGAAAATGTTTTTCTAAGACTTTGGTGGGGATTTTTGTTTGGTTTTATTTGTTTGGGTGGGGGTTTCTGTTTGTTTGTTATGTTTTTTTGGTTTTTGGTTTGATTTGGTTTTAGGTTTTTTGGTGCATTTATACACTTTTTTCCCCTAGGGCTTCTAGAGTTTTAACATCTGGATGGAATTTCAACACCAGAACCCATGTGAAAGACAGAACTAGTTTTGCTTCTCTCATATTGTAAATGAGACCTGAAGATTCAGAGACAAGGTGTGTCCAAAAACTAGATATATTAATGCTTTTTTTTATAACTTGTCCAGAGTGTTTGCTTTTCCATGGCGCCTCCAGATCTTGCAGCACAATGTTATGATGAGCTGAAGTACATAAACAGATTTCAGGAGGTTCAGAATAAGGAAGAATCTGGTTAGAAGAGTAAATAGAAGGACAAAGTTAAAGTTTTACTCTTTTGTTGAAACAGATTGTGAGGATGATGAATACAAAATCTGATTTTTTTATTTTCCTGTCACATCAGCTCTTAATGATACATAAAATTAAATACACATTTTTCAGCTTCTCTTCTGATGAGCAATGGATTGATCAAATGTTTAATTGATTGATTTATTTTGGCAGAAGAATAACCAAAAGAAATAAAATATGCCTCCCAAATGTGAATATTATTCACAGTTTTGTTTCCTTTTTGTATTTATTTGTAAATAAAAAATTAGATAAAGAAGTTACTTAGTTTCAGCTAATATTACAAAGATAGCTCAGCCTTTTGCTACTTCTAACCTTACAAAAGATAAAGCTAATAGATAAATTAAACTATCCTGTAATGCATAAATAGACTCCAGTTGATTCTTGACGTAACTTGACTTTGGTATGAGTTGCACTGGAGGTGAACTTGGCTGGACGTTTATGCAAACATAGTCTTGAAAAATTAAGTTTATAATGCAAATACTCTTGGGAGGTTGATTTGATACATATCCTCTCATAATATTTGATTAGGTTTTATTTCAAATGTGAATTTACTATGGTGTCATCTTTGCAATCTAGAACTGTTTCAAGGTTCAATAATTTTGTTTGATTGTGTAGTGATGCAGTCTCTAGAAGATAAATAAATGCAAATAAGGGAAGCAATGAAGAGCCACGTAGGTGATGTAAGTGATCAAAGTGCCTGAGGGGGGTAAGCAAAAAAGAAAGAAAGGAAAAAAAGCTATCATATAAAAGAAAATAGGATAGAGCCAAAAGGTATATAAAGCAATTTTGCTGTCTCATTCACACTTACAGATGATTTTTCCTTGCATTATAACTTCAAAGGCATTAATGCATCCAATTTTTCCTTTTTTTTAAATTCAAATCTCAATTACTTCCATCATTTCTTTAGGGACATCTGCACTTACTTCATTAGAGCACACAGATGAGACATATTTTCTTGACATCTGGCCAGTTCATTTTTTTTAAGTTGTTTATTCCTGTGTCTCACAGTTGTTCAAGGTTAACGTGAGAATAGTACGAGATTCATCTCACTGAATTCCAAAGGTATCACTTTAGGATAGGCTATCCACTTGATATCTGTAGAAGTGGTAAGGTACTTTTAGAGCATGATTTCTTTCATCCTGAAATAAGCACCAGAGAGGTCAGATGGATTACCCTCTGAAGATACCTGCTACCACCATAGTTTTAATAAGATGAGATTTAGCTGTTCAGTGCCACTGGATATGCCTTGAGATCCTACCTGGTTTCCAGCTGCCATTCCAGAGAAGCGTGTGTCTCCCACAAGACCTGAGTCATACTGGCCATTCTGTGTTGGTTTTTTGGGTCAGTAAGCACACCTAGAGCAACATTGTAAAGTTTTTGCAACCAATCAGATTTTATGGTTAAAAATCCCATTTACGTTTTGCTCAGAAGGCATGATGATTAATTGCTCCTTGTGTTGTTATTTTTGTGCTGTTTTTGAAGGTCACTGGTCACAGAAAGAAAATTTATGTCTGGTTGAGGCTCAGATCTTAAAAAGGCTGAGTCATTTTGTGCAGGCAACAGGAGTGGTGACATTCAGGTGCCAAAAAAAAGGAGCACCTACTGTCCTGTCAGATTTCCTCGGTTATCTTGACTGGCACTTCAGAAGGAGCTTCATTGCATGTGTGCCAGAATGATATGGATGTCTCAAGTACATTGAAGATGCTAATAATGAGCAGGCACCCAGTGCTAAGAACTTTATTCACTCTCTACCTCTGTCTACTGAGCAAAAGCCTCTTTTGGGGGCCTTGGTTAGTGCCTGAAGGAAGGTGGGCTGGAATCAAACCAAACTCTGAAAAAAAGCTCAGGGCTTTCATGACGGAGAGAAGAGTGTAAACCTAGCTATGTCACAAAATTTTAAGGCACCATGACATATATATATACACACAAAAGCTTTTGAAGATCCCCAACCACCTAAGAATGGTTTACACCTAGCCTAGTTCCAGTTCACTGGAACTTAAATCCATGGAAAATGTGTGTCAATAAATAACTAGGTATGTATTTTAATTTACTTTCTTATACGCAGTAACTAACTCAGAGTAATGCCTTTCCTTAAAAATGTTAAACCAAAGGGAAGATTTGTTTTAATCAGACACAGGTTGCTCATGTTCAGAGGCTTTTACGCTCCTTGTCAGAGCTTGTCATCAGTCACCTCTCTTCCTTCCCAATACAAGGGCAATTCAGACTCCAGAGATTATTCTGAATTACCATATATTCTACTAAAATTGTTACTAGTAACAGCACAATTCCTAAAACATAACAAAGAAAAAATTATTCAATAATATTGGCAATTCATGAGTCTTGGCTCCAGTGGAGATTTAAGTTCATCTCAGCCCATTTTGGGTTCTTGAAACAAAATAATTTTGATGTAGCCCTCCTGAAATCTACTAAGATCTTGCAGACTCTCCATTTTCAACTTTTCAGTAGAATGCATTTTTCACTGTCCCAGCAGTTCGTCCTAAAAATGTACTCAAATGGAAGACATAATCAGAGCCTGGCAAGAAGAAGGAAAGACGGTTAAGGCATTTAAGGATTGAAAAAGTCAATTCAATACAGAAGCACCTGCTCTGGTAAGAAGCCATAAAACCCCAGTGCTTTATTCCAGTGACAAAATAATAATGAGGGAAGGAAATGTCACCAGATTAAGCTGCTACCAAGGATGTCACAAGTAGGGAAAAGAGACTGTAAAGGATATTAACCCACATCCTCATTACACTGTTAAGTGGTCCTTCTCAAATGACACTAGTTTCTATTTATGGATTGTTAAATTCATTTCCAAGTTCTAATCAACAGCACTAGAAATTACATTTACAGAGTTGTATCTTCAAGTAGAATCCCTTATTGCTCTTCCCCTGGAGAAGGTTCTCTGTTGGCTTGTGAGTGTGCCTGTACACACAGGCACACGTGTGTGTGTATGTGTTTGGCTGGGCCATACCCAGAAAGTGTTTCCTCAATATTTCTGAAAACTTTCAACATTTTCACACATATGGGACATACAAACACTACATAAAGTTTCATAAAACAAGGCTATGAAAAGGGATAACATATAGAATGCAGTATGATATGGTAGATAGTCCTTACTCAACGAGGAGTGAATTTAGGTCTAACTACCAGATGGCAGAGCTGAACACAGAAAATCCATATGTGTGATGGCAGCTAGGGACAGCCGTTGACATACTTGCTTTTCCAGCCAAATGCCTCAGCAGATGCAGAGTTTTACACTCTAACATTACAATATGGCACTAAAACCTGGGAGAAGTGTTATATGCAGGAATCAAAGACAATTTAAAGGGACACTGCCAAATTCTGCCTTCTTCCCAGCATGTGTGGGAGGCTGAAAAACTGAAAGAAAGGGGTTTTTTTGGTCCATTTGATGAAGTGATAAGACACTATTTTGTCCTTATAATAAAAAAAGGACAATGAAAAAACAGATAGAGACTAGTGATCAGATTGACAAATCTGTGGGTTTGTTTCATTGTGCCGGTAAACTCCTTAAAAAATACCCACATCCCCTCTCATTTAAATGACATAGCAAATTAAGAGTTTTACAATCAACAAATATGCACGGGATGAAGATCAGTAAATATATTCCTGAAGCTGATAACCTAATATCTATGTGTGGTTTTGCTTTTTCAGTATTTTTTTTTTCAGTTTTTTATGTTGTATCAAGAGAATTACCCTCTCTACTTAGTTCAGAAGTCAAAAAGTAGTACTAACTAATATACAAAATTATATGGATTTGAAATCCAAGAGGAGCTTGTAATCCAGTTTCAAAGTCAGACAGAGGTTTTGTAGAATCACAGAATGGTTTGAGCTGGAAGGAACATTAAAGATTACCTAGTTCCAACACCCCTTCCAGGGACTGGAACACCTCTGCATAGATCAGGTTGCTCCAAGCCCCATCCAGCCTGGCCTTGAACACTTCCAGGGATGGGGCATCCAGAGACTCCTTGGGAAACCTGTGCCAGGACCTCACCACCTTCACAGTAAAGAACTTATTTCTAATAACTAACCTAAATTTATCCTCTTTTGGTTTTTATCCATTACTCCTTGTCCTGTCACTACAGTTCCTGATGAATAGCCCTTCTCCAATTCTTTCAAGAGCAGTGGGAGGAGAATCTCCTCCTTTTGAACTGCTGCCCATGCTCCTTTGGATGCAGCCCAGGATACGTTTGGCTTTGTGGGCTGTGAGTGTTCACTGCCAGCTTAAGTTATTTTTCATCAGCCACCACCTACCAAGATGATCTCCTCAGGGCTGCTCTCAATCACTTCTCCAACACACCTGTGACTGTGCCTAGGATTGCATCACTCTTGAGCTTTGAGTTGATGACCCTTTAAATTCAGCCTCATTCTTGGTCCCCTCTGCCCTCCAGGGCTCTATCCCACAGGACTCTGCCAAGACGGTCCTTGAAGATGCCAGAGTCTGGTCTCTGAAATCCAGGGCAGTGAGTTTGCTGCATGCCCTCCTCACTGTCCTGTGGATCTCCAGGTCCACATTCTCATGGTCACTACAGTCAAGGCTGCCCTTGGAGCATCACATCCCCTACCAGCCCCTCGCTGTGAGAAAGCACAAGGTCCAGTGTGACACCTTTCATTGCTGGCTCCTCAGTCACTTGTGTAAGGCCTTGAACATGTCCTCAAACACTTCTAGAAACAGGGCAGCCACAGCTTCTCTGAGCAACCTGTTAGTCTGGGTCTTTGGAAAACTATATAGTTTGAAATCCGAGCAATGTTTGTGAAACTTCAGTATCTTTTACTAAGACTGAAATTTCACCCTTAATGTTTTTGTGCCCCTGTCCCTTCTTTCTCTTAGATTATGAGCTTTTAAGGGCAGAGACTACCTTCTGCTATTTCTATCTACTGAAGTTAATGTGCCAGGGCTGAAATCCTGACTGGAATTTTAGGCACTGTTTTTATATAATAGATAATACTGGAAAATGGGAACTTGCCTTGGCTTTCTTGAGAAATAATTTTTAGGACTGATTTTGATTCACTGTATGTTTTATTTGTACTTCTGGCTTATTTTGGCATTGATTTTGGTGTGGAGAAATACTTTAAAAGGAAACTTGCAACAGGAAGAGATTTGGATTTTGTGAGGATTTGAGTACTATCTGTGAAGCTGAGAAAAGAGAACAACTTACAGTCTGAAATGTTTACAGAAAATGAGAGGAAAAGGTTAACTGTTACACTCACTACTCTCAGACTGAATACAAAGGATAAATCACACTTCATGTAAAAAAAAAGGCACCTATTTCTCTACATTGATCACAGAGAGGAGTTAAAATAGCTAGTTTGGCTAGATGTCTAAACTCCAGATGATGAAACTTAACCTAAGGGTCTTTTGGATCAGGTCATAAGATATTGCATTCTAACACCATAACATACCTTCAATTTTTAAACACAGTTTTACATTGATTTTGAAGAGGAGCTCCTAAAGAAATCAATGTCAAGCTATTGCCCTTGTGCATACACATGCTCTTAACCAACAAAGTAAGGATTATAAATCTGGAGACTGATAGAGAAGGTTCACCATACTAACAAAGCTTCTTATCAGGACCTTCCCTAAAACTTGCCCATCCTCCACTGGAGAGAGATGTGCTGGCTGGTTAAAAGACTTTATCTACTCTCAGTCTTATTAGTTTAGGAAATTAGTTCCTTTATTAGCTTTTGGATTAAATAAATAAAGAGGATACAATTTCATTTTCAATATTGTCGTAAGTCTTTCCACTAAAATGAAAAGGAAGCAGTTTCTGATTTAAATATATCTAATATCCTGTAACATCTTCTTCTGTGCCATTTACCTATGAAAAATGTTTAAAAATGAAATTCAAACTGCTGCTAGCTCCTGAAAGCACTCATTTTTGAGTTTAACTTTAAATTTTATTGTTTTTGTAGTCTCAATAATTTGGAGTGTTGTAAAATTTAAATTTTGTATTGCTATTTTCCTTACACACAATTTGTCAAAGCATTAAAATGAAAGAAAGAAAGAAAGAAAGAAAGAAAGAAAGAAAGAAAGAAAGAAAGAAAGAAAGAAAAGAAAGACTCAGAAGACCTGTTATGCACGTTTTCTGAAAAAAAAACCAAAAACAAAACCTCTTCATTTTCTGATCTGCAGTCACTTTACACAATTATTTCTGTAGGAAATTTAGCCAGGTTAATTTGTCCTGTTAACCTCAAAAGAATTAAGGAGCCTGCAAGTCCCAGAAGAAATGGGGTCACATTAATATATTTTCCAATACAGTAAAGCCTGTATGTAAAACAGTAAATTTGCAATACTCCATGATATAGGTTAGCTTTTTGTTGTGTTTTGGGAGAGGTAGAGTGATGTAGAATTGTTGGCTAAGTAAATGGGTTTCTGTGTCAAGGTTCCTCTTTGACTGTTTGGCTGTTGGGCTGTTGGGATATAGTACAGAAATTAAGTTTCACTTTTCTTTCTTCTTTTTCTAATGAAAAAGTTTAATAAACTGGACACAAAAGTGACTGCATATACGTAATTTTTTTTCATGTTCATTGAATTAAAACAATCGAAACAATGTCTGATTCTGAATAAAATCCTTACAAAGACAGAATTTTGAAATTAATTGGTTGTTTGTTTAAAAAAATCCATTTATTTGTTCTAACAAGCATATTATTTGTATTTATGGGCTGAAATGAAAAGTGAAAGAGAGGCTTGCAAGAAGATAATTGCACCTCAATCTGTTGCAAAGATTTACATTTACAGACATGGAAAATGTCTGCCCCAGTCCTTTGGTTCCTGTATCAGTAAATCATTAATCCAAAGTAATAACAGCAAAGCTATGAGTTTAATGGAAATTCTTTTTCTGATAGAAAATAACTTTTGAAGAAATTAGAAGAATGTAGTCCAGACAATAACACAAACCTCTCTACCACCACTACCTGTGATCATTGCAGCAAGAATTTCACGAACAGTTTCTCCTAGATAATTTCAAATACAATTCACTAAGATACCTGAGGGCATCATAAGATCAGAGGCTTGTCCTGAAGCATACAAAACTCCTGAAAAAAAAACCAACAACTAAAAACCCCCTACAAAACCAAACCAAAACAAAACAAAGTAAACCACTCAGCAAACAAACCAACATACTTTATCCTTGAATTATCTAAACTATTTTCATGATGACTTTAAAGGTCATTCTTATTTTCTCTCTAGCCTTGCTGTGTTATTCACTGATAAATATTGCCTCATAACTACTACATAATAGGAGGAAAAACAAGATGGAAAGGATAGAAATTAAAGTAAAAGAGAGATGAAACAAATAAGATACATTTATTATTCCTGTGGTCCTGTGCAGGGCCAGCAGCTGGACTTTGACAATTCTTGTGGATCCCTTCCAATTCAGCATATTTTACAATTCTACAACTGCCAGTTATTTCAATTGCTCATTATTGATTTTTTAGACTCTTTTATATGTGAACAATGATTTGTAAGATTCACTTTGACCACAAAGTTTATGTCTCAAGACCTAAAAATTTAGAGAAAGGATAAAACTAGAAAAAGAAACAAACCAAGAAGGACTTGGGTAGCATCATCAAAGGCTGTGGACACACTCCCTAAACAGCCTAGTGCAAGGACAAATCACCTGATTGATCTTATAAAAATCACCTGATCGATCTTATATGATCATTTGTATTCTGCCCACCCCGACATTGCATGTGTTCCTGGCCCCATCCTGACAACTGCATTTCTCTTGGTTGATTATAAATCCTCAGCAGCAATGAAAGGGATTTTTGATAAGCTAATAACTGACCTATCTCTGGACCTTCCATCATGTCCTCTGGCAATGGACTACAAGGAGAGTAAGATACTCTGAAATATTTTGATTTTCCAAAATGACTTCATTAAACAGTCTGGGGTTTCTGGCCTAAGGTCTTTGTAACAGGATAAGTGACCCCTGATCATAGAAAATTGTCTGTATGTAATTTCTGCTGGATGTCTATATTTACTGTTCTAAGATATAAGTGCAAATTTGGCTCTATAAGCATTATGAAAATTGGCTAAGAGTGATGTGATCATCAGGATTAAATTCCAATTTAAAGAAATCACTGCTTTCTCCATTTACCACCTCCACAGGAAGACTCAGAAAGTGCCAATGTCCAATTTTGGTCCCAGTTGCTGTCCAAATTAGCAGGAAGGAAAATAGAAGTTCAGATCTCCTTGCCGAGACTATTCTCCTTGCCTAGGCTGCCCTTGCTTCAGTCTCATCTCTGTTTGCTTGGCATGTCTCAAGAACAAATAAAAAAAATTAGAAAATAAAATGTCAGACTACAAGAAGAAAATTCAATTACTTGAGCCCTCAATCATGCCTACAAGTAAAAGAAAGCAGATCAATAGATTTTGCTGTAATGTGGCCCATTAAGTGTTTCTCCTTCATGCTGTATCTTTGTGAAGATTTCTGTTTCCCAGAGATATATGGAAGAATTCACTGAATAATGTGGGGTACTGACAAGAAGCAAGATCAAGGTCAATAGAACTGATCTGAGGAACTTTTCTTTGTTTGACTACTTGATTTTTTTTACTACTATTTTGTTTTTCACCTTCTGATGAGTGTATGGGTATTAAAAACTACACACAGAACCTCTAGTATTAAGCCTGTACTATATTTTCATAGCTCTCTTGACATTTCTTGCTGTCAAGGACAAAAAGACCATCTAGTCTGAAACCTCATACCACGTAGACAATAAAGTTTCTCCTACAGACCTTTGTGCCGATCCAGACAAATTAAGTAGAAAAATTTCCAAGGAGTAAGGTGCTAGTGTTAAACTTGGGAAAGTTGTTCTGGTCTTTGCTTCTCCCTAGACCTCCTGGTGAAGGTCATTCAACCATGCACCGCCTAAGGTCCTTGCTTGCATCGTGCAGACATTCCAAGCTTCTTTCCTTGAGAAATGTACACAAAAGTTATATACAAAAGGTGCTGCTGATTGTGAGGTAAATTGATTTTTTATGGAGTACATTACTCAGAAGAGGTAACCTAATCCCAGTCTCATTAGCCTGTCCCTGCAATCAGTTTAATTAGACTTGAGAAAAAGGTGACTTCTCAGTTTGGGTAGACTGCACACTTTCAGAATGCAAGTGAATATGTTCAAGGGCTAAATCAGCTTGTCTGTAGCTGGTTAACTTGTATGAGTACACAACTGAACTTCTGATTAAATATTAATGCATTTGGTATATCATAAGAGGAGGACCATATAGGTCACTCACAGCAGCCCAGAACTATTATGTACTTTAGGAAAATAAACAGTTTTGATGCTAAATCTTTAAATAATTAATAAATCAGCTTAGCATTCTTTTAAGCGATTTCATTTTAATAATTCCTCTTAATTAATATGAATAAATATTAATCTAATACTTAATATGATTAATATTAAAATATTTATTAAATTTAATTAAGGTTAATTGCTAGTTAATATACTGGTAAAACCTCCTGCAGTAGCTTTGTTTCATGGTAACTTTCTTTTCTTTTTTTCCCAAAATTTATTTTGAACCTGATTGAAATTCTATCAGTTCTCTGTCGTTCTTGAGGATCATCTATCCCTTCTCATCTCTGAATATTTTATGATCATTTTTCTATGAAAAACATGCAAATCATTGGCCATTCATGTTCTTAGTTATTTGTGCATTTTTTAAATATTTCTATAAATTTATTTTAAAATAAATAAATAAAGTTTCACTATTAGAAGTTTAACTTCCTATACATTTAGGTATGCATTAAACAATTTATCTGATACATAATCTAATAATTGAGGACTCACTTTGTGAATAGAGCACACCACCAGCCTTAATATTTAATTGAAAAATTGTCCATGTGTAGCAGCTAATCATATGGAATCTTGTTTTCGTCTCTAGTAACCTTCTTCCTGTAATGTTCTGAACCAACCCAAACTATAAAGCCTTATTTCTACCTTTTATTTTTGGGGTTTTTTTTTATTTTATGTTTGTATTTGTTGTTTATGTTTGTTATTATTTCCTGGTGTCCATGATCTATACATAATAGTAAAGAATAATTTTTTGTGTTAGATAAAACAAGTGGAGAGATTAAAAACACAAACAAATAAAATACTTACAAACCCTTAGAAAAACCAACAAACAAAACCTGAGCAGTAAGTGCATCCATCCTCTTTTCATTCAAAGTTTATTTACAGTTTCTGTTGTGGGGGTTGGGGGAAGATAAAAGATCTGCTGCTCCGAACAACCCAGTCAAAGCTGCTTTTATACTGAAATGCCCTAAGGCTGTCAAAAGGACCTTGTCTGGCGTCTGGAATGAGCCATTATCCTGGCAATGGTTTGGCATATCCCAGGATGGTAGGTATTAGCATATCCCTGGATATTAGAAGTTATCATATGCCTTAGTAGCACTACTTGCAGATTTTGGATTGTGTTCATGAGAACAGATTTTTCCAAGTAACTTGCCAAAGGCTTGGTATAAAAAGTACTTATGCCTAATGTCTGTCATTCCATCTATGCCAGTTAATTCTTCCTGGGCTGGACTAGATCCACCCTAGCATCTGAGATGGAGTGAACAAAGTCACTAGCTGCTGAAGATTTTGATGTGACTTGTGATATTTTTTACAGGCATTTGCCTTAAGCATGGTGATTTTATGTTGCACATTATGGCTGACCAGTGGCCTGAGATTGTCTTACTTTTTTATGGACCTCTTAATCTCAAAAAGGCTTCAAAATTTTGTATAATTTGAATTTATCAGGAAATTGTCACCTCTGTGAAAGAACACAGCTGCTGGTAAGAATTTATTTGATCAATGGATACCTGCATCCCAAACATTTAAAGCATATGTTCTAAAGCACTTACAGTCAAACATACACAGCTAGGGAGTAAAACCTTTTTGATATTTCAAATCATACTAGAGTAATAAATTTTCAAACCAAATACATTTGGTGTAGACAGTGAGAAATTTTGTCTTTGTGGGAGAGGAAAGAATTGATGGAGAGACAGACAGGAGGATTTATTTATTTTTGAGATTTTAAAATACTTTTTGTGGTCTATAGGAAACTTTTAATTATTTATGTCCCTCAGAATGGGACACTTTGGAGTTTCTCTCTGCTCACCCCAATTATAAAAGGTCTTTGCATAGATCTGATAATTTTATTCTTCTTCTGGATCTTATTGGTAATAAGAATATAGAAAAGAGATGGCATAAAGACCAAAAAAATGCTTGCCTTTTTATATTATGCTGATTTGCAGAGAATTCAGGGTATTTTTCATTAAATAAAAGTGTAGCTCTACCTTAAGAGAGTATCACAATTATCTCCCAAATAAGATGCATTTTATTTTCTTCTGGTCCTTTATTACAGAATCAGTAAAAATAAATGAGGGTTACATCTTACTGCAATAAATTCAGGCTAGTATAATTTAGGAAAAATGAACAAAACTCTATCATCTCCTGAACTCCAGAATGATCTTGTATATTTTGAAAAGGAAATATAATTAAAGTGGAGCAAAATCACATTGTTTTGTCAGTGTGACTTTTGCAGAGACAGGATTTTACCAATAGTAAGTAATAAAAGCATAGATTAGATCATTGTTCAAACAGAAATCCCATGTATGCTTGCTGATTCCTTAGAGATTGCTTATTCATAATCTCTTGACTCTGTTTCAATAAGGTTGGGGGTTTAGCTCAATATTTTTCCAGCTGTAAAAAGAAACTTTTATAAACAGTATCTGATTGCCTGTAAGAGAGTAGGTGTTTTTCACCTACATAATTTCCTTATCCTTTCTAAAAAGCCTTTCATCTCAGTGTTTTCCAGAAAAAAAGCAACAAAACAATGATGTAAATGTAAGACATATTTTGCTTTCTCATAAAGACCTGCCTTTTTTACAGATAATCTATGAAATCAAATGTAGAAAATTAAGCCTTCTTTTTTTAACCTATAGACTTTTGCTATTTCACCTGAAAGTCCTGCTACTATTATCTTGAGAATATTTACTGACATTAAATAAGTAAATAAATATTAAATAAATTAGTGTTTATTTACAATAAATAAGACTGTTTTAATTTTTTTACAGATGTTATATTCCTAACTCGTCCATCATACTTGTTCTCCTAAGATGCTTGCTGTTTAAGTAGTGAATAATTTTGCAGTTTTTTCACTTTACATTGTTTTTCACTTGAGTATTTCTCTTAAGCTAGTGAGAAACACTGAGTTAAAAACCTTCTGTGATTAAAATACTGGTGGTATTGAAGTCAATAACAATATCTGTACTGAAAAGCATGATCTTGTCTCATTGTGTTTGCAGTTGACAGAAATTCTTTGGGAACAGATTCTTGATGAGCATACAATGGAGTTACACAACCAAAATAAAAAATAAATGGACTTCTGTGGATTTATGTCTTCTGGGGGTTTAAGGAAACGCTCTGCAGGTAATGCATAGAAATGCTGAAGTCTGGGGGAAGAAAAATCTTCCATCATTTTCAGTTGAGGTAGGTTCTTGCAGTTCAACAGTGAAGTTGTAGTTGCCTATCTTCCCAGAGTCTTGAAATTTAACTTGCTCTGCAAAGTTGTATTTTTACTGTTTGGTATAATGTTGGGCAGTATTACACACCATACAAGCCCACAAAAACTTCAGCGAAACCAGGCTACAGAAGTAGAAACCATGATGCAAGTAATAATCACATTTATTTCACAGATCACAGATTACACTTTCCATTACGTTAGATCTTTTTCAGTTACTATTATTTTTCAGACTTTTGTAATTTTGGTGGGGTCTATTAATGCCAGATAACTGTCTCAGGATTGCAGTAATTTTTTTTTTTTAATTAGGGGAGCAATTTTTTAAAAACTTGCTGACTTACTTGTTTACCCTAACATTGTCCTATTATTTCTTAATGTATTTTATCAGGGAATGTTTTCCAAATAACAAATGAGGTCATTGTTTGGAACAACTGAGACGCTATTCCCAATTCCCTCTCTCATTTGATACTAAATAATTTCAATTAAAATGTTATGTGAAAGTAGTTCCCTCACAAAAGACACTTCAAAAATGAGGAGAGGTTTTCATATAAAACCATCTGAAACTTTTATAAGGAACCTAAATGACTAATTTTCATTAAAGATCTAATTTAGTTTTTAGGAGACTCTAAATGTGTGTGTTATTATGCTCTTATAAAAAGTTTTAAAGAGCTCCCTGAAATATTATTGATCTAATGAAGCCTTTGACCCTACTTCTGGCTGAAAAATACAAGAAAGATACATATTGCATATTTACTGACATCACACTCATCTGCTTGAAAACACCCGACTCATCTTGGCAGGAGTGATGAAACTCCTCATTAAGATGTTAAAAAAAAGGGAGAAGGAGGGAGAGAACTCTAATTAAGCAGATTGATAAAAATTCTGACCCATAATAGATTAAAAAAGATTTTTGTTCAGCAATAATTCCTCGTACTAAGTGTGTCCACTGGGAGCAGGTATATCCAATACTGTAGGTTGATAAATAAATGTATTTGCTGTTTGGAAAAGCTTCAGGAGGAAGCCTGTTTTTTTATTTTAATTTTATTATTACAGACTTCAGAATATACTTTAATTTTTGGCATATGGGAAGAAACAACTGAAACTGTGGTTCTTCAAATTCTTTGATAAGGTGACAGATATATGCTTTTGAAGAGGAAAATTTCTCTTTTTTAAAAAAACCACAATTTTTTGTAATAACATTTTAACTTTTCCTTCTCAAAGGAAAAAGTACCTGAGCATTTCAGTGGTGCAGTGCAAGTCTTGGCCACTTGAACCACATATTTGAGAGTAATGCCATTAGCTGTTACAACTTGAATCATTTACTATTAACCAGAAAAGAAACAGTTCCATACTTCCCATACAGTCATCCTAAAAAGTCGTTGAAGGACTGGTGCTTTGAGATAAACTTCATTAAGGATATGCTACTGCAAAACTGTATTTAAGATATTTAAAGCTTTTTCCAAAAGCAGAACAAAGGAAAGTGCTCTTCCAAAATCTGGAGTAATTAGTAAGTTTTTGATATTTTGTTTTTTTTTTATCTGGTGGATTTTGGGGGTTTTTTGGAGGGTTTTATGTTTGTTTTTTTCTTGCTCAAGTACTTGCTCAAGAAAAGCTTTTGACATTTGTTACCATGCAATGGGAGCAGCAGAGGGAGCTGGGAGTAATTAGCCTGGATCATTCTTGGAGTCACCATGACTGAAAGTGTTCCAAGACATGTGGAAGCAACAACTAGGGACATGGTTTAGTGGTGACTTTGGTGATGTTGGCTTAATGGTTGGACTCAGTGATCTTGGAGGTCTTTTCCAGCCTTAATGATTCTATAACTCTGTGTCTGTCCTCACAGAGCAGAATTTCTTCTTTTGTTCTTCTCAGCTGAGATATAACGACCTTCAGGCTGCTAGGATGAAAAATGCGCAAGGTTATATACCTGCTCTGAATTCTTTCTGTGATTAAATTGTTTGCTTCCCTGCCTCTCATTGATGCTCTACTGCTGTGGATATAATTTGCCCAGCATGAAATCTTACAGAAAATATGCACAACAGCAAAAACTTTATTTGGGTTCTAGTGAAAGTAAGAATTCACATACTTTCAACAGAAAGAAAATATTTAAAAAAAATAAATAAAGATACTTTTACACAGATATATAAAAGTATGTATATTCACATTTGAAATTACTCTGTAATCCTCTGCACTATTCACTTATGTCCACCTGCATCATAATAACATGCTGAAGTTGAACCTTAATCATGAACTAAGCAGCATGAGTTCAACCACTGGCAGAGGGAGCTACCAGGGGTTATTTTACATCAGAACACTGTGGCATACATCCAGCTATACATTTCCCCTCCCAAACTGTAAATTAACTCATTGATAAATAAAAAAAAAAAAAAAGTGTTGATGTATGGTGTCATGGGGCTTTGGCAGAGAACTGAGAGACCTTTTATATTCTAGCCCAGTGCTCCTACTTTCAATTAAAAATGAAAAGATTGCTCAAACTAGGAAGATGATATTTCATCCAGGTTGCTTCACTTGAAGTCAGTTTCTGAGCAGAGTCTCAGTTGCCTTAAAGCCTCAGGGCACCTTTCTTTGAGGATCATTGGTTGATTTACACAAAAGAGTTTGCTGCTATAAATCAAAAATACAAAGACTATGTTAATTTACTCTGGGTTGTTGTTTAGAGGAATATTTTTTTTTTTTTTCAGGACAGAAATAATCTCTGAAAAGCAAATCCTTGAAAACTCTGGTTTATATCTGTAAATAAGGAATAAAGAAGCTTAGCAAGTTTACAGCTTTAAACAGGTTAGAAGGAAAAATCCAACTTTTCCATATTTCCTTTAACTTACCAACAATTCAGAGATTAAATTTACTACATGACCTTAATGTTAATTTTTTTAAATGTACAGAAAAATTATTTTCCTGTAATTTGGGAAATGTTTATTTACTCCATAAATATTCCCCTGATGTATAGAAAAGCAGAGAGCAAGAGCAATTTGCCAGTATATAAGAGCAGAAAGTCAAATCAACCATTAACAACAATGAATCCAACCATGAAAAAAAGTGATTGGGTGGCAGATTTTTAGGATGGGACTCATCTCACTTAATTTTATCTGTCTCAGCATTAGGGATCAAATTTACACTGTGATTCCAGACTTTCTTTGTAGTCAATGGAGAAAAACAGTTGTTGGAAGAGGGTGATTATCTCCCTACCTTAGATACATTTTGTTGATGCATTAGTTGTTCATGAATTTTGTTGTTCATCTGGAAGTGATATCCTTTCTGTCCTGCTTACAGAAGGTGCCTTGATGCTCAACTTATAATGCGCGCCTCACATTTAAATAGACATAATTTAAGACAGGGAATAGCATACTTTTTTTTTTTATTTGATATAGTGTGTAATCTAGATGTTTTTTCTTTTCTTTAAAATAATATCTAACTTGACATTTCAAGCACCAAATTATCTGAAATCCCAGATACGATTTTTTGAGTTTCCCCAACACTCCAGTATGTGTTTTGTTTAATAAAAGCAGTCCATCAAGCCTATAGTATTCAAATGTCAAAGAAGGCTTGGTTCTATTTCATAATGCAAAGTTTGACTTTCTGGGATATTCCAGATTCCTTCCTTGCCAGCAATTTGACAATGAACATACACAGCTCAACCTAGTATCAAAAGGAATCTCAGAATTAAAGAATATTTTCCACTTCCACTTCTGATTTGTCATTACATCAAATGCCCGCTACAAATAAAACATACTGAAAGTGAAATAAAGAGTCCCTTGATATTGAATAAGATAGTAGGAATGCAGTCTAATTTATTAACTTCAGAGGAACTTGGGCAAACAGGATAGATGGGCTGAGACCAATTTTGTAATGCTCAACCAGGCCAAGTGCTGGATCCTGCTCTTGGGTCACAACATCCCTCTGCAGTCCAGCTGGGGTTAGAGTGTCTGGAATGCTGCCCAGTGGGGAAAGGACCTGGAGATGCCAGTTAACAGCATCTGAACAGGAGCCAGTGTGTGTCCAGGTGGCCAAGAAGGCCACCAGACAGCAACGGTCTGGCAGCAGAACTAGGGCAGTGACCATACCCCTGTCCTGCACATTACTGAGGCCCCATTTTGAATCCTGGGGTCAGTTTTGAGCTCTTTATGTCAGGAGGGACATGGAGAGGCTGGAGCATGTCCAGAGGAGGGCAATGGAGCTAGAGAAGGGTGCGGAAAATGAGCCATTATGAGTAACTGAGGGACCTGGAGGTGCTTATTCTGGAGCAAAATAGGCTCAGGGGTGACTCCACTCCTCTCTACAACGATCTGAAAGGAGGTTGCAACAATATCAGAGTTAGTTTCTTCTCCAAAGTAAGAAAATAATTTTAAAAATTAGGAAATTACTCCAATCTGCACCAAATTTTAGACTGGATATTAGGGAAAATCTATCCATGGGGAGGGTTATTAAGCAATGGGGCAGACTGCACAGGGAAGTAGTGATCTCAATGGACTAAATGGTCTTGAAGCTTTTTTCCAACCTAAAAAAATTCTATGAGTCAGTGATTCTAGATATTCAAACACCTTGCTAGAATCAGGAACACTTTTTACTTGCCCTGATTTCATAAACCTTTTTCACAAATATGTTATGCCAGCCATTGTTATATGCTAAATATGAGGAACGTGGTCCAAAATATTTTTAAAAATCCCAGATTTTAAGCACAAAAGAATGGACAATAAGTGGCAATCATTATGCCAAGTTTTTTATGCCTTAAATATTAAGTGCAAAAAAGAACCCAAACAGCTGATGAAATATAAAGTGTTGAAATTTGTGTTAAAAAACAACTATATATTGAAGCATCATTTTATCCACTTGTGTTTTATGATGTGTATCTTGGAACATACTGTTTCTTATAATTTTGGCTAGTGGAGAATTTTATATTATTTTGGACCATACCACAGAAAGGCTGTCAAATGCCTGAACTGTCAGATAGCCAAGGTGAGAAGATCAAGGAATATAAAAAGCGATAAATCATCTTTTCATGGGTCCTATATTTGTCAGGACAAGAGGAAATTGCCAAAAGTCGTACAATGGAGGTTCAGACTGGATTTTAAGAAAATTTTTTTTCACTGAAAGTGTGTTCAGACATTGGAACAAGCTGCCCAAAGGAGTAGTGGAATAACCATCTCTGAAAGTGGGCAAGGTGTGGCTGTGGCACTTGAGGAAATGGGTTAGTAGTGAACACAGTGGTGATGATTTGATGGTTGAATTCAGTGGCCTTAGAGGTCTTTCCTTACCATAACAATTCTGTCATTCTCATCCAGAAAGGATGAGGCTGATCTATTGCTCTTTATGACTTCAGCAGACCTCCTTGAACATTCTTCCTGAAAGTTAGAACTTTAGGGTGTATGGATAAACCCCACAACCATCTGTACTCTTTGAAGGTAGCCCATGAAAATAATCCACTATTCAGCAACTTTCAAGGCACACGTAACCTTTTTGCACTATTTTGACAACCCATGATGCAAAGCAGACACAAGGCAATTTTTCCTTTTTAGTCAAGTAAATTTTTTTTCTACTTCACCTAAAATTTGTGGAATGGTGCCTCAGAAAGCAATCTGCTGTTCTTCATGGTTTGTTCAGTAGTCACCCACAGCCAGCATTTATATACATGGAAAACAAAAATTAATCCTCCCTACCAGAATCACTTAAAGTAACACCTCCATTCATCCTCACTGAAGCAATGTGGGTGAGATTCCCGTAAAAAATCTGTCCTGAGATTTTCCTGGTCTGTTCTATCAGCAGCATTGAATTCTTCTGGGTAAAAGGTTTGTTTGATAGCATTGCACAGGAATTGCCACAGAAATCTGTTAAGGTTTTATGACTTGTCAAGTTGCTCTTCCAATTTGTGGTTCTTGTTAAATGTTTGTATCTTCTCTAATCTACATCTCTCTAAACTTTTTCATATGGGAATTAATGATCTTTTTGTAGATGCATATTTGTCTTACAAATTTTTTGTGCCTTTGTTTTTTTAGTCAGTTCAGAGCAATATTCCCTTATTCCTTCATCTGGGTATTGATATATAGGCAGATAAAGTATAAATTACTTCATACAGATATGGAGAAGGGCTTGAAGGAGCAGAACATGTAGAAATTGCTTCTTTTTATGTAGATGTTCTTTCCTATTCCCCTTTATGCTATTTATGCACAGAGTAATATGCCATATGAAGATTCTCACATCTCATTGTGTCCAAAAGGAGATTCTAGACTGCAAGGAGCAATCCTGGAGTGTACAGAATATCCTTCATTTGTATAAGAAACCTTCTACTCCTTGTGAATTGCTTCCAGCAAATAGAGAACTGAATCTGGAACTTTCAAGAGCCAGGAAATTAAAACAAATTACCAGGTAACAGACCAGGATTGCCACCCACCAGTGGGTATTTTTCTTATTTGAGAAGAGAAACAAGTTACAGTTGAAAGGAGATAAAGAAAATAGTGAGAAATGGAGTTATCTGAAATTTGAAATAATGAAGGTCTCATCACATTTCTATGCCCTCAAGGAAAAAGCTGTTCAGATTTAAGAGTTTTCTTCAATCTAGGACAGAGATAAGCTCTTAACCTCTCAGGCAAACCTTTTTCCTAGCCCTCTAGAGCTCCCAAACAAACATAGATGGACCTTTCAATTGCCTCAAATCAGATACACCTTGGCTTTTGCATTCTTTGTTAAGATGAATAGGGTTCCCTTGTGGTGCTGCAGCAGTGGTGAGGCAGCACATTTGTCAAGCAGCAGATCTTGAGCTCCAAACCTACCTGGATGGACGAGAACAATTGTAGCTGTTGCTTAACATATCTATTATGGTAGTGCCTAAATAGCTTCGATAGCCTGGGACTCTACCAAGGTCAGTGTTGCACACACTAAAGCACAAAAAATAGTCCAACATATATACAATCTGTAACACTAAACTAAATCAGGAGGATAAGAAATTATGACTTACGAGGCAGCATTAAACTGTGTGGTATCTGACTGAGTGACTCTTATCATGAAACCTTGGCCCTGCTAAATACACTGGGGGAATAAAAGCTGCACCCATGAAGTCTGGATAATATTTTTCCACTTAATGAGTCTGGCATCCAAACAAGCTATATAAGGTCATCTAACATCACCAGCATTAATGATGAAAACTGCCATAACAGCTGCAATTCCTCAGTCATTATATAAATGCACTGCAAACTTTGTGTTGTGAGTCTACTGAGCTTAGCACAGTAGGGTGCTGCTGCACACAGGGACAGCTGACAACAGTATTATTGGCAATTAGTTATTCTGTAGTGGCTGAAATAATTTCCTTATCTTATGTAAGATCATAACCACGTTACTCTTGGAAGAGTGGAAGCAGGAGATAACACAGACATTGTTTTAGGACATGCAATTTTAAATTATAGATAAAATGCCCTGCTTGATTCAGCTGACATTCAGCCAAAATCCACGAGCTCACATTTTTCCGTAATAACTATATTTACCACTACTAGAACAGAATTCAAATCATTCAGTATGTAGCCCTAATAATAAACCTATATGACTAGGGGCTGCTTCTTCAACATTATTTCCACTTAATTTATAATCAAGATGTTCAATTAATAATTTCAGCATTTTATGCAGTGTTAAGTCAGCTGAAAAGCATGTGATTTTTTTCCATTTTTCATTTTTCAAAATGCTGAGGAATGCATAATAACTTAACAGAACAAGGATGCCAGGAAAGCAACAATTATTAACAGCTTAATGGGAAAAATAAAAGGTTCAAAAAGAAAAGCTGGAAAGATGATTAAGTTTCATAGAAAATTTAAATGCACTAAATAGTTCCAGAATAAAAACAGCAAAGTCTACAATGCATTTCCATAGATATTACAGCCTCCTTGTGAATGACAGGTGAGATTAGAATTTTCTTGGTGGGTCGTGCATATGCACTTTTCCCACATTTGCCTGCCTTGTGCCTCCTGTGTGATTGCACTCAAGTTGTTATAGGGGATCCTGAGGCATGAGGGACAATCTGATCAGAGCAAACCACTTATGCTTTACTGGGAGTGATGTATCCTTTAGGGTGCTGTGTATTTACTTACCAAATAGGTGTTGTGCTGATTCAGATGTGGCCCAGTTAGGCAGGGCTGTCTTCTAGTTTGTCTCCTTGGTGACATGGTGAATGGGCTATGAAAACCCTGAAGGTAGGAGGGAAGAGAAATGTTGGAATCTATGGCTTCTATCACATACAGTTTTCATTTACATATCTGCACTGAGCTCTCCTGTTTGTTCCTTTGAAGGGACAAACCCATGGAAGACACCAGTGGCTTCGCTCAGAGTAACCAAATTCAAGTCCCTAAATCCATAATCCCTGATACTAAACGCTGTCTTTGTCAGAAAGGCTGAAGACTGAACAGAAACCAAGTGTGTTTTTTTCCCTAAGCAGAAAGAGGACACATTATCATGAAGAATATTACTCAGCTACTTAATACTACTGTTGTCTGTGCCATGGAACATTAGAAGACACTTCTGAAGTCTTCCATCATAATTAAATACATTCAGTACATAATGCAATAGAAGCTATTGGGAAATGTACTAGTCACACATTTGCAGATGGACTAGGTTTTTTAAATGCTCCTATTCAATTGTCTTAGAATCTTTTTCAGTTTGCAATGTCTGGGAGGTGAAAAAAATGAAATCTAGTCTGCTGCATTTGAAAACTTAATTCAGTTTATTCACCTGTATGGCTTTGTTTAATCACTGGCAATTTAATTAGAAAACATTCAATTTGTGTACTTGGAGTTTTTCTATTTCCTTAATTTAGCAGGTTTTCACTATTCAAGATTATCAGTGCAGTATTCTTTTAGTATTCCTTTTCCTTTGTTGATTATTGTCTCCCTAAACTGCCACTTTCAGAACCGAGTGCCTTTGTGTTGCAAAAAACTCTTCAAAATTCATAAAATATAAATGCTGCCTCACTCTTTTATTTTCCATAGAGCAATGTTACTGATTAATGTAGAAATATTAAGCCTAGAATTAGGATCTCTCATATTATTTTTTTTTGTTAGTTACCCACTCCTTATATGACTTCATTAAGCCAATTAAATGGCCACTGAGAGCTTCTAAAAGTTTATTTATTTTCTTATAATAAATAAATATTATTCTATTTTATAAAATACTCAAAGATTTCTTTATGAAAGAATTTTCTTGCTTTAAAGTGTTTCCCTTCTTATTTACTTTCAGGTGAGGTAAAGGCCTACTAGTGCCTGACATAAAATATTACTTTTGGTAATGATATAACACAAAGTTTTATCTTTTTTCTCCATATTTCCAAGCTTCTACATGCAACATGTCTATCTTTGTGAGATAAGTTCAGTGTAGTTTGCCTCTGAAGGAGGACTCTGCTCTCTACATTGAAGAGACTACACTTGTATTCTTCATATAAACAAAGTAATCTGGAGAGAAAAAATATTTTTGGTCTTTTATGTATAGAAGCCCAGTCTGGACAACAAGACTATATTCCACCTGTGCTTGTGATAGGACAGTCTTGGAGATCCACAGCTTTGAGGCTTCTCCAGTGGTTTGTAATTCCCTTCCCACAGAGAAGCCACAGCCATCAAGTTAGGAGCCAGGATTAGAGGGCCATAACAGCATCATCTGGAAAAGACAGAAGATGCAAATTCTACACCCTAATTAGGCTAGAGGGAGTGAAAGTCATTAAGTTGGGTATGTTAAAAGCAATGAACAGCAGCAAGAAGAACCACATCTAATTTCTATGTCCTAACACTTCATAACAAGAACTTCAGGATTGTAAACAAGAGGGCCTACCTGGGACCTGCCCAGTTTTTCTGACTGGTTTCACTCAGTTACCAGATCAGTCTTGAAAGACTGACAGTGACATCAAATGCTGATTATATAAAGAACACAGGCTTCACACTGCAGTAGAAAACATCATATCATAGATGAGAAGGTCCTTATAGAACTTCAGCTATCTCATCATGTTTCTTCACCATATTCTTCCCCAAGGCACAGACCATTGCTTTCTATTCCTAATAAATGATCACTCTAGCAACACCTCTGCATTGGAACAGAGACCCTAACTAGATTTATCCTTGCATTTTTTGGGTTTTTTTTTTGTTTTTTTGGGGTTGCTCTCAAAGATTATTTGCTCTAGTCAACAGCTTCTGGCCACTCCAAGAACTCAACCAGACTAGTAATTTTGCTAACAAGCAATGACTTCCAATCAGATTTTACTCATGCAAAAGGATTTAGGATTTCTGAATATTGTTCTGGCATTTGAATCACAATGAATCTCACTATGTTTCTGGAACTTCATACTTCATTAATTATGTCTGACTCTCAAATGACTTACTCTCAGAATTCGAGGACAACATATTTTCTTGAAAATAGACAATTTTTTTTAATCTATATTATTTTTTATTTTCTTTTCTCGTACATCTCTAGTCATACAATTTAAAAAGTTTGTTTTTTTGCTTGCTTGCTTGTTTTGCTGTTATTTACAGTGTCTCCCAAGCACATCCTTAGAGGATATTTTAAGATTAGGGTGAGGAGATGTATTCTGTTCTTGACAGTGTTTCTAAATATTTTGAGCATTGATAAGTCTTGGCATGGAGAAATTAGATAAATAGAAGGGAAAATAGGAAAACATTTTAAAAGCATGGAGTATAAAAACAGAGACAAGAAGTGTTCATGCCAATGATTCATTCCATATCCCTGGAAATCCCAAAGATGTACATTTTTCTGATTTTACATTTAATGACAGTTTTAAAACGTTTTGCTAGATAAGGCAAGCCCTGAGCAACACCCAGGCAAATGCCCCCTTAGATTTCATTCTGATAACTAATTTCATTCCCAAGACTGAAACACTTCCATCCTTTTCAATGAGAAATTAGTAGGAACCATAATGTTGAAGTAAAGAAGGAAATTTTGTGATTCACAGCTTTACTGGGTCTTTAAAAAAAGAAATTTTCTCATGGTCAGCTCATAACTTCATGACCATCTTGGAGTTTATGATAAAATTCAAGAACTTTCTTCTCTTAGTAACAATACATACCTGTATCTACAGGTTTATTGCAGTCTTCACACATTCTCATCCTTCCCACCCACCTAGCAAGGGGCGGAATTGTTACAAAAATTGCCAAACACAGCTTTATCCCTCCCACAAGAATGGGGATCATGCTGTCCAGGAGCTTGATATTTCGTCAGTGAAATTCACTCAGCAGGGAGGAGAATCATCTCCAGTAAAAGGAGAATTTTAATAGGCCCATTTTATAGATAGATTTGACAGGAAAATATTCCCAGTTCCTTGCTTCCTGTGGATTGATTTAGAAGTTTTGTTGAATTTTTCATCCTTCAAGCTTCCTAAAGCTGCCCTTGATTTTTTTATAATAAGATGCATTGAAAATATCCTACCACCCTAGAACATTATACAGGGGCTGCTGAGGTCTGGAGGAGGGAAATGCAGAGGGTTAATTTTCTGCTGCTGTCGTGAGTGGCATTAAACATCAAAAGTGCATTAAATTAACTTCTTCCTCAGAACTATTTAACAATTGCTGATGTGATGTGTGCCTTGACATTTTGAAAGATTATTCAAAATCTTTTTGTATTTAGGATAATGACTTTCAAAGCACTTACCATCCTGTGCCAGTCAAATGCAGCACTTTTGATTCATCACCATGGAGGTATTAATAATTAAATGTGTTAAGATAATGGTAAGGTTGTGTGGCAAGCTGCAAAAACTTGGGCTGGTGTCTCACTATGTCCCAAACTCATATTTATATTCCTTTTTATTATTCCATTGCAAATAATATCATATTTATATCCCCCTTTTCATTTCTAGTGTTTTGGGGTCTTTTTGGCAGTGTACTTGATTCATACAATGTTCTAAGCCTAGAGATGACCCTTAGATTTAAAGTTTCTTAGTTCACAGATTTGTTTCCTGCAAGCATCCAGGGTTTAAGGTGTGTGATATTCCAGATGTGGAACTGTAGGGAAAACTAGTTGTACATACCCAAGTTCTGTTTTATTAATTGCTTGCTTAGTACCTGCTCTGTCAACAGCATCCTTCTGAGAGTAACACTCACTAACTTGAGTTGTCTCATGGACATAATCTGAACCTCTCCCTTCAGAAATCTCCTTTATTGTTTTTTTTGATCCAATTTAAATCTGTACATCAAGCTCAGGGCCCTAAAATATTATTCACAGGACCTCTATTTGACAATAATCTTTGCTTCTCCAGCAGAGTCAGTTTGAAAAGAGATGGATGGAAATAGGGAGAAAATTATCATTGTTTGCCACTTAATGTCATCAAATAATTACATTTTTAATTAATTGAGAGATTAACTGAGACTTCTTCAGTCAGCACTTGTAAATGGCTGGGGTGGCAGTGGGAATCTGGCTTTCCTCTGCCCGGGGGCATGGCTATCCTTACTTTTGCAGGATTTCACAGGATGCAGGAGGCAGCCCAGGACAGGATCTGACATGTTGGGTAGGTCCCTGAGTCAGAAAATATCCCTGGTTCCAAAAAAGCTCAGAATCACTAAATTTCTGACAGAGCCACAAATTACCATCATCCATAAGTTTTAAGAAGAAAGGATTCATTCAGGTTAGGTGACAGTGAGGAATATTATTAAGACTTGACTTTCTTTCAGGCTTTATTTTCTACTTTGAGGGTAGAAAGAAGATGATGGTGTCAAGTGAATCAGTCTGAATTCCCCAAAGGGCCAAATTAGGCTCACAGTATTTAATTTGAAGGATGGGTTAACTTCCAGTGAAGTGAAGCTGAGAAGACTACCACTAGGGTATTGCTGACAGAGATAAAATCCAGACGTGTTAAAAATCTCCAATATTCAGCCACAAATGGAAAGATTGATATTAGTTTATATACAAACAAAGGAAGAAAGAAGACAGGTGTTTAAAGCACCCCTGTTTTAAAAGTTCAAAAAAAAAAATTACAAAGAGTAAAAAGAAGTGCTGTTCGTTTTTGGGATGTAACAAGTGTTCTATAAATTAACATATATATCCGTACATTCCTACATCAAAGACAAATGACAGAGTGAGACAAGCTGCCTTGTGCCAAACCCAAGGACACTTAGGCCTGGCTTTCAGTTACTCAGTGTTTCATTCCCTAAACACTTTAAAAATAACAATGCACATAAAATATAAAAATTTAAAAAAAAAAAAAGGGTCAAGGAAGACTTTAATAAATGCCTAGAAAAAAATATTGAAAAAACAATATTTTGCAAGTTCTTTTAAATATTGAATAATTGTCTGATATGCATAGATTATGGAGATACTTTCATGACTTGTACCTTTATTTCTGGGCTTCTAGACAGAGATGACAGGATGAAACTGTGGCAGCCAGACTAGATGAATTGATGCACTAATGTTATGAAATCTTATTGTCTGGTTTCTTTGCTCTCTAAATATTTTATTTCAACAACAGGATACCTATCCACATTTAGTGTTGGAGTGAAGAGATTGAGGGTGATAAACCTGTGGGAAGTACTTATTCATGAATATACTCCAGTTTGGTCTGTGGTGGGCCAGTCTATGTGAATGTAAAAACTTCCTCAATTTTAAAATAAATCCTTGTGCTCAGATCCAGAACTGAGCATCACATTGTTATGACATATGTTGTTTTACCAGTCACATTCAAGAATTTAGAATGAGCAAATGTGCTCTTCACCTCCAGGGCACCAGCTACAAACCCATGGTTAGTCAATAAGAACAGTAATGCTGAAGCCTTATTATCATGGGACTCCACAAGATGTCCTGAAATGCCTTAGTTCTCTTGTCTTCACTCCTCTCAAGATTGCTGCTAACAAAAACATTCTTTGACAAAATCAGTGAAGGATCCAAGGACTGTGTATATTAGGTCTTGTCATGTGAAGGAAAAAAATCTGTTGATGCTGGGAGAGTGGATATGCCTCCCTGCCTCTCTTTCCAGGCAAAACTTTACAACTTTCAACAAAGTTTTAAAAGCAGGGTTGACTGTATATATTTCCATTCTCCTTGTTTGTGTGTACCTTCTATTTTGCCCCCCTTTCTTGGACTTATTGCAACCTCACAAAAAGCCATAATAATTTAGAAAGAGAGGAGCAGCTGCTGGCCTTGAACATATGTTCAATTCCAAATGCTTCTAGTTGCTGGATCAACTCAGCTAGCTGCTCCCAGGGCTCATTAGTCCCTCAAGGAACTCTCCAAAACCAAAACAGGCAAATTTGGAAATAAAAAAATGACTTGTGTTTTCTCCATTGCTTTCTCTGCTTTTCTCTCACTTTTATCTTTCAGTACCTTTTCTATATACAAGACATTTTTTTACATTCATTCCCACACACTCCCTTTGTTTGTTTTACAAGCATATTCTCAAAGATAAATCATTTTAGTGGCCAAAAATAAACCACAGATGTTATATACAAATCTACCATTATGAAAAATTATTTGTTAATGAAAAATCCCAATTTAATTTTTTTTTCCAAATTCCTTGGCCTACATCCTCAGGACAAATAACTTCCTGCTCACTTTAGGAGTTCATGAAAATTTGTCACTGTCACTGGCTGTATGGCTGACATTATTTCCCTCTGCCATGAAAGCTGACACTTTGGTAGTTGAAATTATAACTAGTAAATTTCTTGAAAAACAATGGGAAAATAAAATATTTCAGTGGAAAATTCTATTATTGATAAAAGTGCACAATTTATTAAAATATTTTTATGAGTGTGTTTTAATTATGTAACAATGTCCAGATCAGTTTACAGGATAATTTTTATCTTTGTAAAGATATTTGCTGTAAGTTATTAATTTTCCTTTTCATATTTTTCTTTTCCCCTCAATTTTGCCCTCTCTATCTGGAAATAGTAGTAGATATTTTTCCTTTGTTTTTGCTGCTCCCTAGAAAGTCATCACTGCATATAATCTCATTTCCCTAGAGATTTTTTTGACTGTGGTGCATATGGGCTAAATTTTCAATGGATGAATTTTAGGTGCACATTGAAGTGCAGAGAAGTAAATTAGTAATAAAAGCAATTGCATCAAATTTACTTATCCTTTGAGGAAAAGATTTTGCATTTGCAGTTGAACATTTGCCCTAACTTTTGCATTTTTGCTCATTGCTCCATAACTTTTATACTTTGGACACAATTTGCACTGTGCTTAGAGTGTTCTTTGTAGTCAGCTGAGCAGAAATCAAAATCAAATAAAACAAGCAAGATAGATGAGAAAATATACTTTACTGACTTTGAATGTCAAAGTCAATTAATGCTTTATTTTTCCTCCTATTTTTCTCCAAAACACATTTTTCAGTTCCTCAGGTGTTTGGAGCTAACTATTCTGCAGCTAGTTCACTATTTCAGTATACCTATGGAACCTTATTGATTTTTTATGGATCTTAGAATAATAATGATCGAGTTATGTGGGTTTTTTTGTGGGCTGTATAATAAAAAAAAAATAAATTAAAGGCCTAAAAATCTAGGAAACTGCATTTAGATTCCTGTCTACCACTGGTTTTATAAAGACGTAGACTTCAGAGATTAGAAGATAAAGTGCAAATTTCTAAACCAAATAAATTTCTGTTTCACTATAAGCAAAGGTTTGAAACAGGTGTGTAAGGTAATACTTAAACTATTAAATTTCCTTATATACATTTAAAATGTAATGCATTCCCCTGATTTTATTTAGCTAAAATATAAGTAGCTAAGCCAGGGAAGGACAATAATCTAATATATAAAATTCTCCCAGTAGGTCCCCACTGAATTTTGAGTCTATAGATATAACTTCATAAAGTCAATAGAAACCTCTGGATGACTAAAATTAGCTGAAAGGAATTGCAGTGTAGTTATCTGTGAGCTCACAACTTTTAACCACATAAAAATTTGAATATTTACATATTTGTTTTGCACTTACTCTACAGATGCACCATGGTCATGGCTGGTTTGAATACCCTGGGGTTCTTCTGTGTATTTGGATACTTGAGATTCAAGAACTAATGCGCCCTCCACCAAAAGGTTTTTCAGTCCTTGAGGATAATGGTTGGATAAGTACAACATGAATTTACAAACCTGGGTTCACCTCCCAGGCACTGCTAAATTATTTATTTTTATCTAGAAATAAGAAGAGGCAGTTCCTTTTTGCATTATATAACTTAGAGTACTCATCTGAAATAGAGATAGGGCGCTCACATCTCTTCCTCCTGGACAGCGTAAGCCATATGCAGGATGGGACCAGTGAAAAGCAGCCAAGAATGAATCCTGCTCAGCGGCCTAGGGGTGTGGATGACCCTCAAGGAGAAGAAAGATTTGCACTAGAGAAAGTGTAGTATGAGCACAAGACCCTGAAAGAGCTGGGAACATGAGAGAAAACAGCCAGGTGCCAGGGAACAGCCTTGGTCAATCGCATCATGAGAGGACAAGTTTGAACTGCTCAGCTAATGCTGAGGTATTTTCCTCAGGCAAAGGTGGAAAAAACCTTTTGGCCTTTGTGCATTGATAGTCTGTGCTTAATAAGCATAAAAGGCAGTCTTTGAAGCAAACAGTCCAATGTGATTTAAAGAGGCAATACTCCTAGAACAAATGCATGAAGTGTCTATATGGCTAAATCCATTGCAATCAGGCACAGGGAAAATGCTCCTGTCCTGTACATGAATCAGGCTGTCACATCTACATACTGCACAACTCAGAATATAAAGAGATTTTGCAAAGTTTTTTAAAAATCCTGGTTACTTCTGGATTTCAAGCTTTTGCCCCAGCTATAGCTTCTTTTTTTTTTAAAAAAAATAATAATACAAAAAAATAACTCTGTTAGCACTGCAGTGATTTCAGGTTACTTTTGAGGCTTTGTAAAAACTCCTAAGTTCAGCTACAAAGCTGGTATTTTTATTTCTTCCTTTTTCTCTCTGTCAGGCTCACAGATTCATTCAATATGAGAACAGGGCATATATGAAAGAGGAAACAATAAATTCCCTTTATATGCTTTCAATTTACCTTTCCTGCAATCCTCCAGATGAAAACCTGTGTAATTGCAAGGCAGCATGGAAAGTGCTGTGACACTGTCTTTTGCATGGCAGTTGTTTTTCTTCATACAGCCATTGCCTGTAGATTGTTGTAAATTGCCTCTTCTCTCATCAGATTTTGTTACTCTTGTGGGAAGGATGTCCTTTTAGTCTGTGTTTTAGTAGCACACATCACACAAGAACCTGAATAATGATCCAGGTTCATCTGCAATGAAGAATTAACATCACCTTTTAATTTTACTGTTGATAACTGGAGGGATAGCTTTGGGATAAACCACTCAGTGACAGAACATAATTTGTATTTGGAGACTGGAAGTTGTCTAAAAAATAAGGAGTGACTAAGCAACTAAAATAGGCTGCTTTTTTCTCTTCCAGAAATGTGTTATATTTTCAGAATTAAAGTGACTGTTTGGGATTAACTCACAAGCCTAAAGCAAAGATGTGTGGAGGTAAATTTAACACAGAGGTGATATGTTCAGTCTCTGGGGAGAGAGATAGAAATGATGGTTGTCATTTTCACCTTATCTCCTTTGACAGAGAAAAGGTTCAGCAATTATGGTCCAATGGAGAAAAAAAAAAAAAGAAAGAAAAAAAAGAAGAAACTATAATTTAAAAACCAGACAAAAAGAAGAGTAAAAAAATCACCTCAGTGCATTTTCTTCTAATGATATAAATTTCAATTAACTGAATTGATAAATTAAGCTATAAAGCAATGCAAACATGCAGAAGAAAAATTCAAATAATTTTTTTCTTCATGCTTCCAATTCTTTATAGTACATTACATCCGTTAATGGCAATTTGTATAATTTGTGTAATGACATAAATTGCCATAAACTCTCACAGTGAAATGTTGCAAAAATGATAAATCAGGGATAAAGTATGGAGCACCAGGTTCATAGCTGCTGTAAATTCCATTAATGATATTGCAGGTTCTCCAGTTTATACCTACTCACACCCTATCCTACCCCACACCCTGTATGTGGTCAGGGAGGGACCAGGGAAAGAAGATATGAATAGTAGGTAGCATTACACAGAATCAAAGGCAAATATGATTAAGTTGCTGAAGGTCTAAAATGGAAAAGACATGACAAGAAAGTGTGGTCTGGTGATGAGGCAACCTAGGGCAGGACTGGGTCCCTTCTTAGTGTCTGACACACACAGAGTTGCTGGTATGACCCTGCTCCTCTCTGACGGAGCCAGTTCATCTTGCACTGGCTGGAGTGTCAGACATCCAGCAGAGAGGTTTTGTACTTTGCACTGACACCACCGTGTGTGGTGGGCGTGCTGCTGATCAGAAGGATGCACTACACCAAATCAGCTTTTTCTGGTGTCTCTTTGAATATTTGAACCAACTCCCAAAGGAGCATCATTTTTTCAAAACCGCACCACATCCAGCCTAAGGGCTCTGTCTTCTGCACCTTTAAAGTCTGTCTCCCTTTTTAGACATAACAAGAGCCAGGGACTGATTTATAGCCAACATCACAGCTCATTCTTAATGTGTCCTCAGGCCTGCTGAGCTGTGCTCTGCCCAGGTAATTTCTCAGCCAAGGTGAATTTGGGCATCCTGGTGCTTTGCAGTATCTGTTTCTAAAATACACCTCTCCACACAATACCAACACTGAGACACTGTCACAAGGTGTGATGGACAGAGTCAGTGCATTCATTCTCACCATATTCTTAGCAAAACATAATTCTGCATTTGGATCCATGGAAGGAAGGAATGGAACCCTTGACTTTTCCACACTATAAAAGTAGTCATTAACAGTGGTTAAATGTCCAATCAATTGTGTATTCATCTGTGGGCCTGGACTTAAATTTCAATCTGGACATACTCACTATTCTGAAATTGAATTATTGTTTTCATTCAGTTATGATGCATTTGTTATGCATCATAATCTGATTTGATGTTATCATTTGATGATATCATCAAATCTGATTTTTTTTATCACTATCCTTTCTTTGGTACAGAGGAAGTGGAAAGACTGCAAAGATACTAAAATAACTCTATATGGTCTCTAGACCCTCACATAACAGTGGCTGAATTGTGCTTGAAGCACTGAGTGGGCGTAAACATCGACCAGGAAAGTGAGCTTGTAGTATTTTCCAAAAGGGCCAAAATATAATGAAAGTGACAAAATTAGTTAAAAAAAAAAAAAAAAGGTCAGGATGCAGCAGGATGCAGGCTAAGGTAACTCCTCAAGGCTGAGCAACTTCCTTTTAATAAGTGAGTGTTTGCACATTCTGAGTTCTACTTTGAAATCTCAAGAATTTTTTAACTCATTCAGGTAGTACCAATTCCATTTGACATCATGACTCCAAATGTTAGCAGAGATATAACTGGCTTATTTGGTTTATAAGGCTTAAGAAGTGACTGTTTCAGAGTATTCATCCACACTGACTAAAAGGAGAGGACTGTCATGTCTCCAGAAATTTACATCTGAATAACTTCTCTGGCTCAGGATTTCAAAGAATTTTAGCTGTATAAATTAATTCAGGCTCACAAACTCCATTGATTCAAAGTCTCTTGGCTTTCTTTACATGGAGATCCAGTGTCTATCAAATGAAGATTTTTATCCTCATCCCTGTTCTTGAACAGGATAAATGAAGGTAAAGACAAAACTGGCAAAGCTGATAGGGAATTTTACCAAGCACTGACTTGTCTCCTTCCATCAAGGTCTCCTTATAAAGGGAGGTGGGATTCTGGAAATTGAAACCCTTTTTTGGAAAGATTGTTTTTAAGGTAATGTCTTCCAAGAAGGTGTTTTCAGGCAAGGGGAAAAGAGCTTCAAAGCAGGGATTTATGCCTTGAGCTCTTATAAAATTGGAGAATGCCCTAAATGTGCAAATACTGAAAATACAGCCAAAGCAGTATTCTGATTTGTCACAAATAACTTTGGAAAGAATGGATTTTTCTTAGTCTAACGTAGGACCATGTTAAAACCTTAGCTGTGATAGAGAAAACAATTTGCAGACCCAGATATAGTCACAAGCCACAGAGAAAGTTAGTTAACAGTCAAAATGAAACAGAAATAATAATATAGAATCATAGAACATCCTGAGTTGTAAGGGACCCACAAGGAACATTGAAGTCCAACTCCTGGCACTTCAAGGACTGCTCCAAGGATCTCATGATGTGCCTGAGAATATAGAAAAACCAACCAGAGAGGGTCAGAGAAGGCAATTCAACCTGAACATAAATTATTTCATATTTTGAATATAATATTTGTTTAAGTGAAAACATATATTTAGATTAATAGATATATTTAGATTAATAATATAAATGAAATTAAACAGACTGATTGATCCCCCTATTTTTACAGAACCCACAAGGAATGTGGCTTTGGGCCCTTTGCTTTCTTTCTCTTTTTTGACTAAGAGACATATGAAAGTAAATTATAAAAACCAATCCCCCAGATCAGGTGTTGATTCCCACAGTGAGAAAACACCAGGGGAGGCAGGTACTGACTTTGAGAAAACTGGAAAGTTGAGACAAAATGCAAAGATGTGTTTATAACCATTAAAACAACTGCTTGAAGGCAAATATAGAGAGTAAAGGTGGCTGTGCTTTGGGATACTAACACAGAATTTATTTGTTCTAGTAGTTCCGAGATGATCCAATTTCTGCTATTATAAAAGATAATTAGGAAAAACTGTCAAGTCTGCAGATTAATCCTGCATACATCTGCCTGGAGTTTACTTTGAAACCTTTTGGATCTAGAAAGACAATCTTGTGTAATTAGCTGAGGCCACTATAATCCATAAAAACATCTGATCACATTGATTTTCAGTCAATCAGGCTCTATCTGTCTACAGCAATTCTAGAGATCATACAAGAGGTCTTACAAGTACACAACTTAGCTCTCTAAGGTCATTTAAACTTTTCTCTGGCTTTTAAACTCAAAATAATTTTTAGTCAGTAGCTGCCAAGTGTTCCAAACAAAATGAAAAAGTAATTAAAAAAAAAAAAAAGCAAATATACAGGGCAACAAAAACTAGTAGAGCCACTAATACTACATGTAAATCCTCATGGTGAAGGAAATGCTTTTGGGTCTATACTATGTACAGCAGAGACCAGTTAGTAAGGTAATGAAAGCATTTCACTGCAGAAACTTCATCTTCCAGGTTGTCAGGTGATCTTCTCAGAAGACCCAAACTATGCTTTTTTATACTGTGGTGTACCTGGTAACTTGCTGTGTTACCCACAAATTTTGTTCTGGGATGGCTCTCCCTGACTTCTACCCTTACAGTGTTTCTGTACCTGTCACCTGCATAGCTGCTATTGGAAGGAAAGGGAGCTCAGATTTTCAGATTCTACTGTAAAGAAGCAGAAAAGAAAGTTCTCCATCTCCAGCTCTGTGAAAGCTGTTAAATTTTATTTCTTATTCAGGATTTTGGAGAAATATGAGCATGGGAAGAAAGAGGTCATCAAGTTGTCACATGGGTTTCTACTAAGATTGCTCTCTATGTTAGCAAAGTTTAGCCATCTGAAAATTGGTTTCTAGTCAAATCTAGTAATCTACACTGTCCTTACAGAGAAAGCAAATATGAACTTCTTCAGAGACAAAGCCAACCCAGCTGATTTTGATGGGTGTTTGTATAGGATGAATCATTCTCTAACTCTACCCATTCAATACTGTTAAAGTTATGGCTAAACCCAATCTTAATACTTTGACTAAATTTAATCCCAGGTTTAGTGACACAAATCTGACAGCGAAGAGTTATCTAGAAGACAAATGAGAAAGACTGAGGATCCTGAAAATAAGGAAATTTTCTTCATACAATGCTGAAACATATCCCAAGTATTTTATTTTCACCAAAACACCTGACCTCTATAAATCACATACTTTTGCATATCACATCAATATGCACATGACATAAAAACAACTATTATCATCCAACCTTCAGGTAGCCTGTTCAGTGTGATGCGGAAAGAAACTAACAATATTCTGACCAAAGATCATGGCATTTGCAGGTAGATTTCAGTTTTGCAGAAATTGCATTATCTGTAATTTTTGTAATTCTCACTTACTTCAACTGGCCAGAGACCTCTTTGTAATGTCTACAAATATACATATTGGGTTACAAAATTAAGGATTCCAGGTATTGTGTACCACATTTATGATACAATGCTAAGTCCTGTAAAATGTTCAACATTTTACAGTAAAACTGAGGCACAGTGATTTAGTTTCTCAGGGAATCAAAAAAACCCCACTTTTACTCTGTGAAGTGTATAGAAAAAAGGTTAGTGTTCTTGAGAATCCCTAAATAAGTGTCATAAAGGGGCAACACTCTGTAATTTCTGTGTTCTGCTTATGCAGTGAAATTTCATAACCTTGAATATTCTGCTCAGACTGAAGATCTTAAATTAAAATCATCAGCATCTTCAGCAACCTTAAGACTCAGCATTAAGCTTGGCTGATAGAAGGTTTTTCTGGGGGATAAAGTTGATGGGAGTTGTTTAGAAGCACTTTTTGTCTGAACTGTTGCTTTCCTAAGGCTTGGAACTGGTGAAGTCAGTAAAAATGAATTTATAAGAGAACGGAAAGTCCTATATGGCTTGAAGCACTAGTTTTAAGTCAAATTTGAGATGATGTGAGTAAGGGGCTATGAATCATGATTCTGGTAGTCTGGTCTTTTTGCTAGCTACTTGTTTTGTAGATTTGAAGAAGATCTTTGACTTTTCTGTGGCATAGCTTGTGGCTCATATATAACATTAAATTGGTCTCCTTCATGACTGGAAGGGAATGATTTTTGTTTCAGAGGGAGAGACAAATCTAATGATTCATAATTTGTTGGTCTTGCTTAAAACACAGAACTGTTGTATCTGGGGCGTTAGTTTCTTTTTCATTCCTGTGTACCCTGGATAAGGGTACTTGAATCTCCACTCACTCAAATACTCCTCAGTGTTCCTTACCCTAAAGAATAAACTGTATGCACACTGTATGTACATCCTCTGGACGCAAAATCATGAGAAAAATTCTCCCTTTTCACCCTGCACTTTACTGAAGCCACAAATGCCACCAGACTGAGAAAGAAGATTTCTTTCTCTCTGAAAATTTTTAATGTCTGAATATTAATTTATCCCTAAATTATTCTGTACAGAGTCTTCCTCCCTCTCTTTATCTCATCTTCTGTTTCATATACTCCCTCATGTAAATACCTCTAAAAAAATTGAGAGTTTGTGGTGGCAGAGCGAGAAAGTAGAATTCTGTGTTAACATTTCTCCATCAAAACCATTTTTAATCTAATTTAATCTACAGTGGGATACTTCACACACAAAGAACTATTTTTCTGTACAAGAGAAACCCCCAAGGACCTGTGCTGCCAAAGTTCCTCCAAGTCATCCTAAGATAGGGAAGGTTCCAGCAGACCAAAGACTGTTCTACATTACAACATTTCTTTTTATTGAAACAGGGTTTATGAGAAGAAGCTCTTTTTTCAAAACTGCTCCATTTCCTTAACCCAGAGAAAAATAAATATGGAGTATGTGCATATGTGGACATAAACAACCAAGAGACACTCACACAACCAGACAGCTCCTAAATTATATGTTTGCTTAAGGACATGTATGACAGCCGTGTGACTTACCCAGGGCTTGAAAAGACTGTGAAACCTGAGTAACATAGTGTGTGACAGCAGAAGAAAGCCTTGAGTGTTTAACTTCAGTATGAAAGTAATTAAATTAAAGAAGGCATTAAATACATGTTTGAACCAGGTTTGTGAAGGATTTGGGTTAAGTTTGACTTTGCAAAAGGCTGCTTGATTCATTAAAATCAGAACTCTTGCCCTTGATTTGTTCCTTTCACAGTTTTAGACTTCAATAAAATTTTTCCTCTGTTTGAATGGGCTACTCAGGGCCATTTTCCATAGATAACAACAAAACCAGCTACAGAAGAGAAAAGCTGGGGTTTTGTAGGTTTTTTTGTTGTTTTGTTTCGATTTTTTTTTTTGTTCTGTTTCTTTTGTTTTTGTTAGGCTTTGTTTCGTTCTGTTTTGCTTTGTTTTTGTGGGTTTTTGTCTTTTTTATTGTTCTTTTGGGTTTTTGGTTTGTTTTTTTTTTTCTTATTTTTTTTGTATAAACCTCAGCACATGACTTAGAAGATCAAAGTGGGTATGATGGGACCAAATGATCCTGTGAAAATTTGAGACTCTTGAAGCCCTTTCACTTTACACAGCTCTTTCTTTATTTGGTTTTAAACAGGCACTCTGACACTGAAAGCTTTAGCATTTACCTCAAATTGGGAATTTTAAATATCAGTACAGAACCATGGGTTCAATTTCTGTGGGAAATTATGCCACACTGACTAAACCTAGAAGTTTATATGAAAGTGCAAGAGCCTCTCTATGGCTTGAGCTAAAGAGTGCTGTTATAATACTTAACAGATAGCAAAAACACATCCGGTGGAAAATGCAAAGGGCATCTCAACACATGCCCAAGGTCAGGAGGTGGAAAGAAAACAGTCAAGTCCTGTGCCATAGCTACCCATTCGAGTAATCACTAGAATCACTAGTAATCAGTGCTATTTTTTCCCCTAAAGGAGATGCAGAGAAATCAGAGAGAAAACTAAGTACAGAATGAAGATTAATACTTTTTCAGCTTTTGCTGAGCTAATAATTTCACAGATAAGTGGTATGCAGTAACTTTTACCAGTCTTTGTGGGAAATATGAATATCTGCATGAAGAGAGTAAAGAACAATGCTGTCTTCAGTACTGGATGTACTGAATAAGGTCCACATGAAAAGTCATGTTACTGAAGGTCACTGAACTTGCTTGGTTCAGGAAAAGAACAGGTCTGCATTAAATCTGATTGTGAGGAAGTAAATTGGATTTGACTGTAGGCAAATATGTAGAGAAGTGGAAAGGGGAAGGAACTCTTCTTTCTCCATCAGGGGGACATGCAATCATTGTCATCACACTCTTGGAATTGTGTTGTTTTACCCAACAGTGACCTGCTCTTTAGAACAAACTATGCTACTTACACTCTATCTGCTAAATCTTTGTACCTAGAGAGGAACAAGAATAAAAATGTTATTAAAAATTAGTAAAGGAGAAGATAATATATATGAAAATAGGGAATGTCACTTGTGTATTACATGTGTTCCATAAAATTAATATATTCATCTAGTCTCCAGCAAGGGGCTTGGTTAAGAAGTCCATAGGACACATTAACAAACTAATGTGGGCAAAAATATTAGCTTAACTTCTGCCTTTCCAAATGTGTAATTTTTGCTGCTTTGATAGAGGCCTATGGACTGTTTAGGAAATAAGAGAGAATTATTCTTTGGAGTAGCTGGGGAGTCCTATGGAATTTAGAAAAATTACGCAAATACTCAAATACTGCCTATTTAATCATTATTACATATACATACATATATATATATATATATATATATATATATATATATATATATATATATACACGCATATATACAGACACACATATATATGCACGAAGTGGCAGTCAATTTAGAGAATTTACATCCAAATAAACACACTTAGGAGCACTTTTCAACCACTTTCAATGAAACAATACTTTCCCTGCCTATTTTTAAATGACATTAATTCTTGTGTCTCACTTTAAAACAGTTGCATGGGGATTGTGTCTCAGCAGTTTCTTTTCCAAATTGCAAATGCTGCTCATATTGTGAGGATTGCAGAGAATGATCTATCAATATCTCTGCAGCTCTAGAACCAAACTGCTGCCAAACCAACTGCTAATTATGATCCAAGCTTATATGGTTCAGATCAGAAAGACATTGAGGGATTAATCAAAACTGATGAAAATGAAACACATATCCCAGGAGGGTCTGACATTGCTGCTGTCTGTGTTGTAGTATTGCATAAGGACTGTAGAAGGGCCAATGTCCATTGCTAATTGCTAAGATGGTTGTTTTTGGAATGCAGTCTATGTCCATATATAAACAGTTAATGATGAATAATTTGGAACATGTTTCTCATATTGCCCAGATTAATACAATGGCAAAAATGAAACAAAGTTCAGAGTACTAAGAGTAGGAAAGCTGTCCCTTCTTTTACTCCAATAGATCAGGAGTGCAATTGCACCCAAGACAACACTGATACAAAATCAGCATTGAAGGAAAAGAATCAAGTCTTGAAAATGAAGTTACAGCAAGCTGCAGTGAAGGGAGCAAAATCAAGGAGGCAGAATATTTATCATCTGTCTGTTAAGTTAGCTGTAGCAGAAGAATGGCTCTATAAAGGGCTTTATCACAAATACTTACATAGCCCCATTAATTATCTAAATATCACACAATCTTTAATATTTTAAAGCCCACAAAATCTGGAGGAGGAAAACCTTATCACTCCACTGAGACCTGAGAAACTGAGGTAAAGGCAAAGGCACTTCAGAATATACGAGAAAAGATGAAACTAAACTGAAATCTCCAAAGTCCTAGAAACGTGTCCTAAGTAAGTAATTATTCTTTAGTTACTGACTATTAGACTTGAGGCCTGGATGTAAATTTTTGTAAAAACATAGAATCCTTTTGTTTGGAAAATGCTTTGAGAATAAAGTCCAATTGTTAATACAGCACTGTCAAACCCACTACCAAACCATCTCCCTAAGTGCCATACATGTGTTTTGAATGCTTCCAGAAATGGTGATTCCACCACTTCCATGGGCAGTCTATTCCAATTATTGGTAAATCTCTTAGTGAAGAAATTTCTCCTATTATCCAATCAAAAGTTCTCCACATGAAACTTGAGGCCATTTCCTCTCATCCTGTCCCTGGTCCCTGGGAGCAGAGCCTGACCCTTCTGGCTGTCCCCTCCTCCAACAGGGAGTTGTGCAGACGTAGAAGGTCCCTCCTTTGCTCTAGACTGAGCCCCCCCAACTCCCTCAGCTCACCTTGTATTGTGCTCTGGAAAATTTTCCAGCTGTGTTATCCTTCACTGGCCATGATCCAGCACCTGTGAGGCTTTCTCATTGTTAGGGACCTAAAAATGAGCACAGGATTTGAGGTGTGGCTTAACAAGTGCTCAGCACATGAGGGACAGTCACTGCTCTGGTCCTGCTGCCTACATTATTGCTGACACAAGCCAGGATGTTCTTGGCCTTTTTGCCCATCTGGGCAAAGCTTGGCTCATGTTCAGCTGCTCTAACCCCCAGGTCCTTTCCCATCTGAATCTTTCCAGCCTCTGGTACTGAACAGCATTGTGAGCCAAGGCCAGGACTAAACCAGTGGATTATGCGACACATAGAGACATAACACAACATTCGTTGCCTTGACCAGGATGCAGTGGGGTTTCTAAATTCTTTCTTAATAAAGATTTGCTCATGGGTAGTTCCAAGGTTTCCTGATTGACCTGACAAGAGTGAATTCCAGAGTTTCCTCAGAGACTATTCCAGCCGTTCCAAGTCCCCATTAACTCTGCCTTCCCCTTCTTTCCCTTCAAGAAAAAAGAAAAAAAAATTGTAAAATTGAATAGACAAAAAAAAAAAAAAGGCCTTTAATTCCTTTTCCCACTGTGTGACCTTGCAGAGTTGTAGGAGTTAAATGGAGCACAGTTTGGGAACATCCATTGTTCTAATCACAGCTGCTCCAATACCATATTGTCAGTGAAATGGAAAAGAAATTAGCAGCTCATTTTGTGCAACGTGAACTTTCTCTCTCGCTCTCCTGCTTGATGAGAACACTCTCTTTGATAAATCAGCCATCATACCTTATTGCCATGCAGAGACTGGAAGTAAAAAAATGTCAACAACATTTTTTCCCTGAGTCTTCTGGAAGCAATCAACTTTCACTGCAGCAAAGGTAATGCTTAATTTTCCATCGTCATTTTTTTGGCATATAGAAAGTTAACAGAGGACATATCTTTTAAAGCTACAGAAATTGATTGGACTTGCAACAGATGAGACGTTGGCAATGAATGAGATAAAGAGCGGATTCGGCACATTATTGCAAGAGAGGTTCCCATCGGTGCGTACCATTCACCAACTTGTGCACAGACTTCAATTAGCAGTTAAGGATGTGTTGAAATATGTTGCAGGAATTAGTCATTTCGAAGTCTTGGTAGAGAAACTAAATTATGTAGTGTTTGCAGTCAGCCAGAAAAAAAAAAGGAAGCCATGAGGAAAGAAGAAAGGAGGGAAACTCAGCAAGAAGTAGCTGGATGGGCATATGTGGTATCATTGAAGCGACTAAAGAGCAAGCCAGTAGTCAAGATGTGCTCAGGAGTGTGCATTTCCAAGAAAGTAAAGGCTATTTTAAAGTCATAGAAATAACTGCCTAAACACTTGGCATTTCCAAGTGACACTATAGAGAAAAAACATAATTTTCTCAAATAAAGAGATTTTTAGGTTCAAGTAAAGAGTGCTGGAAATTTACATTCTTTAGAAAAGTTTTATTTTCATGGAACATATCTTAATATGCCATCACCAGTCTGACATCACTCATTGGGTTCCATTGTATTTACTCACTAATTAGCTGTACAGCTGAAGAAAGTTCATTAACAAAAAGGGAAAAAAGCTCTGGAACATTTTCTTTAATGGTTTTCCTTACTGTTCAAAATAAAAGTAAATTAAAAATATATCCTCTATATATAGATATGGTAGATTTAGAGAAACGTATGTTTTCTTAAATTATAAATGCTGGTATGGTAGATTTCTGCAATGAAAAATGTTCTTCAAGTAGAAATGTGTGGGGCTTTTTCCCCATGGTGAAAGGAGGATCAGGGTCAAATTATCAATAGAGCTTGATTTGTTTCTTATTTATTAAAGTCTATTTACTTTTCCACAAAAAAGTTCACCCAAGTTATATACTCATAGATGCCTAGGACAAAAAACCCTAAAAGATTATAGGAAGTCACTAAACCATTTTCTTATCCCAAGGCTAGATCAGCCTATGAACTATTACTGACAGTTCTTTGATGCAATTGTTCAGAAAAACCTCTTGTGTTCATGACTTTCCTAGTCAGCCCATCCAAATACTTATTTGCCCTCACTGTTTAAACATGCTCTCCATCCACTCTATTTTTAGCTTATCCTTTCTCTTGCTACAGCTGAAGACCTCCTACATTTTTTCTTACCTTCTATGAACAAGACGAATTTTTTCTTTTGCTTGTTAAAACAACTTTCAGCATATTTGGATGACCTAAGGTAGCTACGACAGAACAGTAACTCCTAAGTCTTTTCCGGTGGTTCAGATTGAAGGATGCTTTAAAGAAATGGAATGGTAATTAGTAATGGAAAATTAGCCACTTCTCAGTGGGATAACTTTCTTATAGAAGTGCTAAAAGCAACCTCTGCAGTGTTTTCTGAAGTTCACAGAACGGCCTGGTTTGCTAAAGGACCTTAAAAATCAGCTGCTTCCAACTCCATGATGTGGGCAAGGGACACCTACCACCAGACCAGATTGTCCCTTCCAGCCTCCATTTCAGGGGTGGAGTATCTACAGTTTCTCTGGGTATTATGTAACTAGTGTCTCAGCACCCTCACAGGGAAGAATTTCTTCCTAACATCCAATCTAATTCTACTTTATTTCACTTTGAAGCCATTTCCCATGCTTCTGCCACTCCAGGTGCTTGTAAAAAGTCCCTCTCCATCCTTGTAGGCTCTGTTCAATTGCTAGAGGGATTTGATTAGGTCACAATAAAGCCTTCTCTTTCCAAGTTGAACAACCCAATCTTTTCCTTATAGGAAAAGGGCTCCATCACTTTAATAATTTTGCTGTCCCTCCTCTGGAATGGCTCCAGCATGCTCATGTCCTTCTTGTGCTGGGACCCCAGAGCTGGATGCAGTGCTTCAGGTGAGTCACCAGAGTGGATCAGAGGGTTGAATCACCTCTCTCTACCTGCTGGTCATATTTCTCAATTAAACTACAAGGGCTTACAAGACTTGCAGTTGAATCATTTATATTTATGGAAAATAAAAGAGGTTTATGCATATTACAGTCCATAAAGCACTTGCACAAAGTTTAGAAAAATGTATTTTAATCTGTCCTCAGACCTGCACTTTTTTCCAGGGGAAAAACAAAACAAAACAAAACAAAGCAAAACAAAACAAAACAAAACAAAACAAAAAAACCCCACAACAACAAAAAAAATACCACTCAAAAAACCCAAACCAACCAAACAAAAAAAACCCAAGAAACACAGGAGGAACTAGAGATAAAACTAGTTGTGCAAGCAAGAAGCAACTCAGACCTTATACTTCCACATAAAAAAGATTTAAGCTACTTAAGAGATTTACAGCAGACACTCACACATCAATGTTATGAAGGCTTTTTAGCTGCAAATATTAATGAACTCCCTTTACTAAAACAGACTGACTATTGAACATCTGCAAATGGGAGCATGAAGTTTTAACCTTAGACAGTTCATTAAACCAGTTTGACCCAAAGCCAAATTGTTCAATGCTGGCTTACAAAAGGTAAGAGAGACTTTCTGCCAGTTGGAAAACAAATGAATCTCAGCACTGGTTCTATAAAGATCGACGGTGACTTAAAAATAGCCTGAGGTTAATATTATAAATCTTTCTAAAAGAGATTTGAGTGCATATTCTTCATGCCAGCCTTGGATCAATCTCACAAAGCTATATCCTTTCAAATGACACTGATACAAAATATCGGATGCGGTAAAAAGTGAGACTTATTATCTGGCCAGACATCTTTTCCTTTCCCACCAACAAAACAATCACCAGAGCACCTCAGACAAGGCCAGTCAGCACCAGCTGGACACAGCTCAGGCTGGGGCTCTGGGTGGCCTGATGCCTGAATACACTCTGATGACAAAATAAATAAGTAAAAAGGGTCTGCAGACATGAGCTACCTAGGGCAGTGTGTCTTGGTGGGCAGAACAGATCAGAGCCAAATCCTCCAGGGTTATTCTGAGGGTGAACCTAGGGCTAACCTCACCCCAGACAATATATTGATCAAAATGTGTTCAGTGTGCTCCAGCCACAAAAGTTGCTGGTGCTGCTGCTCAGCAAAAGGGGCTAGAGGGTTCTGTCAGCAGAGGAAGAAGCCTCATTCAGGGGCAGCAGTGGGAAATGGGGTGATGCTGACTATGCTAAAGTCTCCCATTATGGCTGGGTTTGCTGCACTGGAAAAATAAACTGATAATTTTTTTTGCTCCCCAACGGAAAACTGAGTCAGGTATTTCTCAAGCACAATTGCTTTTCCAGGTTGATTTGTCTACCTCCTTTCATGCATAAGAATATTTCTAGTAGTTCAAATTTGTGCCCCAATAACCAGATACTGCTAATTTATTTCTAGATGATCATGCAAATGCATTTATTCCATCCATTTGTCTGTCTGTTGCAACCAAATAAATATGCATGGCTGTAACAGCACGAATATTATGGGTGAATGATAAATGCTGCTTATGGTATGCAAGGAGTTTCAGCTCTTGTGTGCCACCCCACATATCATCCAATCTGTGGTACAGGAAGATATTTATTTATATGGATAATGCTCTACAGCTAGACCTCTTTATCATAATCTGGATGTAGGAAAACATTTTCTGATGCCAGATTTGCTAATCTGAAACAGCAATAACCACTATTCATCAATGGTCTGTTTCCCATACTTCAGACACATTTGCTATTGGAGGCGGCTGTACAGGTCCCAGTGCTATCCACAGGAGATGTCCATAGGCATCAGAAATCTGAAACAACCTCCTGCATTTCACAGTAGTGAGGAAATTATGCAAATCACAGTAATATGTCCTGATGTGAGGAGACATTTTGGCTGTGCTGCAGTAAATGTTGTGACATTAGCCCCAATGGTGAATGGGCATCACTCATTTTCAAGGTATTTTAAGGGTTTTATTTTTTTTTTTTTTTTGCATAATTTCCTTGAGCTGAAAGTGGCAGTAGCTTTGTTAAGCAGTATGCCACATGCCTCTGGGATTTTCTGCTAGCATTTATTTTCACTCACAGCTCCACTGGGGATCTCCAAGCAGGGCTGCATGCCTGAAGCTGCTGGGAGCATGGGTAATAATCTCTATCACTGGTAATCTTTTCAATATAGGACAGACAATGCAGGTCTCCTCCATCATTAGAAGGAATTAGAAAAATTCTCCAGTTTTAACTTCATTCAAAGCCATTCTTCACTTTCACAGAAAAGTCCAAAGTGGTGAACTGATCTCTTGTGAGATTTTGCAAGAGCAAAGGGCAAGAGACTGCAAAGAAGTCCATTTTGTGACATGTTGGTTTGTGAGACTCCTTTTCTTGTACTGATCGCTCAACAACTCGGCTCCTTCCTCTTCCTTAAAGATGGATACAGGAACAGTCATAGTTGAAATTACCTGTCTTTAATTCTTTCTCTCAGGACTTTTCCCATTTCAGTCAGATTCTGCAGGAATTTTATACATGTCTTTAGTAAGCTTTACTCAACCTATAGTCAGAAAAAAGGTAACATTCACAATTTCACCTCCATATATTCAGTGTCTTGCAGTTATCTCATGAGGCCAGGTGAGTGTGCTGTCTGCATGGGATTTCAGTGATGAAAATCTAAAGAAATATGATTTTTTGTGAGATGGGATGGACAGTGCTTACTATGCCTCAAGCAGGACACACCATGTACAGGAGCCTGAAAAACGCATGAGTGTTATTGCATACATGAGAGTAAGCTTTAAATGAAGCTTGAGTTGTGGTGGTGTTGTTGAAGGTGAAACCTGGTCACTCAATGTAAGCAAATGCACATCCTTAAGAGCAGAAAAATTACTTTTGATCTATTACGGTAATACTCATGGGACTGCAATTATGTTAGGTTCCTTTTGTACAGTTATAAGTAAGCTTAGAGCTTATGAAAGCCACAATCTGGTTAGCTTTGGAAACAATTGTAGGTCCTTTATTCAGCAAACAGAAGCATATTAATGGCAGTCTTGTCTTCACAGCACCCCAACCATGGCCTCCAAGTCAGCCCTTAAATCATAGTCATGGCTTATCCAGTTCTTGGCTTTTCTCCTGACAGTTTTTCTCCTGAGACTAAACTGACACTGAACTTCTGTTTAAAGAGAGTTTTGGGAACTCTTGTTTGATTAAAACTATGGTAAGATGAACAACAGCCTTTTTTCCCCTTTATTTTTGCTTGCTTTTTTTTTTATTTTTTTTTTTTTAATTTTTTTTATTTGAAGAGATCAGAATGGCAACTTGATAGAAAAAGTTTTACTTATTGGGGTGATAAAGATTTGAGAGGAGTGGAGATATTTACCTACTTCAATTACAGCATCCAGAAATGCTTTCTAGCATTCAGCTCACAGATTAAGGCACTTAAACATAGATTTTCATAAGGAGGTATCTACAGCTGAAGTGAAGGGAGTCTAAGCTCCCACTATAGTCAATGAGAAAGAAGCCATTATATTTAATGAAACTTAAAGGTTTATTCACTTTGTCAAATATAGAAATTAATCCCTTTTGGGATATGTTTGAATAAACTGTCATACAGCCCCTCTATTTTTATAGAGGAAGATTATTCATTCTCTTATAAGATAAGTCTCCAAAGGCAGACCAGAGTAATAATTCATTGCTCGTGCTGATTTGTTTTCAATAGTTGGAAAATGCAGAGGACTTTGGGTTTTTTTTTCAAACACTGGGTCTCATGCTAATGAATTGCATGAGAAATGCTCTCCATTTCATATCTCCAGTCATGCAGAGGTGGTATCTGTATTAGCAGACAACAGGATATTTCTTAAATTCTTGCTATATTTTCCATCTGTTGGTGTACTTGTGGTGCTGCAGAGCATGTTGGATTCATTCCTATTCACTGAGGCCTCCCAAACAGAACATCTCCTTTGCTCTCTGAAGCATCTGTCTCAGAGCATAGAATCCAGACAGGGAGAAGGACATTCCAGAACTGATAGCTTTAAGACACAGGAGTCTATTATTGGAGTCTAGACCTAGAGCAGTTGGGAATTCCCAGAAAAAAAATTTCTTTGGGAAATGGAAATTCCCTCTAAGCTAATATTTTTACTAGGAAAGTGGAAGTTCCAATGAATTTTCCAGTTGGGGGAATTTCTGTTGATATTCACAAAGACAGTACTATTTTTTATTTTGAAACTGATTTAAAAATGTAAACATATTGAAGAGTGAAACTCTAATAATGAGTTAATCAGAATTGGACTTCTGACCTGGCCTTTTCCTTGGGTTTTAATTTGTGCAATTACTGTTGTTATTGTTATGGTTTCTATGGTGAGACTTTGACTACTTCTGATTTCAGATGAACAAAATCTCAAGACCATGGTCAATAGGTTCACTTCAAAACTCTACATTTTTTCACTGATTTTTTTTTTTTTTTCACTTGATCTGAGGTGCCTTAAGCCTAAGAGGGATGATTCAAAGCCAAATGTCAATCATATTTAAAAAATAATTTACTTGAGCATTTCTCAGAACATACCTGTAAGACACAGTGTTGAAATTGTGGTTGGCACATATCCAGAAAAATAGAAAAAATGAGTAAGATTTATTTATCTCCATCTCATCTCCAGTGTTTGCCTCCACCTTGCTCCTGGCTGTGACTCCTGGGCCAGCTGGACTGCCTCTTGCCTGGATCGTTCCATCCATCATTTGAAACACTAGTGTCTAGGAGGATTTTTCATCTCCAGCAGTCCTGCCTGTGTTTCAATAACATAGTTAAGAGTGACACTAAGCATAGTTGCAACTTGTAAATTAAACTAAAGTAAAGTAAAGTAAAGTAAAGTAAAGTAAACTAAACTAAACTAAACTAAACTAAACTACCCATCCTGAACAACCAAAATAGTTTGCATAGGTGTTATCAATGAAATAAATGCTCTGATGGAAAGAGCAATTTTTTCAGGTAGGTCAGACCTGGCCAGATTATTAAAAAAAAACAAAAACAAAAAACAACAAAAAAAAACCAAACCCCCTTACAAACACACAAACAAACAAACAAACAAACAAACAAACAAAACAAACAACAAAATAAAAAAAAACCCTTCCATTTTCAGCATGGGAAAAAGTTACAAGACATAGCTAATTTTAAACTAAAGAAATGTTCACAAACCCACTTTCAGATTGTATCAACCAAATATTTTCAGAGTAGAAGGTGAGTCTAAGACAGAATATTAGAGAAGCAATAAAGAAAAGAATGAGTACAACCAGCTCATTTTGTGAGAAAATAAATCTACCAAATCCCAGAATATTTCAGCACACTAAATGACTTTTATTTCTAGTACTATGTCTCTGTGTGTAAGCAGCAGTAGGTTTGAGGTTCCCTTTAAAAGGAATGCAGGTATTCTCTAAGTGTCATGACAGCTTCCATTAAGACATCATATATTTGTACCAGATAGGAAATTAGAAACTGGGTACCTAATTGTCATGAGTCTTTCTTGTCCCATGTCTAAAAGGCTTTTACTCAACCTGGATGGACTGGTTCTATTTTCAAAATGCCCACAGAAATCCTGCATTTATTTGTATGTAAAGAAGCATTCATTACAAACAAAAAATCCTCAAATAAGAAAAACCCCCCAAAACCAAACAAACCAGCACACGCCCTCTCCTCTTCTTCCCCTTCCCCCCAACGACCCCCCCCACCCCCCCCCAGAAAAAAAAGGAGAATAAGAAATATGGGAGAAGAAAAAGAGGAAACTACAGTGTGTAATTTTATGTATTGGAAGAAAAAAGACTCATGTTGAAGTCTTCAGAAACTAACTTGCCTTGAGCTTACTATAAATAGAGAAGATTTTTTATTTTCCACATTTCTTGAGGCATTTCTCATTTCATTCAAGGTCTGCAAATAGGCTTTTGTTTTTGTCTGTTGGCTTGTAGGCTGTTTTGTTTATTTGGTTGTTTGGGTTTTTTTGGGAAGGGTTGCATTTTTGTAGAATGAATAGGAAATTGGTTTAAAGCATCTGTTTGTGTTGTCACTATGCTGACTCTTCACAGATTTTAACCTATATTTTTTCTTGTGCAGATGACTTTCAGCTTGGGATCCCAGGCTATCAGCATTGTAATCTGTGAGAAACCCTGGCTCTCCCTATTATGTCTAAAAATCTTCTAACACAGCTGCTCCAGCCATTTCAGCCCAGCAAGATAAGTGCTTATACAAGGAGGGACAGTAAAGAAGAAAAGGCCATTTCCATTTGAGACAGCAAGAGAAAAACATCAAACTTCAACCACAGTTAATAGTATTTATCTCTGTAGAATAAATTAAAAAAAAAAAGAAAGAAAAAAAAGAAAGGAAATATGTAAAACCATACCTGGATAATGGTACAGCAGCAAAACACACTGATTTCAGGAGCTCAGTGGTCAGTTTTCACATAATTAGAAATTTTCTTTTACACATCAGAATGCAGCTGCTGAGGTGATGCAGAATTAATTATGTTGCAAAATTAGATTAACTCACCACACTAGGAATCTCCATTAAACAGTCCTAATGATCAGGCAGAAGACATGGTCTATTGGAAGAAATAAAAACAGGGTGCAAGAAGGATCATCCATTGCTTATGATAATTTTCTCTGTCACATTCAGTCAATGGAATTTGTGTGCTGTAGGGTCAGGAATGGAATGTTTCTTATGTCCTTCCTGGGTGACCCTGTGGAACCTCTGAACATTTTATATTTTAGCTCCCCATTTCTGAAATGTGACCATTGTTGAGAACTGGCTAAACCAAACCTAACAAAACACAGAGCTACAAAGGATGTGGAACCATTTCAAATGTTAAAAAAAATTCTAATCAGCAATTCTATTTGTTTATGGTTTTTGTTAAATATTTTTTTTTTAAATGCATGTATATATTTCTCTTTCTGTTGACTCTGAGACCTTTAAGAAAATTAAGCCAAATGCTGAAAAGTACTGTTTGGAAGGTAACTAATTCCCAGCAAACTTCTTGAAAGTATACACGTATATAAAAACACAGACCTGTGAAAACTGCCTTAACAAATATAAAGGTGTTGTGTGTAACTAAATGCCAGATAATCCACAGAGGAAGTGTGCATCAAAGAAAGACATTTTTATCAATATTATCCTACACCAAAGACATCAGACCAGAAGAAGAACCTTAAAGTGAACCAGAATGCACAAATTTTGCAGGTGATGGAAGGAGTCTCTTGGCAGTGTGGTTTTCTGTGGAGCCACCAAGAGGGTGATCCACAGTGTCCAAACCCAGGGGTAGCTCTGACAGGAGGACAGATCTGTGCAGTTTAACTGGAAGGTATTCCAATGACAAGGGGAAGCTATTGGAGAGGCTGAAGTTTGAACACTGACTAGTGTCACTCTATAAAAGGTTTATCCCACTCACCAGTACCTAAACAGTAGGCAGCAGTTCACTGCACAGTATCCTTTATTTCACTGACAAATTAATTAATGGGAAAAAATTAGGTGTGTGTAAAAAAAGGCAGAAAATGTTAGCATAATTCAGTGAAGTATGAAAAGTCCCAGAGGCTCTAATGCAGACATCAATGGCTTTGGGGCATGTTTCGGGTTTTTTTTGGTTTTGTTTGTTTGTTTGTTTTTTGGTGTTGTTTTTTTTTTATAAGAAGGAAAAATGAAAGAAAGCAAAAAATATTTTTTTTAAAAATTACCCTTTATTCACAAAAATTGTTTGTAATAAAAATTAAAAATAAAAGCTTAATATACAGCAATTTTTCAGTAGTTAGATTTGCAGCATATAATGATTAATTGTTAATGGACCTTAGGGCAGAAGTTAAATGCTTACTGTCTAACTGGTCCTTCCACTAAGCCACTGTTTTTTTATAAATGTTGTCCTGCTTCTTGGGTTATGTTATTTCAAGAAGCTGTTAAAACTACATATATCTTTAAGAATCTATTAAAAGTGGAAGGATGGAACCACTTATTTTGTTACAGAATCACTTAAATAAGATATTTTTAAAATTACTTACCTATTTTTTTCCTGTATTCTGTATACATGGAATTCTGTTCTATTTAGGTTATTTCCCCCACATTTTCTTGATATGTGTTCTACTAGAACCCAGTTTTCTGTGATAAAACTAACTATAAGTACATCAATTGGACATAAAATTTTAGGAAAATCACCTTTAGTAAATAGTGGTGAACAATGACGGCAATAATTCAGGGATATTTCTTTCTCAGTGAAAAAATAAAGTACCACTATATCACTATATATGAAGACTTTAGGTCAGAGTCGTAGGTAAATCTCTGCAGATTCATTCAATTCTTGTTTAAGCTCTGTATAGCTTGCACAGATATTTGCAGTTTTAATTGGTCCCATTAATTTTGGTACAGAACACATGATGTTATGCAAAGTATTTACCCACATTAATACATGAGGGTTACAGTGCTCATGAGACATGATTATGCCAGTCACTTTGAATTCTTACTGATGAAAATATTGCTGCAACACCATCATTTTTTTCAGGGGGACTAAAAATCCATAGCTGCTGATCATCTGACTGAAATACCCCTTCTGTCCACAGCTAAAACAGCCTCAGCTGGTTGTCAGTCAGACAGTGAGTTATGCAAGGCTGGGCCCCAACACCTGTAGCATTCCCATCAATGCAGCCTTAAAGGATTGCATCCCACTCACCTGGTTTTCCTTAAGGTACGATTCCTCCCTCCTACCAGGCAGGATCACTGCTGTGAAGGGATAGAAAATCAGGCACAGGATTTTCTGTAGGCACATTGACAGCTGAAGGGCAGAACTCACATTTTGTTCTGGTGAATACCTTAGGCTCATCAGTTAGTGTCAGAAGAGGGAACACCAGTATTCCCCCATGGTTTCAGAGACACTGCTCACACCAGACTCTAGTTACAGGACTCCTCTTTGCAAAGTTGCACTCTTCACTTCAGCAGAATCAAGTTAAAGCTGGTTAACTCCTGACTTCTTCAGCTTTCCCCTCTTAAGATGCAAATAATCTTTTTATTGGTCTTATTGAAATGCTATGTGACTGAAAACATTTCTGCAAGAAAGGCATATGATCCCTAGAAAAAGGTGCTGTATATACCAGTCTGTGTATACAACATTATTTATAAATGCTTTAGCAAGTGGATAACTTGCTTTGGGCTTTTTCTGAATAGAAGTTTCTATATAAATGCAAATTGTTTATTTCTAGTAGTAATATTTGTTTTTCAGGCAAGTTTATTTTGCTTTTGTTTTCTGGTTCTGAACACCCAACAGATTCCACTTCACCTGCATTTAATTCAAAGTTTGTTTCACTTATGCCCACAATCTCCTTGTTCTATAGGAGAAATTGCTTTCAATTACACATATATCACAGCACTTAAACATTAGTCTCACTTTCCTTTGGTTAATAACTCACCTTATATTCTAACATCCATCAACATAAAATCAGCATAACAACTTTTATGAATCCCTTTATCATCAACACATTCCAAATGCTTATACAATTCACAGTACAGATTCACATAGGAGCTGGCTTAATAGCCCTTTAAGTTGCTATAATGTTCACATTCTTTCAATCATAGAATTATAGTTCATGTTAACAGACAAGACCTTTTTTAGCCATTTTAGGTTGTTATCTTCTATTTCTTTACACCCCTCAATCTGGATCTGCATGTCAATGGAGCTGGTGCAAACTGGTGTGAAGTCACTGTTTTTTATAGAGTTACTCTACACTTTTACCAGCATGAATGATTGAAAAACACCCAGGGTCTGGTAACACTTTGTGGGAGAAGGAGACTGAGGAGGTGGAAGAGGAAATGGATTCCACAGGACTTCTGTAGTTTTTCACCGGGTAGCAGACTTTCTCTGCTTTAAATTTGAAAGAGATTTCTTTTTCTTTCTTAGCCAAAACATCTTGCTCGCCCACATTTTTCAGCCATGGGTTGTTGCACAGAGCTAAAGCCATTGTTTTTACCATGAGATTTTAATTCCTCTTGTTCACTCTCCTTTATGTGAACACAGCTCAGTGTCTCTAAGGTCTGGTTTCCCCATCAGCAACAAACATACACCTCCTATTGAAGTTAATGGGAGTCGCATGCACATCTGTCAGGATAATCAAGTCCCAAGTTTAGTATTACCATCAATCTGAGGCTTAATTTTATAATTTCCATAGGCCATCTGGGCCTTTTCCCTGTTGGAGTTTTCACTGTGACTCTATCTTTTATTTTCTTCTACTTCTGTCCCATTTCAACAACTCTTTTTTGAGGGTACTGCTTTTCCACACCTCTCCTCCTCCTCCACCCCAAACCAAACCTTACTCCCATAATCTGTACAAAAGCCCTAGAAACAGCCACAAGTGAGGTGTGACACAGAACTAAGCTAAGGCTTTTTTCAGGCATTGTTGGCTAGTATCCTGCTCTATTTTTAATTAATAGCAATTATTAATTCATTAATTCATTATGCATTAGCACCTCAAAGCTTTATTATGAACCCCCATTGTGTTTATTAATGCACACCCACATAACAAGCTCAAACCTCACATTTTGGAGCTTTGTATGAATAAAAATGCAATTACAACTGCGACTATATTAACGGCCTTATTCTTCATCCTTATACACTGTGTATATACCAGAATATCTCAATAGAAGTAAAGAAAAAAACAATGTTTCAATATGCTGGATTTAAAAGTATAGTGAATATTAGAGAATATTTTGTTTTACCACAGAATAAGTGAGTATTCCACTCCATGTATGCCAAAGTAACAGGGTTCCCCAAAAGGCATGTACTTAAATACAGGAATATATCTGCTCCCTGATTATCTCTTCAGAAGACAAATCAACCTACATAGAAATTTTCCGCTGGAGAACAGAGTTCTGAAGCCTTAAAAGCAACTAGTTACAAATATATGATGGTGTCAAGCTGTAGCAAAGTTATGTATTTCGATGTTTTTTGTTGTCCAAATATTGTCTGTGAATCCTTAAATGCTTGCAAAAATTTATTGACTTCATTAAAATAAGCCTGCAATAATGAAAATAAGCCAGTATTATTCTTTGCCTAATATCCTATTATGTTATTAGATAATTGGGAACGTAAATTATGTCTCGAGACCACATTTGTGTTGATTCTTATCCCCTACTGATTAGAAGAAAGGCCTCCAAACAAATTTTTTTCTTTTCTCTTTTTTTTCTTTTTTTTCCTGTTTAGAAGAGACAAAACCCAGAAAAATAAGAGGTTATGACAAGAACTCTTTTAACCCCAGAAAGTAACTCATTCAATAGTTAATGCAACTTCCTGAATAATGGCATATGGCATATAATGGTTTGGTAGAGAAAATTTTCTTACTCTGAGGTGTAAGATAACAGTAAAAATCTTTCTAGAAGGGGATGAAGGTGGTAGTTTACATACAAATAATAACAAAAAGATATTTGAATGTGCAAGTCTGATTGGACACCAGAGGAGCGACAGTTTGAAGTGAATACTGATCTACTTTGATGCTTCCAAAAGCTCTCTTATACTCTTCCCCTTATATTTGACCTGTACAAATATTTGGCCCTTACAAATATTTGGCCCTTTCTATGTAAGTTAGATTTCCAAATTTATGTACCCAAAAGTCATTGTCAAGAAGTTGGATCTTTCTGCTGTTCACAATTGACAGACCAGACCTCTATAATTTAGATTCCTCTAAATTAAACTATCGTTCAGAAAGATTTGAGGATTACCATATTAAAGTGTGTAGGATACCCAAGCACTGCGGCAATAGGAGCTCTAAGAATAACTTAAACATGCCTGAAAATATGCAATATGTCCAGATAAAATGTAGGATCAAAAGACTCCTTCTTCCAACTAAAAGGAATTTTGTAGGCAGTCAGTTTCCAAGGCTGAGATCAAAACTATATGTTTCCTTAAGAATAAACTGTTTGAACCAGCAAATAATTTGTTATTTGGGACATAATTTGCTCATAATTTGTTCATAATTTGTTCAGTTGGTGGTTCAAGGACACCCTGCTTTCTTTGCACTACAAGAAAATTAAGTTAGGAGGTACAGCTTAAAAACTTACTTAAAATCAACTTTCACTTGTAAATTTACAAGTGAAATAGCTTTCTCTTCTTGGCTTAGGCATGACTGGTATGGGTAATTTCAAATCTTTTTATGTTTTATTGGATTATCTCTATGGTAGTGGAAATTGGGGAATAATCTCAAAAAATTTATCTAGTGTAATTTTTAAAGTCTCATATTCTAATATTGAGATAACACTGTACTCCTCTCATCTGTCCTGGTTGCAGAAGACCACCAATATTATTATGTGACTCCAGAATTTAGTTTGGACATGCAATTTTTCAGACGTAATTTTTTGATTGTGATGTGATGTCTCAGCCATCACCACACCTGGGAATGTGAAGATCTTTGATTGTCTTGCAACATATGGAGAATTCTGTATCCTCCAACATTTCTTCTTCCTTCCCTCAAACCCTGGTGTGAGGAAGATTGGGATATACTGCATCCAGCTGTAGGCCAGAAATACTGTTCAAGATGCTACTGATGCTTTTGGGCTCCCCATATTTTTTTCCAGGTGAATTCCTGAAATTTTTACCCCTAGGGAGGAAGTGGAAAATAGGGTGCTGCTTTCCCAGTGATGCCACAGAAGCCACAGACAACTTCACCCACCCCCTCTTAATAGTTTTTTTCCCCCCTGTTCTTTCCCCCCTTTAGCTACCACAGAAAGTGCATTAAAGAAGTACATTGAGGTCACTTCAGACCAGAACATTAAAACAAATGCTGATAGTTCAAGGTTAATAGATGCATAAAACAAAAGTAATTCCATGTCAAAACTGAGATGACAGGTGATTTGACTTGAGACTGCCTTGCAATCACTCTTTTACATGTGCTCGGTACTGAGACTGGCAGAAGGTGTTATGTTTCTGACATTTACTTGTCAGAAAGGTATGACAATAGAAATTGTTTCTATCTCTGCTGGTCCCAGATGTTAACCTTCTAGCTTTATTTTGTAATTGGGGTACCACGGAGCTTTAACATTTATTGATTCAATAGAAGCGATAACATTTCCAATCATAAGAAGGCATTATAGAAATATCAGGCAATTCACATATCAAAGTGTTTGATAGCTGGGCTCACCACATTAATTTCTGTCACCTTTTCTAGGAACCCTTTATCCTCTTTTTAATACTGAAGGACACCTGAGAGTAGTTTCTGTCACTTTTATTGTTCAATAAAGTAGACAAAAGTTTCAATTAACAACTAAGGAGCCTCTAGGAAAATATGAATGAGAGTATATTTTATTCATTTTACTGTATTTCTTTTTTCTAATGCACCAGCTGTGACTTCTAAGCCACACTTCACAGGGGAGAGGGGAAAAAAATTGATATAAGATTATACAATCTGAGTGCCATGTCTTTAAAACAACTTTGATTTAGCTGTGGAAGTCAGGTGTTACAAATATTTTGAAAATTCAGCCTTGCCTCTGGATGACAATAACTTAAAGACTGCTAAGGTTCAATTCAGAATAATAATAAAAAAAGAGAGCAAATGTACTTTGTGGTGTGTATTATGCTAGAAATAAAGTTTAAGGTTGGTATCCTTTGTAAAGCAGTGCCTTTCACCAGCCTTCTGTTTAGAATCTTATAGTCTTGTTCTACATTTAAATATTTTGGGCCATTTAACAAGCAAAGGCTGACCTGCAACGTCCCAGTGCCATTTTCATGCCACACATCCTCTCCTGCCAAGATCATAGAGGTAGATATCATGGCCAGACTTTCATTTGACCCTCAAAGAAACTCTCTGTAGAAATAATCCCTTCAGGTTTTGATACAATGACCAACCATTCCACTAAGAGGTGTAAATACAATATCCCTCCTGGTCAAATTGTTCCTTGAATACACCCCACTGTACTAGACCTCTGCCTGAACAGCTTCTGCAAGAGTGGGGTGTTACTCCCTCTCTGCAGGTCTGAAATCCTCCTGACTTTACACAGCTTTAAGACTACCTTGGTTATCTCTCATTTCAAAGAATGTGTCTGAAAAGACAGGCCAGTAATGAAACAACTAATGATTTGTACATGAAATCTCCGTTTCTTTGTGGTTTTAATTTCAAATCTGCACATATATTCTGGAGCCAATATTAGAGTCTAAAAAATTTTTATACATTTCCCTGAAGGTTATAAAATACCTCAATAACACTTCTCGTTCCCTTCTTCCTTTCATCTGCAGCTGTCAAAGAAGAGAATTTATATAAAATTTCCATCCATCTTAAAACCATCAATATATAAAACAGGATAACCATTCCAGAATGCAACAAATATAAACACAGTACAATCGGTATCAGTGTCATAGAAATATTTGTTAAATATTGGAAATAAACACTCCTTACCACTGTTCAAACTACCTGTCACAATAATTGCATCTGGTCTTAGTTGGTTTATTTTCTCTTCATTCTCATAGCAGGACGTACAAATGCTGTGAGATAGAAGTCTTGCTTCATGTTGAGAAGCCAAATGGCCTTTTTTCCGCTCTTCTTTCCCTTTTTTCAGCATAGGCTCAATCTACTTATGTGTAAAGGGAGCTGTAAAATCAGCTGGTTACCACATAACAACTAACATCTTCTGTGTGGCTTGCTCCACAAGAACTTTCTTAATGATTTTGACCAAAAAACTCTCTTCTCTTCGAATTTCTTCTTCCTCATCACAACATGAACCATCAGTTCCTTGAAACACAAATCAACACTTGAGGGCAAATGTTTTGTGGTTAAAGTGCAGCCCTCAAGGGTAAGGGGTGCCTATCACTGTTACAGATCCACAGTAAGGACTCATCAGATAACATCAGATAAAAAATTATGATGGGCTGAGATCTGGGCCATTTCAATGTGACTGATGATTTTTAGATGATGTGGGGATTGGGAAAATATTGCAGTAATTTTAAAGAGTGAATGAGTCAAAACTAGCAATAAAGACATTAAAAAGATTTATTCTTTACCTAATTATAATTCTAATTTCAAATATAAAACACAATGGGTTTTTTTTACTTAAACCATGAGACATTGAACCTGAAACCATTGTGTGCTGGATTATATGAATAACACTGAATATATTAAAAGAAAAAAGTTAAACTAAGAATCAATATTTTTTTTTAATTGGAATTTCATAATTGTTTTTCCTTTATCTGTAGGAAGATTTATAGATAAAATCTAATGTTTTATAATATTTCAGAACGTAATATCTTTCTTTTGTAAAAGTAGGGAATGAAACCAAAATTACCTATTGCCATTAATGCTGCTGTTGAAATGCAGCCTGGTTTCTTGACAATGATCAAATCCCAAAGGAGGAAGATTTAAAAGGGACTCATTGCTTTTCCTGTTTTTTTCATAGTTCAGGGACATCATAGGGAAGGTTTTAGGAGCAATGAAAGCACCATCTTTGATGGCAGGTCTCAGCATTGGCTTTCCATCAAGCATTCTAACACCAAAATACCCTTTACTTTATAAATTGTAATGTTCAAAAAAGATAACCATCCTTAAATCCTGATTGTTAATATAGCAATTATAATTGCTTATCAGGCAAGATAAGAGGCCACAATCTCTGAAAAAGCAGTTTCTTGCACTTCTCCAGTCGGGCATGTATATATAGATATATGCATATATATACATAGATATAAGTATATACACATATATATATAAACACACACACACAAATACATATATATATATATGTATATATATGTGTGTATATATATGTTTTATATATTTTTTTTTTCAGTCCTTTGCATATTTAAAGATAACCATCCACACAACATAATATAATTTGATGTTCATTTAGGGGCAAGAAGGGCAGTTTTTCAGTGAGTGGACATTTTGTATTTCATGAACATATGGTTGCACACTGTATATCAAATGGAATGTCCAAAACCTGAATCACGTAAAAGTCACCATCAATGACAAAAGGTCTGGTTATATTTCATATTTTGTCTCCTTTAACTTTAGGTTTTATGACATTCATGGATAACCCAAGGTTACTTATTACTTTGTTTCAGCTTGAAAATACAGATTTGATCCAGTCTGTGCTTCTGAACTTCCTTCACAAAATTATTCCTATAAAACCTATAAGAGCTCTAAAGGACAAGGCAATGAACCTATAGCTAGCAGGAAAGAAAAAATAACCAAAAATTCTACCTTCTGGTAGAATCAACAACAATTGAAAATATAAATGAAAGGTATTTTCTTTTTAATATCCATTTTTACCCACATATTCTAGGCTGTTTTCTCTATTATTTTATTATTATTGTTCAATAACCAATTTTTCTTTTTTTATGAAAAAATAAAATTCTTCAAGTTTTTGCATAAAAAAATAAGAAACTCTAAAACAATTTATAAATAAAAAGTGTGAAATTTTCTTTTACTTTTTTCCTTCATTCTGTGGAAAATATTTTTCCCCAAAAGGACATGCCATTATAGGCCAAATCATATTTTTTAAAAAGAAGAAAGACAAGAAATAATATATCACATACATAAGATGCATGATATTTCATGACTGTGAATGCAGTGGAATCACAGGCCAATTCAAGATGTAAAAATATATGCAAAATATATTAAAATGGTCCTAATGTTGTCTAAGGATTTTCACATGCACAGCCCTGGGGTCCATAGCATCAGTGTCCATCAACAGCACACAGAGAACATGTCCAAGAAAGTAAGATGAGCCATGGATTTCAGCAAAGACACAAAGCTTCCCACCACTTAATGATGTGAATTGGTATTTCCAGTGAATGAGAGTCTCCTCTTTCAAACGGGTAGTCTGAACAAGCAACTTCATTAAAAGAGGTGAAAAATCCTTGGTGGAAAATCTACACAATATGCGAAATTCTACACATTCCAGTGTCTCAGACACTTTATAGATTAGCCCTTCCAAAGAGAAGATAACTGAACTGAATACAGCCAGAGAGTCGGATGGAGTTTTTGCTTTTCTCCCTTTATACTTTTACCGGAAAAGTTGCATTTCTTGGGCTCGGTGGTGTGTTTTGGGACTCTCTGCACACATGCCCTCAGCACTTTCAGGTCTCACTCCCAGGGTCAGAGTTACTGTTTTTTGTTATGGACAGGCAGTGCTGCACAGGAAGATATAATTTCTCAGATAAGCTGTGCATGAACCATGGAGAGCAGTGGCTATAAGGTCTAAAATTTTGAATTTGATTTTGTCTTCTTTGGAGAGCCAGTCCATGGAGCAGAGCATTGAGGTCATGTGTTTTCAGTTGCAAGAAGGCTTTTTCTTAGTCGAGGTGTTCTACTGAACCTATTATTAAATTTTCTTTTGAGAGAAATAGAGTTCCAAATGTACTTTTCTGTTGTCAATAATCAGTTGGTCCTCTTCTCTTGAAGAGACTATGAGATTTTACCTGATGTAATGAATTTAAAAAAAATAATGAAATTATGTAGATGGGGGTGAACTGTATAATCAAAAAAGATTGCATATAGGGAGGTACGGGAAGATTTAATCGTGGACAAGTGAACAGAATGAAGAATGTCTCTGGACAGGGATGAGGACTTATGCAACATTCTGCATGTACATAGGATTGGTTTTAAGTATAAGGAAGTAACATTAAAATGAGTGGAGTTATTTAAGTAATTAGCAAGAGGACATAATGTGCAGAATCATGGCCTAAATATTGTATATAAATTTTATGCATTACATTAGAAAAGTTATTACTGTTGCGACTAAGCAAGGATATGTCAGATTTGTCTGCTCTTAATTATGCAATAGCATCCGTCTAAAACCACTGCGGGTTTTGCCTCCAGTAGAAAAGCAGTATGTAATTAAGGATGATATAACTAGTGCCAACACATGAAAAGATTTAATTATCTCCTCTCCCTTTTCTTCAATAAAAGAAGACTAGTCTTCTTTTATTGCTTCACATTTTGGTCTTAGCTTAGCCATACCTCCAATCTCCCACCCAATACTCTTTTATGCAAAGCTCTCTTCTCCTACCTTTAGTTTTAATATTTCCTACCTGTTGCACTAGATTTATTCTCTCCTCAGGGTTGCTCTTGTAAGAACCTACCCCCAAAGGCAAGGGTAACCCAGGTTATTATTGATAGATCTCTTGGGCAGATGAGAGTGAAAAAACACTGAATATTTGGTGTTTGTAAATATATATATATGGGGTTTATTTTAGGACAATTTGTTTGCAATGGAAATCAGGTATGTAAGCATATTTTGATTATTCTTATTGACAGAAATACAGTGGTGTGAAAGTGTAAAGATATTATTTAAGAAATTGTGAAAGGGAAAAGAATGGAAAAGAAAAGAAAGAAAGAAATAAAGGAAAGAAAGAAAGAAATAAAGGAAAGAAAGAAAGAAATAAAGGAAAGAAAGAAAGAAAGAAAGAAAGAAAGAAAGAAAGAAAGAAAAGAAAGAAAGAAAGAAAGAAAGAAAGAAAGAAAGAAAGAAAGAAAGAAAGAAAGAAAGAAAGAAAGAAAGAAAGAAAGAAATTAACATATAACCACCCATGGGTCTTACAATGAGCCTTGATTGTTGCAATTTAGATATTCATTGGTTGAAGCAATGAGTTTTGAAGTGGTGGTTGTCATGTTGATTATGTGGGAGTCAGGTGAAAAACCCCCAGAATATGAAGTCTGATGCATTGAAATGCTCTCAGGTTTGGTGGGAATATCCAGGTACCTCCGGTACAAGGCCCCAGAAATTAGTCTGGGGGTGATTTGAGAGTGTTTGATGGGTGTTGACACCTTTGAAGACATGACAGCTTCATGGTATATCAGTGCAGTTGAGCCAGTTATGCCCTATCAGAAGGGAAAAAAACCTTCAAGAGGAGTTTTATAATTGAGTTGTGCAAGTGAGGACACTGCCATTGTAAAAAACACCATCCCACCTTACAGGATTTGTCTCTTATTGAACTCAAAGCCAAGCCTATAGCCTCTGGTGGTCATGGTTCATCCTCTCTGTCTTATACAGAGCAGAGGCTTGTCAAAAATCTGCCTTCTCTCCCTGTGCACGTCACTGTCAAAGGTGGTCCCAATACCAACCTCTGAGGGACACCACTCATCACAGTTCTGCACTTGGATATTTGAACCACTGGCTACAGCATTTGAGTGAGACCTTCAAGGCAGCAACTCTTTCACCCAGTGGTCCAGCTGCCAAATTTCTTCTCTCCTGTTTACAGACACGGATGTCCTAAAAGGCATCCTCAAATTCTCTGCACAAGTCCAGGTAGGTGATGTCAGTTGCTCTGTTCTTGTCCACCCATGCCACAGCCCCATCACAGAAGACCATCAAATTTCTCCCATGCATGTAAACATCAAATACAGCGACTACAGGAAATACAGAGCATCAGAAATTTCTGTTACTCAGGCAGAAAATGGTTTACTTCAGTCACAATTACATACAGGGGAAAGTATGATTAGAGCTGCTAGCAAACTAGCCTGCAAGAGCATACACTGGTAGAGGTTTTTGACACAAGCCTGTATTACCTTATAACATATTATAATTTTTTATAGTTCCAAGGTCAATGTCTCTTTCTCAAATAACACTTCGGACCTGTAATTGTTCATCTACATGCCAGCAATTATGGGCAAATTGATCAGCCAGTAATTAATGCTACGCTATTACACTTTTTAATTTGTAGATTATGCAGCTGCAAGCGTTCACACATTTTTAATTTGTATATTATACAGCCACAAATGTTTACAATGCCCTTTTTAATCTCCTTACACTACCAGTGCCATTATTCACTATAGATTAATGATACACCGAATGCTGAGGTTTATTTCATTTACCACTCTTACCAAGAGAGCTGTTAACATTAGTGTGCTCTATTACTTAATGTCTTACTACAGCTGCTAGTGAGCATTGGGTACCCTTTAAAATATTACCACTTGGATCTTTTCTCTCTTTCTCCTTTTTTTTCACCCCTCTCCAACACTCTTGCTACTGACAATATGACTCTGTGGTAATATTACACTTTATTTCTAAATTTATTTCAAGAGTTTTGCTCCAAGGTGTTTCAATCTTTTATTGCAAACAATGGTACCTCCCTGGCCCTGTATGTTTTGCATTTCCCAGACTGTTTTTCCTTACACTGTTTCTTTGTATGGCTTTACTCTCTCTCTTCGTGTTATATTACAAACTGGGCAGCTAGCCCATAGCCTTACTTTAGGGAAACATCCCTGTTCAGGACAACATTTCAGCATGTCTTTAACTTAAAACTTATGCTCCAATCCATGCAGAACCTCTTGCTTACATTGTTTACTTGAATAAGACACCATGGAAGTAATTGCTCTTGCCACAGCCTTAATTCAGAGTCTACCAATGCCAACAAAAGCCTCATCTATTACACTTAGAGAATTTAGGGAAGTGCTTAATTTACTGTTAATATTCTTCCTCTTGTAAAATGATTTGTCTTATACAAATTAAAGTCTTAAAATCTTAACCTCGTTCAAACCATAAAAAGCTATTTCACCTTCCAGGCTCTTATTTAAAAATACAAGCAAATTACTTTGCAATATATATATTTATATATATACATACACCAAAACTTATGATTATTTATATTTATATATAACAAATATTCTACTTATCATTGCTGCATTATTATTTGCACTTTAATGTAGTATTAATGCTATGATTTCCTCCAAACTATACCAAGCAAAGTGGTTGTTTCCTTTCCATCCTTTTTCAGATGGTATGAAATATTTTCAAATTAAATGTCAAAATAAAACAGTAATCACTTCATTGTCCCCACACAAGCAAAAGAATTAAACCACTTCCATGAAAAGTCTTGTATTTATAGCCTTGATGAAGTTCTCCAAAATAAGAGATGGACAAATCTATGGCCAACTAGACATTCAGAACCTGCCTTTAGACAACTTTGGCAGGTATTTCATTAGAAGCATCCTGTGATGCTTGCCTCCTCTCTCTTTTTTTTTTTTCTAAACAAAAAATCAAAATGCTTTTGTTGAAATATCTGTTGATTTTTCAAAAGCACATCCTGAAGGCTGAAATACAACTAATATCTAGTCTCTTAAGGGAAGGTGCAGTCCTTGATGAACAATTCTCCTAAAATCATAGCAAATTTTCAGAAGTAAAATATCCATTTTAAGTCCAATTGATATGTTCCATGAATTGTTTTCTTCAAAACTATTTTCCCCTTAACCTGCAAATGGCAAAAACCCTGATTTCATTTTGAAAAGTAGTTTTGAAAAGGCAAAAAATTCAACCAGTCCTTGTCAATGGCATCACAGTGATTTACACCAGTTCAAGATTAGTACTCATTATTGTACTCATATGGGCACTGCAAGGATTAGTATTTTCAACATTTCACTGAAGAGCTAAAATAATTACACAATTAACTCTCTACATCTTAATCCATGGTACCTGAGATAGATGATATCTTAAATATTACTCTCAGCTGAAAAAATTCCTAAAGTATCTCGAATACCACTGTTGATACTTATAAAGTCTTCCAGAGGGGCCTATAGCAACTATTGAAAAATATAAACATTTCTGCATAGTATTACTTTAGATTAAAAGCTTAATAACCTCTGGGGTAAAAACACATAAATATTTTTCATCAAAATATTTGTACTTCAAATTGATCTACATTTTTCTCTTGGGCAATATAAAGCTTATAAAACAGGCAGACAGAAGTACAGGCTTCTGCCTCAAGCCCCAGAAAACAGCCATCTAACGTGTCCCAAGATTTTTGCCAGTGACCAACACTTGAGTGGGATCCTGATTTCGTTAATTTAACTGATGCCCTCATCCCTTGACTGGAGAAAAACTGATCGATTTGTCACTGGTAAGAAGAGACAGGGTCTTTAACTTCTTCTGAAAGTACTAGGTTTTTATATTTCTTCTCTTGAAAAAAGTCAGTAATATTTCCAGATTAGTGTTTCAAGAAAAGAAAGCTAACCCAGTCCAGGGAAATTCACTGGCACCATCAAAAGAACAAAGAACCTTCCAGGTAGGTATGCAAAGCACACTTCTGTGTCTTGCTGGCTGAAGGTAGTACTTATGTGCTGTTTTTAGGTGGTTTAGCAGAATGACAACTTTTCTGAGCATCATTTTGATGCCCCTTGCTGTCACTATGTGCTAGCAGGGCATCATCCCCACTTTTCAGGCTCCTTCTAGGTGAGTTTGTTGTAACAATTGCATATATATTATTTTTTACTTTTTTATTTTAATTATGGATTTTTGTTTTTTTTTTTTTTTTAGTGTTTCTGACCCTTATCCCCAGATTACCTATAAAATGACTTATTTCTATTTCCTCTTCACCAAAGAGATTCTCTTGGATTTCTCTTTGCCACATGTAGAGAGCTTTCTCTACCTAGAAAGGTTGTTCAGGAAATCCTTAGACGTATAATTTTGGGGACATTAATGTAACATTAAGGGTAATAATACTGTCCCTTGCCCATGTGGCATCTGTAGGATTTTTTCCCAAATAACTTCCACACAGAGAGTAAAATGACTGGAATTTCCCTGAGCCCTGAAAATTAGTTTCTTCTCTTTCCTATAGCCCACATCTCTTTCAGTACTGAGATTATGAAGTTTATAAAATACAACTTGTTACAGTCATGAGGGATTACTACTATATATTATCACGCACAGCTCATTAACCCTGAAGCCCTGCTAACTAAGAAAATCCTGTCTAATGAGGTTTCCTTCACTGTACTAAAGAACAAAAGGTCTCAAAGTTTTGCCTATTACCAATCTCCGTCACATTATTTTCCTGTAATTAAAATGGAACTTTACGGACACTAAATATGAACCTGAATTCCTTCTACTCAAGAAAAAATATATTTTTCCTTTTTCTGAATTTACAAAAGATCCTTGAGCTCATAAATAGAGAGGGGAAATGCATTTCTAGTATTTTCTACCTTTTATCACATGTAAAAAAAGCCTACTATTTGAAATAAAGGATATGACTTCTAGGTATGTCATACCTAATTCTATTTTGGTGTGAGCATCCCCACCTTTCAATGACATTAATAGAATGTCAGGCTAGTTTTATTCTGCGTTAAATTAGGATTCTTTGTCAAGAATTTCAAAAGCAACTGGACAACTTGTCAGGTATCCCAGTGGTAAGTGTCATGGAAGAGTCTAAATTAGATTGTCTTGACAGGAGGAAAAAAAATCTAAATCTATTTATTATTATTTACATAATAGAAGTACTTACTGGATACAAAAGGGATTGAGAAACTCACTCCGAGACTTCTGAGACAAAGAAAATATTATTGCAATATAAATTATATTGCACAAAACGTTAAATGTCCCAGTTTCCAGTGTTAGGTCAGCACATGAATATTTTTGTGTCTTATATATTTTTTAGAAAGGAAATAGGCAACAATTCCTCAGTAGTTCACCAATCTATGAACAACTTCTATGGTTTCAAGCCAAAATGTATATATAATGTATTCTTGTGGTATATTAAAAAATATAAAATTAATTTAAAAGGAAAATTAATTGATAGTGTCACAAATTCAAATTAGAAGGTGTTTATGGATGGAGTTGCAATTCCTTTCAGGTATCCAGTTTTCAAGATTTTCTGCCAGAACCTTCTTAACCTTTCAGGTTGGGAATAGCAGTGACATAATTGTATAATTTAAATGCTAGGCTAAATTACTCTTGGTAACCCAGACTGTAGGTTGGTTATCATGCATTCAAATTCAGGTTCCAAAGAAAAGAAGTTCAGTTATTTCACCAAATTCTCCACAACAGATAGTCTGTGAATGACTGAAATAATTCAGACAATCCATCCATTCTTATATGTTTAATACCAAAGGCTACATGAAAAAATGTAAGCAGAGGATTGGTGAGGTGTCATCAGCTGTTTGATTGTTCTACCTCTACTGCTTATGATACCTCTGTCACCACTGTGTTCCTTCAAAAATGCCGCTGTAGGAGCTGGAGATGTTATGTGTTCTAAGTGGCTGCTAGAAGGCTCGTTTCTTAGACAAGGAGGTTGCAAATAAAGTTTTACATATGCACAGGGTGAGCTGTTTCTGACAATGCTTACTTACAGCTGATGAAGTTCTTCACAACATAAACTCAGGGAGATTCTGATACTCCATTTCCAGTGATGATTGGTCTGTCAGAAGCTAAAGGAAAGGCAGCTCATGCCACAGGGAAAATGGAAAAAAAGAGGAGAATGATCGTATCTATAAGCTCTGTGCAAGGATTTAAAGTGTTAATACTCAAACTAAATTTGAGTAGGCTGTGCTGACCTCTGAGGTCCATTGTGACCTATGTAAACAATACAATTTCTCTTCATTATTGCTCTAAATTGTTTTATTTACATGTCTGAAAGTGACTTTGTGTTCACCTCCTAAACCAGGAAGCCCCATTGTCGCCTTGGCTGCTAATGTTCTCTAAAGGACAGAAGACTTTAATTGTAGCTTCTCTCAGATGTAAGAGATGGGCAGCTAAAAATATGATGAGTACTTTCTGCAGGGGGCAGATACCCCCTGCAAAACTCTCCTCAGACAGGAACATGAAACAAAACAAGAAAAGGCTTTTATGTATCTAATGTACTTTCTTTACAAAGGACATCCAGAGTGACTCAGATTAGTATACAACTGACTGCATCACTAGTAAAAATGGGACACTCTGAAATCCTCATGTCTATTTTTGGCTATTCTAGTAATTTTGTCTGGTTCATGTAATTGTTCTATTTTTCTTTCCAACCTTTTTTTCTCATGTACTTGTTTCTTTGAGGTGTTTCCAGCAGGGAAGATGGAGCGGGAGAAAGTCTTAAAATGAGCTTAGTAGAAAAGATGCTTAGTGGATTAGGGGACTGTAATGATAAATAATAACTACAACTGACTTTTTCCTTTCTATAGCCTTTATTCTTTCTTTTCATGATGAACTATGCCCATTTGTCTAAAACGGGCTTTTGTGAGTGGGACTAAATGACAGTGCTAAGTGAGCAACAAAAGGAAGTTTTTACGTCTGTGTCTGTTGCCACAGTGATTGGTTATTGTATGGTCATTCTACTTGTAGCACTTTGGGATTTCTTTTACTGTTCTGGATTATTTAATGTTTTTCTAAATTTTCCTTAAAAAGGAAAAAAATATTATTCTCTTACACTAAAAGTTCTGTTTAAATGCCTGAATGTTGTATTGGTCTTACCTTGCTTAGCTATGGGGTTTTTTTAACATGTTAGCATTCAAAATGTATTTATTTGTTTATCTGTTTATTTATTAAATCTTTCATTGCCAGATAGCTTTCATGGAAGAATAAATGAAGAACAATAAGTTTTCACAGTCTTGTGCTTCACAGATAGACTTTGCTTCTGAACCAAATATTAGGTCTTAAAACTAAGTATTTCTTCAGCTTACTTTGATGTGATATGGTCTGGTCTCTTCAGGGGTTCAAGCACATCTGCAGCACTGGTTTCAGCAACCCCTGTTCCCATGGGCTTACATGGATGATGAAACTAAGCATCCTGCATGAAATAGAATGGATCTTTCAGGCTTTAGGTGCAAGCAGCCCTTTCAAAAATGGGTCTGCAGCAGACCTGCCAGGTGAGCTAAATAGAAGCCTCCATCCACCTGAGGCCTGTGATAAGCCTCTCTCTGCTCAAGCTGGCTTAAATGTACATTGCAGCAGGTTTTATTGTTAACTTCTCTTTGGCCTTCAACAAGTAGTCAATAGCCCTGCAGATTATATTCTCCTCTGCCATCCTGATTGCTGGAAGCATTCATCCAGAACTAAGCCACTACAGTAAACAGAGCAGGGTGCAAATTTTTCAACAAAACACCTTTTCATCAGAAAAAGGTGATTCATCGAAACCGAAACCTTTCACAGAAAAGGGCTGGATTCATCGATTTTTTCATTGTTGTTGTTTTGTAGTGGAAAAAGGAAAAGTTGTGGATTTACTATTTTTCTTTGAGGAGGTTGAAGCAAATAACATTTTCCATTTCAAAAAGTGTTTGAACAAATGTCAAGATTATCCTATGAAACGTATTTTAATCACAAAACTGAGTATTTTTATTTATATTGAAGAAAAAAGTACTCTTCCTCCCTTATTTTCAGTTTATATTTATCTTTTAAGGTCTTTATGCTATCTGAGGCTAAACCAATATGTTTTTGATACAATGGAGAAACAGGTTCTGACATAGAGAGGATGACCAAGAACTTAAGGAGATTTCAATTTTCTTTTCAAATGATTAGTGAAATCAGCTAGTAGACAGTACTCATGAATACTGTGGCTCGAGTCAGCTTTTGGGGTATAAAAATATTTTTCAGTTATTTTTTCTGATTATTCTGAATAAAAATAATTTAATTAAATATAATGTTCAAAAGCAACGTGAAATTTAAAATACAGAAAAAGTAATATCTTAATATGTTGCTCATCCAATGAAATATCGAGATAAAAATGTTACATCATCATAATGTGAATCTACAGATTTGCCATGTAATGAAAATAGAACAATTGTCTGGTTAATTTTTGTTTTGTGGAGTTACTGAACTTTTCAAATACACTTCTTGAGAGGGTGGTACCAGAAGACATATAATGAAGAGTAATAGGATGGAAAACACATGATGTCTTGAAATGAAGAGTGGACCTGGAGGAGCAGAAATACCTCTTCTAATAAATATTTTCCTCAAAAATTCAAGGGAATAGGATGAAACTAAAAGTACATAATAAGGAAAGCAGAATTACACTACTCAGAACAAGTGGTAAGACTTTACACTAGATAATCTTCATGGAACAACCAAGACCTTGTTAAATTAAAGAATCTGATAAGAATACTAAAATACTAAGGCATGAAATTTAAAAACACAATGAAAAAGGAAAGGAAAGGAAAAAAAAAAAGAAGAGAACATGTGTCACAGTAAAGGACAAAAAAAGACCTCTTTTCCTTGCAGAAAAAGAATAGCACATACAGTTTGCTTGCCTCAGCAGAAACTAATGCGAGGTGAAGGAAAGCGTAGAAAATGAAATGATCATAGCAAATTAATATGGACCTTCAGAGAAAGCAGATCAGGAAGTGTTTTTTGTAGATAATAGAGACCCATATAAAAACAGGCTAGAATACTGATGGTGAGCTTTTTGCAAACACCCTGGTGCTGAATGAGATAGAAAATGTACAGCATGTTATCATCTAAAAAGGGCTTGTGCCCTTTTTATAAGGCCGCTTCATCCACTGAGGAAACCAGTCAAAAAGATCAAAGGCTGCACTGGGTTTAGTTCTCCCCAAGAATCTGAAGCTGAATGAAAAATAGAAGCAACTACAGAGTGTCAAACAACATAGAGGATCTCAACTAAAATATTCTGTTTTCTCCCCAGTCACTAGTGTATTAGCTGAGCAGAGATAAAAGAAAAACCATTATAATCTTCATAATGCTAGCCATGAATTAGACACATGGACTGCAAAGCAGGAGATTTCTTCTTAGGCTGAGGTTTGTATTTACCTCAGTGAAGAGAGCAGAGGTTTGTCTAAAATCAGGGATCAGATTTCCCAGGGACAGTAGATGACGAATTATCAAAGGATGTAGAGATAATGTTGGCAATGGCATGTAACACTGGGGATTGAGATAAATGCGTTGCTGCTCTGCCTGATACTGGAACAAATCTGAAAGATATACAGAAAAGGATGAAAATGTTAAACCCTGGGTTTGTCTAATCACTTCCAACTTTGGTTGGTCCCTGGGTGCCTATGATTATATTCTCTGCAGGCATCTCCCTCACTCCCAGCAGACATGCACAAATTCCCACCTTTCCAGGGTCAGAGGAGGGTGGCAGACACAATTATTCCAAGGACCTTCAGCTGTTTCACAGCAGTAAATGAACTCTGACCATGGAATGACCATTTCATAAGAAATACTTTGTAATATCCCATTAGTGAAATTATTCACCTGTGCACATAGCCACCAGGCTTTTTACTCTTGAGTCTGTTTTTGAGCTTGACTATTGCAACTGGCAGCACAGACTCCTTTGGAGGAGTACTCAAATTTCCCATCTGACACTAAACATCCTGAAAGTGAATGTGAAAGCTGGTGTGATGATCATTGTCATTATGTCAATGAGAAAATTTAGTCTTCAGATCCTTTACTGTGTGAATGAAAGTGCCAATCCCACAGGAGTACAGAAACATTAAAACTGACCACCAAAGGAATTTTTTCCTCATTAAATTATTTTTTTCCCCCTGTTTGTTAAAGTATAGAACAATTGTTAAGGTGCCAGTCCCCAAAGGCAAGAATCTTTCTCCTAATGCTGATTGACCTGCTACACAGCTCCTGACCAAACAGTTGGGGCATAATCTCAACTGATGCCCAAGGAAGAAGAGAGCCCTGTTCCAAATGAAACATGGGGTTTGGATTAGATCAGCAGTAATCTATTGTAACCTGAGCTGTGTACTGACTAGTGCAAACTGTGATCTAGTTGCTGCAAATTTCTTGGATGAATGAATGAAGGGATGGTGACCAACATAACCTGTTATTCCCATCAGAGAGAACAGCCTGAAAAACACAGGGTAGCCTCAAACTTCTGAACAATCTCAAACGATCTGAATTATTTCAGACTTTTTTAGAAGTAATCACGACCTCACCAATTCAGAGCTATGTGTGGTGAGGAGCATAGAGGAGTAGGGGAATACTTTAACTCCTCCCTCACAGATACTAATGAAAAACAGAAAAGTCCCCAAGATTCAGATTTTCTATATCGTAGTTATCCAAAAAAGGACCTACCTATTTCTCTTTAAGAAATATTCTTTAACAAATATATTAATTGACCTGTCTGCTTAAAAAAAAAAAAAAAAAAAAAAAAAACAAGATAAAAAGAACAATGTTGTTTTCAAGATCACATTTATTTTTTTGCTTTCCTAATACTTCTGTGGCCATTGCATTCTTTATATGTTATTTCTAGAAATGCTAGAGTACATGCTGCTAGAAATTTTGTGTCACAAAGGAAAGACTTAATATAGATTAACTTTATATTTTCACATAATGGCACATATACATCAATGAAAATTAGTTTGTGTTAAAAAATTTAATAAAGAAAAGTATTTAATTTACAGGAAGAATTGTATGGATTTTATCTACTTACAAGGTTTATGCTTTTCTTTGGTTTTTGCTGTTTAATAAAGTTAGGCCAACAGAAATATTTTTTGTGTTTGTGTAGATTTTGAAAGCTCCTTGATTTTTAAAAGATAAGAAAAAATGCCTTTGAGCATGATAGTTATAGAAATGCTTTTAATAATCTCTTGTTATTTCACTAAAACTCACTTGCTATCACTTCTATTAATAATAGTAAAAAATGAAATAGACTCACGTTCTGTACTGGATTGAACAGAATATTTTATTTAAGTCTGAATTTCCTTTAAATTTCCTGAAATGTGGAACAATAAGCACTTATTTTGAAATACTCAATTTCATTTCATAAACTAGAAAAATCCCTTTTTTTTTTTTTAATGTTATCTAAAATGCCCTTAACTTCCTATATCTCAGCTTTCCCCATTCAAGGTTTAAGGGACTATTACTGGTGATAGAGACAAAAATCTTGTATGCTTATCCTTAGTGATAAAGACATCAAGATTACTGTTATATCACTAGTGTTTTGGGAGACCCTTGCCCTTTGCTGGTATAGCTATGTTGGGATTTATGGAATATTTGGACTTTGATCATGAGGAGAATAAAAGGTTTTTTTGATAATATGCATCAAAGATGTGTATATTTTGTTAGGGACTGAGAGGGAATTCCTATTCTTTGTCAATTGTGATTACTGTGTGATGTCTTGTGAACTTTGAGCTCAAGATTTGCTAAAAATTTAACACTTATCAGAACACTTTAGGAATGATGCAGTGAGCAGCACTCAACAGTGTGTTAATGTAGGGAATGAGGAAATACATGAAAAACAGTGTCTAATGGAAGGTGTCCATGACTGGTGGGTTGGAACCAGGTAATCTTTAAGCTCTTGTCCAACATAAACCATTCCAGGATTCCATGATTAAGTGTCTGGAACACTGAGGGAGATAGATCTTATTCTCCATTGAGGACAGAGGAAACTGGACAGTGACTCCAGCCACTGAACACCTCCTTGGAATCTCCCCCTTTTCATAACATTTTTTTACATTTCAGGTAGTTACTGAGTTGTTCAGGGAAACTAAATTACAGAGTAGTCACAACTCAATGGTGCAGACTTCATATTTCAACACTAAGCTGAACACAGCCATGAGATTGGAAAATGGGTCAAACATTTGAAAAGATCAATCACTCTGGGTGATCCTTCTTTCTCTTTCTTTTTTGTTTTCTAATTAGGACTTGCTAGCTAATGCCAATGTGTTGTAAATATCTGTAAATGAAAGTGACTTCCTATCAATGTATGCTTCACTAAGCTGAATAAACAGAGAACTGATGCTATGATTTACCTCCACTTTCAGTGAACTTCATATTTGCCTAATCTACATACTATTACATATTTTTTTCTAGTAAAAAGCCTTGCATGTTTCAGGCTACCCAAAAAAATAGGTAGCCACAAAATCATGTTTATCTGGAAATACCAAGCTACTGATTGTAGCAATTCAGAAATAATCCTCTATAGGCTTCTCAAAAAAAAAAAAAAAAAAAAAAAAAAAAAAAGGCATTTTCCTGAAACACCATGAAACACCATTGGGATAGTCAAAATTGTCAAGGGCAGAATCCTTCCCACGGAAAAACATGACCCTCTCTTGGTTCTGTGTTGCAAGTTTGTTAGATCTGTGTAAAAAGAATCTGATTGTATTCACACAGGAGGGGATGGAAAACAGCTGGGTGTCACTGTAAGAGCTAGAGCTGTGGCAGTTCCAGACCCTTAGTCTGGGAGCAGTAAATTAAAATTAAAAGCATAGAAGGACTTGAACTGGATCAAAATCTTTCTTTAGACTTGACCAAATATGTATTTTTAAGGTATGTCTCCTGTATCAAAGACTATAAGACAGAAAAGTGTAAGATTTTAGGCAGGTTCATTGTTATAATGACAATTGGGAACCCTAATGTTCATGTGAAGATGGGAAATGTTATGAAAACCATCCATGGAGCATGAAATTCTATTTCAGGACAACTCTCTAAGCATAAATGAATCCTACTGTCTATTGCAATTCTTTCTGTCTTTTCTTGCAGACCTTTATACAACTGTTTATTGAGAACTGGAAACTAGGACTTAACCTCTTAACCTTTACTTTCTCATATTCTGAGTGAAATCTTCAATAAAGAGTTATATTTGCTGATCCTAGCTTATAATGTTTTGTGGGGTTTTGTTTGGTTGGGGGGAGGGGTGTATGTGTGTATGTTTATATTTGTAGGTTTTTTAATTTTTTGTTTGGTTGGTTTTCTCCCTCTTTTTGGCCCAATAATAATAATAATAAAAAAAGTTAAAAAAAAAAAAAAGCCTATCCAGAGATCTAAGTTATTTTGTTATCTTTTGGAACCTGAAGATTGAGGTGAGGACTTTTTTAAGGCAGAAAACACACTTTGGATGTTGCCCTTGTACAAGTGTAGAACATAAATATAAAAAAGAAAATAGCATAGAGTATAAACGACTCCGAGCACCCCATGTAGATTAACAATGAAAGTTCTCACCTTTTAAAATAATAGCAATGCCAGTTGTGGAGCGTGAAGAGTGCTTTGAATTACAATGGATTGCCGGATGCATTAGCCACAATATCAAATGCAGTCAAATTAAAATGTTCCCTTCTGACATTTTCAATTAAACCCCATCAAGCTTCCAAACAACCTAGGAAAACTAAATAGACTGCGTGAGCTGATGGAAAAGGCAGCCTGACTTCTTCTCTTTCCAAAAATTAGATTAAGTATCAATGTTGTTGCAAAAAATCTGTACCAGAACATTAAACAATTAAGAACTGGTGTAACAATACTGACCAGAGGCTCATTCACTCTTGTGTTGCACCAATTGCTTGTGACAGAGGCCAATACTGAACTCATCAGAGGAAGAAAAAGGATTTATAATAGTTAAGGCCTAGTGATTTCAGGATTCAAGTACCTCTAAGTTAAATTTGATTTTGGTGTCTCTGTGGTTCCCTTGACCTAACTTTGTATGATTTCTAAAGTTTAAAAATTATTTTGAGCTCAAGAGGTGTTATAAAACATTTCTCAGAAGTGGAAAGCAGGAAAATGCATGGCTATTTCAGGGTGAGAAAAGGTTTCTGATACAGCATTGTAAAGAAAACCAGCATAGTTTGAAGACTCATTTAGGGAAAATTAAATCAATATTTCCTACAACATCTCAGTCAGATCCATCATCTAGCCAAGGACTATAAAGCAGATCTCTTGGACCTTGGACAATGGAGGACAAGAGTTGTTTCAGGAAGCATCCATACAAGGAGAGGCGTCTGAAGGAGAAGGTGGCAGTTGCACTGTTGGTGCTAGAAAATCTTGTAGATAAGGCCTGGAAGACGTTCCCTGGGGAAATCAACCATAACAAGTCAGCCAGAAAACTTCTTTCCACAAAAATATAGTAACTTTTCAAGTAGGAAAGCCCTGCAGCTTGTCAGAACACCTCAGGTAGCTGTGCTTGAACTGTTCTTTGAGTCACCTGACTCAAAAATCATGTCGAGAAAATCAAGGAATAGACTATGTCTCTATCACCATAAATGTAAGAGAGAACTGTGAGGTTCTCTGATTCATGGAGTGTTCAGGTCTGTTTTGGAAATGTGAAGGAAAATTACATCAGGCTGAGAGAAGCAGTCCTGATTTCTGGTCCTCAGCTAGAATTGGTCTAAGGCAGACTCTTGCCTTCTTAGTGCCCAGGATGTTCCAATTTCCTTAGTGCAAGCAATAAGGAAAGTTAGGTCTTAGTTTTTAGTTGCTTATTTTGAGTATATAGTGTGCAAATAACCCAGGAATAGTCAAGGGAAATAATACAGATTTTATTCACAAAGACTTCTCTGAGAAGTCTTGGCAAAGATCCAGCTTCTCTGCTTAATATCTACAGCTGTACCTGCCCTGAAATAAAGTCAGAAACAGCTCACAAATGGATGCAAGATGTTTACAATTCTAGTTTTTGTGTGGTTTAGTCAGTCCCACCTCATCTCTGTGCTATTTTCACAAAGTCCTATTGTAGTAATAAATTCTCAGATGCATTGTAGATCATGTAAAAGGTAAAAGTTTACCTGATCTACATCAATTCTAACTTAATCTGGAATATAAAAAATGAATCCATAACACCCTTTTACCTTAGTCCCCAAAGGCATAAAAAAACCCGGAAACCAAAAGCCCCAATCCACAAACAATAAACAAAACAAAACAAAACAAAGCAAAAAAAAGATGGAAGGACCTTTGAAATAGGTGCAACTACATTTCAGTTTAGACCTTTATTCTTACAAAACTTAATATTTTTGAGTTTCATGTCTTTTTTTCAGTCTGCTTCATTTTTATGCTATCTTTTTCCATTAAGCTCACACAGTGTCTGACTGTGATGAGGACAAACTTCTGGCACTGTTGTATTTGTAAAAGAAACATGCACACACAACTAATAAGATTTATAGAACAGAAGCATAATAAATCAATGCAGAATTGAGTGAGTTGTATTAGGGGAAAGTGAAAATAAGATTTCTTGTTCTGAAATGGATCATTAGGCCAACTGAGAATTGGGTATTGCCTGAGAACTGGTGTGTAGTACCTGTTATTTCTTACCCTTTTTCTGCATTTTCAAAGTAGACTTTAACACCTGAACTTATTCCTTCTAATTGAAAAGAGGACAACTGAGGCAGCCAAGTGAGGAACCAAATGAGATTTACAAATATGAAATTAAAAGACCAAAAGGATTTTACAAGAAATGTCTTTTCATTGTGTGATCAGCCTAGTCAAGCAAAGATTCCTTCAATAAGAAAAATACCTAGTAGTTATAGAAATTCTAAGAAGCTGAAAATATTTTTATTCATTTTCTACCAGGTCTACTTGCACATAATTTTTAAAGATGAAAACTGAGAATATCAGGGACAACATCAGCTCACACTGATTATAATGTTCATCAGAAAGACCCATAAAAACCATGTGATTGAAGAATTCAGGTTTTGAAAGCACAGAATGTACACAAATGTGTATTATGATTAGCTTGTTATTTTCACAACACTTTGAACTTACTTTTTTTTGTTTAGTTTGTGGGTTAATTAATCATAAACAAGTCTTCAGATCACAGTCCAAATCCCACACTGTTAAAGAGCTATGCTGAAAAATTCAATTATCCTAAGCTCAGTGGGGGACAAAAAAGGTAAAGGAAAAAATGCACTAATAAAGTTCCTTGATTGGTTTAATAAAAAAGGATGGTGGATATATAGGAAGGTCAAGTCTTCTGACTGTTGGTTGAGTCCCTGCTGGCATTGTTACTTCTTGTTTTCCTTAATCAAAATCCTAATCTTTGAAGGAGTACCAGAGAAAAAGGAAAAAAAAACCAAAATTTTTGTTCATCAAATTATCAGTCCAGAGACTTTGACACAGGTTTCTGGATGGATTTGATTGTCTGGACCTGGGATTTAGGTACTTCACTTGTAGCTAGAAATTCTACTTTCAAGAGAAAGACCAAACTAACAACAATTTTACTCTCAGCTAAGTATCACCTCATTCCCATTATAAATCTAGCACAGAGATACTGTCAACTGTCAGAGGCCGGTGGATCAGTAGATAAATTAATCCACGCATCAATTGTTTCATATGGTTCTTTCCAAAGAAATGTATCATCTAATAGATTTAATAATAAGTCTCACAACATTTTCTGCCCGTAATATTGGATTGTGTCATATTTCTAGCTCCTGTTTTTGGTTCCCTTTAGATGGATGTGCTACAGAATAGATAAGACCACACTTCTGGCCTGCCAGATAGTTTTAATTTATAATGTTCTCTCATCCTTCCCTGGTGCTTTGGATCAAACAAAGGCACTCTTTAAATAAATAAAATGTAATGTAATGCAATTAAACATTTTCCCATAGCTGTTAAGATCAAGGCAACTAATAATTACCTGATGCAACAATTTTAAAACCCATGACAGACATTTATATAGTTTAGTGATTACTGTCATAATGTTAAGCTATCGAGCCCGTCTCTGCTCACATTATTCAGTTAAGAACATAAAGCACAAGTAGCAGCAGAGGTAAGATCAGCTGAAATCAGTCCATCACCATTATTAATTCAATATAAATATTTATGGATTTGTAAGGCTGGAAGGTACAATTATAGCCTAATATCAACTCTTTTTCTTAAACAAAACCTATAAAATTCACCCAGCAATTCCATGACCCATCTTAATATTTTTTGATTGAAAAAAACCATTACAATTTTACAGGTCCCAGTTTATGAAGACAAAGATCCTCACCCAGGGAATGAGAGCTGAAGCATTGACTAGGTAGAAAGTCACACAGGAGTTCTGAAAACTGCCCTTGAATATCTTCAGAAAAATCCGATGTTTAGACATGTACTTTTTTACTCCTTTACTATAACAACATAGAGGTGTAAACTTGGTGACTATAAGCATTATTATAAAGTAAGAGTTTAAAGAAGCACTGTGGTACATCAGACATATTTGCACTTTCTATTGCCAAAAATATAAATGTTTTCATTGGAAAAATACTTGTGTGAGCACAGACTTGTACAAAATATACACACAGAATATTTCCACAGAAACACAAATAAATTTCAATTAAATTGTTATATGGAAAGTATCTTGAAGCCAGTAGAAAATTGCAAGCCAAATAGAAAATTCTGAAAATGTTTCTTAACAAACCAAGGCATTTGTGTTAAACCAGAAACTTTTATATAACCTAATGACTTAGACATTTAAAGGAAGAATCATATTTATCTCTCTGCAACACCTTTTTTTTTTTTTTTTTTTTTTTACTTCGTAATAATTCTAAACTCCCAAACTGAGGTACCCAAACTATTTGCTTTTGTACAATTGAGATTTTTTTTTTTGTTTTCTTTTGATTTTTTGTTTTGTCATAGAAGTTATAGAAACATTCATTTTGCATCAGAGAAAATTTGCTTTGAAGTCACACGGGTAAAAAATCAAACAAAAGAAAACCAGTGCTCTCTTTGCACCACAGAATCACAGGGTTTGGCTAGATCAGTAATTATTCACTTTTGAAATGTCATCACAGGAGGTCATCTCACCTCCTTCATCTGGGCTAGCTGTGCTGATTCACTGCAATTTCTTTTTTGCAAATTAAAATATACTTCAACTGATAAGGTTGTTGGCTTTTGTTTTTTTTTTTTCCTATTGTGTTCAACTTAAGGCTCCAGATGAGTTTTGACATCCCTGTGAAGGGCTATATATGACCCAGAAGGAACTGTATTTTAAATTGCATGATGACTTGAGGGCTGAAATAACAAAAGAATGAAATGCAACTCTCCTACAAACATGTCCACCCAAGCCCCCATTTCTGTCTTTGAGATTTACAGAGAATATTGAAGTGCTGTGGTGAAAAGAAGCCAAAACCCCCTGATAAAACTCTGGCAACCAATTTTTTTTAAGGCTGATTTAACTTAATTCAATTTTTCCCTTGGGAGGAATACAACTGTCTCAACACTCATGATCCTCCAAGGAATCACAGAAGTAAGTAAGTGATGGTAGAGGCTGGAGGCAGAATAGTGGTCTCTGCCTGCCTCCCTGGGCCTCCTGCTCCTTCCTCATAGTCACATGGCCTGGAGGTTCTGCGCCAGTTGCTGACCAGATGTTCAAGACTGCATCCCCCCTGGAAGGTAGTGACAAAGCCCCTGAGAGTTGAATGACAACAATCTGTCAGCTAGGCATCATCATAATTTCTTTTCCATATTCCATTATTCCACACCTTATGTCACTGTTTTTGGTTCCTAAATTACCCGTCGGTTTTTGGTTTGTTTTTGCCTTTTTATTTTTCCTGTGCATTATTTTCAACAGTATTTTTTAATTTTAGTGACATTCCACTGCAGAGACTGCTCTTCAGAATGTCAGCAATGCTTTTCCCAACCCAAGGTGGTGAGGAGGGAGAGGCAAAGAAAAGAAAGAGAGGGATGGAAGGAGTTAGGGAAGGCAAGGATGTATCAATTACTCAGAAAAATTCAGAGGTTCAGCATGTGATGACACCGACAGTAGGAAGTATGATAAATGCTCTGATTTACATCCAACTCCCATTAGATAGTTTCAGGAAATTATGATAAAGTGATTATTTACAGGGAAAACCTTTACAACTTAATTAAATAAGACTAAGTTTCTGATCTGAGAGGAAAGAACAGATGTAATAAATAAGGCCCTGTTTTCCCCCTACCTCTGATGAATGCCGAGGCATTCTAAACTTCTGAATCGTTGTACAACTTTTCATGTGTATGCAAACTACTGAAATGGTATTCACAGGTCCAAAGGGCAGGAAGACATCAAGGGGGTTCTGTGGGAGCATTTATGATAGGTTTGAGCTGAGAGATATCCCAGGGCATAGAGGTACTGTAGTACTCTTCTGTCTCAGTGACTATTCCTGGAGATCAGGACAAGTCCTTCAAGGAGGAGTAGGAAGACTCTTTTCTTTTTACACCAGAAATTTGTAGACATTTGGTGTTACAAGAAAAAACAGAAATAGCAATAAAGGGTTCATCTTCATTTTGTTATGTCCTTGCTGATCCTGTCTCGATTTACTCAGTGGTTTCCTGTGTTCAAGACACAAGTAGATGAATTGGGGTCCTTTTGATTTCATTAGGTGGGATAAGCACAGGTGATAAATTAATGTATTCACAATCATTACGCAAAGAAAAATATCCCTTGTGACTTATTCTCACTTATAGCATTTGATCTCTCATGGATATGCACAAACTCAGATTTCTTAATTTTCCACATACACTAGAATTTTTTTTTACTTATTTTCTTTATTATTTTTTCTTTATTAAAAAGTTATTGAAGAATACTACAAAAAAGCTAGAAGAATACTTAAATTTATGTTATGAGGCTATACTTGAGGAATAGATGGCTTTTTGTGATGTAAAAATCATGGATTTTCATATCACAATGGATCACATTCCATTGTGAAGATTCACATACACCATCATACATCCCTTTTCCATGTGTGAAAATATTTCAGGTCACAAACCAGTCTCCATGGCTTCATCTTTATAATGCAGAGATGGCCAGCACTGTTCCTTCAGGAGCTCAGCGTGATCTTCCTCACCTTTTTACCCTCTATGTAGCTTAACGGCTTAGATTGAGGTCTCTTAGTTAAAGACCAGTGGCTTTTGCATCCTTTAAGTTGATGAAGGAAGAGAAGTGGCAGTTCTGGAGAATAGCCATGTTCTGGAGACACCTTCACTGCTGAGAGTCTTGAGAAAGGGCCTCAAGGTAGAAAGTCTTCTGCAGGCACCTCAGTTAAAGCACCAGAAGTGGGATGTGACCACTAAATGCCTTGCAGTGTGGAAGTGCAGATGTGCAGCCCTGGATAGCCCATGGCAGCTGTTACTGAACCCCAGGTGTGGGAAAGGCTTCCCAGCAGACAGTGCTGTGGAAGAGCTAAATAGCCTGTCTCAAGAGACAGGGGAATATGTGGATCAAACCTCTGCCTTTGTAGGCCAGGATTCTAGTTGCAAATAATAGGATTTAGGAAACAGAGGTGTGATGAGGCAGAACTAAATAGACTTTGTGAGTCATTACTGAGGAAGAATGTTGCTGCAAGTAGTCATTAAGTGAGAGAGATTAACAGTTGAGAGCTGTAGTTCCCAGGGAAGTGCTATTCCTTCAAGTTTGTGAAACTAAGGAGGGTGTTGCAATATTTCCTTCCTATTTTCTGCACTACACAGTTGGCATTTTTACCAGAGTATCAGGGGGCATTTTGTTTAACACTTAGCTGTACTATCCCATTCCTTAGTTCAGTGGGACATGTAAAACACCCAGGCAAACAGATGAAATAATTCAGGAATGGACAGAAGGTAAATAAGACTTTTACTATCTGGTCTGGGCACAGGCTGACATCTATGGACTGACAAAACTGCTGGAGAACCCATAATACCCACAAATGTCTCCAGACTCATTTTCACTCTACAGCCAGCAGGCTTGCAGCTACAAATGAAAGGGAAGTGAAATTGTAGACATGATGCACTGTGATCTGTGATCATTATAAGTAAGAACATCAGAAATCCTTGAAAGAAAAGGTAATCCTCTATGGGCCTATTATGCCTGTTACTTCTGTTTACCTCATTTTGAACTTCCTATTATTTTCAGCAAACATTATGTATCACAGGCCTTTCCAACCTGTGACTGACCTTTTGAGTTAGACAGTAGATAAAGCAAACCACTGGAAAATTATGAATCTCCATCTTTACATGGAGATAGGAAAGATAAATACAAGGTATATTATACATATATTTATAAACACTCGGCTGTAAAAGATTCGGAGAAATTGAAGGAATTTTGCTCAGTGCTTCCTATCTGGTCTTCTGCACCTCAGCTCTAGTTCTTAATGATGAAAATGAGGTTGCATTAATTTCACTCTGGGATCAACCAGGGGAAGGACACAGCATATTAGTCGTCAGGGCTGGGTTCTCTTTTATATTCATCTGCATGCATTAACCTTCATCTTATTTGTTGAGTTAGGTTGCTTTTTGTATATCATGAATAATTTCATTAGGCATTACGAATTTACCCACACGGTATCTTTGGGTATTTTTATTTTTAAAATATTTACAATTTGTAATGCATAATAAATATGTAATAGGCAGAGTATGATTTCTCAGGGTTTACTATTATCTAAGTCTGTCATGTCCTATAACCTTTCCTGGTTTATGCAGTATGCAGCCCCTTAATGTAGCGTCAGTGCTGTTATCATGGGTTGATGCCAGAAGGACAGCCATCTTGACACTCTCCTCTCACTAATCACATCTATTTTGATTTTATTAGCATATAAATACCTCTGGATTTATGCAATATCAGTGGAAATATGTTAAAAATACTTGTCAGTGTCCTTCTTTTGAGGATTATGATGAGGATTCTTCTCGGAGGAAGGAAGATCCTCTGGTTGCATGTGATGAGAGATTTCTGGCCCTCAAAAAAGCCAATGATATATTGTTTTAGTCAGGAGTCAGTGATGCAGTTATTAATCTCTTGGGGTTTTTTCAATCTTACAAAGGAAGAGATGAATAATAGGTGGATGGATCTATACAGTTAAAAGAATGAATGTGAATTGTATAGTGTCGAAATAGGAAAATTAATTCAAATCCCCAAAAGTTCTAGATCAGAACATTAGCAATAGAGAGAGCTGACTGTTCTTTTGCAAGGTTTCACTACAAGTGGAACCTCACAGTAAAAACATATCAAAGTCTACTCTAACAACTGCAGCAAGGTAATCTGCTTTGCAGAGAGAACCAGTTCTGATGAAAGGACAGAATTTACCATACAAAGTTGTGTGAATTTCATCTGATGCTGTAGGAAGCCATGGCACACACTCATGTGGAAATGTTCATCAGGGATTTAACTCAACAAGACTTAACAATCTTTTATTTACATCTTGAAATATGCTTAGCAATAAATTGAAGAAAGTAATAATTTTATTTTATGAAAAGATTTCATTATGTTGACATTATATTATGTTGGAAACACATGCTGGAAATACCTTGTAGTCTAACATGATTTAATATTTTTTTTAATGTAATTATATTTTTATTTTTTCAAATAAATGGCAGAAAAATCAAGAAGGTAGCTCTTCTTGGAATCCTCTAATGAATAACTACCTACCCAGGAATGTGAAATACATAATTAATTTAGGAAAAAGTAGCCATGAAATGGATGAATGTGTAATCCTCAGGAGAGAAGAAAGGAAAAAAAAAGTTGATAAGAAACCAAAAATTTAAGACAGATTCCAACAGCTCTGAAATTTAGTGGAGAAGGTTATTAGAAGAGAGAATGGGATTCAGAAGAATTCTTTGTAAAATAAAAAGAAAATAATAAAAATTAAAGGGCTAATAGGGCTAAATATAGAGACAAAGGAATTCTTAGAATATAAGCAAAGTCTAGAAAAAAATCTCACAGCCATTGAAGGAATTAGTGATTTCTTAGCCTAAAGATAAGAAAGCAAAATAGTGGCGACAGAAGTAGACATTGAAGGTCAGATTAAATTTGCAGATGAAAACACCTTTATCTCGGTATCTACGCATAGGTGTTTTCATATAAGCTAAGTATATAAATACCAAATATACTCATCTGCCTGATGGGTGTTTAGACCATTGTAGATATTTTTTCACTGGTTTCCAAAGGCCAGCTCAGTTGCCTAAAGAAAAATATCTATTGCCTTTCACAGAAACATAAAATCATAGCATATTCTGAGTTGGAAGAGAGCCACAAGGATCATTGAGTCCAACCCTTTGTCCAGAAGAGGACACCCCAACAATCCCATCACATACCTAAGAGCTTTGTCCAAAAGCCTCTTGAACTCTGTCAGTATTGGTGTTGTGCCCATTCCCTGGGGATCCGGTTCCAGTGCCAAAACACCCTCTGGGTGAAGAACCTTTCCTGATATCCAACACAAACTCCCTGGCACAGCTTCAGGCCGTTTCCTGGGCTCCTGTCCCTGTCACAGCAGAGCAGAGATCAGAGCCTGCCCCTCCTGTTCCCTCACAGGGAGCTGGAGCTGCACTGGGGTCTCCCCTCAGCCTCCTCCAGTCTGAACAAAGTGACCTCTGTTACTCCTCAAACATCATCACCTCCAGACCCATCTCCATCCCCATCTCTCTGTTGGACAATCTCCAATGGCTTTATATCAATCTTACAGGCACCCACAATATCCATAAACTCTTAGCATAGACTTTGCTTCTATCTGCTGTTCCACAAAGAGGAGAGCTCCCAAAGGTTCTATGGGTTCTGTTCTACCCTACACTACCCTGAAAAATAACAGGATCTCTATTCTACCAAACTGGACCAAACCCCTGAAGTTATTATGGGACAGAGCCCAGAGGAAGCCATTGTATTTGAGTTTGTGTGTTTTAACCCACAATAAGAAATTCACACTGAAAGTCTTTAGATAAACTGAAAGCTCTTATAAAATTAAGGAGCATCATGACAGGTAATAGAAGTGAAAAATGCAACAGGAAGATTTAATCAGAGGGAAAAGTTAATTGTGAGACTGATTAAATACCAGGATTATGGTGGATGCCTTGGAAATTTTTGTCTGTGGAAGATTTAGAGAATAGTCAATAAACTTTGGTTGGGAGCAATATTAGAATACCTGATCTTTCTTAGTCAAGACAAGGTATTAGACAACTTCTTCAGATACTTCCATGCCCATGTTTCCATACTGCTACCTTGAACTCAAACCAACTAACCAAACTCCAAAACCACAGAAAATCAAAACACCAAAAAAAGTAAATATCATTTTCCTCTATGTGAAAAGTTTTTGTTGACAATTAAAAACTGCTCAGATATATTGGAATGTTTTGTTTTGACACTTTCAGTCAAAACAAAATGCTTCCAGATTACCAGATCAAAATATTTAATTTTTGTGTGTTAAATTAAATGAGAATGTTTCATTTGGAGTCAGTTCAGTAGTAAACTGCATCTGGTTACAGTACTGTGATGCCTTATGGGAATGGGAATTGCAGTGCCAAATGCCTTCAATCCTCCATATAAAGAATGATTCCTTGCTGAACTATATCTTCCCTGTTTCCTGATTGTAATATCTTCCCCATATCATATCCTATAAGTTGAAACCAAGATCATAGAGCCTCTATTTTTTATATGATTCAGGCCAGCAATTCAATTTATTAATGAGAAATTCTAAAATTCTAAAATAAAAACCATACAACAACAACCACAATAAATAGAAGCAACAACAACAAAGTAAAAAAAGAAAACACAGATTCAATAGAAAAAGTTACTTCCATTTTTCTTTTCACACAAACTACAGAAATGCAGGTCTAATTTTAAAAATAATTTCTTACAGCAAATCATAAAAAAAATAAGCTATTTTTAAAACTACAGGCACTTTTAGGTATTGTTGGTGGTATTCCTGGCATCAGTGCTGACCAGCAATTTTTAAAAATTTTATTTCAGATTTTAAGAGTCTTTTCAACCCATTCTTTGTCTTCCCAGCAGCCAAACTGCCAGAAGCAAAATGAGAGAAAAACAAACTGCCAAAATTCCTTGATGCATTCACTGAATTGTGTACAGAATCCCATAGCTGAGGTCTCCAAAGGGATTTAGATACCTAAATCCACGTGCAAACCTAGACCTTAGTCTATTAAAGATCCTTTTAGCATAGATCTGCCACCTCTACTCATTACTTTCTGCCTCAGGACCTGGAGGGAGTTTTGTTGTCAATGTGTGCTAACATCTGGCCCTGACTAATTGACATTAGGGTTGGAAGTGACAAACAAACACAACCACAGCTTCTTGGAATATTCATCGCAAATAATTTATGCAACTAATTTAGTCCCCCTCCTTCCCTTTTTCCGTCTGAGGAATCTGCAAGGGTGGAATGTGACCTTTATGGATTAGTGTCTTTGCACTTGCTCATTGAACAGTTTGTGTGAACAATTCTGAGCCTATGGATTTCTTGCAAGCTGCTGGCTATGAATGTCCACTAATCCTGATTCACTGTTTAGCCCTTTGATTGGTCACCTCTACCACCTTTTTTTTTCTTTTTTCTTCTCCTTCCCTTGCTTGTTGTCTAATTGGTTGACCCCAGTGTTATAAATAGCAGGGAAAACTAAACAAATCACAAAGGCTTTGTGTCTGTAGGAAAACAGGGGCTGAAATATCAGGAAATAAATAGGTGTAGGCATTTTAGAACACTGTTTGCCTAGATATATAGATTTGAGCTATAAAAAGAGTCCTGTTCCTTCTCTACCTGACAGAAAGAGACAGACATTTTAGCAAATTTTGCATCCTGTCTCATCCCTCCAAATCCATCACAACTATAGGAAATGCTGTTGGGAGACATTTTGCTCCCTGTCCTTATGCAGACAGCAAGCTCTTTTGGAACCTACCTTCCCTGTGACCTCACACATGTACTTCACCTTGCACAAGGGGATCCTGACCTCCACTGAGACTCCTTCATCTTTTAGTGACAAACTGAAAATAAGTCTAATTCCTCTGCAATGGTGCTGGTTTGCCTCTCACCAACATATTCTGATTCATAAACAAAAACACCTCCTAGTTCTTAATTAAACCTAAGCAAACTGAAATTGTATATATTTGTATAATAAATATAAATATAAACACATACATTTAAAAAATAACCCAAACCAAACATGTACTGGGAAAAACTAGAAGGAAGTATGCAACTATAATTCAAACCAACTTTTGTTTAAACTTCTATTTGATTAAATATTATTGAAGGGGGAAAAAAATTCTCTCTTTGCCCAGTTTTCATGATGATATGGAAGCACTGAAACCTGTGCAAATTAAGTCTGTAAAACCAATAAAGAATAAGGACTGTCAGCTACTACTAACTCTCCAGAGGCCCAGCTGAACCAGTGGTCCACAGAGAAAAGACAAGGGAGTTTATTACCTATCCCTTGAGCCATCCACTCTTCCCTAGAGAGCCTTTTTGACATCGGGGACTTAACTGAAACATATGAATTAGAGTGGAAATTGAAAGTATTCAAATATAAATTAATTTATACCCAAGGGTTATTCGTGCCAACTAGCAATAAATATGCTGGAAGTAAAAAAAATAAAGGCTAATTTGAATGAATAGGACTGGGCAAAAAGCAATCAAGGGCAAGAAAGAGACATACACAAACTGTAAAACATCATATAGAGGAGATAGAAATGAAAATATTACAGTAGAAAATTAATGTAAAGAAAATAAGAATTCTGTAAGAATCGGGCGACCAGCCCGCTGTGTCATGGTGCTACACTGATCTGCCAGACCTACTTCATTCTTCTGCAAACCCCAAGACCTGGACATGGTCACATCAAAAAAAAAAAAAAAAGAAGTTCCACTCAAGCTATTTGTGGACATTTCTCTAAGATACTGAGTTGCAAAACAGGGCTTGTTAGACCTTGTTAGTAATTATGGGGTGAAAGAGTGATTGAGAGCAATGAAAAAGGCTGTTGAGAGACAAAACCCACCCAAACAGGAGCTACTATCAAATCTGTGAATTCTCTTCACTGGTCCTGTAAAAGTCTAGCAGGCCTCCTTCCATCTGATGGTTTTTTGTATACAGGCAGGAGGATTTAATTTGACATATTTTCTTTATAAGGTCAAGAGAGACCACCAATGCCTCTGCTGAAGTTCTGCCCTTAATTACTTGCCCATGACTGATTCTGGGTACTAGGGCACACGGTAGCTTATTTACAGTGACAGAAATGTGAAATTTCTGTAATTGCACAGGGACAAAAGAAGATGCAATTTTTATCACTTTGCCTGGTTTTCTCCAAGAGTAATTAGTTACTTTCTTTCATGAGTAATAAATTTGTACTTAAAAGACAGAAAAAAAAAAAAGACTAAGAAATAAGAATTGGACTTGAGGAATAATATGGACAGAGGTGAAGATTCGCTAGGTTAAATCATCTATGACCTTGTAAGAGATGAAGAACAGAAGGAAATATTTTTTCACTGCCCTTTAAAAGCAGCAACTGAAAATATTTCTACTCATATCAGTTCATATTTTAAGAAAGCACAACAGCTATTTTGAGCCTAAACTACTTCTCTGTGTCTGTGATTAATTAATCTAGAGGCTTTCCCAATATTCCCCACAGATTTTGTACCTGGCTTTGATTAATTTAATTAAAGAGTGCCATCCTTTATTTACCCAATGAGCACCATGTCTAACATGAGGAATATTTTTTTTTTTAAGGAAGTAATAGGAACAACTGAGGGACACAAAAAGAATCAAAGTAGTTTTCCTGTATTTTGGAGGTCATTTTGAATAATCTGCTGTAGCCTAAGTGTCCCATATTTGAGCAGATGTGCAGTTATAGACAAACACTGAATGTGGAAAATAAAACCAGTTAGCAAGAAATGTCTGGATTTGTAGTCAAAACTTCATTGTTAATTGCTATACCTCCAGCATAATTTCAGCATATGAAACCATAGCTTTTTCCATAGGTGCAGACACTGACCAGAATTTGACAGACTCCACGTAAGGATCTGCTCCAATTCACAGTGTAGAAGCTTTTCCAGGAAATATTACTTTACTGGATGCACATTGAACCAAGTATTTAGACCTGGGATTTGTTTCTGATGCCCCTACTGTCCTACTGTATGAATTTGGTTAAATCTTGTTCCCTTTCTGTTCTTCCTCTTTACACATATTATCTCCTTTTTACTCAGATTTCCTCTTATGATGTCTCTGTGAAAACTGCCATCTCACACAGCAGGGCCCTTTCTTGTTTGAGGAGTACTCTGAGTTGTTGGTTCATTATTTCCAGACCTCCTTTTTCCAGGACTGTATGCATCACAGCATTTAGTTAATGGCAACACAGCTGATGCCAAAAGAGAGATAAGAGCTGCATCTTCTGTTCTGCATTTAAACAACAGGAGGCAGTCAGTGAGGAGGTTAAGATAGCCAAGCTTTCCAAAAACTATGGCTTTTCCAAAGATACAAGAAAGGGTAGAAATGTGGCTTTTTTTTTCCCTCTCTGATAGTCACAGCTTACTCACATTCCTTAGGAAATATTTTTACCTCATCCATGCCACTTCTGACTCTGCCATGGTTTTCAATACCAGTTACACCACACACTGTGTCTGATGTGTACAGTCTGACAGATGTTTGGAGACCTCTTAAGATGCCTGACACACTCTGTTGTGTTTGGCTTTTATTAATGCTTTACTTTCATCCTATTTTCTTCCCCTTTCTCCCTTTGCTTTTCCCTTCTATGTTCAGAGGAGCAAATGCTGACAGAATGAAAGCAAATTGTTTGAGGTCCATTTGAACACAGCACATTAATTTTAGGATTGTTAGCCACATGTTTATATGTCCGGCTTTCTGTGAAGGGCTTGAGCTGTGCAACAAATTAGTCCAGACACATTTTTATTCAGTTGTCTTTTTGTTTCCTGCCAGGAGGCTTAGGGGATGGGAGGATTCATTCTGTGCATTCCATCCCAGTCAGACTTTGCACCCATTTCAGCTGGCCTCCTGCATTTTATTGGTTTTGGAGAACAGTGTGAGCATAGCCAGCCAAATGCTGGCACTGGGCATGTCACAATTTCCTTCATCTTAAACAATAAGCATGATTCTCTGTCCTTACCTTGCTCCTGCAGCTTAGCTCCACAGGGTAGCAGCTAACAGAGTGCCTGTACAACCTTTGGTAACCCCGTCACCTAAGTGGATCTTGCTCTTCCTTCTTCCCCTCCAGGATAAGTTGGGCTAAAGAAGAATTTGGGGTTTGCAGTTTTTCAATTCAAGAATGGAAAGGCCTACTAGTTTCTCTCTCTCTCTCTCTCTCTCTCTCTCTCTCTCTCTCTCTTTTTTTTTTTCCTCTAATAAAAATATTACTGAATAAACGTGGAGATACACTCTGAAAAAATCCTCAGGCACTGCTGACAACTTCAACAGTGAAGACAGTTTTATGCAGTTCCTGCAGTCCTGATCACCATCTTGCATTTGCTGGGCAACCCTGCTGTATTCTCTGTTAACACATGCCACTTTTTTGAGTTCCTGACCAGCTTTGGATCCATCCCTGTAGCTAGCTTGTTTCAAGAAAGAAACAGAGTATTAGGACAGCCTTAAAACCAGTTGCAGTTTTCTTTCTCTGCTGCCTTTGGTAACAGCAGCAAGAACAAAGAAATGAAATCCCTCTGATCTGACTTCCTCTACCTTCTCTACCCCTATCCCTCTCCTCTTACCCCTGGCAGCTGAAATAGAGAACAGCCCTGTCATTAAATATTCATAAATGCTCTGTTACTGTGTGGCAGCTGTCTTCTTACTTGAATTGGCATGCAGAGAACACGTGCTTGCACCATTTTTTAGGGTTTTGGTTAGAGTTTGAGGAGGATTTGTCTTGTTTTGTTTTTCTTCTCTTAGTATGTTTCTTCCCTTTATTCACTAGAAAAGAGAAAGCCACAGCAGACTTTGATGTTACATACTGCTCATTAACCAGTAGTCTTTCCCTCTCAAAAATCCCTTAGAGTAGGCAACCATTGCTTTTTGCTTTGATAAGTGTTAACTAACCAACCTTTCATTACCACAAGGTAAAGACTAGTTAAGAAAAGGGGAGGAGTTGGTGTCATTGACACGGTACTGTGGTTTACAATGAATTTCAAGGAACTGAGATTCTGCCGTAGAACTTCTTATAATTAAATTTAACTAATCAGTCCCATAATTCCTCCTATTAGTTTTAGCTAGACTAGAAAAGGTCAATGCCCTGGCAAGCAATGATTCGCAAATAACAGGTGCAGCCAGTTTCTATTATACTGCCATGGGACACCGCTCTGTCACTTTTGTTTACTGAATCAATCCACCAATGTCCAGCAGGAGAACAACAGTTAAATGGCCATTAATTGTAGGCTGATGTGCAGATGAAGCAAATTTCCAAAGGGATGGTAAACCTTTGTTCTTTAGTCTGCTCCAGCTCACACAATGGGATTAGCAGTAAATCACTCAATGCTTCATCTTCTTATTAAAAATTTATCGTACTGGTCATCCCAGGTGACTTATCTGGGAATCAGGACACAATTTTCTTTTTTTTTTTTTTTTAATTTAATTTCAATGCAGTAATTTAAGATATTCATAGAGAAAAAAGCAATTAACACATAGAATAAAGTAGCATGGTGTATTCTTGATTGTCCTTTATTTGCTGTTTCAGGGGGAAAATTGTTTAAGTTGTTTTAGAAAATTCTTTCTAGAAACTAAATTCCCTTTTTTACTGGCTTTGATTTATTTAGTTTTATTAATACTCTGCCTCCTCAAACACAGTTTTAAGTATGCACATTCACCCTTCAGAAACAGGAGTGACTGAATTGATGGAAGTGGGTGCAATGCCAGTTCAAATGCCTTCAGAAATCTCCCAAAAGCAAAGGCCGTTCACTCACCCCATGTATCCCAGACAAGTTAATGACTCCATAAGATGATGGCAGTCTTGGAGGGTTTTGGATTTGAGCCTTGTAAATAGAGTACAGTGCATTGCATGGATGCAGCGACAGCCCCCGCAAATGTAAACTGGGAAGTAATGAACTGGTACCCTTCCCCCCTCCACTTCATGGGCTAAAACAGAAAGAAAGAAACAGAAACTGTGATACATGGGACTTCAGGGGCTTTGTTTAATTATCCTTATTGAGACAGTTACATTTGCAAAACAAGAAGAGGTGCCTATCTGAGTGTGGCAGGCACCACTGACAAACACAATATATCAAAGCAGAAAGAGCAACCTTAAAACGTACTATATTTCTGGGTACCTCACAGCTGAAACAACCAACTAAATTCCCCATCTCCCTCACCTAGTGTATCATCCCTAATGATGCTTGTTTCTTCAGCAATCTTTCCAAAGAGAAGCATTTTGAATTAGGCCCTCATCCAAAGCTGATGTAATCAAGAAAACTAGCAACAAATATGTATACTATGAAATCACCATTGTTCTGTCAAAAGGAAAAATCCATATGACTAAAAATTTGTAACAGTTTCAGTGAAGACTCCCTTTCTTCTAACTCAGTGTAGGCAGCTGCACTGTAGAGGTTTTTATTTGACCTACTCCTCCTGTGGCTTCTCTCTGGTCGAAGAATAGAAAGGGTTCTCCTTTTGTAAGGCTTATTTCATTTTAAAGTGGCAATCTAAATTATGTCTCAAAGACATATAAATTATGCCTCAGGAGGGTCTGTTACTGTTCATAGATTATAAACAGAGCTGTTACTGACTTTCTCAGAGGTACCTGAACTGGGTTTTTTTTTTTTTTTTAGTTATACGGAGCCTTTCAACTCCAGAGGTTCCATCATGATGTTTGAAGTTCCCAATGAAAGCTGGAAGTCTGTGAATAATCTCTAAAAGAATTGCAAAACTATAGAAACTACAGACTTCTGGAGGTTCTCCATGAACCTTCGTCTCATAGTGGGATTGTTGTTCTCACTAGATTTGATCACAGATGGTTTTCTAGGAGTGATAAAAATTCTCAAGGACAGAGTAACAAACCACTCTGGATACCCTGGCCCAGTGTTTTTCTGCCCTTCTGACAAAGTATGATTTCCAAATATCCAGCCTGTCCCTATACACAGCAAGCAAACAAGCAAATAAAACAAAAAATGAACAAACAGACAAAGAAATGGATAGATAAATTTGCCTTTTTTAAATCCTTATTCCTTACTTAATTTTTACTATAACAAAAAGATAACTTGAAAAATTTAGGGTTCGTTATTCTTATTCCTCATTTAATTTTTGCCACAATAAAGTTTGGCATTGTTCTCTTTCTGAAACCTGCAGCAACTGTAGCTGGTGCAGCTGCGTCCCTGCCAGAGTGCTTTGGAGTGGATTTCTACAAACATGAAGAAATACCGATCTCGAGGCATGACAGCACATTAAAAGGAGATTCACAGTCAACAGAATTATTGCATCCTATTCACTCTGTTCCTTCCTCTCTTTCTCCCTCCATTTTTTTTTTTTAATGCATTCAATTTCTCCTCCTCTAAGTATCAAGTGTTCAATTATTCTTGAGACATATTGCACTTATGGCAGAATGAATATCATATTTTTGATATAGTATTTCCATGATGAACACAAACAGCAACTTGAGCATTAGCTTAGCAATAGGACACATGGATGTTTTCTCAGTTCTGTTCCCACAGACTGTTCCCTCAGTCTGTAATAAATTTCCCAAGTGACCTTAGGAAAATCACCTGGACTCCCTTTGTCTACTACCTCCTCCTGTGAAACAAAATTATCTGTATCATCTACTAAGGAAACTCTAAAACTAAACACACTGGTAAGAATATGTCTGTGGATTTTTGTGAGGTTTTGTTTGTTTGGTTTTTCTTTTGTTCTTTTGTTTTTTTGTATGTTTGTTGTATTTTTGTGTGGTTTTTTGTTGCTTTTATTTTTGGTAGGCTTTTTTTTAATATATGTCAATTTGTTAAAGAGGACTTTAGAAATTGCTTTTCTGATCAAATTTATTTTTATAACTGTTCATATATAGTTGTATAGTGCTTAAATTATAAAAAGGGAGTAATGATTATTGGTTTTTTACTTCCTTGGTAATTTTCACTCCTCCATCTCTCTATGTAATGCTTTGCTAAGTCACATGAAAGCCAGACCCCTGCTCCCTGGAAGTTCTCTTCTGAATTGGAAGATAACATGGCAAAAAATTATTTTCTAACAAGAACATTTTCTCCTGGGTATCTCCATATATTTTTCAGCATTGGCACCCATTAAGAAGTGAGGCATAGATGTTCTTTAAAGCATGGATCACATAAGGCAGCTAAGACAGGTTTGGTAGGATCCTCTGCTCTTGGAAATTCTTGTGTCATTGTCACACACAGTACATGAAACATCCATCAACTTCACATCAGAAACAATATTTTCTTCGTTTGAAAAGTTGGTCCTAAGGGTTTGCAGCATGTGTCCCGGAAGACTAATGATGAGTGTTGTTTTTTGATTGATAGAAACTATCTTTTTCCTTGAAATCATACATGACCAGCCAGAGAAGCACAAAAAATCCATCACTGCTTAGGCAGGAGGGGGGAAAAACCAGGCACTCAGTACGGCAGGGGTGGTCATACTTTGCCCAAATAATTTGAGGACCGTATTGGTAAGTTGCCAAGAGCCGAAGGGCTGCATTGAATTTGCATTAAATGGAGCAGATGGCATGAGCTGCCCTCAACTTTAATGTTGAAATGTGGCCTACAGAGCAAATCTGTACAAAACTTTTCTAATTAAATCTGAAACAACATGCCTCATCTATTCCCCAGTAGCGCAGCCTTTCTGGTGGCATTTCTGCAATTCTGTGTCTAGCCTCAGCCAAGAGAGACAATGGCAGAACTGCAGAGAAATGAAAAATAAGAGCACACAAACGGTTTTATCCTAAATTTTTTTGATGCATCATATGAGAATGAGTGGACTAGAATTAATCTCCATCAATCTTTACAAGGTAGTGCTCTTTGTAATAAAAGTGTTCTGTTGTATTTATTAAATGTGAACTTCTGTGCAAACACAGCAGTGGTACCAAGGAAGTCTGAGCAGAGGTAGAAAAAGGGAAAGCCATATTTCAAAACCACTCTAACATTCATTAGATAAACTTGGAGAAGCCAGATAAGGCAAATACTTTCAAATTTGCCTGTTTTACCATACATAAAATTAAATAATTTGGAATAGTCAATAAGCCATGCTTTAGCTGTATTCATACACTTCATTGACAGACTGTGTGAACATTTCCCACAAGAATTAAACAGATGACACCATAAATAATTCCATTACACCAACAATTTCTGACAACAGCTGTTAATCCACTCTCTGCAGTGGAACTCAATAGCAGGTAATGGTATTTAGCAGTTATGGAAAAATTATTCTTTTATTTTCTGGGAAAAAAAAAACTTTTAAAAATGTTGAATTTACATACTTATTTCATTGTCCAGTACCTTACTTAAAAATATACTATCCCCATCTTTACTTCTCATAAGTGAGGACTCTATTGTGTCAAAATTATACAACCATATTAAATGTTATTGGTTTTAAATATTATTATGCATATGTGAAATAATGATTTGCTTGAATTTTAACAGTCAGGACCAGACATCTGCATCTGGTGAGATTATGTGCAAACATATATTTTAAGAATAAAATGAGATAAAATAACTAACTAAGCCAAAGCAAAATCTGTTTTCATTCAGTGAGTTTATTCATGAACATTTGAGCCAAATTTTCCCCTGGTAGAATTCCACCAACATCAGGATTAAATAAGATCCTATTCTGTTTCCTCTATGGAACAGACAGAGAGAATATGTGTCTTTTTTGGTTTATAAATAAGTGGTCAATAAGGTAATTGAGTGAGGAAAGAAGAAAAAAGGTTGTGAATAACTAGAATTGATTTTTACACATAGACCCCTGAAATAGCATTAACTGTGAGAGCGCTGCACTTTATTTCTGTCCTAAGTTGCCTCGTCTGCTACACAGTAATAGTCCATATGATGCTGCTGATTAAAGAAAAATACAAATAAGCAATGAAAATCCCAAACCAAATGCCAAAACATCTTCTGGATGAATCAAAGCAATTCAGGAATACGAGAAGGAGCTGAAGAGAAATTAACTGATGCCTTAAGCAGCTGAAACAGAGGCTACACAGAGTTAAGGGGAATAAAAGGATGTTTACTGAAGGGCCTTCAAAGGCCACGCCCTGGCAGTGCCAGAGACATTACTTTGGCTCTGCCAAGGTGGAAGCAAAAGAGGGCTTGGTCACAAGATACCACATTTTTATAAGTTTTAGTCCATTTGCATATTGGAGCTAATTGTCAAATTACAAACCCAGCCCATGAAGTCCCATCCTTCTTGTTTTTTATCTTTTCAGTCCACATTGTTTATACTCTTGGGCCTGAGATTTGATTAGCTGTCCTTGGGTCTCCGGTTAGAGAAGGAATTGTTGTGTCTACTTTCCCTGTGGTAAGTACACCCATATATCAAACCCACACCTTACTATCCCCCTATATGAAACCCAGAACCACACACCAAAGCAGCACAAAACCAAAAAAAGAAAAAAAACAGCTAAAATCCAAGGTATCATTTCCCCCCTTTAGAGTCTCAACAAAGACTTTGCCTTTATCTTTACCTTTTTCAGTTCAAACTGCTCATTTTTGCCTTGCCTCACTGCAGCCAAATTCCATGTTAGAGGTACAATATGACCAAAGAAATCAAGCAAGAACTTTGCCAAACCTGAGATCTACACAGACTGGGCAGCACCTGGAAAAAGATTTTCAATGTCCTAATTTTAGACAGGGGTAGGTAGAAATTTCATGAGTTCTGGTACACTCAGTTTAGTGATGATTTTATTACTCAGGCAGGAATAAGTGAGATCCTTACTCTATAGCTGAAATTAGGAATATTGGTAGAAAAAGAGCTATGTGTAAAAAAACCTTGACATTTCATATAGTGATACACTTTAGGAATGTTTTATTTTAGTATCAAAACCACTGTAATTGGCATGGTATTTCTTTTATAGTAAGATTGATCTTTTAGGGCCGATCTGTCTTCTATTAAGCATCATATCCTTTTTAGATAGTATGACAAAATGGTATAGTGGATTATTTTATTCAATTATTTATTTAGAAGACATTTGTTGAATTTCAACATTTCTTATGGTCTGCTTTGGGGTGAAATTTACTAGTTTGGTTTGCATTTTCCTGAGGGAAGGAATACAAACTGAAGTTGAAAATCTTCTAGTTCCAGGAATATGTCCTATAAGCTAAACAGTAATGGGTGAAATTGAAGCTTAAATCACTGGGGAATAATTTGTTGGCAGCAACATCTGGAAAGCAAATGTGCAAACAGTTAGTTAGTTTTCAGAACAAATGATAGATAGTGGGCTTTAGAGATACATTTATAGGCACAAGGTGGGGGGAAAGAAAGAAAGCAATGCAGGCACAGGATAAAATCAGGTACCCGAAGAGGAAATTTAGCAGTGTGTGTATGGTGTGTTACAGTTAAACAAAAGAATAATCTGAAGGAAAAATAACACTGATTTCAGATGTCAGATTATTGATTACAACACAAGACAAAACTTGGCAAGGGAGAGAGAAATGTTGCTTGTAAATTGTCTGACAGTTTTTATTTTAAAACAAACAAAAACAACAAAAAACAAACAAAAATAGTTTAGATAAAAAAATTAAATTTTTCATAAAAGGAGACCTGGTTGAATGTAATGGAGGTTTCTGATTTGTTCAAAAGATTTCATAATTTTCAGTGAAAAAAATTCAATATATGTTTTTCCAAATAAGCTGGATTTTTTAAAATTTGCAAGTGCTTTGTTTAAAAAAATATTATAATGAACTCTAAGGTTCCCAAATGTATTAATTCTCTGTATTTGCCTGTTAAGAGGATAAAACATATTGCTATTTAAACAATTGTGCTTAGGAGATGATGTTCACCATCTTCTGATTTCAGTGGGAAGGGGATTGGACTGAGTCCTTCCAGCATCCATACCAAACAACTTAACATGCAGGAATGTTCCCTACATTTACTGTACTTGGAGTTCTGTCTCCTGATGTGCAGCCTTAGTTTTCTGGGAAAAAAAAAAAAACCAGCACAAAAATAAATAATATTATAATTTGTATTAATCTCAACTATGATTTTAATGAGAGAGTAATGTCATAAAATGGGATTTCTTCTGGAACAATCTGTATCACATTGTAAATATCTCCATCCCTGGCATTACTGGAAGCCTACAGAAAATCTGGTTTCATGCTGCACTGTCCTTAGGAAGTTAACTGGACTGACACAACATTATTCTTTTCGGGAAATATGATGGAAGTCTTCATATTTCTAAAGAGATGAGTGACTTCAAAATAAATTTCTAAGTTTATAAACCATACTGAAGACTGTTCTTAATGTTTGAAAATCATGCCATCAGCTATCCAAGATTAGTTAAACCTTCTCAGGCTAGTAGGAGTTAATGTAATAGCATTTTGTGTCAAAAATATTTAATAATTTGCCAGCTAAAGCAGAAATTAATGGAAGCTCAGGTATCCCTGTGTGTCTCAGCATCTGACTGTGAGGCTTAGAAGTGAAAGGGATGAAGTTTTTTTCTTTCAATTTGTCTCTCTATCTATCTATCTATCATCTATCTATCATCTATCTATCTATCTATCTATCTATCTATCTATCTATCTATCTATCAATCAATCATCCATCTATCTATCTATCTACTATCTATCTATCTATCTATCTATATTTTATTATTTGTCATATATCTCAGTTTATACTGCAGTATTTATTCACTGGTATTTACAGACCCAGATGAATGTCCTGGTACTGCAAAATCCTTCCCACTTACGTGGTATTGCTGTTTTATTTCTTTCTTTATTAGTATGAAACCCAGTAAACTCCATCATTTTATCAGAAAGAAAAGAAGAATGCATTTTCAGTGCCAGATATATAAAGCAAAATACATTTCAGTGCTGTAAAGGAAAATATGGTGCCTGCAAGAGAGATTTAACAGTCCAGGCATTATTGTTGGATGAAGACAGAGCAGGTCTCAAGTTGATTGGTTGTTTACATGCCATCGCTCCCCTTGTTCTGTATCTTTTATTGCTGAGACAATTTTTCAATTACATGCAGGAAAACATTTAACTTGCTTCCTTTGTTTTATGAAAATAACCTTTTAGAGAATTTGTTTGCACTTGCGAGCCTCTGACTTCAGAGCGAACACTCAGATGCTGTGCTTTTTTTTGTGCCCTTTGGCAACTAACAGCAATATGCAATTCTTAATGGAATTATAAGATTTCTTTGGAAACTTTTATCTTTGAGTAAATCTAGAGCCAAGAAGATTAAACAAGAACTTCCTCAAGCCCATTCCTGTGTCCTAGCTGCAGCTCTGCAGCACTGGTTAGGTTATTCCAGGAGGCCAAAGTTACAATCTGTCATCCAAAATTTGGTATTTGGCTTGCTTCTCTGAATCATTCACAATACAAAGAAAGTAAAATCTAAGGACGGCAAAGAGGGTTATGTCCTTAAATCCCAGTGAAAGTGAGCTCTATATTCCTAGAAATTAACTTCAACCTCTGAATGTGTAGATTTGGACACCCAGCTGAATGTGAATGATAGGGCTTTCAGAGGGACTGGAGATGTAGGAGTGGAAGTTGCTTCAACGTTTAAATCTTGGGGTGTTCAAATGGCTTCTACTTTTTAAATTCTTTGTCTTGAAATTATGTTCACAGCATTTTAACTTCTAAAATAATTTTTGCCTCATTTAAAAAAAAAATGAGATACCCTCTAAGTTTATTTGTTGGAGAGAAATCAGCACCTCTGCCAGATAATTCACTCAATTTTAAGATGAGATATATGACTCTGTGAATATTTCATATTCCCTCTGTTGTCTAAAGAGAAAGCCCAAATTAATGATTAAATAAGACTAAATTTGCAGTTCTTATATGAATACATTTAGATGAGATGAAAGTTTCAACACAGTCTTTATAAATTTGGGTTATTTCTTCAACTTTAGTATAGAAACTCACAAAGCTTCATACTAAAAGGACATTGCATATTCAATAGATAAAACAGTTTATTGTTGTTTTGGTTTGGGTTTTACCTCCTGTACATAAAATCAGCATTTGGAAGATTCGGCCAGTTAAGGGCTGAATTTCTGGTAGATTATCAGAGATTGTTAAATCTGGGTGTTTCTGTAACTATGATAAATAGTGAAAATACATTACATTCAATGTCCCTAAGAACATCTACCTAGGTCACCTAGAGATCACAAATTATTTAAATGCCTCCCACAGGGTATTATTATGTCTGTTTGCTGGTGGGAGGAGAGCACCTACCCTGAAGTGCCAACATGTGGCAAAGGTTTTAAACAAAGTTTGGTGCAATTTGTAGAACTGGAGTATGGGGTACCAATTCTGATGGACATCAGAATAATAGACTAGATTGTACTAAAATATAAAAGTATTTTCTTGTCCATAAGATAATAATTAAGATATCTTTGAGATTGTGCATCACTGTAAATAAGAGAGTTATCTTGTATTCTGCTCAGTGATGAGTAAAACCCTCAAGTAAACAATCCTTCCTTTGAATTATTTTATTTATTTTATTTCAGATCTGAACAAAGACCTTTGCTTACTTACAGTTGCATTGTTTTTCTAGCCTAGAATCTTTTTATGTCACAAAAAAGTCTGCTTTTAAAAAAAAGAAAGTTAAATAATTGCAGCTATATTTCAGCAAAGCGCAAGGCTAAGTGAATTAATTGCCTGCCTTTTACCAGGTGACCAAAGGAAACTCAGACAGCACAGCCCACAGTCTCAAATAAAGCATCCAAAATTAAGACAGCTTTCTTGAAAGATTAACCCAATTCTTTTTGGGTAAAGATCTTAGAAGAAACAAAAGGGTCCAAAGTTGATTCTATTATCTTGATCAGAGTTACACCAGGACTGTCTTAAGATCATTATCTTACAAGACACAGATGTCAATCTCATTATGTAATCAAGTGTGTCTAGCACTTTCCTGTATAAATATACTTAATAGATATAGTTTTGACCTTTTGCAGTAAAATTAATAAAAAGGAGATCAGTCTCAGTGTGCCAAGAGGCTTTTCTCAGGGACATTAAAGAATGATTTTTTGTGTGTAAATAAAAACATTTCACCACACAAAAGAAGAAAAATGTTGTCTGAAGAAATGACCTGAGCTTCCCCTCCTCCATATATTATCTATGACCCATTTTATTTCAGAAAAAAAATCTTATTCCAGAGGTTTATCTGTCTGTACTCATGTCTGTCCCTCCATAATTATATTCCACTAGAATGTTAATGCTTTAAAGTTTCAACTGTACCTCAGGGACAGATATATTTGACACAGAAATTTTGTTGTACTACAAGGACTGGCCCATGGGGTATGGAGCCTGGGGAATTTCCATCATTTTATTTATATGTGTTTTATAGATCACCCTCATATTATTTGAGAGTGATGGGCAATTCAGGATTCATCTATGCACGCTATACCTTATGCAGTGACTTGAACAACTCCCTTGAGACAGAGTGTAAATATTCCTTGCCCATGCAGAAATAAATGGGATTTTCCTACTCTGCTCCCCAAATGTCAGGTGGGCAGGAAAGAGATGATGAAAGAGCCGCAAAGAGGATGAAGATTATGAAACTCAGACTGCTTCCTTCATTTTATGATGCATTTACTGTGGCTGAGGTAAGAAAGGAAAGTCAAGTCTTTAGGGCTAATATTGAAAGAGAGTATTCCAGTGTTATCTCTTTCCTGGGGACATCCTTTAATGCACACTCTACTTACATTTTTGGGAACCCATGGGAAAGGTACTGCAATGATGCTGATAATCAGCAATGGAAGACTAAAACAATTTTTCCCTGCTTATGCTGGTAATTGCAGTGCAAAACCAAATAGGATTTAATAAGGATATTTTTCCTCAGTTAGCAAGTCAACAGCTGGCAAGCAATGACATCAAGAGCAGGTCTGTGGAGGATAAGGCATAATCTTGGCATAAGCACTACTCTGTGCCCTTCTTTCACTGTCACACCTGTAGCTCTCTCAAGTTTGCAGAAAGGTTAAAATTGATTTATTCAAGCCTAAGAGGAGAAGTAGTCCCACATTTTGAAAATAATGGTAATTGATTGTAATGTCACTTCAGACTATGCACATTCCCTTACTGGTGCAGATTATTAATAAGTTGTTTAAAATTTTTTTTAAAGCTGTTCAGTGATGAGAAATCTCTGCTGATAAAAAAGCACAGAGAAAAATAGAGGATTATACCTTACCTCAGTGTATGGTTCTCACAGGCTTTCTTCTGATGCATCCATGTCATCACACAGTGGGATTCAAACTGAAAATCAAGGTTCCAGGAAGCTGGACAAGAACTTAACTCACTGAATCTGCAGAATTACCTTCTCAGTATTCTAATAAAATTTTCATGCTGTCTGCATATATAGTTGCTTACTGGCAGAAAACCCACAAGGTTAAATTTTAATACAAGAAAACTAAAGGTATTGCTGTCCATATTGGTTCTCTCCTGGAGCCTCCAGTGGCTTCCACTCAGCCAATTCTTTTCAGAACTGGGGTGAAAGAAAGTAGAGTCCATCTTTCTGCACCTCTCCATGCAAACACCACCAAGTCTTACACAGATGCTGGTCTCACAGCAAGGTACTGACAACAGCACATAATGGAGGAAACTGTCTTCTAATTGAGATAAATATCCTCAGTGCCACTGTAATCACGATAATTCTCCTGCTAAAAAGGAAAAAGTTGAGAAGTTCATATTGTCACACTAAAAATTTTTAAGAATCAAACATTTTGTTTATATCTTGCATCAAATTCTGCTTGCTGACACCATAAAGAGTGGTGTATATCTCAACTGAATTCCAAAATTTATTTTTCAACATATAAAATTCAATGAAAAATTGAAATGCCCTTTCCCATCTCATGAGTACCAGATTTTTCTAAGCACTTTAGGTCCTCTATAATATAATAACCATTTCAAAATAAAAGATGGAAAATTGAGCCCATAATAACAACAACCAGAAACACAAACAAAAAATCTAAACAAAAAAAACCCCAAACCAAAACCAAAAAACCAACCAACAAACAAACAAACAAACAAAAAACCTACAGGCAACCAAAACAGATCAAATCCATTAGTGTCTAGCAGGAGACCAGCTGTCTATCAAAGCTCAGTCTTCCTATCTGACCACAATCAAATAAGCAAGACAACCAAATGCCTCTAGGGCAGGGGCTCTGAACAGTAAAGGAATGTCTGGGAGTCTGGAGCTGAAAAGCTGGCATTCTCCTAAGGATGTTAATCAGTTCTTGATCGTTGTCCTGTGTGGGAAGAGAAAACATGAAAATGTTTCACCCAGGTGAACATTAGTCCAAAGTAAAAGTGTGGCTGGAGGGTATTTTTTTTCCTTTTTCTTTTTCTTTTTACTTTGTTTTCTAGTAACACAAATGAACATTCTCCTAGAGGAAAAATCAACAGGGTGGGACAAAATAGTCTGAATGTTTATTTGAAGCAAGTTCTGTACCTTGAAAACTCAAATCTGTTTCCCACTGGAGTCAATATCTTTTAATTTAAGTTTAACAAAAGTTTTCATTGAACATGTGTATATTCAAAGAGAAGGGCTGCCTGTAATCTGATAGAGCTCACCTAGAGGGGCTTACAGCTATGCTCTTCTTTCTATCTTTACTTTTTCGAACTATTCCATAATTTCCAGTTTTTCATGTAGATTTTCTACACTTGTCTGTCTCCTTTTGGGTCTTATGGCCACTGCACCAAAAGATTCTCTACTGGATTCTTAAAAGCCAAAGGTATTTGCCTCAGCTATATATTTTGCTTTCACCATTTCAACATCAAAGAAAATACGACTATGGTGCACCTGTCAAGATTAAAATTCCTTTAACAGAAAATTTGTATGGCAAATATAAAATGCATTAAAAGTATTTTATCTATCAACAAGACAGATAATTTGACTATTATGCTGTATGTTATTAATAGCACTCCTTTCTTGCATCGTTTTTCTTACTGCACTTCTGTTCAATCTAAAAATCTTAGATTGTTTTTCTTTCTGTATAAACTGTGGCATAGCCAGACACGTGCTGGTTTCATTTAGCTGTGTAATTGCTGATCTTGTTTGCAAATGTTGCTAAATATATGATTAGGCATAAACTGCAGCAAGTCTACTCAATACATTCAGACAAATTTTATTATTGCACTCCTTATCTCTAACACCACAGATGAAATCTTCAATTATCCAGTTCACAGTTGTCTAGTTTTTCTGCAAGGCTTTCATTATCAGACATGTTGTACTGAAGTCAGAAACACTTGTGCCAGTGAGTCTAAAGTTTGGATCTACAATGAATCCTGAAGAGTTGGTCACCAGGCAAACATACAGCCCACAAAGCATGAAGAGATCTGCTACGTTCTGATTGTACTTGTGGTTTCATGCTTAGCTTCTAAAGCATGGCTAGACATCAGCTCAAAGATGTGAATGCTTTGGATGAGCCATTAATTATTCCAAAGGAAACCTGGGCCATTTTCTGCACTGATTCACTTCTGGGCAGAAGACCATGTCATCCAAATTGTATCCATCAGCAGTGGTAGAATACAGCCCATAGATAGTCTCTAACTTTCCACTGGACTTGATGTTTTACAACTCCAGATTCTCTCCCATGAATCTAAAGGTTTCTAAATCATAAATTTCTGAAAATTAATTGTCTGAATTCCCATTTGAGAGTGATAAGGAAGATATCAACTGAGTGCAGGCAATGTGATGTGCACCTCATAACAAATGGTTACAACAGAAGGAGAGCAGAGGAAAATGTCTGTTTGCTCTCAGCTGAGAAGCTGGAAGTTTCTTAACCAGTAAATCACCTGCCTTGTCCCTTGTATCAACAAGAATGTTTCAGTGAACTGAGAAAGGAAAATTTGGTCTCCTGATTCAGATTCCTGAAAGCAAACAGGAACTGAAAAAAACAAAACAAACAAGAAAAACCAATTTAGGTTTGAAGCTCACTTATGTTTATTTATATTTGAAGAAACCAGTGTTTCATATAAACAAGGCAAATGACTGTCCAATTAGAATATTGGCCAGCAATAGTGCTCATTGGTAAAATACCAGTTTTGCAATTTTGCTTCAAAGGTTATAATCTTCACATTTGCTTGACAGGAAATGACCTGAACGTATCCAGAGCTTCCAGAGACAATTTTCTAGGGAGTGTCCAGGACTTCAGAGAAAGAGATCATCTCTTTGTAAAATGAACCACATGAAACACTTTCAGCAGATCTTTTTGGAAAGCAAATCTACACAGAAGTCAATGTCAATAGCTCAACACAGGATCAGAAAAATTTAGGTTAGAAATGACCCTTAAGATCATTGAGATGAACTGCACTTCCCACACAACTAAGCCCACACTAAGCCAAATCCCTAAGTGTCACATTTACAAGCCTTTTAAATATCTCCAGAAAAGGTGACTCCACCACAGCCCTGGGCATCCTACTTGGGTGTTTAAAAACTCCCTTGGTGAAGAAATTTTCTATAGTATCTAATCCAAATCTCCAGCGGTGTAACTTGAGGCTATTTCCTCTTGCCCTGCCAATTGTTCCCTGGAAGTAGAGCCTGACCCACCAGGCTGCTTCTCCTGTAGAGACTGAAAAGGTCCCCCCTGAGCCTTCTTTTCTCCAGACTGAGCCTCCGCAACTGCTTCAGCTGCTCCTGGTGCTTCAGACTCTTCTCCAGCTAAATTCCCTTCCCTGGACATGCTCCAGCCCCTTAATGTCTCTCTTGTCCTGAGGGCCCCAGAGCTGAAGCCAAGATTCAAGGTATGACTGCCCAGCACAGTCACTCCCCTGGTATTGTGGGCCACACCATTGCTGACACAAGCCATGATGTCCTCTGCCTCCTTGGCCATGTGATCACCCTTGACACACACCCAGCTGCTGCCACAAACGCCCCCAGGTCCCTTCCCACTTGGCAGAATTTTAGATAATCTATCCTCAGCCTGGAGCTGAAGGAGTTGTTGTGATCCAAGGGCAGAACCCAGAATTTTCCCTTTTTACCCTTCACACCATTGACCTCAGCCCAGAGATCCAGCCTGTCCAGACCATCCTGCAGAGTTGTCCTGCCCTCCAGAAGACCCACACTCCACCTACCTTGGTGTCATCTGCAAACTGATTGAGGGTGCACTTGATCAGATCATTGGTAAGGAAGGGCTGTCCCCAGCACTGATCCCTGGGGACACCACAGTGACCGATTGCTCAATGTGGCAACACTCACCACTGCTCTGGGCCTGGTCATCAGCCAGTTTTTTACCCAGCAAAGAGCAGCCAGTCTGATGTGCTGAGCTGGTCATGTATCTTGGCATCGTGTCTTCATTCTGGAAACACCATTCACTTCTTAAGCACAAATACTGTGGACATAAGATATTCCTGGCATGAAAGTCTTAATTCCAGTATATGTGATTTCTAGAGAACATTATAGATACACCAATACAAGATCATATGATCAAGAACTTAATACATGTCCATGAATGTAGCAAACTAAACTTACCATGCTTTTCTCTATCCAGACCATTGTTCAGTGTAATTAAATCATGTACCTTGTGGAGTGTTGAGATTGTCATGAAAGAGAAGTCAGACAAGCTGTCCACTTGTAATACAAACACAATTATTATTTATTGAGGGTGCTGAACAAAGACTACACAGTAGCAATATCCCTAACAGTCTAGCTTGACACAACATGAAATATTTAATTGTAAGGACACAGAATGTTTCCTCATCCTGTCATGGAAAAAAAAGAAAAAAAAAATTCTGGTGATCAGACTGCATTCTATGCATCTTCAGATCAAAAAATTTACCTCAGATACAGACAATTATATTCCTAGCAGTTTAGTCACAGATACTTATAAGCTCCTCAATAACTTGGAATTATTATCTTTCTCTCTCATATATTTGTATGACGGGTTTTATACTTCTATTTTTGACATTTACATGTTGCAATTGAATATACATATATTATATATATATATATATATATATATATATATATATATGCCAGTATATGTGTGTATATACATAGCGCTATCTCAGGGACCAGGAGACTGATGTGATGGGAATATTTAGAAGATTGATTAATCAAATCAATTTAAACTTTAAAGCATAATTCCACCAGATCCACATTCATTAACACTACATATTATTTTAATGGTTTATTCCTACTCATTAACAATTATTGTCACTGCATATTCAACACAGTTAATGCTTATCAATCAATCCTAAATTAAGTACAAGTACACAGCGCCATGGAGCTCATGTCACTGCAGTTTTTGCTGAGGACTATAGCCCTTGGTGGTTTTAATATACAGATTAAAGGGATGAAATTCGCTGAAGGGGTTCACCACTACCACGTCTGAGAACATATCCTGTTGTGAAGCGCTGATCTTTTAGACTATGCCCAACTCTCACCTCCAGCCTATTTGCTGCCCAAAGATGGCAGGGGAAGGCTGTGCTCCCAGTTTGAGGCAGGTGTCTTTTCCTTTTGTTTGCCTAGGGCCTCTTTTGTCCCTCACTGTGTTGACACTTCTTTTCCTTCAGTGAATGGCATCCTATTGCAGGTCTTGAAGCTGTGCTGCTTCAATGATCAACAAAGGCCCATCAGTGTGCTGTTTGCCGTTCTGGGTCCTCTACTTTTGACCCATGTTTTCAAGGCCTTTGCTGCTATCCCACATTTAAACTTACATCATAATGGGAACAATCTGGTACTTCTGGTACTCAAGTTTACAAAACAAGTTCTGGTAGCAAGATAATAGCAAGTCCAGGAGGGTAGGATTTGGATCTGACCGCATCAGTAGAAAGCTTGTGTTCTGTTACTAGCCCTGGTTATACCATTTCTGTGGGTGGTTAGGTACAAAAATGATGGTAGGGTTCCCTGTTTTAGTGTGTTTATGTTTAATTCAGCATACTTTTACTTTCACAGGTGCATGCAGCCAGTCCGTGTTCATCCAGCATATCTTTGAAGTGAAAAACAACTACATTCCCATGACAAAACAAAAAGACTCTGGTGCTGAATGCTCCAGTTTCAAGCCTAGGGGAAGAATTTAGGCCGGGAATTTCAACCCAGGAAACATGGCTGACTGATGATACCCTACCAGTTACTACCACTATTTTCCCAGGGACTTTTACACATGTCTCTTCTTGGATTACTTCCCAAGGAAAGACTGAGATGAAAATCTTTACCCAAGGAGAACCATGATAAAAAACATCAACAAGAATGTTCTTATTACATCCTTCCATCACTGCACAACTTGTTTATTAGCCCTTTCTTCAGCTAGAAGCAGGGCAATGGCTATGGCCAGCTGAACTCCTCTTGTGAAGCAGGGATTAATAAGGAAATCAAACATCTTGTTTGGGGTCACAAAATAACAAGGATCTTTACTTTGACCCAGCTGACATAAGGTCAAAGGATAGAGTGAAGCAGGGTGATTTAATTTTAAAAAAACATACACAAAATAAAATTAAATAACATTTTTATACCTTGGCATAAATTAAAATTAATGTAAAGTTGCTCATTTACTTTAGGTGGATGCCTAAATCCTCACACATTTGTATCCCAGGGTTGTATTTGAAGATAAGAGGCTCTAACTTTAGGTCTACCTGATACATCTTTTTCATGCCTGATCCTGAGAGCTCTTATCTCTTCTCCAGCCTTGAGAGAAGCTGCTTTATTCATTTGTTTTTTATCTGAGAGGAACCAGTCTCAGGAGAAATGTGGTGACCTGCTGGAAGGAATAAGGTGTGTGCCAAAGCATTTCTAAGCTCACTTTAAGAGTGACAGAAATGTCCCCTCCAGAAAGTATTAGTGTGTTTTGCCCTACATTGAAACAATGCTTCTAATAGTAGGGGTAAGAAATGTCACCATAAACAGTAATATCTTGGATTCTCCTACTTCACCACAGCACCTTAGAAAACCCTAAGTGGGATTTGTTTCTTTAAACTCAGTGGCAAGTATAATACATATGAAATTCTTACTATGTCACTTAAACCAAAGAAATTCTGTCATCATTGTGATCTACAAATAATTGCTGGCACATAAAAATCCAGATTCTAAAGCCTGAATTTTTACACCAAGGTTCTTACCTTAACCACATATCTTTATGTTAAAATAAAATTTCCTTATGGAAGCTCTATGACCTTATGACAGAAGATAGATTTCAGATTTTTGGATTTTATGATGAAAAGGTTCCTGCCATCTACAATAGCTACACACAAAGTTTGATGCATTTAAACTGTAGAATAGGGATAAAGTAGTAGAGGGCTTGATGGTGGAGAGAGGAGAGGACAGGAGGGCAGAATTTAGTGTTTAGTTTTCTTTTTTCCTTTTTTTCTTTTTTTTCCAGTCAGATGATACTTGGCATAAGTCTGAGGCAAGTGTCTGAAGTTCAAGATAATAATCCAGTCAGCTCAACAGTTTTTCAATAATTTCAAAATATTCAATGTTATTTGCACAAAGCTGAAGAAATTTTTGTAAGCGTGGTCTTGTGTGAAAGGAATATACATTTCATTATTTGACTTGTCAATGTTACTCATGAGGCTGTGCTTTTCTCAGTTGTGTTTTCTTACATTGAGAAGATCTGTGTGTGTCTTTTAAATTTTATTTTATTTTCCTTGCAAAATTGTAACACACATTAACTTTTGATAGAGCTGGACAAACTGTTTTAAATGCTCTAGTAATATTTACTCAAATTCATCAAACAAGGTCTCACTGACTAGGTTAACCCCCACTCTGTGTTTGTTTTCTGCAGTTATTTTAGTTAATGAGTTTGCTGGCTGGGTTATTCCTGGGAACAGCTAATTTTAGACAACTATTAAAAAATACTAACAGAAGGTGAATTTTACAAAATGCTGCTATTTGCAATGGAAGCCTGGTTTTAAGAGTTGTGGTTTGCTCATCCAATCAGAAAAACATAGCATATGATTTATATATCTGCTCACACCATCTTGAATTTCAGATTTTAAATTTTATGTACTTACAACCATCTGCTCACAAACTTAACTCATACCATGGTTTTATTGGGGAAAATACATATCTCTGGTAAACAGTTTTGAATATTTGATGAAGGGGAGAGAAGCCATGTTCTTGGAAAATTTCTTCAGCAGGATGGAAGTTATCTTCTTTTTCCTGCTTTCTTGAATCTGTAGTGTAATATTTTGAAAATTTCTTTTAGTTTGGCCTAGATAGTTTCATTTTTTCTGCATGATTCAGTGTTCTCAGTTCTTGAATGACTACAGCTTCAATTTTAGGGAATTAATGTCTGGATGCTTGTTTTAAGTCTCCATATTTTCTTTTCCCAATGATAAATCACTGCTTTTAATGACAGCCTCTTTTGGAAATGCCCTGAATTTGGTGTTCAGGAAGAGAGTAAAGATTTATGAATTAAACACTCAGGGCTGTGTCACACGGGCTCAAGGCTTTACAGGAAGCCCTGGAGCAGAAGCGGTTTCCAGCCTGTATTACAGCAGGGAAAGGAGGGGTGGCCGGAAAAGGAACACAGGGCAAGGAGTTGCTGGGCAGCACTGATGTTGCTCTGCTTGTCCATGGGGAGGAAGGACGAGCTGAAACAGCAGATTGAGCACCACCACTTGTCACGAATGCAACTTTCCCATTTTCTGCAGATTGGGCATGGTCAAATCTGTGGTGACTGGACCACTTCACCTCTCCTCATCCCTCCCTGCAGTGTGCTGTGCTGTGCAGGCCATTAGTTGGTTTGTGCCTGCTGGAATCCCCAGCTCCAAGCACAAGCACTTATTTCATAGCCATTTATGGGCTTTATGTTAAAACATGGAAAAACTACAATCAGCTGTGCTCCTTATATTTTAGTTATAATTTCTGTTCCTCTCTCAGACATACTTCACTGGGTGTATTATGAAGTGTTTCAGGACCCCAGTCTTCTACATGACCTGAACATGGCCTGGTTGGAGGACATCCGGTTTGCTATCAGTGTACATGCCCAGGTTTACTTTGTGAAAGAACAACAGCTGAGAGTGAGGAAGTGGTTTGGACTCCTAACCTATCAATAATGCCAACCTTGGTATAGACAGTGTGAATCCATGAACAAGCTCTAAGTTACACCTCCAGTGGGATATGTTAACAGAAAACATCCTTTCTAAAACATGATATCATCTAAGCTTCTGCTAGAGCCGAGACCTAAAAAAAAACAGAAATACACTTATATTATACATCCATAATCTAGGTGTATTTGATAGTGGGATTAAGCTCCGAGGCAGAAGGAACAACGTGATGAAATGGGAAATAAAGAGGGCAGGAAGAAGGAAACTATTGTCAGAGAACATGTAAGGAAACAGTGACCTTCTCACCTTATTTTTATGTTTGTGCAGCAATTGCTCAGCCTCAGAGATGATAGGCTAGAAGAACCCTGACAGCTATAAATATCATAAAATCCCTAATGCAATTTTTCAAAGAACACCTGTAAAAGTCAAGAGAATATAAAAGTGAAGAATGAATATAGTAGAAATCATTGCTGCTTGTTGAAGGCCCCCCATTATCAGTGAGAGAGACATACAGGCAGAGACACAAGTACCTAACTGTCCTTTCCAGGAGGTAAAGAGGCAAAGAACCACCCATACCCACAGACAAGCAGACATTCCCCAGCCATTATTTTGCAGAAATATAACATTTAAAATTCTTCTTCCCTTCATAAAGGTTCAGAAATATCATCAAATGCTAATCATTCTGCTTTTGAAGGGGACACAGCAGAGTCCAATACCACAACACACATAATTCTGAGGGCACAGTCTGATCTTACCGGTGTGAAAAGGCTCCTCATGCTTAATCCCACCAGCCAGAGAAGATGCATACAAGAAAGCTATTGCTGCCCAAAATTAGCTTTAATTCCCTGCAACTCTCTTCCTTCTCTTGGATTCTTTGCCAGAAAAGCAGCCAGTTTGGCATAGCTAAAAACATATTGCAACTTGAGGTCTACATCAACTTTAAGCACATGGTTCAGGGATCTCAAGTCCAACGTAATGATACTTTTCTTTTCAGAACTTGCTATATATCTTTAAACAATCTAGGTGAACTAGCTTTTACCTCAGTCCATCCTTGTCTGTGCTTGCTGCTGAACTTGTACAGAGCTGCCACATTTCAGATGGCAAAAAGAGAAGTGGAAATTCTGGTCCCGTGCAATGGGCAACTGTTCCTTTTCTCCAAATAAATATAAACAATATTCTTATCCATGTCTAGCAAAATCTTTGTTACTATTTCCAGCCTGATTTGCCACAGGAAATTTTGGACAATATTGAATTGTTCGACTGTAAAAAGTAAAGAGAAGTTCTGCTATTTTGCACTTCTAAAATTATCTCACTGTTCAGTAAAAACAAAGTTAATTTATAACCTGAATTTGTTTGTACCTGGTGCTATAAATAGCTCTCTTCACCAGAGCTGCATGATTCTTTCCCTGCTGTATGGTTAGTAGGTCTGATAAATTAAGAGCTATGCCCAGCATAAGAAAGGAGATTGGTAGCAAAGGTGCAATTTTAATCTGGCTTCATCTGTGTCACATACTTTAACTGCAAGAAAGTCCTTTTTAGGTAGCTGTCTAACAAGCAGGATACATATGGTAATAAACCTTGCCAGGATATGCTGGAAGCATTTGAACAGGCTCTTCCCACAAACATTTGTCACATGGCTTTTCTTTGTTTTAGGGATATGATCACACATAGATCAGGGAGAAGGAGTGCAACAGTTTAGAGAGGGACACGCCAGTATTGCCCAGAGAAAGATTCGCCGTTATTCAGAGGACTTTAATTCTACTCCTAGTTCTGCTGCTGAGCTGGGAAATTCACTTCACATCAGACTGCTGATCCCAGATTCCCATGGAAAGCTTTTTAAGTATTAAAAAGTATTATTGTCAGATCTATTTGAGATTGATGTCATTACTTAGGCAAAAGCCCTTTCCTCATCAAAGTGTAATGTCATTTCACAGCAAACTCTACTGATTTGCAGGTTATCATCCTTTCTTCTGGACCTGCTCCTCCACGGCCCTGTGCTGGGTGCCTTGCCAAGGTGACACAGCTCCCCACTGCTTTCATGGGGCAGTGGGTGCTGGCAGAAATAGTGCATTAGTCTCCTGGCCTGGGAGGTGATACAGAGCTCCTGCCATTTTCTGTCATCTTCACTATTCCCAAGCTAATGATTTATGTTGCTTAGTGAGTGTGGGTGGACCCTGGGGTTTTGCCTCCACTGGACAGTGTAACACATTAACACATCCATGGAAAAGAGGTGCTGTTATCCATAATAAAAGGGGATGCATCTCTCTGCTTCTGACAGGAAAAGAGCAATCCATGGCAAAAGGCATGTGAGGCCTTTGAAGCTTGAGAATATATGATTTCACTTCTCATATCTTATGTTGAGTCTCCCACAGGTGTCCAGATATACTCAGAGAATATAAGCTAGACATGTAGGAAAAAAAAGTGTATCAGAAGCACAATGTGAGAGCTCTGGGCACTCTCCACTTTGTGAAAGATTTACTGGCTGGGGTGTTCCAACTCCAGCTAAAAAGGCAACTGTCCTCTTAGGTAATTCAGAGAATATGAATGCGTGCAGGGGTCAGGTCCCCAGCAGTCACAGGCTGTAAGGAGGTACACAGGAGCTAGTGAGAGTAACCACCCACAGACTGTGAATTTCTGATATCTCATGTGTTACATTTGTTTTTTAGTGGTCTCAGAATCTTCTTTAAAGCTCAGACACTTGTCAAGTTTGCTCCTTAAAGATGGCAGAGTCTCTGTAAAACACAGATTTGCTGATGCAGTCTCGGAGTCAGGCCCTTGATGTTGGTCTGGAAAGAAAAAATTACAAAATGCATAAATGCTTCTGTACATTAAAGCATAAATGTACACGAAACAGAGTGTCGCAGGAAGTGTAATTTTTACCAAGGATTCAATTAAATCATTATGACAAATGCAAAGCTTTATCAAAAAGAAATTATCTTTTAAGTAAGAATATTTTAGACAGCCTCAGTTCCTGCCTTCAAAGGGATTGGGACAGTAGGCATTGACCATTTGCTGATATTTCTTGTCTTCTGGTCTTTGGTGCTCAGTATCTATATTACATCCTATTTTTTTTCGTGTCTGTGGGACATTCTTTTGCTTGACTCTGATTTCATTGGATGCATTGGAGATTCAATACTCAAGATAACCCAATTTTATCCACTAAAGAATGGCCAGAAAATAACCAGCTAAACTGCATCTCTCTGTTCAGAGAAATTCTCCCTCCGCCATGCCCCTCTCTATAGAATTTTCTTCTCACTAAAATATTTGTCCATCTAGACATGTGCAATTCCCATATGCAACTCCCAGTGCTGTCAAAATATACCAGGCACATCAGTGCTGAGCTGATCAGTTGGGAGAGCCAATTCCAAAGGTCAGGCTTCTTATTTCATACCTAACACTGCTGATGTGGCTGATCAGTTCAAGGATATGTACAGAAAAGAGACAGAGAAGAATGCCTCCTGCGGAATTCAAAATCTGACTCGTAGCCAGAGAATTGTCCAGATAAGGTGAGTTGGGACATCATGATGTGCTCATTTTGGGCTGAGGTAGAGGTAGTTTTTCTCCCAGTGGCTGGTGTGGAGCTATGTTTTGGATTTGTGCTGGTTGATAACACAGAGATATTTTTGTTACTGATGAGCAGCGTTTGCATAGAGCCAAGACCTTTCCTGCTCCTTGTATGGCCAGGCTGGGGAGGGGATAGAAGTGGGAGGAGACATGGCCAGGACAAGTGACCAAAGTGACCAAAGTGATGTTCCAGAGCATGTGACATCATGCTTAGCTGGGGAAAGAAGGAGGAAGGGGGCACGTTTGGAGTTTGCCTTCCCAAGCTGCCATTCCACATTATGGGGCCCTGCTCTGCTGGAGATGGCTGAACACCTGTCTGCCCATGGAAACAGTGAATTGATTCTTCGTTTTGGTTTGCTAACATGCACATCTTTTGCTTTACTTGTTAAAAAGCCTCTAACTCAATCCATGTGTTTTCTCAGTTTTACCCCTCTGGTTCTTTCCTTAGTTCTTGTGCAGTTAGGTGAAGAGTTTCACAGATTTTGGGATTTCCTAATTTTTTAATAACTCCAGATACAATAAGACCTCACAAATTTTAAATTGGCCATTGGTACAAGCTTACTATATCTTCATAAAATCTTACTCTTCAACAAATGTAAAGATACTTTCATTCCATTCCAAGAAAGACTGGATTCTGAAAGGCAGAATGCTTCATGTAGAAGCTACATTTTAATTTTAAAAGTTAGTCACTGCAACAAACATTGTTTCTGGTAGGTTTTCATCACAACATCTATTCAGATGACATAATGTAGAAGTTCATATACACAATGTCTTACACACTGTACACACATATGTATGCACACCAGGAATAAGCATGAACACATGTGAAAAAATATATGTTTAAAATATCTCCTCGAGCAATAACAAATTCAGTATTGTCCTAGTAAAAGAATTTCTGATTCTGAAATTCAAGGCCAGGAAAAAAAATAAGTCGTCCAATGAGTTTCTGTAGTTTTGACAGAAAATTCAGAAACTTTCAGCTTTCTTAGTTCATGGTTAAGAAATTTTCTAATACTGTGCATTGGTAGAGTAGTTGAACTTGTCACTACAGCACAGCTAAATCATGATACCTCACTGAGATAACAGTGTTACAGGGAATTAATTTGGTTCTCAGCACAAAACAATCTGTACAATCCAATTCTAGTGTACTGTACATCAGTTTTCCTTGAAGACATTTTGCTAATTTTGAATTCATACTTAAATTCTTGAGACTTCAGTTGCATTTAATCACTTTATAAGTTAACAAAGAAAAACCAAATGAACCTAACACTCTCAGTGTTTTCAGTCTCTGTAATTAAAAACAAGACAAAATGAACAACAAAAAATCTAAACCATTCTTTTCTGTGATTAATTCACCTTTAAACTAAATTGCAACAAAAAGTAATTTGTATCTAAACACTAGAAAAGTAGGAAAAAACTTTTTCTCCACTTGACCTTAAGATTTTTGTTTTTTTTTTTTTTCAGTTGAGAAATTTTAATTGTGCTTTCCCAAACTTTAATTCCCTTGCAAAGACATGCAGGCATTTTTTGACGTCCACACTCTTGCTGCTTTTCCTTTAGCCGTTGAAGTCATAAAGTGGAGTGGGAAAAACAGTGAAAAAATCCCAAGCTCCAGACACTCAGTGACATTGAGACACAAGCTATACTACCAAGCCATATACCATATGACAAATGAAAAGTCTGGACAATACTGTACAGACAAGGTCAGACTGGGTTTATAGGGAAGAAGTAAATTACAAATGAGAGAAGAAGTCCTTAGAGTCTCTGTATCTGTGGAGGATTTTCTGTTCCCTTGTCAGAGAGTTTAGCAGAGTTTTCTGCCTTTGCCTGTCTTATCACATTATTTGAAGCTGAATTATAGTCATGTGCTGAAAAGTAGCACTTAACTCCTGCAAATCTTGGCCTAATGAAAAACACTTTCCTTTCTACTGCCCTCATACAATCACATGCCTCTCTGTGTAGCTTAGTCACCTCCAGCAGGTATGTCACACATGTGAGTACTCAGAAACTGAATTTTGATTTATGCACTGTATCTCAGTTGTGACTGCCATTCAGTGAAAGTTGCAGTTTTTTGCTCAATAATGGATCAACATTTAAATATCAGTGCTTCAAATTAGTGTTTCTTGGTTTCTCCAGCAGTGTTTGCCTGGTATGGCTGATGCAAAGGCTTTTCCAGTGCCTTCTCCTCTGATAATATTTTGTGCTTCATGCCCTTTTTTATGACTGAGACGTAAGAAGATCACACATGCATGTATGGAAAAGGACCTTGTATATTTTAAAATTTCCAATATACCCCCTAAACCATAAAAAAATCCTCATAAAGTATTGTTTAGGGATTTTTGGTGGCTTTTTTATGGAATCATGGAATAATTTACATAGTAAAAAAACCCTTACAGTCATTAAGTCCAACTATAAACTTAACTGCCAAGTTCAACAAAAAAATGTGTTCCCCAAGCAACACACCTACATACCTTTTAGCTAGTTCCAGGATGTGGCTTCACCACTGCCCAGGACAGCCTATTCCAGGGTTTGACAATCCCTTCAGTGGATTTTTCCTATGATATAATTTAAACTTCCCTTTGGTGCAACAAAAGTAATTTCTTCTCTTCCTACCTCTTGTTTCTTGGGAGAAGAATTCAACACCTACCTCACAACCTTCTTTCAGGTGTTTGTACCAAGCAAAAAGAGAGAAATGTATCTGGTCTTTCATACTATAAATGGTTCTGGAAAGGTCATGGGCTGCTGGTGTCAGCACTTACCTGAAAAGTGCTCTGGTTTTCTTTTCCTATCATGGAACCTGGTCAGGAATTGGAACAGGCTGCCCAGGGAATTGTTGCAATCATCATCCCTGTATGTGTTCAAAAGGACATGTGGATGTGGCACTTGGGGATATGGTTTGGTGGTGGACACAGTGTTGGATTAACAGTTCCAACTCTTAATCCAAGATTAACAGTGTTGGATTAACAGTTGGACTCATTTACCTTGGATGTCTTTTGCTATTTTAGTGATTACATGATTCTATGCAGTAGGAAATCTTGTACAAGTGAAGAAACTCAATGTAACTGGAAACAAAATCACAAGTGGTAATATTTCTTGTTAAAAACCAGCATCCCACACAAAATCCTATTCTATCTTTTGAATATAAGAGAAGCTATAGGTAATGAGGGGAAAATTGAGTTAAAAACTCAAAGCAGATATATGATCTTTATATATCCCATACAGGCAGCAGTGTAGCCAGGTTGAGATCCCTGAAAATAAAAGGAAATTTACCAATTTAGCTGTATTTTCCACAGACAATATCTTTGTAGTACAGACTTGCATAACTCATCACCAGTGTTTGAAGCTTCCTCCCAACCAATTTTGTCCAGAGTCCGAGATGGTGGACTTAACCATGACATAACAGTAGTTCCTCAAATACCTGAGTACAGAGAAAGGCAACTCATACTAAAACAGAAACAATTAAAAAAACAACAAAGCAAAAACAAGCAAAAAATCTACCTACCCTATTTTGTCTTTTAATTTTGCAATTCCTGACAATGTCTTCCCAGATTAAATGAGCCAAATATTCTCCAAATGGAATGTCATCCTCTGTTGTGCACAGGGACACAACAAAGAGCTTCTGGGTTAGAGACACTGAAGCAAATATAGTAGACTGATTTCATCTCAGACAAATCTACTTTGCCGCCACATAAATTATTTTATTACTCCTTTGGCATATTTTTTGTAGTCTGCATAATTAGTTATTAGCCCAGCAGCCCAAGAACTTTCTCCATTTCTCTTTGTAGCCTGGGGACAAACAGAAAGGCAAAACATCTGATGAGAGCAAGTTACATCATATTGGATGGCCGTGACACCATCACAGTTTCAATTCAAGCCATGTAAATGTATATTCGGTCATCTCCTGTGTTATGTGTACAAATGCCTTACAGAGGTGACCACACCTGTGATGTTCTGTCATGGTCTGTGCTTCTGTACACTATCCTACTTGGTTGGTGCTGTGCTTCGTTATATACTGTCTTACTGAGATGAGGATGTGTTTTATTAAATCAACATTATTTGAATTTCATGGGCCCATGGAGAGAATCATCAACTGTTTCCCTATTTGAGTTGTTTACTCTGTGTTAAATCTAGCAAAAGACTTTTACTAGTTTTGCTTTGGTTGTCACCAAAATGAATGGCAAAAGGAAAAGGACTTAGGAACTTGGGTGGGAAAAAAGAAAAAGAAAAGGGGAAAAAAAAAAAAAGAAGAAAGCCTTGGGAATCCAGCAGTCTATGACTTTCTGGGTTTGATGCTGAATAACTAGGAAAATACAGAAATCAGCAGTGGAAGGAGAGCAGGGAGCTTTGAAGCAGGACTATGTTTGTGACCAGGTAACAAGCTTTTGCTGCATGAATAAAAGGACATTGCCATAGGGGTTGAAAAGAGCCTGGGCTCATGAAATGTGCTAGTTTGACAGTTTTAAGAGCTTCTTTGTGCCAATCCTGTCAAAATGAAGCAGGAACAGAGGGATAGGCAAAGCCTGTGAGCTGCTAGTTAACACGCTCATGTTCTGAGTCCCACATGGCAATTTCAAATTGTCCCTCTTTAGATGTTTCACATCAGGGTTTTACTGCCTAAATTCTTTCCTTTCTGATCTCTGTGACCTACACATGTACCTCTTTCCTCTCGAGGCTGATATGATCATGGGCTGAAGCAAGTAAGAACTGTCCAGCACTGAGAAGGAAAAATTATGTCTGTAGCCACTGTAGATTGAATGTTAAAATAATATAAGATAAAGTCTGACTAGTGGCCAGTCAGAAGTAATTAGTACAACAGATTCAATGTGTAACCAGCCCATTCTGAATAATCAAAACAATTTTCCTGATTAGAAACACTAGTAAATTATATTTTTATATCACCTCATTTGATTTTTTTTCCTCAGTTGAGAAGTTATCTCCATGACGGTGAAAAAACTAGGAGTGCAGAAAATTTAAAAGAGTTTAATTGTGATTATTGCAGTTAAACTCACCTGAGAGCCAAGAGCTTCAAAGCCTACCCTTATGGCTACTGTGCCATTTTTTTTTCCATTTTTCAGTCCTATCTTTGAAAACAAGCTCAGATGGGAGTTTGAAAGATAGGAGATAAAGATGGGAAATCAAATTTAGGTGCTGGGACTATTATTTAAGCTAAATCACCAGCTGCTGCTGATCCTCATGATTCCTGTCAAAGCAAGTATCCATGGCTGCTTGCTGTGTTAGAGTCCGTTTTCAGCTCCTGTGGTAACAACTTGCATATGTAACATAAGAAGAGCAACTCAACATTTTGTTTCAGCCCATCAAGAACTTGTCTTAACTGTTCCTACTGAATCAGGTTCTCCTCATCTGTGGGGAAAAGATATTTAGTCAGGCCGGCCATGCCCAATGAAGGGCTACGCCATAAAAATATTTATACCCCTGGTTAAAAACTGGCCTTTTTACATTCTATTTTTCAAATTATATGAAAAATTAGAAGAAGAGTTTTGACAGAGACAATGCCAGTGTGGCACTTGCACCAGTGTGACAGTAACTGTTTTGCTGTGTTAATACAACTGGCATCTCACTATGGACTTTGGGGGATGGATGGCAATGGGGTAGCCAAGGGCTGTCTGGAAGGGTGACCCAGACATGTTGCTGGTATGCAAATATGACAGTAAGTCCATCATCTTAATCCATAAATAGTGGACAGCCTGGGGCCTGTTTGGCTCTCCTGCACAGCGACGGGCTGCATGCCAGGATATCCCCTTTAGTAAGGACGTCTCAAGGTTATTCCTCAAGTCTGAGAGATTGTTCCTTGCAGCAACAGATCCTTGGGAAGTGATTAATAGCATGCTAAACTTCGAAATCTTAGCAAAAAGATGATAGGAATTGATTATGCAGACATACATTCTTTAGGCATGAACCACTGACCAAGTCTGGGACTGGGAGAGGATCCAGTTATCCCCAGACTCCTGTCAGAGAAGGAGTTTAGAACACAAAGGGATCCTTTCTGAAGCTCATTGCTTAGTGCTCCCACTGGTTTCCTTGATAATTCTGTGTAATGTTGTTCTCTATGCAGTAAACAAGCATATCTTGACATTGAATCTCATTAAATTGCTGTCATATTTGCCACCAAATTTGTTTTATTTCAATAAATTATGTTGCTTCTCTTCTAACAGGTAAAGTGCATCATTCCACCTGTGACAGTATTCCATGTGGGGTGTCTGACCATGATGCTTCATGAGCAACAAGAAAATGCTATCACTCCTGACATGATTTCCCTCTGAAGTGACTTGCATTAAAATCCATTGATGTTAAGTATTAAATAACACAGAATTATTTGGCTTGGGAAGGACAATCCCTTCCTCTGTTGCCATCTAGCTCGCCTGTCATGGGCAGGGATGCCTTCTACTAGACCAGGTTGTTCAGAGCCCTGTCCAGCCTGGCCTTGTACACTTCCAGGAGTGGGACAGCCACAGATGTTCTTGGCAACCTGTACCAGGGCCTCACCACTCTCTACAGGAAAGAATTCTTTCTTCATCTCTAATTTAAAGCTGGCCTCTTTCAATCTAAAGCCATTTCCCCTTGTCCTATCACTCCAAGACCTTGTGAAAAGTTCCTCTCCAGCTCTCTTTTACCCTCTTTGGCCTGGGAAGACTCTGAGGTTTTTTTAAATCCTTATCTCTGGGCTGAATGCCTCTAGATCTCTCAGCCTCTCTCCAGAACAGGGGTGCCCCAGTCCTCTGAGCATATCTGTGGACTCCTCTGGACTGTTTTCAGGATGACAGGTCCTCATCCTTCTTATTGGGGTCCCCAGATCTAGATGCAGCATTGCATGTGGGTTCTCACCAGGGACAATCCACTCCCTTGACCTGATGGTGACATCTTTTGGCACAGGCAGGACACATTTGGCTTTCTGGGATGCAAATGCACACTTGCCAGGTCATGTCCAAGTTTTCATCCACCACCACCTCACAGTCTTGAAACAGCAGGACAGTGTTTTCCTATCATTTAATTCCCACTCCTCTCTCAGCATTGTCCAGAGAGGTAGCTTGTAAACACCTGGCTAAGGCTGAGATGCAGGTCTTTTCCTTGACCCCTCATTATGTTACTGATCTTTTCAGACTTAATTTGCTTTAGTTATAACCTGACCTAGCGCTCCTCACAGAGCTATGATGAGTTAATGGGCATTTGTGGAGTTGTCTGGCACACATGGCTAAGAAACACTCTGAGGAACATGTGTACTTGCATCACAACAAAGTTATACACTTATATCTGAATTTGAGCATTTAGCACATTTATTAAAGGGCTGTTCCTTTTTGTTTGTTTGTTTGTTTTGGTTTGGTTTGGTTTTTCCAATCATCTGTCCATTTAATGAGCAACTGAAGCTGACCTAGCCAGACCCGAGTCATCTCCTTGTGTCTCTTTATTTAATACAGGGAGAGGCTGATAAAATTTTATTTTTATTTTATTTATTTTTAACTTCCTGGAAAGTGGCTGAAGTTAGGTGGGATATAAACATGGAGATGAAATAAGCAGAATTCACTTGCATATGCAAAATTGGAATAAGAAGCATTGATTTCCAAGGAGAGGTTGGAAAACAAAGATGCTTAACAACCTGACCGACAAAGAAATTAGAGTATTCATTATGTTTGCTGCAAAATTGAGTTGAGTATTTTATGAAATATGTTTCTGAGAGAAGACAGGAAAAATATTTTCAAAAATGTTTGTGTGTCTTTTATTTTATGTGGGAGCTATTCAGGGCACTGTAATATTCCTATTAGTAATGTGGGAAAAAGGAAGATCATTTAAATGGAAAATAACTAGATAATAGTTTATCCATATAATTAAACTACAGTGAAATAATTACTGATAAACTCCTTACCAGGATTGTACTATCATTAAAACAGCACTGTCAAATATCATCTCTTTTTGACAAAACTATTTCCTGACAGAGGGGAAAAATGATTAAAAACTTCAATCCACAAAGTGACTTTTATTTTAACAATAAATAACATACAAGTCACATTGCAAAATGAGACCCTTAATCATTTTCTGCCATGTTATTTGTCAAAATATAGACAGGAAAAAATGATCACTCATAAATAAAAGGTAACTTTCTTTTACCATTTGCAGGGAGGGGGAGTAAATGCAGTGTTTGTTGAAGTTCTTAGAGACGGAAAGAGAGGGGAATAAATGACTGAAGTTTGGAAAGCAAAAAAACAACTCTAATAAAGTTAGTCTGATCAACCAGATTGAGTAATCAAAAATACATTCTTTGTGAAAGTGATGGGGGAAAATAGCATTTTAATTGGAATATTAACACTGAAAGGTTTGAAAGCATCAGCGAGGGAGAGTACTTTCCAAAGCCCTACTCTAATTGCTTATGATATATAATCTCAGCCTAATTTAATGTTAATTGGATTTCCCAATATCATTGTCCAAATGACTTTTTTTTTTTTTGTTTTAGTTGCTTTCAGTCACTTATGAAATCACAGAAAAGCTTTCACACTGAACATTTGCTTCCAAAAGGCATGAATGTGTTCAATTCAGTATTATACAAATCAGAACCAAGAATGGGGATGTTTAATTCTGATTTCAGAAATATGTATATGTATTATATGTAGGAAATATTATATGTAGGATTTGCTTTTTTATGACAAGTTTTAGTACTAAGTACAGCATCCTGTATCAGGTACAGGAAAATGTTCCCAGGACATTTTCCAGCTGATTTCTGTATGGTTTCTTTCTTGTGTCAACTGCAACATTGACCTTTTGCATGTTTTTGCATATAACCTATCACGTAAAAGTAGAAAGAAATTGACAGTAAACCAATTTTTTAATTAGTTCACGGGCAAAGGATTACAACTTGCATGCAGCAAGAAAAAATCATCAGTTAATAATATCCAGAAATTTCCCGTAAATTATCACAATTCTACTCCCAATTTACAAGATTAATGTCCCCAATTTTTTTTTTTCACTGTCATAACTTGAAGATCCAAAAACTTCAACTGACATACTTTGTAGTAGTGATAGTCTGAATTCCCTGTTTTTGTTTTTCAGTCACACCAAACTACATTGACTGGACCAAAAATTTAATAAAATAAATATTTTTCCTAAATAATTCTGTTTTTTCTATACCTATACTATAAAAAGAAAAAAAGACAAATAACAATACAATGAGAGGGAGAAAGAGTGGAGAGAGAGAGAGAATGAGAAAAAGAGAGAAAGAGAAAAAGAGAGAAAGAGAGAAAGAGAGAAAGAAAGAAAGAAAGAAAGAAAGAAAGAAAGAAAGAAAGAAAGAAAGAAAAAGAAAGAAAGAGACGTCTGCCTAAGAGTTTCTTTGATTACAGAAAATTACACATGGACTTTACCTAGAAAGAAAAAAGTGATGTATGAGTGGAGGACAGATGGTAGGGAGGGAGAAAGGCAAACATGGAAATTTATAGATTCATTAATTAAGAAGCTTAGAGTACCATGTAAATGTAAATGTAAATATAAATGACATTATGAATTATGCTTTTTTCCTTCTTAATAAAAATATAAATAGTACTCACTGAACGCTCACTCATTAAGCATTTAATTAGCTTTATACCCATTTTACAGCTAGCAAGTTTCAGTTTATATAAAGAATCAAATTCTTGACCTTCTGGCAAAAGTACATAAATCCAGGTTCCTATGCTCTGGACATGTTTTTAAAGATATCAGTTTTAGCTGAAACTGCCTGAATATGAATTTTACTGTTGGTTAGAATGACAACAGGATTTCATGTAGAGTCATGACAGCACTGTAGGACAGATTGTTTAGGTTTTTTGTGGAATAAGGTAAGAATTAAGAAAGGAGCCAAAACCAGCACAAAAAACAACAGAAAACAACTCAGTGGCAGAGTAGCAATGCAATGGCAGTGTACTGAAATTATATTTTCACTTATTTAAATCCAAAATATCTGTTTCACAATCAATAACATATTGAACATGCAGGGAAATGCCTGAAGCAGAGTGAAGACAGAGATTGGTAAATCCACAGTGATGAAGTTGACAAGTTTTCTGCCGTGTATTAGGTCAGTTAGGCCAGAAGATAGTCATGTGTCTTATAACATATATTAAAATATTATGGTTGGTTTCAGGAAATCCCATCTCTGTTTATATTTTCTTTATCAGTATGTGAAGAAATTCTGGGTGTATTATGTATGAAAAAAGAGGTTTGGTTTCTAGTCCTTCAGCTGGTATGGAATTATGGAAGTCTCTTTTGCCATAGATAAACTATTTAAGGAGCAGCAGAGTCCACTGAGTAGCTCTGGGAAAGAATAATGTGTGTTAATTCTTATGCTCAGATCTCTATAAGGGAGACCTTTCAATCCCAACTTTCAGAAAGGAAGAAAAGACTTAAGTCAAGGATACAACATCTTTCTTCCATATCAGAATTTACTGAAGATCCAAGGTGTTTCCAATTGAATTTGGCAAATCTATGCATTTTGAAAAAAAAAAAATCTTAAAAGAAGGAGACATTATTTTTAACCCTAGATGAAGCAACAGGACTAGGATAGCTCTTTTGATTTCTGTTATTACAATATTCAGTGAATCTTAAGAACTTGAGGAATAAATGTTTCCCCAAGAAGAGTTTCATCTCGGCAGATTAATTGCACTACCCACTCTGTGCCTATGATACTCATCTCTTTTTGAAACTACTTTCTCCCCTGGGTGGCCATCAGGTCTTTGGCACTCAGATTTGGATGTGGAATCCATAAAGACTAATGAGTCATGCAGGCTGGAGATCAAGTCTGTTATTCCTCTTGAATAGCTCTTGGGCATTTTGTTTTCGTTGCAGGTGAATTTAAGCAACAAGCATGTTTTTATTTGCCTACCAAGGAAAATGCATCTGCTAAAGATGTGTGCATCTTTTTTAAGTGTGTCAATTTATATGCAAAATAGGTTTAGCACTTGTGCCTGTGGACAGCTGTCAGTGCAACTCTGAGCACCTCAGGTCCAGAGAGGAAGACCCCAGATCCTTGTTCCTTCTTCATTCTCACTTCCTCTCTTTCCCTCCATCTCTTCAGAACTGATTAGTGAAAATAATGTTCCCAGTTTTACCCAGCAATATTTAAAACTCTTCCCATGCAGATGGTTTTACAGAAGTCTGAATGGAAATGAGTTGAGGCATCTCAGAACAGCCATAGTTTATATAAAGAGCAGCAAAAGATAACCAAGACTTTGCATAATGCAGCTCACTTGGCATTCCTAGTGAAAAAGGAGACAAGTCTTGTCTTGGTATTCCCTCTATTAATGTGATAAAGATTGGTTCCTTTGGGTTAAGGTAGAGGAACTTTAAGGGGGAAAGAGTAAAACCTACCTTCTGCCCATCTAAATTTAACTTGTCCTACAAATGATAAGAACATTTCATTCTCTGTGTTCTCATTTTTTTCTCCTTTCTTCTTGAACACTGAATTTATCACTTAAATATTAAAAAGAGAAACCAGATGTTATAGTTATTAACTTTTGGAATCAACTATAATCTTCCTATTAAATCCTTCCATCCAGGTACAGGCAATTATTTGCTTGATCTAAAGGTGCAGAAAATGTAGACACACAGGGTTTCAGAAAGTCCAGTTTAATAAGACAGGTGGGTAACTAATAATGTGGAAAATTACCTGCAGATTGAGGATATTGGGAATGACTAATGGCCAAAACTAAGTGAGTAAATTAGTTGCAAAATGATACCATTTGCAGTAGTTGTGTGAGTAGGGGACTGGATGGCACAGAGGCATGTGGCAGTGATCTCTGCTTGAATATGGCCCAAATTCAGGAAAACATGACATCAATTTATGGCTTTTTCTTTTTCTTTTCTTCTTTTTATTATATTGTTTTAAAATATTTGTATTTTTTTCCATGTGCTCTGTGCAATTTATGTAATGTTTAACAGCTCAGTCACAGAATCCCATTTATCTTTGCAAAGTTTTGCATCAAAGTTATCATCAAGGTCAAATGTATTGAAACTGAGACAGCAGTTTGCTTTACAAGCCAGAGTTCAGATAAGCAAAACATTTGGTTCATTGAGGAAGATTCTGAAATGAAGAGAAGGGAGGATTTCAAGGAGTTTTTTTTTCCCCCCTAATTTAAGATGTTCCATAAGTTTCTATTTCCAGAAGGCACACAGATGATGGTTTCAATGAGACCATTTATGCATTCAGAATTAGCCACATGCTGAAGTATTTGGGGGTTTAATTAGCTACCCCAAAATATGTGATTTGACAGTCTGTTCATGGGCAATGTTTTACCAACAAATTGCAGACCAGATTATCATCTCCTGTTATACCAACAAATTGCAGAATAGATTTTCTTCTCCAAAATCTAAGTACTCTTTAAGTGAGAGAGTGAGAAACACACTTAAGATCCCAAAGGAAGGTAGTCCAAGACTGAGAACTGAATTTGCATACCTGTCTGATGTTAGATTTGACCACCTGCCTGAGGTACAGTTTACACATTGTTTCTGATGGGGCTATTAACATGATAAATTATTTTACTATACCAGTTGTGACAGTACTTATTCTCAGAGAGTGTTTTTAAGCATAATATAGATAGTGAACTAATAATAATTATATTAGCTTTTTCCACTTTGATGAACCCAAGTTACCTTTATTGACAGCCAGGGGTACACAGAGTATCCTGAAAAGTACATGGTATTGAATGCACTGAAACATATTTCCAAATATTTTGAGTTCTCAAAATAGTTTTTTTAGTACTTTTTTAAGAGGAATCAGGCTGAGTTTATAATTTTCATTGATATTTTTTTGTGCTATTGCAAAAAAAATTGGTTTATAAAACAAAAGGGTGGAAAAGGCATGCGCTCTAAAATGTATATGCATTTTTAGAAAAATCTACTCCCTAGAATTTGACTATAACGAGGAACATGCACACAGACAACATTAAATTAAACACATGCTCACAATCCTGTGCAGACATCTATATCACAAAAAAATTTATAAATAAAGTGAAGTTAAAAATACAGCTGCTTGTCCCTGTTTAGAAAACAATATTCGATATTAAGATTAGTAATAAAAATAATAATTTCAGTTATGTTGTCCACCAGTTGAAGATGTGCTCCAGGTATTTCTCTCTTCCTATCGCCAAAAAACACTTCCTTCCCTCAATTTACCCCCTGTGCTCCTCATGTGGATTCTCCCTAAGGAGCCACTATAGGTTAGAAGAGATCCACTCTTTAAACTTGTTAATATTTCAACACAGCTTATGTGATTTCTCCAGGGCCAAACTGTATTCTGTGAATCCTTGCTGTTAGGTTCCAGAGACTGAGATAACTTCTCAGGAATTCTCGTAGTAAGGGCCACATACAGTAGCACTAAAGTACAATTCTCAGGGGCTGAACTTCTCTTATCTGTCTTTAGGTGGTGATTGTCTCTGTGTTCTTACCTCTCCCTCTAATCCTCTGCATTTCTTTTTATCACCAAATGTCACTGAGACTGACTTCTTCCTCATTGTAAGACTATTTTATTAGAGAACATTTGTGGTTTTATATATATACAGATATATATACAGGCTGGAAGAAAAGTAGGCAATTTGATATCATAACTAGTGATAAGGGAAGCAAAATCCTATTGCTTTCAGCTTTTCAGGACCCCAAAAGTTGATCTAAGTGTTTTGAATAAGTGGCATTTATTCAAAATGAAAAAGAAAAAAAAAAAAAGAAAGAAAAAAAGAAAATAGAAAAAAAAACCAACAACCACAAAAAGAACATGTGCAAAGACCAAGACCAAAGTTTTAAAAGCTCACAGAGAGATTTATTAATTACATTGAGGTCTGACCTTCTGGTGAATAACACCTATAAAACACAGAAAAATAACTCTACTGTACCTATAAAAATATGGCCTTCATGTTTAGAACCTGTAAATATAATGGGTTCACAAATTATTGGCACAAAATTAGTCAGATTTCCAAGGGAAGGATTTCCACTGAAGTAAATTGTAATTGATCTACAGAGGGACAGAGCAGTAATTTACACTGGCAGAATCTAATCTGTTGTATGTGGTAGCACAGGTCAGATTTGTGTGGCCTATACTTTTTCCTTGAACAAGCGGGGAAAAAAAAAAAAAAAAGAAAAAATGAAGCAGAAATAAAAAGGTATTTTAGCTGTTAATACAAGTGGACCAGCCAGTCTACCTTTCACTACCCAACACAGATAACTTGACCAAGACTGCTAAAACTGGAAAGAAATTGATATGGGGTCAGAGGTACTTAAACAATTGGGATTCACAGCAGTCAAAACTGGATTAGCAGTCGAGAGAGATGGCAGTTGCTAAAAATCTTGCTGTAATTTCACAGAAGATTTGTAAATACTGTGGTTTTGGTTGTCTTGGTTGTAGGGATTTGCATGTTGCTTGTTTGGTTGCAAACCATGCTCATGAAACCAGATAGGAAATTTTTACCTGCAACCAATACAAAGATCATGATCCAGTTTCCATTTGAGCATACCTGAGGCCAAAGTTAACCTTGCTGTGGATGGGCTTTGCTCTGTAGAACAGTGCCACAGTTATGGGGTAGACACTAAATAGAAATGGCCTTTCTAGATTTCAAGGACATAAAACAAGGACTGAGGAACTTGCATTATGTACATTTTATGGAAGTCATTTTTTCTGTACCCTCACCTCCCATAACCTTTCTTGACATCAGCAAAAATTATTAGTTTTGCTCTTCAATGTCATGCCTCTTGGTTATCTCTAATTGAAATGGAGGTGTTCTAAGCAACAAAGTCAGTTACAAATCTCTTCAAGTACCCCTTTTGTATAATTTATCATGGGATTCAGAGCTTCTGAGCTTGGATCATTTAGCTCTCAGGAGTCTTTAATACCTGATCACAATTTCTGTTGGGACAGTATACTTGGCATAGTTGGAAGAATATGAAGATAACTGAAAATTTATTTACTGTATCAAATGCTGATGTTGCCAGAAGAGTGGTTTGAGATGAGGATTACCTTTCACAGCAAATTAATTGCAAGGAACCACTTAATTTGAAGGAACCATAGACAAGAAAGAAAGAAGGCAAAAAAAAAACAAAACAAAAAACCTGTAGGTATTGAATAAAAAGAAGTCTGAGCTTTCCTGTTTAAAATACTTCTTTCATCATGAACAAGGAAAAAGATGCTTTAATAAGAAATAAAGTATTAAAGTCTTTTGATCAGGATAGAAAATGATACAGGGAAATTTACCTTTGTGAGAGCTCAAGCTTTATTCTTCCTTTGGAAATGGCATGTAGCTACAGGTCATCCTCACCCTGTGGCCAGTGTGGATACTCTTTAAAGCCAGTAGAAATAGTCATGGTGGAATTTTGTCTTTGTTAGCCAGATTTCTCTATGTGGTGTGTATCTTTCCAACTTCTGTGCCATTATTCCTGTGTTTGTCCAGTTATTAGTATCAGGGACAGTTTTTTCCTGAGGACTGGAAACTCCAAGAGAATTAAAAAGTCTATTTCTGTCTTAGTCTCTGTGTAAAGAAACTTGACATAATACATCTTTGGTCATGAATCTTCTGTGTGGATTTGATCAGCTCACTTAGATACCTTCCTTTTTGACCATGTAGTGGTTTCTCTGGACTCTGGGCATATCTGCTTATCTTAAAACATCTGGGTCTTTAGGCTTTACTGCCTCATAGAAATTAGGGTATTAAGTCCTTTTGCTGCCATCAGCGGCATGGTAGTGTATTTAAAAACATACAGTAGGTTTCAGATAAGCATATATCACTGTGATGAAAGAAACCCCAGATCTGCAAATGAGAGTACCAAGTACAATGTTTATTTGGTTGTTTTAATTCTTCTCGCAGCATTGCCTGTGAGTAGCAAAGTAATGGCTATGCTACTGTTTAACAGAGCACAGAATAATCAATAAACTGAAGATATATTGGTGTTCATCTGCATAAAAAAAAATATGAGAGCTGTTCTTACTTTTTGGACATCTTGCATGCCTGGAAGAAATGTTGATTCCTCATGCATTTGAAACTCTGTCATAACTCTGCACTTCTGCCAAACTCTCATGTTCAGAATAACTCCAGTTTGAACATTTCATCCAGATTATTCCACTCAGAGGCTCAAGCATGTCTTTCATACTGAAACCCTTGGGGAAAATGAACAAATTGACAAAAAAAAAAAGATAAAATTTTGCTGTTACAATTGGAATCATCGGATGGTTTGGGCTAGAAGAGACCTTCAAAGACACTCTTAGTCCAACCCCACTGCCATGGGTAGGGACATCTTTCGCTAGATCAGGTTTTTCAAAGCCCCACCCACCCTGACCATGAAGCTGTCCAGTGACAAGCCATCCATGATTTCCATGGCTGACCTGTTTTTGTGCCTTATGACCATCATCTTACTTGCATACAATTGAAATCTACCCCCTTTCAGTTTAAAATAATTGCCCATAGCCCTGTCAACACAAAAATAGATTAAAATAATACTCTCTAATTTTATTCTAAGTCCCCTGTCGGCACTGGAAGGTCTGTATTGTCTCCCCAGGACCTCCTCCAGGCTGAACAGCACCAACTACCTCAGACTGTCTCCAGAGCAGAGGTGCTTCATCCATCTTTGTGGCATCCTCTGGACTCATTCCAATATGTCCACATCTTTCTTGTGCTGGGGACCCCAGAGCTGGGCCCAGCGCCCCTGCTGGATCTCGCAAGAGTGCAGGAGAGAGAGACAATGGCCTCCCTTGGCCATGGCATGAGCAAATTTTCAGGCTGCAATTACACAGTGCCAGCTCTTGACTTTCCTGTCTCACCTAAAAGCATCCATTTTGGCCTAGTTTATTTGCCAATATGCTCCTTGCATACCAATAAACATACAGTGCCAAATTAAAATAAATAAATACAATTTTTAATATATATATAATATATACATTAATGACATTTATATACCTTTATATACCTTTGGAAAAGAAGATACTACTAAGGCTAGTTTGCTTCCTCTCACTTCCTCATTTGTCTTTGTATTTTTATGCTACTAAAGCACTTTCACAAGTATTTGTTGGGCAGCAAACATGGGGAAAAGCAGCACTGCTGATTTTGTTTGTTAATTTAACTATCTTTTTGAATTCAGAGTGTGTAGGCACAGTGTTTTCCATAAAGCATTACAGTGTGAAAGGGCAGAGGCGGGGGAAACAGACAGACATCACCCAGAGAGAAGTGATATTGAGAATAACTGGAAAAAAGACATCTTCATGTTAAGATTCACTAAGTAATTCCAGGGGAAGGAAAAAAAGTATATATTTGCTGCAAATTTTCTTGGAAGCCATGGGAGACTAAAATGATCACTAACAGTTTGAATATTCTTTCTTTTTAAAATTTCTTTTTATGACCATAATTTAAAAAAAAAATTAAAAATCCAACATATTGTTCCTCAAAGGTGAGATTTCAGCCTGCGTTTGACTTTGAATAGATAAAGAGCTGACTGGGAGAAGAAATAAAGGTACACCACTCTGTGAGGGAAGAAAACACTTTCTCCTTCATATTTCAAGTAGCAAATATAGGACCAGATGTGAAAATGGAGAAAAGCCTGAGGGTTCAGGTTGCATCATAAATTGGGTAAGGATGTTGGACTCAATATTAATCCACCCTAAAAACTCACCTCAGCCATGGTTCAAACATATCTGGTCATAGAATCATACAGTCATTAAATAGTTAAGGCTGGAAAACACCTCTAAAATCATTGAGTCTAGCAATTAACTCAGCTCTACCAAGCCCACCGCTGCCCTATGTCCCTAAGTACCAAATCTACACACTTTTTCAGCCCTTCCAGGAACTTGATGACACATGGAATGACAAAAAATGTTTTCTGGGGAAAAACAACAGATCGTATCTCCATCCCTGAAAGTATTCAAAGCACGGTGGGATGGGGTTCTGAGCAACAGAGACCATGGTGTCTGCCCATGGCAGGAGGGTAGAACTGGGTGATTGTGAAAGTCTCTTCTAACCCAAGCCATTCTAAGTCAATGATTCTGTACTGGAAACAGGAAACAAGAAGTTTCCAAAAGGCAGAAGCAAATATATTGCTTTCTTGACAGATACATGCATAATATTTACAAAACTTCTGCAGAGAAGTCCTAACCCTGCAGAAAAAAATGCAGAGTAAACTATCTTCCTTTTCAAAAGATCTTATTTCTCATTCCATATATTTTCTTCTGTTGTGCCTATCCAATACCTAGTGGGTATAGAGAGAGATTATACACTTTCTGTTTGCATATTTAAAGTATTTGAAGGTTTTTTATCAGGTTTCCACATCAGTCTTTTCTTTAGCATAAACTTTGCTCTTTCCTCACTGATCATGCTGCTTAGATATTTGATCATTCTTGTTACTTTTGAATCCTCAGCAGGTGCCTTAAGGCAGTTTTATGCCCACTTTGATGAAATAGAAGTGCAACTTAAAAGGAGCTCAGGCTCTCCCATATATCTTTATATCTTTTAGGATAATAAATAATAATGATCCATATTCACATTGCACGTTGCATTTGTGAGATACTCTACAAACATTAATTAATTAGTCCTCATGGCTCTCCTGTGTTATAGCAGTAATAAAACTTTGCAAGGATATGACACCTTTGAGGTAAGGTTCTTATATAACTTTAAAAATATTAATGAATATCCAATCTATTTATATGTTACTGCTCACAGCAGTGCAAAATAGCAGGTAAATGGTGTTGTACACATTTTGCATTCACCACAACTGAGACCAGGAACTTTTTGAACTGGGGACCCAGAGCTGATATGAGTCTCAGGCTTGTGTGAAACAGCCTATGGGACATTGGTACATATCTTAAAAGATCAGTCTGCATATGATTTTTTCTCTCCTGTTCACCATATTTTTCCTGGAAAATATGACCACTGGCAGGGAGGTTTTCCTTCTATTACACCTATTCTACAGATGTTAAGCCTGCAGGAGCAATTCGAACCACTCAGATCATCCAAAAGATTGCCTTAACCAGAGTCACAAAGTCCATAATTTATCCAGTTAGAAGAAAATTATGCCAATAATGCATACATACATAACAAGAAAATAACATTAAAATGTCTTTCAATGTCTGTATAAAAATTAATAAAAACGCATATATGTATAACTAAAATTTTTTAAGATGAAGGCATAAAATTTAAAATAAAGAAATTTTACGCATCCATTAGAAACCACCAGTCTAGAGTAATCATTTATGTACTTTTTCCTGCTTACTATTTATATCAACCTAAGAAATGCACGGCTAGGTATACAGGCTTTCTGTCCGTTGGGGGAATCTTCAGTGAGAAAAGAAAAAAACTTAAAAATATCTTCAGCACCTAAGTACACATGACATTAATATCTATTTAGGATGCTACAAATAAAAATTAGATATTTGGAATAATTAAAAGAAAGAATAGAAAAGCCATGACAATTCTCACCATGAATTCTGGGAAGGTAGTTCAGAAGCATTACTGAAAATTAATCCAGAACTATTGGAAGATTGTCAGACACCACAATACTTGCATTACTGGGAACTGTATATTAAATATTTAGGAAGAATATTTGTATGGCTGGGAGACTTAGCTGATAGGACAGTACTGTTAAACACTCTCCAAAATAAAAGGAAATTTTATAAATACTTTTTTCTCATTATTTTTTAATACTTACTCTGAGAAAATGTTCATTTTCCTTTGTCTTGTGTGATTTTACTACTGCTAACTTCTGACTCATTTTTAGAATAAAGAATTCCTCCTCCAATGCCATGTATTATTCTGCAAGTGTGAATATATATAAGTTGCTCCTGGAGAGCAAGACCTGCTGGTTAGTGTTGTTTATATGCAATAATTTTTGCTGTTCTTCATTTACCTTTCAGCAGAACAAATAAATGATGAAGAGAAAAAGCAAGAGAAATTTAGAAGAGAGAGTAATCTAGTGACTCTTCCTTGTCTGAATATGTAAGATATTTAACATTTCTTGCAGATAATAAAGGGAGGGTTTTCTCTAACTCAGGATCAGCTGTAAAAGAAAACAGAAGGAGAAAATGAAAACAAAACAAACAAACAAAAAAAAACCCACATTGAAAGTAATTGGCAATTAGCAAACCAACACTTCAAAATAAAATCCTTGCTATTCTTCTTCTGAACTAAGTTACCATTAAACAAGAACAACTCCTGTGGTATTATTTGTCTGTCATTTCCTGGTAAATCAGTGTCATTAGCATTGATTTTTTAGAGGCGAGATTAAAAGAGGTTTAGTTAGGAAAGTAAGGCAGGACTATATATTATCCAAGGCAGTGTAGCTCTGGGTCTCAAAGATGACATTTCCCTCTCTGCTTCATTAACTTGCATAGCTTGTTGAGCTTTAGCTGTTTCTAATTAATTCTTTTACTGGCTTTTTTGAATGTGTATCATCTCTGGCAAACCATATAAAATGAAGAAATCTCTCTAAGGTTTTAGCCTTTTAATTATTATTTTTATAGCTTAAATGAAGCTCTGGAATTGCAAATGTTGGCATTTTATTTGATTCTAGTCATTATAGTTTTCAAGGAGTAAAAAGGGGAAAAAGGCTAAGGAAAGAAGGGGCAGTGCAGATAAAATAATAAATAAATAAATTAAATCACTAACTGAGAGAGATGCTTAGCAAGTGCTGTGGAAAATGGCAAATAAACAGGTTTGTCAAAAGTGACCTCCATGATGGTTTTGCCCTTTTAAATACTAACAAAGAAAGAAGCATCATTAGAGACAATCCCTCCCTGTCTTGTACATAGGCTGGCAAGTGAAAGAATGGAGTTCTGCGTCTCTGCTTACTTTGTTTTATTTGGGTAGAGCTTTGTTAGCTGGTGTGGTGAGCACACATGTATGCACTTTCACACAGTCAATCACATTCTTCTTTGAAATAGTGAGCATGAGAGCACATGGTAGAACTTGTCTGGCTTTTTGGAGGAAATCCCACCCCCCCCCCCAAACAAACAAAAAACCCAAAACCAAACCAGACCAAAAACCAAGAAGAAAAAACCCACAAAACCCCAAAAACTAGGTAAAGTGTATCTGTTAGAATGAAACTGTATTTTTTTTAAAGCATTTATCAAAAGTGTTGTAATCACATACTTGGCTAAAGCACTGCTCTGCCAATGAGTCCAGTTGTTTGTCAGGTTGTTGTCCTGACTCATAAGATGGTACTCTGAGAAAGGATGCTCATCTTTGTTGTACAAAGAAAGTAATGCAGAGTATGCTGAACAATGATAACCCAGAGGGTGAATTAATAATGTGTCAGTTGCCTATTACCCCATAGTTTAAGCCCTGGCCCCTTTGCTGCTAATGAAAAAAAAAATTAAAATCAAAGCCTTCCTCTTACAGTAGTTCTATCACTATCTCATACTTTCTCATTGCTGCTACTTTGTGATCATGAAATCATGCTAAAATCTCCCATTGAGACTTGTCCACCAGGAGGGTGGGAAAAAGTAGGAGGCTGATTAATGGGTAGGTCTGTTTGCAACCGAAAGGGAAGCTAAAGGGGCATCAAAAGAGTTTTCTTATCCTGTGACAGCATCAGACAACACTCCTGATGTACTTATTATTTATTACTTATTATTTATTTAGTTATTTCCCTTTCACAGTCATCTAAAGATCAGCGAGGATATTTGCAAACAATCTACTCAATGGGAACTGGCTGGAGGTAAAAGGAATTTGTTCACAAAGACATTAGTCATTAGTATGGTAAAAACATGGTATGGCTATCTAAGGTATTCAGGTGAAATGGTATTTTTTCAATGAAATTTACTTGTGAAAGCAATCAGAAGTGGACAGCTTTCCAATGGAAAAATACTTCTAATTTGAAATTTTGTACAACTACTGCAATTAGGAAAAACTGGTTTTATTGTGAATATATGTCAAGTATTCTTGTTTAACTATAGCTGGAATAGAATCTGAAAGCCATAAATATTTGTAAAAATTATGAGACCAAGGCTTTTGTCACACTTAACCAATCAATGAAGAGTATAAATAAAACATTACCTTGACCTCTCTGAAATGATGAATGTAGAGTCAAATAGAAGCTTTGGTAAAGCATTGCATGTGATTGTGTCTAAACGTAGCTAAATTATCTTTATATTGTAAGGATAAGCAGCACAATAAAAGTAATTTTATTTATTTAAAAAAATTCATCTGAGGAAATCGTAGATAGCTAATGCACCCTTCAAAATAGAAATGGCTCCACTACCTATTGCTTTATTAGCATTTCAAAAGCTATTAACAATCTGAACCTTGAATCAGAGCACCACTGAGCACTGTGCTTTAGGCAAACACAACTCTAAAGAAATCTTCTTAGAAGAGAGTTATTTTCTCAGCTTTAATAAAAATGAACACTTTTGGTGGAATCATCTGACTTAAGTTTATCTAACTGATGGTGATGCACATAGTTTAACTATCATCAATCCCTTTACGGAGGGATTAGACACCTCCTAAAATGTATTCCATCCCAGTTTTATCCAGTGCTTATGTTAAGATGCTGTGACCTACCATTTGGGAATGGTTTTTCGCCTATGTAACAGAAAGGGACCGTGAAAAGAGGACAGCAGGGGAGGTCACTGCAGTGAAGCTAGAGCTTGTTGAACAAGTTGAACAGATGACCACACCTCTGAGGCAGCAGCTGTGGGTGGATCAGACTGCAGGAATTGGCCAAGTGGATGAGTGGAAGAGTGAACTGTGTGCAGCAGGTGACAGGAGCACAGCAGCAGTGATCACTACCCCAGAGCTGAATCAACAAAGAGGAAAGAAACCTGGAAGATGAGAGAAGAGGCATGAGGCCATGTGTGAGAGGAAAGCTTTGGCGGGTGAGCCTGGGCACACTTCCATGAGTTGCTACAGCTATACACAGAATGGAACCTTTCTCCAAGGGCCCCTACATTGCTGCTAAACTTAAAGTAAATATTTTTATATTTTAGCAACAACACATACCTAAATGTCTTTCAGATTTTGTGTCAATTGCACTAGAACTCCCATTGTGATCTTGGAACCCAAACAGAACAAGTGCTACACCAGAAACTATAAAACATATGTCTATTTTTTTTCCCAACAAGATTTTGGGTGATCCAAGCAGTTGTGGTTCTTTTGAACATTGAGGTGATTTTTTAAAAACAAATTAAATTCTAAATTATTTAGGAAATTTAAGTTTTAGACCTGTTCATCAGCCCGAGAAAATAAGGTGGGTCCTGCATCTGGGACGAGGCAATGTCAATCACAAATATAGCCCAGAGGCAGAGGGGTTGAGTGCAATTCTGGGATCCCCAACATAAGAAAGATGAGGACCTGCTGGAGTAGGTCCAGGGAAGGACCATGAAGATGATCAGAGGGCTGGCTGGAGCATCTCCAATATGCAGACAGGCTGAGAAAGATTAGATTGCTCAGTCTGGAGACATCTCCAGAGGGAATTTACAGAAACCTTACCTTGCTATACCTAAAGGTCTATAAAAAAGATGGAACAGAGCTGGAGGGAATGACTGTAAACTGAAAGAGCAGGTTTAGATTACATGTTAAGAAGAAATTCTATAGTATGAGGGTGCTGAGGCTACAGCAGAGGTTGCTCAGAGCAGCTGTGGCTCTTCTAATGACCCTTCCATCCCTGGAAGTGTTCAAGGCCAGACTAGTTGGAGCTCTGAACAACTTGGTCCTGCACAACATGGTCTTGCCCATGGTGGGAATGGAACTGGGTAGTCTTAAAGCTTTCATGTAGCCCAAACCATTCTACGATTCCATGACATTAAAGTGTTTCTCTTTCCTTTAAGGTACTACCATAATACAGGATGATTTGATACTCTGACAGGATTAAATTGGAAAGTTCTGAAAGAGCTAAACATTTTTTAAATGGTTCATTTCCATCTGTTCTCAAGCCACCTTGGCTGAAACCAGGACTGTGTGACCCAGTCACACATGTGCACACCCATGGTACAAAGGCAAAAATAAAAATACCACACATGCAGAAGTGAGCAAGGAGACTTGCTTATATGTTTTTCTACAGCAAATTTCCACAGATTAATAGAATTATGGGAGGGTCATAATCATGCACCTATAATATCACACTGAGTCAAACTGAAATTCCATTCGTACCATATCTTGTTTCAAACTTTGGTGAGATTCAATACCTTAAAACTTATGAAAAAATTATATGAAAAGAACAGATATGAGGAATTTTTTTTCATCAGAGCTTTATATCCAGCAAAAGAAATGTGGAAATCTCCTGTGCTAGAGAAAACATATGATCATCAGGTTCAACAGCCAAGTGGAATATTGATACCTAATAATATAGTAGTCAGTAATTTGATTTGATTTAGAAAATATATGGGTCAAATTCTACTCCTATGTAGACCAACATGAATCTGGAGCAACTTCAAATTCTAGTTTGTAAAAGCCACAGAGGTTTTTTGGCTATATGAGAAAAGAAAATAGGAGAACAATTTTCCACTAAACTAATAAAACAACCTCAAAAAAACATATGAGTTCAGAAGTGACTTTTTTACTTGCTCCTACAATTTTCTTAAAGTGAGTTGAGCTAACATTCCTTCCTAACTCTTGCTTTTATTGCAGTATTGTATTTTTTCCCTCATCATTTGCCTGATTTTACACAATTGAGCCATAATATGTGCAGTTGACCTTTCTTAATCTAAATGTTAATAGAGATCTTAGGAAAAGTGCTGCCATGCAAAGGGCGAACTAATTGTAATAGACTTAGGACATTTTGTTTGTTGAGCTGGCTAAACAAAGAAAGGGTTAATTAAAAGTTATACAAAATGTTTATAGACCAGGAGAAAATGTCTGTGTGCTACACATTAGGCCACCAACAAAAGCCCTGTTCCAGAGGTAACTACCCACTATGTATTTCCAGCCATAAAAAAGACATCTTCTCTCTCTGTATTCATTTTGATTGAAAATATTTAAGAATTTTTTGCAAGAACCTCTCATTCAGGGCAGTAATTTAGCCTTACTGTGTTCCCATGGGCCCAAAGTACCAAAAACCATTTCATCAAGTAAAGTTGTATCTAGTTAATGTAAGAGAAGGAAGAGATTTACACCAGTTTAAGCACCAAAATGGCTTTATTTTCAATTCATTTTCATTGTGTAGGTTTCCTTTTGTATAGGGAAAACACATAAAGTGTGAGGGGCTTCAGGGGTGTCCTCTGTGGAGGAGACAGGGGCTGGCTACCCTATGCTGGGCACAGATTTTTCCAGCCAGCTCCACAGTGAACCCTCTGCACACCATCAGCCAGTTTGTCATCCCTCTGAAAAAGGACATTTGGGAAAGCACATAAAATGCAGCAGATACAGAGTAGGAAGGAGAAAAGTGTGAGAAACAGCAGGGAAAACACCAAGATCTGAGGAGGAGGTGTTCCATGATGGAGCAGATGTGCCCTGCAGTTCTTGGGAGGCACCCTCTGGAAAATAGTGAGGAAGAAAGACCAATAGAAAAAAATTGGTGTGCACTGACTAACCATCCCCCTGCACCGTGTCCTTTATGAAGGGACTAAATATTACCTGCTGTGATGGCAGGATGGAATCTAGTGGGAAAAGAAATCCAGGAGAGGAATCTTCTGGGAAAAAGGGAAGCTGAGTCTAGAAAAAGGGGCAGAAGACTATTTTTTCTAAGCATTTTAATGGTCATTGATTTTTGGAATTTTTTTTAAATTGTGTTTTGCTTGCCAACACCCAAATCCATAAATAAATATTTATATTAATTGGCAAAAAAATTATGTTAACTCCCTGAATTTGAGTCTGTTTTGTCTCTGACAGCAATTGGTAAGCAATCTCCTTGCCTTTGGGCTGCCAGACTAAGCCACCTCACAACACCTTTACAAACTATAGAGAGAAGAGGGCAAGTCCAGAGTGCAAGAAAACTGATAACAGAGAAAATTTTTAGAGTAGATGAATCAACCTTTCAGGGAAATTTAGGTTTGGAAGGGCTCCTGGGTAAGGAGACAACCTATCCCCAAGTTTCTTTGGCTATTCTATGCCAATCCATAGTTTTCTAGCAAACACACAAAACATATTTTTCTGGCTTTTTTTTTTTTTTTTTTTTTTTAATTGAAAAAGCAATCAAAAAGTACATTGTGCCCCCTGCTTTTCTATTTTCTCTGGTCTCTGTCATCTTGTACAGCTTAGTAATCAAACTACTCTCTTTTACAAAAGTCCAGGTCTTGATACATTGCTACATTACTTACATCTTTATTTGAACTTTAAAACCTTTTATAGGAATCTGATGAAAAATTGTGACAACTTTTACATTAAGGAAAACAAAAATTTGGAAAGGTGGGATTGCAGAAGAATCTTTGTTGGGGTTTACCATTATCTTCTATCAAAATTTGCACTTTTCTGTAGATATGTTTAGTATATATGTATATGCAACTATATAGAAAATTTTTCTAACTTCTGAGAATAAAAATCTGATGGTTTTCAGGAAGATCAGTTTAATCTTCATGAATAATTAATTCTTCTGCAAAATGCAGACTTCCACTGGCATTGTCTGATATATTCAACCTAAATCCCAGCAAAATTGAAATGATTTCTTGGAAATAATTTCCCTGCAGGCACAAATGGTAGTATGACACTTTGGGGTGACCTAGGACAGCAGAACAGGTGCAGCTAAGCTTGAAGCAGGATGTTGTGGTGCTTGGGAAATCCCACCTGGTGCTAGAAGTCTCTGGTCTCTGGGGCACTGGTGGGCTCTGATAACAGGTCTTTCTCAGGCTATAAATTAAATTTTTAAATTATATCCGAAAAGAAAGCATGGAGAATCACAACACTGACTTGGTATTTTTGGGACTTGAGATGTAAACACAGAAAATTTCATGACCTGATTTTTTGGAAGCCACTGGATGAGGCACATACACTATGAGGCTTAAGCAGCTCAGGTCATTTGCAATTCACAGTGCCTGTAGTTTAAAATTAGCGTGAGTTTTGGAGAGACTTTAATATTCATAATCTGACCCAATATTGAAATGTTCTTTAGAAAGATAGAGATTTAAGGGGAAATACTGTGAAGTGATATCAAGAGAATTTGCAAAGTATCTTTAATAGACTAATTCCAAGTGCATTAGCTGCATTGCTGATCAGAAAACATGAAATGTGTCTAGCTTACCTTGAGACTGTAGATTAGTTACTCTATTTCTGCAATTACTAATAGTGATTCAGCATATATTTCAAATACCTGCAAGTCTTGGATAAACTTAGTCCTCCATGCTTTTAAAACCTTATAGGCAAAAGACAAAAAAAAAGTTTCAGGGAGAAAAGTGAGCACTTGTGGTTGGGTTTTTTTTTCAGTTTCAGGTGGGTGTTTAAAGAAAGATGGATACTTTTTAACCACATAATATAAAATATTAATGGTTTCAATAATGTGCTAACTAAATTCTTCTGCTAAATCCTGTTTACAGTACTTTGTCTGGAGGCTGGGTCTTCCAAAAGGGAGTCACATTGTGCAGCTATATGTTATGACACATGATCCTGGCTCCTGAGAAGAGCACTGAGGTGGTCACATTAACTTTCACCTACATTCTATTAAACTGATAACAATCACAATATAATTATTTTTTTTTTTAATTTGGAATCCAGACTAGTTTGCAAGAAGTTAGAACAGGAAATCTCTCTAGGTGGGAAAAACCATTATCAGAAGTCCTTTGTACTACCGAGGCATCCACAAACACAGTCTTGGGTTGTAAATGGGTGTAATTTTGGGTGAAATATGTCACTCAAATGCCTGCTTAGCACAGGTTTGCCCACAGAGCAAGTGCTCGGGATTTAAAAGCAATTGAAAGCTAAGTGGCCTTTACGATTACTTGGTGAAGCAAAGATAACAGGTATTGAGTTATCAGTCACAAACAGAGCAGCGGCTTTATGATTCAATGAAGTCTTACACTTTCTTAGGGAGCTTTATTCTTGATTAGGCAATTTGTTGGTTGTGCTTTACCTCAGATGGAAACAGGCTTATGATATGAGCTTCAAGTCAGAATAAATCTTCTTTGGACTGTGACAGAAGCAGAAGATTCATTAGGACTCTGGCATGTTCCGAATATGTTGTGTTTGACTCTATCACCTTAGCCTTCATTTAGCTGGTACTCAAGTCTTTGTGGGCAGCTAGGGACAGAAAAATACTTGAAAAACCTTGCTTATTCCTGTCTTATGTCCATTTTTCTTCATAAATACATGATGATCTGTGCTTTTCTGCAGCAACTATCATCTGAAAATCTCTCAGTTCTATGCCTTTTGCAATTGAGAGTAGCTTTTGGGGAAACAATTGTGACTGCTTCCCATTGTTCAGTAAATCAAATGTACTCAGTATGATCAGATATTTGCCTTTCAAGAAAAACTGGGTCATGAAAGGTCAAACTAAATTATTACAGCAGTCTTAAACAAACATAGCATACCTCTTTCCACCCAGTTTTTATTGTGAGACATAAGAAGGCTTTGAGAGATGCAAATAAAAAAAAATTGCTGTGCATTTTAAGCCAAAAACTGATCTAAGTTTAGTGAAGTTACACCAAAATATTATTATTTCAGAAGTCAGAACAGCTACTTGGAGTAATGGAGTCTTAACTTGCAATGATGCTTAAAGGACTAGAAGCTTCTGTTAACTAGTCTTAGTTGTATTTTCTTATTTTTTTATGTTAAATTTTAAAATGGAAATGTAAGTTTTTAGTATTTAGAAGTCTTGTAAAATAAATTAAAAAAAAGTGCTGATTGCTTTTCTTGGAATGAATCCTTATGCCTTTATTTAAGAAGACAGATTTTGTTCAACTGACATGAGAAACAAAGCCAGGTTTCAGAATGTCACTGGGTTGCCTTTGATCCTCCATTCTCCAGAATGTCAGATGGTCAGATGATTCTTGTTCTTCTCTAGGGTCACAAGAGAACTTTTGAGGCAATTTGGAGGCATTCAGGCCACACACACAAAGGTGTTGTATGAAAAGTCTGCAGCAGTTATTTACCTTCCAGGAACTTGAATGTTCTTCGGGAATCATGTACTTTATTATCTAGGACTTCAGAGATTAAAGTATCCAAAGTCTTGATGGCCTGAAACAAGCACTTTTGTAATGGCTTGCTCCTCAGGCTTTTTTTTTTTTTTTTTTAATTTTTTTTTCTCCCCTTCAGGAAGAATCATGAGTAATTTTAACTGACTGGCAATTTTCTATTAATTGTCCGGTCCATTCTATATACATTTTACATGGAAATAGTTTTTTTGTTGCTGATAATCATCAATCATCACTGCAAGAAAATGAATTTAAATTTAGAAAATGAAACTTACTTTTGTAAACTTTTAATTCCCAAGATGATTCTGCAAATATGTCTATTTACACCTGAGGAGTACCTCATGCACCAGTTCTGCTCTCTAACCAAAAGAAGACTGATAATTTTATTTCACAAATTCCTTCCTTGAGATCCCAAGGATATTAATATGTATGGCTATTTAAAGGCAATTAGTTGTTTGCACTAACCACAGGAAATTGCTATTACTGTTCGTTTTTGCTTGGCTGCTATTTTGATCACACAAACAAGCAGAGCTGAAAGAAAGTACAATAAAGGAGTAAGAAGTGACAGTCAGGTTTTCATTTTAAATGAAAGCAAACCAGAAGGACTCCAAAGGGTCTGCAAACAGCAGACTCCTTATGAATGAAACAGTAAATGAATAAACAAAAATGATGAAAAAAGTCCTTCTGATAGAGAAAAGCATGTTTTTTAGGGTTGATGTTTTTGATTTTGGACACAGAAAATAAGGCTGTGATGGGCAACCTCTCTGACATATGAGAAAATCTGTGGACATATGAGATCGCTTTTTCTCTGATTCTCCAAAATATGGATGAAATATTCTGGAACACTAAACAGTTATGTGTAACAACTCTAATTCTAGAGTTCTGAGGAAATAATAAACAGAAGGACAATAAAAAGGCATTCCAAAAACTAGTCAATAAAGATGAAACTCACATTTGAGAAATAGACAATATATAGACAAAGAGGAGAATAATTTGCTCCTGGAGGGCTTCATCCCATGGCTGAGGGAGGTTTTGGTATTTCAGTGATTCTGTTCTTCCAGTCTTTGGCTTTGTGATCATTTACTATGGTCTCCTCCCAGGATGCTGGGCTATGCTGGCTAATTCAACAACCCCAAAAAGCTTTCTTAGACATAGGAGCTCAGCCATAGTGAGAAATTGTTACGGTATGCTATACAAAGAATGGAAGAAACCTTTTAACACTGTCCTATGGAATTGTTGACCACAGCACCAACCAAGAGCCACTTGCAAAAGCATCTCAGAAACAGATGCCTCATTTTTGAAGGGGGAGAGTTTTTTAGTATGGCTGTCAATATGGCACTCTGTGATAGTCTTACTGTCAGATACATTTCCAACCATGCATATCTTTCATGCATAAAGTGCAAGGCGATTAAATTTAAAGTAAAAAGCTGCATGCATTAGCAATATGCAGACCTGATCAGGACAATCTAACTTTTAATCTGAGGAAGAATTAAGGATTGCAGATTTCTTGGAATCTAAATTATCCTATGTTTAATTTACTGGAAGAGATACAGCCACAGACACCTCCATAGGAAAACAAGATGAGATTTTTCTGTTCTTCGTGAAAATGTTTTTTGCATTCCTTTACTAGAGTACAAACAGATCTCCACTTGTTTGAAAAAGTAGAGACAGAATAAGACTGAGATTTCCACAACCATAATGGCTATTTTTTATTTTTTTTTTTACTTTTCCAGAATTTTAAACCCAGAAAAATATTGGTTTTTCTTCCTTTTTTTCTTTTCTTTCTCTTTTTTTCACCAGACAACAGAAGACAAATGCAGCCAAGCAGGTGATTATTATAAGAAATTAATTCTGCTGAAACAATTTTTTAAAAATATATCTAAAACAAATTTATGAATTTGGTACATTGTGTTTGTGTTTTGACCAGGAAACATTTGCATTGTTGTTTTCTGTTCCTTTCCATAATTATATTTTTAACATCTTTTTCCTCAGTGATCTGCCTTATTTTAAGAAATTTATTGCAATTGAAGAAAGCAGAAAATACCTTTTGCTCTTGTGATGTCTGGTAAGGGGAGAAGAAGTCTCTTACTCTGGTCTGTCTCATCACAATGAATCCCAAGAGTTACAGAAATGGAAAACAATTCTCATGTTTTACTTTTCCATTAGCAGCCTCCAAATACACACTTGAGACTTTAGAGCTGAAACTGCAATCGTGTATGTAAAAATACTCAAAAAATTAACAGCATTGATTGCAGAGGGCAAATGCTCTCAGAAGAGTATTTTAACACGTAGACCAGTAATTTTAAAATTAACTAGTAGACTAGTAATTTTCTTCAAATCATGGCAATTAATTTATAGCCTAGTTAAAAAAATGACAATATCTGAAAATCACATGGTTGTTTTGGTGGACACGTCACTCTTTCAAGGAAAATAATTCTTTTGTATGTATTGAATTGCAATTAAGGGAAATTCCTGCAACTTTTTAGAGAACCTTACAACTCTACATGACAAAGTACACTACAAAAAAGAGCAATTTTTTTTCATCAACATATCCACTATGACTATTTAAAACACAATGTGAAGATATTTTTATTTATGGAATCATGGCATACTTAAGGTTAGATGTGACTTCTGGAGGTCATACTGTTTCACATTTTTTTCCCTCAGCTGCTCCACTGCACTGTTTGCTCCTACATTTTTTTCTTTTTTTCTGTATCCTCATTTTTCAAATGGTCCATCATCTCTCTCCTTCTTCCACCAACATTGCTTTTCTCCTGTCTGCCTTGATTTCCTGTCTAATTCTTCTACATCTTTTTCCTTCCTCAGAGATTTTTTTTTATATATTTTCTGCTGTCTTTCACTCTTTTACTCTATACTGCTTCTCTGACAGTTTTGTCCCCTAATTGTCTTCTCTTCAAATAATTAAAGGATCTGTAAGGCAACAAGTAATTTTAATAAACGTGGTTCTCATAGAGGTCAGTAAAGGATAAATATTTTAACCTAAATCTTCATGTCCAATTCACGCTACCTCTTCTTTTTCATTTGCTATAATCACAGTCACTCTATTCACTTTTTCTGTTTCAAAGAAGATGTGAAGGAAGTTCAGGATTAATTAGATTATACAGCTAAAATCCCTATAAGACAAGAGGTATTTGAATGATGCCTCTAAACTGTCTACTGGTAGATTCATTAAGGGCTTCTATATATACAAATATTGTCTATTATGGGATATTTGTCCAGACATTTTCTGGATCCCCCAGCTTGAACAGGGCTTGGAGCAATCTGGTCTAATGGCAGTGGGCATGGAACAAAAGAAGATATATAAGGTCCCTTCCAATCCAAACAATTCTGTTATTCTATCATTCCATGACATTTCAACTCTCTAAATAATTTCCCATCTTCTTATAGTGACTGGTCCTCCAGATCTTAAAATTATATTGAAATAAACAGTAATTAATAGTCCTGGTTAGATGCATCTATGATGGCAACATATTTTTGAATCTCTCGGTACTTTAATTTTCCATAATGTACAGCACCAACCACATCCTCAGTCCTCATTTGAAAAACTAGTTATTTTGCTTTTAACCTTTGCCTAATTTTTTTTTTCTTGTTTCTGAAAAATAATGAATGATCACTTTCTACTCATTTTATCTGCATTAATTAAGTAATGGACCTCCATGCCACAGGATCTTGTCAAATCTGAATGTCTCTATGGTTTCAAGGGGAGACTGGACAAGGTCATTGAGGAAAACTACATCTGTATAACCCATCTCCAGATTAAAAAACCCTGAGGTGCAATTATTGCAGGCTCAGGAAATAGCAAGAAAAATATAATATACATTAACCCTGATCTTATACTTATTACTGGATATTTATTTTTGGCCTAAGACAGGATATTGTATTAAATGAGCCTTTTGTATGATACACTCTAGCTGATATTATGTACTTATCCATGGTTTCATCTCTCCTTTATCACTCTGCAAACACACAACTCAAGTTTTTAGCTAAGTTTCTGACAGGGCATCACTTTGATATCCCCCTTCTGTATTCAGAGAAGGCATTTTCCTAAGGAGAGACTTACAAGGGAGGAGTGTGGTAATTATCAAATGGCAATCTATTGGATCACCTGCCCTTATTGAGATACACAGTCCTTTTTTAAATGGATCGGCCACAGGTCAAGGGAACAGGTGGTTGAGCACAATTTCATAAATGCCTTTTTAATATCTGGCTCTGAAATTTCCCTGAAGTTGTCAGGGAGGAGGGACAGGATCATTATCTAAGATTGTTTGGAGAGAAAGAATCTATACTGGTGGGGAAACTGCTAATTACCATGTAATCTTTCCAATTTGGGCAGCAATAAAATTTAAATAAGATTGGCAAGTAACAGGATGGCTTTCAGAGGCTGCCCCCACCACACTTCCTGTCCCCATAGCCTGATGCCAGATGAAAAGCTTCAGTCTGGATGTTCTTCTACTGCTTCATAAATTATGACTGCTTCTTTGTGCATAATTACAAGGCGCTGGATTGAATAAGATTAAGACTGAAATTGTCAGTTTTCTAAACACATTAGTAAATCTTGGTATTTGGATCGAAAGGCACAGATATTCTTTTCAATTTGCCAACAGTCCTGTCCATTCCCAAAGTGTTTTGCGCTGTGTGTTATAAAATATGTAAGATTTATGAAAAGCCTCTAAACTGGCCACTGAAAGCTCTTGGCAACATGAATCATAAATGTGGCAGCATGGAGTCACAATTAGCCACTCCTTCAGTACTGAGCTACTTCAAATTATTTTGTGTGCCCCGCACGATTCCAACACAGTTGCACATGTGTGCATCTGCAAATGAATGCAACTATAAGCCTAAGACTTACAAAAGATACTATGACCTATGGTTATGCATTTATCAATAAATTAACTTTATTTTTAAGTACAATTAATCCAACTTTCTTAGCAAAGACAATGTCATATAAGATTCTGTGATGTGGAAAGAAGAGACTATACTGTAAGACTGGCGCAAGACCACTGAAGCCATATGTTTATCAAACATGCTCAAAATCAAAAAAAGAAGAAAATATTTTTTCCCCCCAGTAAGAGTGAAAATCCAACCACAAATTTATTTTTCAGATTTCTTTGAAAACTTCATTATTTATTAAAGATCTTGTTTATAATTTATTTTAGAAAAAAGTATTGCAAGTATTTATGAACACGTCTTTGGCTAAGATGTCTATTTCAACTCCCAGTTAGATGGCAGGAGATGTATAATTATAAAAACTTCCATCCTCCCTCCTTCCCTCCCTCCCTCCCTCCCAGCCTTGCCAAAACTCTTACACATTTCTTATATGTTTAATTTTAGCACCCTAGTTTAAGCATCATTTTTCTACACTAATCTTGCACCACTGAGTTGCAGTGATGTATTTATTCAGGTTTGATTTTACACAACCACAGAATATCCTGAAGGATATTCTTCCTGGAAGGAACTCACAAGGATCATTGTATTCCAACTCCTGCATGATCATAGCAAGGATTCACAAGATGGGTCGACATTCTTATTTGCATAGCCTTGAAAAATTCATGTTTTCTTACGAGGTTCTGAAAATATTCAGTCTCCCAAATAAATGCTCCTGATGAGTTTTCACCTTTTGTTTTCACCAAGAAGCTTCAGTGTTCTCACTAATTTGATTCATGCCATGATTTTGTAGAAAACTTCTCAATGTATTGTAACAGAAAAAGGGCTTATGCAGTTGGTATGCCATTTAGGAGAGACATCTTTCTATGACACAGCAAGTGAAAGAACAGGGCATTCATTAATGGAGTTTTCATGCTAAAGGATGATTATCTGCTAAATCTGTGACAAGGCCAGGGAGGTCGTTTAAAAGAAAGTCACAGAATAGGTAGCCATTCCTTTTCTCTATGGTTTTAATGTTCTACATGACTGAATTAATCATTTGCAGTTTTGTCTTTTGAAAACATTAGTACTAATTCTGCTCTCCTGCACTCCATGGATGGAAAATAAATAAAATAAAATGTAAATAATCCTAATAAATATGTAGGGAGAAAGAAACCTTTACAATATCATAGACAATAACATGACTTCCATTGCTTCTGTCTTGAGTTATTATTACAATCATGTCAACATTTTCTGGGGTTTATATCTATTCACAATAAATAACAAAAGTCCAAGAGGAAGAAAAAATAAGCTAATGTAGAATTTCTTTAAACATTTCTTACTAAAAATAATACAATGAAAACAAACGGACATTTTGATTAAATGGATATCATTAGTGCAGTATGTTATGATCTGAACTCATAGTTTAATTATCTAATTAAGAGCAAATGAAAATCATTAAGGTCTGTGGAATGAAATAATTCATTTTAGGGGAGAAACAGAAAAAAAATCAGTCCCCTTAATTACAAACTGTCATCGGCATGTAGCACCTAGGAGTAAATCTTGCTGCAAGATGTCAAGCCTAGTTATATTGTACAGCAGGTGGTGAATGAATCATATCAGCTTCATGAAGAATCACTGAAGGAGGGAGTGTCATTAATGAGTAGACCTCCAGACTGGGAGTAAGGTCTCTTGAGTCCTATAAAAGTTTTCTTTCCGATATTTGGCAAATCACTCAGCATCAGTTTGCTTAACTGTAAAATAATCATATACTGTTTGAGACCTTGAAGACCTTATGTAGATTTGCTGTCCTGTTGCTGAAAGAAGTTGTTGGATGAGGGCAAGAAACTTCCCTAAACTCACCTCAAAGGTTATGGAAGCAAAGAATGGGACTTATGCACTGTCACCCAATCAGCTACCTGAATAAAGCAGTCTGGGATCATAGAACACAGATGTGTATTACACCAAGGACCTGCAGAGACAGCATTCAGTTCAAATATGGCTTTGTTTGAGGCTTACTGATTCTTTAAAATCCTTCAAGTATGCCTAGAGAGTACACTGAAAGAGGGCAGTTCCCTTCCTAACTATGGAGTCATACACATACTTCTTTCTGTGTAAATAGTTGTGCTGGAGGAAGGTGAAGTGGCCATATGTTAAGATATGATTGGACTAACTTACCCCTGATAATTGCTGCTGTCTTTTTCTGATTATGTTTGTAAGAAGCAGCCAGGCATTGACCACAGATTTTCCTCATAAGTTCATTGATTAGGAAAGATGCCAAAACTTCATGGAGGCCCTGATGAGAAGGGTTTGGATGCTAAGTCAGTATGATTCTTCTCACTTTTAAGGGTCCTGACAAATAAATATGTTTTGTTTACTGATGGTTTATTTTGATGGTGAAAATAAAAACAAGCCACTTATAAAGTTCAGTAATGTGGGGAGAACGCTACTGTTCCTAAAGGCTTTGCAGCACAAGAGGTAAACCCAGATTTCAAACAGTGAGAGGCCTATTTTCCAGTTATGAATGTGACCTACATTTCTGAATCTTAGGATATGTGAATCACCTACTATTTCCCATTATTCTGCACAAAAAGTTGGGATTTTGATGAAGTGCAAGACATAATGAAGAAACTTGCAGTACAAGGAAATTTGACCATATCTGCAAAGCCTAAAGCCTGCATCAAAAAGGGGTTTTATGGTCATTCTCTGCTTTCTAGTTGCTCCTCAAACAGCTTAAGCAGTACAAGAAAATATATCATCCCAATGGCTGTAGAGGAATTCAGGGTAAGCACAATATGTTCTGCAGGGATATCAAATAATGGATATGAGAAAAGAAATATCTAAAACTTGCTAAGGATGACAGGTCTAATGAATGAAGATAAGAAACTGTAGAATAACTTTTTTAAATAACAGCTCAACAGGAGACCACTGAAGTGAAAACAACTGCTGGGGCTATTACACAGAAAACAGCTTGAAATGCCTACAGACACTTATATCTGTTACTAGGAAAAGATTTAATATATATATGGAAAAGTCCATCCTGAGTACTGTTGTGGACAGATGTAGCCAAGGCAAAGCCGGATCTGCAGAGGGAATTTAAGAGTCTGGTTGGTTTCAGAAACTGAGATTTAAATAGCTAAAGTTTTTCTGAATTGTCCATTATCTGGACTGAATAATGAGCCATGGCTTTGGGGGCAGGGAATTTGCTGCCTGAGTATCTGAAACCAGGTGTTGCTGTTTTTTTCTGTGGCTAGTACCATCTGTTCTGTGCCCAACAGAACACTTCAGCCCAAATCATTTATTTTATGGCCGTGGATGAAAAGGTGAGTGATGCCCTATGGAAGGCAATTGTAATATGGCACAAGGAAAGTACAGAGCATGACTGTGGATGAATAAACAGACAGATATGAAATAAGGAGTTCTATTACAAAACCACCAGATTACATTGCCTGCTTTCTTTCTGTGTGTGTAACCTCTGCAGCTGACTGGACCCTGCACTCTCAACATGCTATTGAGTTCTGTTAGTTGACCAGAGACCTGGGAAATAGAAATCGGGGAAGCTTGTGCCAGGTATTTTCGTATGTTTGTGGGCTGCACTGATTCTTCTTCAGGATGTACCACCTGCCTGTGACAGTGGTTTGAAGCATAGTTGCATGAGTAAGCTAGAATGTACAGTACAGGGAGAGACTGGTTCTTTATTTTTTATCTACTCCTTAACAGTCTCACCCCTAGTATTCTCTATCACAGGCAACATGGAACAAGAAGAGGTAATTTCTACACACTGAACACCTTTGCTTTTATCTCATTCATATCCATAAACAATTTCCCTCGATTTCTTGTGAGTTCCTCTGGTTTTTGTTTTTTTTTTTTCATTAGGCCACAGAAACACTGACTGCAGCTTTATGCACTGCAGTTTACAACTGTACCCAGCAGGAATGTTGTACAGCTGGACCAGCATATAACAGTCTAACTTTCTACTGCTGACAACCTCATTTTCTTATCCTCAGTCAGGTTATCTACTCTACTTTCTCTTCAAACAAAACCAGCTAAAAAAAATGGAGCAAAGGAAGTCAGTGTAAGCAACCAAAAACCCAGAAATATACTAAAACATTGCCAGTTTTAATTTAAAAATTTATTTAATTAAAAAATTTTCCATGGTAAGAAATTATTTATTAAAACAGTCTTCTCATATCAGAGGTAAATGCATTGCATTCAATTTGCAGGTGATGTGGAAGTGACTGGTCAGATGAAGAAGCAAAGGAACTTGAAGATATGAAGGTAGAATTACCGAATTTCCAAGGGTTTTTTTTTCCTAGACACAAAGGTATCATATTTTCAGGCTTCCAGATTTGCAAAAGGGTCTTTGAAGGTGTGGATCTTCAGGGATCAAGCAGCATAAATTTAAACTGACATAAATAAGACTATAGCTGTCATTGTTTCTATCTACTCTGTTTGCAGTGAAGAGCTTGCAAATCTAGAAAACCTTCCAGGATCCAACCTTCCTCATGCATTAAAATAAAATTTAGGTTGAAAAGTTTTCGAGGTTATTTTCTTCCAGGCTTGAGGAGTCTCAGAGTCCTGATTCCATGAATTTCAAGAAATGTGACTTTGCTATTACTGTTCGCATAATGTATTTAGGAATAACCTATTGTGGCTCCAAGAATGTCTTTAAGACACAGAAATAGGAGGCTTTAGCTACTGAGAATTTCAGGGTGAAAATCTAGAAAAAATTAGCACCTTGCCTCCAGGCAAAAAACCATTGACCTTCAGGCCTTGAGTTCTTCAGGAGCCACCCCACCCACCTATCACAAATCAGCTACAGTCCACAGTACTAAAATCCACAGTATCTAGCTATTCTTTACCATTCATTATGAGTGTATTTCTTCATTTCCCAGAAGATTTAGTACCAAAGCCATATTTAATATTAGTACTTTCCACTTTGGAGTATTACTGGATACAAAGTAGATAAATATTTTTCCTTTAAACTAAGAAACAGAAATCTGTAATGGTAATGTATTTCAGTTTAAAAGTCTCTTTGAAGACTCTTAGTCACAATTCATAAGTATAGAATTTTTCTTATTCCAGTCAAGTCCTGGAACTCTTGAAAGGAATGTCTTAGTAAGCAGGGTGAAACAGAGCATACTTATGTTATCTATTTCTTTCCTTTACATACTTCTCCACATCCATGTAACTAATCATTACTTACACCCTATGTGCCATATCTTAAATTCGGTTAACATAAGTATTGCCATTTCTTATTTAATTTTATTTTGGAGGTATTTACATTGTTGTTGTTGAACTTACTCTGATTTTAGTCTGCCTAAAATGTAGAGGAACTTTTCCTTGCCTAGACTGTAAATCTGTATCAAAAAACTTTAACAAAATTTTAAAGTATTGGGTGTTGAAAAGATTTCCAAGTTTGGTAGGTGTGGAGCCAAGATGAGGAGACCGTTTTCAGATGAAGAAACATGGTTGTATACTGTATTAACTGACTACTTTTTTATATTCCAAGGGAAAAAGCAAGAAACAGTCAGCTGATTCTGCAACTGGAAAAATTACTCTGTATAAAAAAGACATCAGCAAAAATCTGCTCTGTTTTTTTATTTTTTGAAAAGATAAACAGAAAGAAAATGTGTCTTATTGACTTTGATAATATCCATCCCTAAAGATTTTTAAAAATCTGTTTGATAATAATCACTTAAGAGTTCTCTGGTGATGTGATTTTAGCTTAGGCCTGAAAGTGCTATAGGTAAATCCTGGATTTTGGTTCCAATGCTGAATATCCATGGATATTCACCATAATGAGACATGAAGAGGACACCTTGATTATTCTGAATTTATTTGGACTATATAAGGTTTTCCCTACTGCCAGCTTACTGAACACCTTGTACAACATATTATACTCTGGGATCCAGAGCAATTAGAAAGTTATGTTTATTCTGTTGAGCTGTTGAAAGTGAAAGGAAAAAAGAAAGCATAAACTCAGCAAACTTTCAATAGAGCCTGCTTACACAAAAAGCAGAAATCATCATGCAGATTTATTAAGAGAAATAGAAAACACATCATCTTTGGGAAAACACTATGCCTTGAATTGTTGAATCACTCTACATTTTAATGTGCAAATTTGTTCCCTGGCTTTTTGTTGAAAGGATCAGACCATTTGGCATTTTGTCTGACAAAAATGCATTAGGAAGATGCAGTATAATTTATTAAAATGTATAAAGGGAACAAAGAATAGGATTAATTTTCTTCCTTTTTTTTTTAATTCCAGGGGCACCACTAGGGCATTTAATATGGGTTAAACCAGATTCAAAGAGCTTTTCATTAGACATTTAACATAAATGACTAAGAGCTTAATCAGCACATACCATTTAAATGCATTGAATGGAGGAATTGGACTGTACATAGCATTATAATTTATAGAGTTTTGTTTTTGATTACATAAGGGAAATACATTTTTTATGCCTTAAAAGCATTCTTTTGTGATGTCAAAAAAAAGTATAGTATTATTGTTCAGAAAATGGTGTTTCAATTTGGTAGTGAAGCCTAAAGTCACCCAAGTGGAAAAGATAACTAGTAAATTCCTCAAAGTCTTGTAGTTTGTGAGTTTTTCTCTTCTACACATCCTTTTCTTCTGGGCCAGATAATGAACATTTCCTCTGCTTTCCACACTATGTTTCTTGTATATACTTTTTAATGGCTTTAGAAAAATTGACTTGTGAATACTCCTGGAATGCAGTTTAAACAGAATTAGTGAGAGCATCACTATGATGGGCTTGCAGCATGGAAACAGAGTGATCCTGAAAACATGCTTTACTTCCTTTTTTTCAATCATTTAGTGATAATATAAAAGTAATTCAGTCCCCACTTAAACAATACCTGGGGTAACTCTGTGTGTATCATCTGTTCCATCAGAGATGATTATAGGAAATTAAAGTGCTGCAGAGGAAAAAGTGGCTCCCATTTTCAGGAACTTTATCAAAATGTTAAGGAAGGATAATATTCTAAAACGCTTACTTCTTAGCTTCTGTTTGCCTTCAGCAATGCTGTCTATTACAATCACTCTTCAAATTGCACTTGCTTTCCTTTCTAACAAAAGACTGTTTTTTCCCCTCTCTTCTCTTATATCTTTGCAGGAGACAATAAAGTATCTCTTCTTATCAGAAACACTGAGAGTTCTTATCAACAGAAAGGTAAAAAAAAGGAAATATCACAGCAATGGAGATTTTTTTGGCACTGTGTTTTATTTTTTTTTTTTAGTAGGTCAGCAAAAAGAAAAAAAAAGTTCCATTTTCTGAGATGCTATCCCTTATTGTTAGAAGTAGAGCTGGAAGTCAAGATAAAGCTCTTATTCTCTGAGAACACAATTACTCTAAAATGCATACCTTCATCTCACTCTTGCTGTTTCTTCTTTCCCACTCTTTTTTTCTGTCTTTCTTTCCCTCCCTTTCTCTTCTTAAACTTCTCTTTTTTTAACCTAATAATTTAATTTTAATTTTAATTTTCTTATTGTGGATTTGCTCCCTCCTGAATGATCCTATCCACAGTACTGAAAAAACAAGAGTAAAAGCACACATTAAGAAATGAAACATCTATTTATGCATAAACATGCACAAATAAATATACATATATATATATAGCTATAAATCTCTATTGCCATATATATGGTTCAAATGCATACACCTAAATATGTGTAAATATGTTTCTGTATATATATATTTATATACATGTAAGGATTTTTATGCATGTAAGGATATAAAGAAGCTCTTAGAAGCTAGAATTCAGCTCTTATTATGGAGGCTAGTTGTATTAATGCTCCCAATGTCATCCATTTGCCTTCATTTAAGGCAGTAATGAATTAAGTGACATAGCTGACATTTGCTTGGTGTGGCTTGTTTTTCTTTCATCCTCTCTCTTAGAGTTGTAGCTGTCCAGAACATTATTTTGGTAGCATTTTGCTTTCATCTGATGAAATATTTACCCAAACTGAGATGGGATGGGGGAGAAGGGGGTGTACCAAAATCAGACTGTTTGACTTGGGCACCAAACATGGTAAAATCAGTACAGGTCCTTACATCCTACCAAAATTTATTCCATTCCCTCAAATTTCTCACTAGGGAATCTTTGTCTTTTGCACAGGCTCCACAGTGAGCCGTGCCCTGCTTACTCCTATCCAGGCATGGCACAATGCTGAGAAGGACAGCTGTGTATACATTTTCCCCATCCCCAGTAAACATTCCTATCCCTTCCCATCAGGAACATTTCCATCAGGTTTGGGAATAGAGTCAGGTCAGCATGACCAAGTACTAGATGTGTATCAGACCAAGATTATGCTCCCCTGCTAAACAATGTCTAAAAATCAATTCAATATTTGAACTAATTAAGTACTGGAAATAAATACTTTTAGATGAAGTGTCTTTGAGCCTCTTTTCTGCATTAATCCTGAGCAATTGTTCTTTAGAGTTGCAGCTTTTCATCCATTGTTCCTAAGGGATGTTTTCTAACCCTCAGTGTTAGGCTAGGGCAAAGGAACCAAGGTCAGGCTGGTCTAGTGCCAGGTGTCTCTGCCCATGGCAAGGGCTGGAAATAGATGATTTTTAAGGTCACCTTGAACCCAAACCATTCTGTGATTCTGTGAATGCTACCTGTTATCTTTCTTTATAGTCAACACACAGTGACTGAATTTTTCTCACTGAACTTAACCAGGATGATGTTTACATCTGTTCACAGAATCTCATCTATCACTTGACTAGGGAAAAAAAATGAGGGGGCTGGGGGGGAAGGGGGAAATGTGAAGAAAAGCACATAGCTTCAAATATCAAAATAGAAATGTTATCTTCCATAATAAAGATACTCCCATCCTTTCCTACAGTCAATAGGTAGAGGCTGACTGCAAAAATCAGGTTCTGGGAATCTGAAGAATCTGGGAATCTGGGAGTCTTCAGAATTGTCCAGTTTCTCCAGTGGCAATATCTGAGAGTTTTAGCAACTTATCTGAGAGCTTTAGCAACTTATCTGGGCTATCTGAATCACATATAAATCAAAGGCACTTCACTTGAGAGGGAAGCCAGAAGTAATATGATTCTTTTGGTTGTGAATATTTAGAAAATAATTTTAAAAATATATTTAAAAGCCAGCTGTGTAATTGGTAAATGTGATCATATTTGCCTGTGGGAGACTTCCACCTGGAGCAAATAGATATTCCTGAAATAGTCAGGACCCTTGTGAGAGGCATCCATTCTGGACTAGAGAACAAGAGTGAGAAGGAAGGAGCAGCAGTGAGAAACTGTAGTTATGGATCATAACTATCCCCACCAAGCTGCACAGCTCAAAGGAGAAAGATAAAGAAGATCAGAGTGAAGGAATAAAGTTAAGCCTGGAAAAAGTGATGGTTCATTTGGGGTTTTTAAAATTAACTTCTCCCTACGTAAGTACATTTGGAATTACACTAGATTGATTTTCACCAAGAGTTTGTTTTGCCTCTAATGGTAATTGGCAAGTGATCTTCCTGTCTTTTTCTTGACCCACGAGCTTTGCCATCCCATTTTGCTGCCCTGTCCCGCTGAGTGAGGGAGCAGCTGGATGGGCATGTGGTAGCTGACCAAGATCAGCTCACTGCAATGACACCCACAGGTTTGTCCATCACCTACTGAAATGTTTCAGACTGATGAAGATTGGATGACCAGCTTCATGCACATAGTATTGAAACCCTCTTGTGTATTTCAATGAATTTGCTTTAGGATTCTGAGCTGGTGCTCCCTTTAGGGATGTTTGAAGTTGTGAGATACTTCTGAAAATTACAACAGTCCCACAAATTGTCTTGAGATTTTGAGCAAAAAACTTAATTACATGAAAATGTGTTGCAAAATTTTATCTTCTTGTATTAAAGGATATTACGCTCTTGAAGAAATTGCTGATTTAAAAAAAATTAAAATTATTAAAATATTTCTGGTTTGTACTTAAGCCTAAGAATTCATGTTTTCAGCTACCAAGAAACTGAAATCTGTTCAAACTGTCTAGCTTGTGATTGATTATGATGCTATTCATTGTTTGCTGTAATTTTGGGGGATGAGTGGTTTTTAATTTGGTTTGGTTTTTAGTGGTTACATACCTTGTGTGTGCACATGCATTTTTGTCTTTTCTTGGCTCATAGTTGATTTTTACACTTGTCTTGATAAATTATCAAGGGAACTCTAGAAATATCATCCTTGTTTCTCCTATGCACAACATTAGCAAAGGGTTTTGTCATTAACTTCACTTTTATGCATTTAAAGAGGGAGAAGACACTACATTTTGTGATTTTAAAATTATTTTTCCATTCTATGCTTATTTTTTTCTTGCTCATCACTTAGATTTCTTTTCAGTCTCGTGTTGCTATTTTAATAGTGATGACAATATGGAAATCCATACATATTGGTATTCCAATAGAGATTTGCCTAGCCAAACAGAAGCAAAAAATTACGTGAATACAAATGTATTAACTGCAAAGATAAATCACAACCCTCAGGCAACTTGAATAAACTGAGAAAAGAGAGGAAAAGATGTGGGGTGGGGAGTACAACTTGAAACTAGCTGGAGTCAGAGAGTGGAACATCACACAAAGAAATCAGGAAATATTTATAAGCATAACTTTTTAGTATCACAGAAGCAGAAAATGTCTAGTGATTGAAAAACGAGCAGGCCCACAATCATACTGCACTGGAAAAGTTTTATCATCTTTGGAAATCATCTGTGCTCATTGTCAGGCTTTTTACAACTCTACCTTGGTTTGGAGGTCTTTTTCTTTCTTCTTCTCTTTCTTCTTCTTCTTCTTTTTATAAAGGAAAAAAAAAAGTTTAAAAAATATGAACTTAGGAAAAGCCAATTTCATGTGCTGTTAATTTAATTCCCAACATAAAACCTTACTTCTTCTGATGGAAAATGAAATTACCCTTTCTACATCGGTTTTATCTGTCAATTAAATTCTTTTTTTTTCCCCTTTCCTCCCCTCAAACAAAAAAGAACATGCACATTATTGGTTATATTTTCTGTGCTTGCAACAAAATGAAAATGGGAAGAGGTGGCATTAACTACAGTAAGTACACAAAACCTGCTTGATTATCATGTAAAGATGCTGGAATGACAACCCCGGAGACTTTGAATCTCCTTTGTGAGGTTGTAGATGTCTAGGCTAATTTTCATTTTCCATTTGTCCTGGTATTGCATGGCAAAGCAGTTTTAATAATGGGACTTCACAGCGTTAACTATTAACCTTTCTATGTCATGGTATCTTAAAGAAATGGCTTTTGGAGGCAGCTTTCTCTGCCTGAATCTCTATGTGCATAAAGATAGGAAAATGAAATGCATCTTCTGGGCATAAAGAAGGGATATTCACTGTGATCCATTCTGTATGATTAATTTCAGGGTGCTATTTGTCCCTTTCTTATGTTGTCATTATTTGACAGTTATGAAAAAATAAGCTACTTTGTTCTGGCTTGTTTATTACTTGTATTACTTTAAAGCTGACTGGAAAATAGTATTTAAAAAAACCCCCAGCATTTCAAAATTGAAAAGAAAAAAAAAATGAGACGGTATTTTTTACTTTGTTTTTTAAATGAATGAAAAAAAAAAACATCTTTCATGACCAAAACAAACCAAAAATCATCCTTTCAGTTTTTTAAGAGCATCCCTAAAAGGAGGGAAAAGCAGATGCCATTTTTTAGGCAAATCCTAGGAAATTGTATAGCTCAACAATAATAGTTTGTCTTGCATATGAAGTTCTGAAATGTTATAATCCTTACCTGAAGCAAAGATACCATTGATAAATTGAAAATAAGACACTTTTACCTTGCAGAATTTTTTGTAGGTATGCAGGGGATTGGCAAGTACCAATTTTTGGGTGCTGAGGGGCATCTTCTGGTGAATGTTTTCTTTTGGCATTGCCACAACCCAACCTAAGAGGCCCTTCTGCTTACCCCTACAGTAGGGGTGGCAGGAGCATCCACCCTTCAGCTGTGCCAGCTGAGAGTTCAGTGGCACTGAATTCTATGAGTGGTTTTAACTCTGGTCTGAAGTGGTGATGTTCAGCTAGATTTCTTTTTTCTACAGCATTTTTAGAGGAGAATAGCTTGGAGGCTGTGAGTCAGAGGGTTGAGCAAACGCACCTCTTAAAACCTCTGCAACCAGATTTGCCAGAGGACATCTGCTATCTTTTCTCTTAGAGCAAATTTCAGGGAGGATATTCTCCTCTACAGCCCTTTGTATTCACTGACCTTGAGAAGAAGGACAAATGAAAGTTAAACACTTTCTGCTGTAAGAGTTTGGGAAAGCTTAATGTGAAGTTCTTTGAATCTCTGAGGCATTCAGTGAGTGGTATTTCCTGGGTTAACTTCCTCCTATTGAGATTTTTTTTTTTTTTTTTGCACAGCTGAATGTATCTAAAAGTCTAAATAAACAATATAGGGGTGGGGTTTTTTTTGTTGTTGTTGTTTTGTTGGTGGTGGTGGTGGTTTGTTTTGTTTTGTTTTGTTTTGTTTTGTTTTGTTTTGTTTTGTTTTCCCAACAATATATACATAGCCAACCAGAATTGTTTCAGGTCTGCCACAGCAGAGGCATTTGAGGCATGAATCCCCTCACACTGACATATGCAAAAACCAAATACAATTTGGCTAAAGTCAAAACTAGTATTATACCAGAGGAGAGTGATTGAGTGAAAAATCAGGCCTACAGCCTAAAATGTGAATGTATATATGTATATATGTGTATAGTATCACTTTTAATTTTTTTAGCTTGACTACATATGCCTGGAAGGCATTCAAATAATGCACTTGCTGTTATTTGTTACTCCTGAAATGATTAAAGTAAATCACATTGTTTGATATGAAAAATATGTTGAACACACACTTCTATTTTTCTCAGTGCTCAGCCCTCCATGCTGCATTTTGTAGAGTAATCAAAATGCAAAATACATTTTGAAAAATTAAGTGAGAGACACATGTGTGAATCATGAGGCTTATTTGCATGTTTGGCCCTTCAGTTCATTAGGGATTTTGGTTTTTCCAGGAGGGAAACTGTTATATTTACATATTCTTAGACAGGCATGCAGATATTAGTCAGAAACTATAGTTTATTCAATGCATTACAAGCTCCTGGGCTGCAAAACAGTAATTTCAGTTCTTGAGTAATATATGTTTTTGAAAATCTGGCATAATAATGCTGTATCATAGTATTGCCCCTATGACCACTTAAGATTTTGTCAGGTTTTCCATTATCAAGCCTTATATTCTCAGCCATGCACAGTGTACACCAGCGATGTAAATTTGTTATCTGACATGCATGCTCTCAGTCCCAGAGCAAATTTTTTTTGCAAATTTCACAAAGGAAAATCATGGTAGCTTATTCAGAAGTTCCAGCTGAACCAGCTGGAGGGGACACAGCACCAAGAGCAAGAAAACCAACTGTCACAAGTCCTTTATGACCGCTTCTGAGTTTCTGTGGTCTGATGTGTGGCAGAGGTTTGCTGCTGCACATAGAAATGTGCATGCCAAAGAACACACATAGTGAAATACACTGTTGGTAGCACCTGTCCAAGTGGAAAATAAGCATCTGTCAACTATCTGGGAAGTGGGGTGCAGTGTTCTATATGTCTTTGCTTGGCATGAATTCATGAAGTGATGTAACAGAATGGAGATTACTTCAATGTATACTGAAGCAAATAGTCTACATCAGCTGACTTCCCTTCTCCCTGTCCCCCATTTCACATATTATATTCACATATTATAACTGCTAAAAATTCCCATGGGTAAATTCAGGCCTGGTTAGAGACAAGGTTACCAATAAGGTCAAGGAACCACAGCAGCAAAAGCAGCTCACCAGGGTGATAAATGTGCTGAAGGTTTCTTTAGTCAATGTCACAGAAACAGTGTGATTATGGTCACAAGAGGTGCTGCCTTCAGCTTCTAACCTTGATGCCCCAGAATACACTTGCAGTTACATTTATTTACCCTGGTCCATAAGCTGGGTGAGGCTTGAGCACATGCTCCTGGCTTTTTTAGCAAGTGATGAAAGTTAAAATGCTTATAACTAAAAACTGAACTCAGAGATGAGGAAGATAGATATCCTTATAGAAATTCATCGGGACATATCGATTGAACCATAGGAACTGAATTTACCAATACACTCTTTCAATTAATATTAGCTGGTAGGAGAAAACTAGCCTATGTGTAAATTTTTCTTTTCTTTGTGCTAAAATATTAAAGACAACAATATCTGCTGCAAGTCACACAGGAGCTTTGCAACTGTTCTAATCTTATTTTCACTAGACATTTGAATAACTAGGACTAGATGATTGCTCCCATTCACAAAATTTATATAATCCACTGATATAAAAGCAACTCTGTAGACTTTGAATTTTAGTTATGCAATCAGGAAGGATGTACAGGACCTCTTGATATGGCTAGAGGGGACAAAATTGATAGCTAGTGGACATCTGATACATGTTTGAAATTAGTCTTTTTTTTTTTTCTCCTAGAAACGTAATTATGAAAATGTTCATGCTTTTCATACACCAGAATTTCTGTCAGATTTCTTATTGTGCAGAAGAGATATGTATGTAGAAATCTGCTGTTCTTGAAATCCTCCTATGTACCAGAAACTGTAAACTATTTGAAAGGACTGTTGCAATCTGTCATGTTCATGATCTATGTGTTTAGATTTTTTCTGTGTGCAGTTGCAGAATACCCCAATGGTCCATTATGCTGTATAAATAATATGCAGACTGCAGGTTGATTTAGATATTTGAGCTATGCCTTACAATCCATAATGTGGTTCTCTGAGGATTTGGTAAAGGCGCTGATGGCCTTTGTCCTTTGAGATGACTCCAAATAGTATCTAGGAATTAGGGCTGGATAAAATTCTGCTACAGTACGGCAATGATCATGCTTCTTTGTCCTGCTATAGTCCAAACACAACTTCCCTTCAATATGCTTGTGTAGGAAAGAGAGTCAGCATATAGTAATGGCTCAAGAACTTCTCTGGAGTCTTGGATGGCTTTTACAGATCACACTGATCTCTATGTTGCAATGCCTAGACAGATGTGGATGCCTCATTTAGCTGGTGTATGTCAGTGCTAACAGATTATGTACTTTTTGTCAGAGATCAAGAAAGACACCTGAAAGAAAGAGTTTTGATCTAATAATTTCTATTCTCCCGTATTTTATATAATTAGTGTTGTAGTTCAGTATAAAATAATTATCTGAATTTCACTGATTATCTAAATTTACATAAACTACAATAATACAGATCTGAGAGAGGCAATATAATCCATTAAACCTCACTGCAACACAACATTTTGGTTGCAATCCCAATTCTGTTCTTCACCTGAAATATGGCCATAGGCTACTCACTGTTTCCCCTCCTATTTCTGTCTTTTTTGTAAATTTAAATTGTTTGTGAACAACTCTTCACAGCTTGGTTTACCACTAACTATTGTGTAGACAGTTTACCAGAAAAGCCAGCTTGGATGAGAAATTTAAATCCTGTTGAAATAAAAATAAATGTAAGACAGGATATTCTGTATATTTACAAGAAAATAATTGTCTTTTGGACAAGTAAAAAATATTGCTCATGATCCTAAATATCATTTTTTTTTCAAAATAACTCACAAGCAGAATGTTGCCATCAAATATATTCCTTTTCTGTGTAGGATTTATTCTAGACACATGTGTAGGTTGAGAAATATACAAAAAAAACCCCAGTGCTTTCATTAAGATTAGAGAGCTGCAGCCCTTAAATCATTCATTTATGCATTTTTTAACTGTTTTTAACTAGCACAAAATAGCTTATTGGAATAATGCAAGTATAGATCATTTTAATTTGAATCATTGTGGAATCATAAAGGGCTCCGTTCTTTAATTTTATGCCTTCAAGATAGACACTTTGATTAAAAAATAATAAAGCATGAGAGCTGGAGGGTCCTTGCAGGTTCTTCCAGCTATCATGGATCCCTGATCTTTGGTACTAATTCTTCTCATTAATATTAATAAAGGGCTGATAGGCCATCTCACAGCATAGTACAAACCCCATGCAATTAATTGCTTGTAGTGTTTTCATGCTTATTTTGCACAATGAGAAGTGATGCCTCAGAAGTCTAAATATCAGTTAATCGATAATACAAAATTAACTGGAAATGAGCCCTTCAACTCCCTTTTTCTCATGGAATCATAGAATTATTTAGGGTAGAAAATACCTTTAAGATCATCAAGTCCAACTGTGAATCTGATACTACTACATCCACCACTAAGCCATATCCTCAAGAGCCACATTTACAGATTTTTTAGATACCTCCAGCAATGGTGACTCCAGTGTCCCCTGGGCAGATCTCACCTGGCTGCAGACGCCTTACAGTTACTTGTAGAGAGAAAGAAGGTGTCCCTTAAGCCTTCTTTTCTCCATGCATATGTTGTATGATATATGAAAAGAATGGTAAAAGAAAACATAGGGTAATATCAGTGCAGGTTTGTTCTAACAGAGTTTGTTCCAAATTTTCTGTAACACGAGTGATGTTCTCTGTGCTCATGCAGCCCATAATATAAACTGATACTTACATTAATAGAGGTATTCAGTTTCCTGATCTCTATAGGCATTTGATGCCATTTTAGACTTCCAAAATTTTCCACAGTCTAGTAAGTACTGTGGAGGAGCTAGCTCTAAACATGAAGAATCTATATTTAGGAAATTGGAATATAATCTAGAGATATTTATATATAATTAAAATAAACTAATTGTTTTAAATTCTTGTTTTTCAATGGAGCTATTATCAAAACACAGATGGAAACAAATTCTAGAGATATATATGTCTGGAGTGATTTCATTTTATAGGACGATTTTTATAGTTGTCAAAGTGGTACAGACTAATATGCATACCCTTCTCCTAGGATAAAATAAAACCACAGTCCAGATTACAGTATATTTTTGGAAATTAGTTTTTCTGCTTTATCAGATGGGCTTCTCTCATCTGAAGCATTATACATTTAATACAGATATATCATTTTGAGAAATATTCCAGAAACTGAGTCTTGAAGACTACCTACAGTGATATTAACTTTGCTTTTTGTACTTAGATTTTATTTTAATATTTTGTCTTTAATTTTTGTTAGCAATTTTGCATTTAAATCTTCTTTTACTATGCTTTCCCTTATTTCCCTTATTTCTGTCTTGAATTGTGAATTTGCAGAACTCTGTTTCTTATTATCAATCGGGTCAGAATAGCTGATCTAGAAAATAAGTTTTTAACAAGCTTTTGTGTCTTATTCTACATTCTTATGTGGAAGAAAATATCTTTGTGTTTTCTTTCTCAGTGACACCTTTTTCAGCACACTGAAGGATTTCTTTCCTTGATGTACCTGAAATGGTTCTTGGAAGAGTACAAGATTATAGCCCAAAAGCAGTTTTGCTAAGCTGTGTTTTTTATAAATCTTCCCAATTTTCAGCAGGATTAAAACCAATTACCTGTTGTTAGTTCTTAAATTAAAAAAAAAAAAAAAAAAAAAAGGAAAAAAAAAAAAAGAGACAAGGAGACAATACAGACAAATTTGTACAAAGCCCTTTGCTTCTCCTTTCAGTGCTGCAGTTTTTATGAGGCAAAATGTTTAAATTATTTTTCTTCACTTTTATATAACAGAAAGACAATTTCAGGACACAAACAGTAAAGACTTTAGAACAGGTTGCTTCTAATTTTGAGATGTTAACTATGCTGAATTGAGTGGCATCCCTCAACTGCATGTGGTTACACATGGTTTTGATCAACAAAATATTTTGGAAAAATAAGAACTTCTCTCCCATCCTGAACTGATTTACAAAGATGACTTGCTGACACTACAGAACAAAAAGGAAAATTAATTGGATTTTCAAATTATTTGGATTTTCACTTTTTTAAAAATACAAAATACAATGTTACGCTAAATTGTATTGGTGTAAATGTTTAATCCCATCTAGCAACAGGTACTGCATTCTCTGCTACCCTTCGGCCTCCTGGTAAGAAGGAGAATTAGGAAAAAAAAAAAGTAAATCTCCTGGTCTGAAATAAAATCTATTTCATAACTGTAAAAAATACATGACAAAATCACAATAAATTATTTAATACTATTTGCCATAAAAATTAGAGAGAAGAATAGAACCCAAGAGAAACAAGTGATGCAGAACAAAATTTCTTACCACCTGCTGACAGATGTCCAGCCCACCTACCAGCAGTGATCTGTCCCCCCAGTTTATATATTGGGCATGATTTCTTACAGTGTGGAATATCATTCTGACCAGTCTGGGTCACTTGTCCTCCTCGTGTTCCTGCATTCTCTCATGGATTCTTGTGCCTCTGTTCATAGGCTGAACATGGGACCCTGGAAAGTTCTTGATTTGGAGTAAGCACTGCTGAGCAACAACATCAGTGTCTTATTAATATTATTCTCATACCAAATCAGAAATGCAGTACCATTACAGATATTAGAAGGAAGGTTATCTCACCTAAAACCAGGGCAAACGGGGATGGCCAGATATGAGGATGTGGTCTTGTAAAGCTAAATTACCAAGAATATCCCCACTTTTTTGTCATTTGTATTCAAATAGATATTTATGAGCTATTGTACCTACTGGTATAGATGGTGTTTCGAATGGAATTCAATCTAACAAAGAATCCCTACAAAAAAAAAAAAAATTCTGTTTTGTTGTTGATTTTCTGTTGCATCATGGTACAGAAAAAGGATTTGAAGGAGCCCAGACTGTGATTATTTTAGATTGTAACATTTTGGGGCCCACAGCAAGTGGTTATCCTGCTTCATGTGGCTCACAATAACTGGTTAAATCCTGCAGCTATTACTCTGGGCTTTTTACAGATGGGTGAAGTATTTTTAGCTAGACAAAAGTACATTTTCATGCACACCTCTACCTGTATTGTTTTATCAACAAGTATGAATTTATAAGGTCAAGTCTCATCCTTCAAGTAGTCTTCGTATACACATGCACACATGAAAGAAAATGGTTTTAGGAAATGTCAGAATGCTTTATATCAACATTTTCAGAATGAACTGGAATGTTTCATTTCAAAATGTCATTTTCATTTTGAACTTGATCTTTTTAAAGGGTAAGAAAAGGAGAAAGAAAAAGTCTTAAATAACTTGAAAATGAAACACAACATTTTCCAATTTGAACAAAACTTCCTGGCATACAAAGCCAAATCCATTGATTTATTTCTTTTTTCTTTACTACTGAACTCTAAAGTCAGATATTCTCATGAGATGAGTGTTTTGCTCATATTCCAAACCAGTGGTCAGCTAAAAGTGTAGCTTTTCTTGTCTCTTTGCCTTTTCACAGGATGTACCATCTTTCATCACTGGGGGTTTCAATCATGGCTTCATGGCTGTGTAATTTCTGCCCCCGCACTGTTGAAAATGATGGTAGATACTTTAAATTGCTATAAAATTAAATTTTGTCGAAAGAATATCTGTAAAAGTAGGAAAAAATACAGTTTTACCCTTTTTAAAGAGAAGCTGCAGCAAGGCAGAAAACTCCAGGGATTTCAATATGTAGAGCCATATATAGTTCCTCCTGATTTTCTTTTCTTCTTGGGTTCTAGATTGCTTGGAATCCACTTGATTCATGAGGGTAATAAACAGCCCCCTCCTAGACATCCCTTCCAATTAGCAGGCTGGCAACAGCCAAGAGCTAACTGCACATTACTATTGCCTTTTGGTTCATTCTGATGAGGCCATGAATATAAAATTCTTCTCTTTTTTTCAACTCTTACTATGTAAAGGTTCTTCTTTTTTTTTTTTTTTTTGGTCAAGTCCAATATTATAAAAAGTATAAGCGGAGACATTGCAGGTAATAAAAGGCAGGCCATTTGGGCATTGATTCTAATTAAAAATAAAGAAAATATTAACTTGAAATTACCTGAAAGCTTTTTTACCTTGTGAATCCACTTATTCTATAAAAATATTGGGCTGAAATATAACATCTAGAACAAGTTCTTTTTCATATCATTGTCATTTGATGCAGCTGATATTAACAGCCTGAACAAACCAGGCAAACAATTACGTCTCTCTCACACAAACTCTTTTCTCCAATGTCATTAACCTACCCAGCTATTATGAACGACTTGTAACTGCTAAACTCTGACTTAAATGTTCCATTCATCATAAATTAAGAATATATCAACAAAGAATTAGAAGCTAAAAATACTACTAACAGAAATTAGTGCAGTTTCATGCAAAGTGGGTCTTGCAACATATTTCCCACTTTTGATAAAATAAAGGTCAGGTTGTTCAGGTCTAGGATGTATGTTTCAGCACATACAATTTTAGCATCCTATGACATTTCTGTTAAAATAAATAATGAAAAAAACCTAAATAATCAGATGAAACAGATTAGTTCTAACTACCTGGATATAATTGTGTTACAGAATAGAAAATGTTTTTCCTTAAATACCTGTGTAGTATTTCTTTTTCATGCTCTCAGATTAAAATAATAAGCAAGGGAGATCTGGTGTGGTATGAGAAATCATGCCCCATGAGTGGTAAAACCAATCTAAACAGTTTGTCCAAACTGTTATCCAAAGGGGGATGTAGCAACCTGCCTAGTGGAAAGGTGTATGGCAAAGGGGTCAGAATTTGATGTTTTTTATAGTCCATTGCAGCCCAAATCATTCTGTGATGCTATGGTCATGGTTAGACTTGATGACCTCAAAACTCCTTTCCAACCTAAGTGATTCTGTGCTTCTATTATTCTACAGTTTTATTTTTAGTCCAAGCTCTTTCTTCTCCTGGTTATCTAATTTTCTGTGTACATCATGCATAGATACATTTGACCCCTCTCTGGGTTGATTCAGTTAACTTATTTTGTAGCAAATTATATTCAATTTATTGTCAAGTTTCCAATGAATGTGAGTGATAAACAAATAAAGAGTGAGGAGATAATTTCACTTTTAATAGTAACAAGCCATTTAAACTTCAGTTTCATGAATATTTTTTCTGTTTGAATTCAGTAGGATAATTTGGCTTCCAAAATAGTTAAATTATTTACTGTAGATAAAGTCAATGTCTGTAATATAATAAAGCGTCAATTTTTTATTTCCCTGTGGTACAGGAAGTCACATTATACAAACAAATAACCCCAGTCAAACTGGATCTCTGAGAAACTCTGAAATCACTTCCCAAGGAGCCTCCAGAGGCAGTTAATAGATGACTAGAGGTGCATCTAGGGGATTTCCAACTAGGGAGAATGTGCATAAGATAATGACAAAAATCACTACAAAAAAGATTACAGAAAAAAACTCTGATGAATCTCCCCCAAGATAATCTCTCGAAAGCTTTAATGAAATCCATGGACAAAAATTAGTTTTTCTGACATTTTTCACAAAAATCTCATTTTACAACAAAGAGTTATCATAGGAGGAGACTCCAGAAAGCCCAGATGTGTTTCATCCTCTCATGAGAGTAACAGGACTTATGATGAACAAACCCTTTCCTCAAAGGACTTGCAATTGAAATAAGTAGGAATAATATGACAAGTTCTGAGAGGAATTCTTGCAACAAAGAATGATTGTACAGTTCACCTGCTGCAACACAAGTGGTCAGATTTCGTAGATATTTACTTAAGATATATGAAATATTATCATAGAATTTACTGAGTTGGAAAGGACCCATGAGGATCACTGAATCCAACTCTTGGTCTTGAGATCACACTATAGAATTTTCTGTCTCACCCCAGATGAAGAGCTTTCCCTACCCTCAGTAACAGGGGCAGAGAGGGTGCTGTGTCCATCATTACCAGTCCCTGGGTTAATATAAAGTGGAGTGTTTTTTATTTTCAGTTAATATTCAGAGTTGTGATTTGCAGCAGCAGAAATGCCACAGATTCTTCCAACTCCAGTTCAAAGATAGGACAGAAACACATGGAAGGCAGATTTCCTCAAATCCTGCAGTGAAAATACCTAGATGCCAATAAGCTGAAGTCCAAAAAATGTAGTGTTTTGATGAAATCAAGAAAATTCCCACAAATTCCATTGCAGTTTTAACAGAGAAGAAGACTTTCTTCTTTAAATTAATGTTTTTCCATCATTAATTTAAAGCTATTAAATTAACAAAGATCAGCAGAATTAGCAATAAAGGCACTGGCAATTTCTGGAGCTGTAATTCACAGTTTGGCACGGTTGGCTAAGCAATAAGGACTGTATTTCTAGCAAGGAATCACACACAACCTGTGTGATTTAAACCATGCTTCTCCTGAAACAGAGATTTTTGGAGTTCACTTAAGTTAACAAAATGAATTAAGCATTTATATTCTAGCTTGTAGAGTTATATCTTAAATTTTAACCTTTTCCTTAAGCAACCTCGGCCATGGAACAAAGGGCATAAGAAAATGCAGATTTCTAAAGCTTCTTGCATAAAGAATACCAGAAAGGACGGGAGGTGCAAAGAAAAAGATAAAGAGATTCCTCAGTCCCTAAGCCTACTGAGACTGACAGGCAGTACTCAGATAAGCACTAAAAGAACACAAGCGCAAAGGAACAAAGTTCAAAAGTTCAACCATGAAGAAGATCACAATCTTCAGCCTCAAAAGACCACCAGAGACCCCACAAGACCACCATGGCAAACCATGCATGCCTCGAAGGTCATGGACCTATTTCAGCATGAGCGGCAAGGACAGGCAGGGCCATGGGCTGAATATGCTAAAAAAGTTGCATATGGAACAATGTATTGCATATGGAACACTTTTGTGAATAAAGGTGTGTCAGACTGAGTCTCGAGGCATTAGTTTTTGGCGAGATAGCTTGCTTTTGCCAGGTGTTGACAATATGTACCCACTTCATAACTACCCCAGTTGTGGAGTCTATTTATTTATTCCACATATCACTTCACTCCCTTCCTTAAATAGCAATTTAAATACAAATTAATGGTTAAACTCATATTTCTTGACAATCAGAAGCACCTCTATCTCTGCATTTTTGTCAACATTAGCATTAAAACCTTCTGGAAACTGAAAAAAGTTCAGTGATGGTGTGGAACTAGACTCCAGTGTTCCACTAACAGCTAACATCACCCAGACAATTTCTGCTGGGTGCCCCAGCAGAAGGCAGCTGGAGCTGGTAGGAAGGAACATGAAGTCTGGGTGGTCAGTGCTGATGGTCCTACATATCTTGTATGTTCAGTGACAGAAATACCACAGGGTAGGGAGCAGGTGTGAAATACCCAGAAGCTGCCAGACTGATGGTGCATGCTTGAAACAGCTGCGAGGGGTCCTGAACAAAGCACAGCAGTTGTAGTGAGAAAACTATTAGCATATGCATGAATAAGTGGGTGTGAAAATGCTGGCTAACAACATGCAGTGAATATGGTATTCCAGCTAAGTAGGTGTAAAAAACATCCTCTTGAGAAGAAGTGTGAATTTCAGGGAGACAAGCTGGATGAAAGATAGATTCCTGTTTGTTTCATTTGTTTAGATAAAGGGCCTTGTACTTCTGCAGTGTTATTCCGTCATAATTTAGTGAGTTTAAGGCAAATTAAGCAAGTGCAAAATAACAGGACAGCAACTATGTAGGACTGAGGATCACAATAGATTTTGAACCAGATCTTTGAGATCAAAAATGTAACTTTCTCACTAGTAATACTCATCAGAACTTCAGTGTCTTCACCCAGCTACACAGAGGTCATGGCCCAGACTTCTGTATGGCTCTTTGTTGTATGTGCCTGTTAAGACTATCACTAAAAATTGAAAGAGAAACTGAGTCATCCCTTTGCTGGAGATCATAACTGTCCACTAAAAGAGGACGCTTAAAAATTCTGCTCCTGGGCATTTGAGGGCATTTCACATTTTGGCTGCTCACAATTTATATTTATTTGAAAAATTGTAGTGCTTGGCAGTCTTTTCTAATAGCAATATAATGGTATTGCAGCTGGAATTTAATGGTACACTATTACACTTCAGGGCAACCACAGCACGAGTGTATCAATTCTGGGATGAGTCAATGGTGAAAAAGCAATATTGAGGTCATATTTTTCCTCTTTCTGTACATCAGAAAGACAGAGGTATACAACTTTTGGCAGATATGTAAAAGATTATTTTTCGGTGATCTACTTTTATTCCAGAAAAATTTCTATATCTCTAACTTGAAGGTTTGCAGTTCTACCTTGTTCCATTCTCTGACAGGAGCTGTCACAGGGATATCAGAAGAGTTACCTACAAAGCAATAAATTACATGATCTTCTACCTCATTTGCCTTTGTTTTTAACATAACTTTTCAGCATTCCTTGAAACTTATTTTCTGTCACAGATAGAGTGAACATAAGGTTGACATAATACGCTGTGGAAAGCAATAAGACTTTTGTTGGTTCAAAAGCTCACTTTTAATCCAGAATTTTTTTTTTAAATGTCATCTCTTTTGCTATTAAACTTTGGGTTTTGCAGCTGATAGACATGTCATTTTTAAATTGAGATCAAATCAGATGTCTTCCGTGTTTTGCTCTAGGGGTTCTTGCTTCAGTACCTCATTTAGGGAGAAAAGGCATCAGATCATAAAATTGGCTATGCTGGATCAGACCTGAGGTTCACTTAAGTCAATATTCTCTTTCCACTACTTCCTAGAAGCTGATAAGTAAAGCAAACCAGAATAACAAGCAGGTCTGTATACATTTTACTGGTGTACATTTACAGCCTTCAACAGTTTGTGCCTTGGAAATTTCTTGAGCTACTGTTTGCATGTTTCTGTTTGGCAGCCTTAGGTGGATTTTTCTTTAGTTTCTTTATATGACAATTTCTTGAATCCATGTAAACTATGAACTCTTAAAGAAACAGCAAATTTTTTTACCATGTTACATCTATCTGACAGTCTCTCTATATAAATATTTTTGTATATATAGCTGTAGGTATAGGTAAATACTCTAAAATAGCAGTTACATAGGAAGCAGAAAAGGATTACATATTATTGCCATTGCTGCAGAATCTCCTTCACAGAAAATTAAAAGGAATAGCAAAATCTCAAGTCAAATTCACGCCCAAAAAGAATCACAAATCTCTACAATTTTGATAAACTGTATTACCTTGTACTGATCTGCATGTAGTTGTTTAGATTGAAAAAGCAGTCATCACCATTCAGAGACACAAAGAGAGGACATATTTTTGCTGTCTAGAGATTAAAGTCCTTATCTAAGTGGCTAAAGATCTTCAGATGTGGTAGGGGACTTGGGAAAAGCCCCCCCGAATATGCCTTGGGAGGAGGCTGTTGTATAAATTCCCGCCTCCAAGCTGCCCATCGAATCTACCACTCCCCTTATGTTATGTAACTGTCAGTTATGTCCATCTTTATGTCAATCATTTTTGTACTTGCCTTTAGTTCCAGAATGTTCCTAAGTTCTCTGTCTGTAATTGGCTCTTCCCCGGTTATCGCCCCCTTCCCTCATCCCCATTTGCTGTACCCCAATTATTCCATCCCAACTCCTCCTCCGAACCCCATTCCTACTGGACCCTTTGTACCCTGTCCCTCCTATTTGCCACCTGTTATAAGCCCCACCCCGCCCCTTATTCGGGGCTCTCGGAGCCTGCTCCCTTGCCGAGCGGACGGGTCGCGGATCCTCCCTGACACCCAGCCCTCAGCGAATAAAGCAGCGCCTGAGAGACGACCTGCCGTGGTGTACACATTCTTATTACCACCGTATCGGCGGAGCCTCCGTACCGGAGAGCCACGCCCCGATACTACTGGCGCCCGAACACGTTGACACCACCCGGGTGTCACACGGGAGCGTCTCCGCGAAGAGACAGGATCCGTGACCTGCTCTTTGCCGGATTTCAAGCGCCGTTCGGGAGCTGGTCCACCAGCGTGCGAGCTTCGTTTTAGGAGACCGCTCGCTCCGTGGGCTGCGGACACCTCCTCTGCTTGGAAACCGCCGCTCTGGTGGAGAGCCCAAGCCGCGGAGAATCGCAGCGCCTGCACCACCCCAGCGAGGCACCTTTTCTTTCGGCTGCGGTCCATCTGGATTTGTGAGTATTTTGCCCCCTTCTGCGGGCACCGACCCAGCCTCTTTTCTTTTCTTTTCTTTTCTCCTTTGCTTCCTGGGGCTTTTGTTAGTCGGGGAAATGGGCAACCGCCTCTCCCCGATCCGGCAGGACTTTTACTCCCAAGTTAAAACGTCCCTTGTCTTGGGGAATGTTTCTTTTAAAAAAGGGCAGTTGAAATCCTTTGTTAATTTTATTTTCGATCACCTCCCTGATACACACAGGGAGGATTTTAATTCTGTTCCGTTTTGGGGTAAAGTTGGGAGACTGTTATACGATTTACAAGTTAAGGGGAATTTTAGGGTGGGACATTTCTTTCCTCTCTTTCATTCTATTTTTACATTATTTAATAAAAAGCGGGAATGCTTGGGACCCAGTTCTCCTACCCCTCATTCCGATTCCCCCGTTCCTACCCCCGCTTCCCCTAAGGGTGGATCGGGTGACAGACCCTGCCGCACTGAGGCACAGGGCTGCTGCCGACTCCCTGCTGTTCCCCAATCCACCCTGTCCCTCTCTCATGCTGGGACTGGCCATCCCAGTATGGGCCATTCCGAGTCCCGTGTCCCGCTCCCCAATTCTCCCTGTTCAAACCCCTTTTGTTCTATAGACAAACCTTGTCCCCATAAGGGACAAGAGGGACAAAATGGCGCCGGCCACATGGCCGAGTCGCCTTCAGACAAGACAGAAAATGGCCTCCCAAGACACCTTGTTCCCGCCATCACTCAGCCACTCCCACCTCCACCACCTCGTTCGTCGGGTGCCGCCCCTGTGTCGGGTCCCCCCCCCCCCTCCTCCAGCGTCGATCGCCCCGGCGTCGGGATCCACCCCTCTGGCCCCTGAGACCGCACCCCCGGTGGGAGGGACCTGCCCACCCAATGACCCCGCCCCAGTGGGTGGGACCCCCGGGGGGGAGGGCCACGCCTCGGTGGGTGGGCCCGGACGCCCCTCCCCCTCTCCAGCCACTCCCGGTTCCCACGCCACCGGCACCGGAAGTCGGCCTGACCGGAAGCAGGCCATCTTGGCCTGCCGGGCCTCTCGTCACCGGGGCCCCTCGGTCAGGGAGAGGCTCAGGGCCCTAGCCCGTCCTGCCTCATCCTCCTCGGAGGATGAGGACAGCGACAGCCCCCAGCCCGCACATCGGCCGGGGAAAGGGTGGGCCCGGATAAGGGAGAAGGCGATCGAAGAGGGGGATGTGGAGTTCGCTAAGGACTTGGAACTCTTTGCGGCACCCGTGACTCGGGGTAGAGGGGGAAGGCCACGGTGGGACCAGCTGCCTTACGTTGAGATTAAAGAGCTCCGTAAGGCAGCAAAAGATTACGGGAGAGACTCGCCATTTTTTAAGAATGTTTTGGACCTTACCTTTTCTGGACATACACTTGTTCCCCACGACCTCCGGTACATTGCGAAATCGCTGTTTACACCGACTGAACTGTTACTGTGGGAGGTCCAGTGGAAAAAGTTACTAAAACCTCTCCTCAAAAAGTACAGCCTGGCAGCCACACTAGGAGAGGGAGAGGAAGGACTTGAAGCTTTGGCGGGGGAGGGCGATCTGAGCAGGCCAGAGGACCAGATTTTGCTGCCACTGGACCTTCTCAATGACATCAGAGAGGCTGCTCGGATTGCTCTCCTAAAAATACCAGATGGGGGGAAACCCCTCCAAAGCTTTTCTAACATAATACAAGCACCTAACGAGTCTTTTATCAAGTTCGTTGACCGCCTGCGGGAGGCGATCGACAGACAGATCGACAATCCGGCTGCAAGAGAGGAGCTCCTGCGTAAGATGGCCTTTACCAACGCGGCCGAGGAGACAAAGAAAATCTTACGCACGTTGCCTCAGGACCCCGAGCCGACCATCGCTAAAATGGTGGAAGCCTGCGCCAAAGCGACGTCGACCGAAACCACCGTCGCCTTGGCCGTGAGTAAGGGAGTGGGGGAGGCGATGCTCAATATGAACACTATACGGTGTTTTGGGTGCGGTCAGATGGGGCACATTCAAGCCAATTGTCCCCACTGGCCCCCCGACCGTTATTACCATCAATATGCTCCCTCCCCAAGACCAGCTCCCAGGAACCCCCCGCCACAGCCCTATCCACCGGCGGGAAACGGGCCGCGGAGCGCGAGGAGGGGCCACGCGAGGACACCAAGTGGCCCCTCACGGCGCCCTGGCCTCCCTACCATCCGGGAGGACCAGTGGCCCAGTGGCCAGTTTCAGCGGATTGGCGGAGCCCAGAGGATGGACTCCGCCTCTTCCGAAGGACAGACAATCTAGATGCTGGCCGCCGCCGGGTCCTCTCCAGCTCAGTCAACGTCACCTTTAGGGACGAGGACCTGGTACACGTCTCTGCAGGGTTCCTGGAGCCCCCTTACTCCAGCCATAATACCACCGTCCTTATACTTGGCGATAGCAGGCACACACCCCTGGAACTTGACATCTTTCCAGAAGTGGTGTGCTTTCCACCGGGGTTCGAGGTAACGGTCTCCGTTACGTGTCACAGCCCGCCATTCACGCTGGAGAAGGGAGTTCCTCTCGCCCTAATGTATATTTTGGACAGCACAGCCGACGAACTCGATCAGGACCGGGGTGGGGGGGACAAATATGTCTTCCTCACCCAAAATGTATGCCGAGAAAGACCATTAATCGATACCATCATCTCTCAGCAGGGGAAGTCCATCTCACTCAAACTGATGGCAGACACTGGAGCAGATGTCACCATCATTCCCAGGGCAAAGTGGCCTCGCGACTGGGAGTTGGTGTCCCCTTGTGGCACTATCTCTGGAGTGGGTGGAGCGGTCAATTCCCTTCGTAGCCGACATCTGGTAAGCGTGGAGGGCCCGGAGGGACAAATAGCCACGGTGAGACCCTTTGTCGTCTCATCGAATATTATGCTGTTGGGAAGGGATGTTTTGTCCCAGTGGGGTGCCCGTCTGGACATTCCTTGCCCTGCGTGGGATTTTTAGTATGGGCCACTGCGGAGCGCACCTCCCCACCGCTGAATTGGAAAACTGATGATCCGGTGTGGGTAGACCAGTGGCCCCTTCCAGAAGAAAAATTAATAGCGCTCAACAACTTGGTAGAGGAGCAGGTACGCCAGGGGCATTTAATACCTTCCACCAGTCCCTGGAACACACCTGTCTTTGTAATAAAGAAACCTGGCAAAGACAGATGGCGCCTGATCCAAGACCTGCGCAGGGTCAACGAAGTCATCGAGGACATGGGCCCACTCCAACCTGGCCTTCCCTCCCCTTCCATGCTCCCCCGGGATTGGCAGCTCGCAGTCATCGATATCAAGGACTGCTTTTTTAACATCCCACTTTATCCTGGAGATGCTCCCAGGTTCGCCTTCTCCGTCCCCTCCATCAATCGGGCGGAGCCTTACAAGCGCTATCAGTGGACCACTTTGCCTCAGGGAATGAAAAATTCTCCAGTGTTGTGCCAGACGTTTGTAGCGCAAGTTTTATCCCCGATTCGGAGACTGTTTCCAGAGGCCGTCATCCTACATTACATGGATGACGTGCTTATCTGTGCAGAAACATCCTCATACTTAAAGACTGTGTTAACAAAGACTGTAAAAGCCATTAGAGCTGCAGGATTTGAAATCGCAGAGGAGAAAATTCAGCTGACGGCCCCATGGAAATACCTTGGATTCACCATCACGGGAAGGACCATCGTACCCCAGTCCGTCACCATCAAGGACCAGCCGAAGACACTGCGGGACCTGCAACAGATCTGTGGCACCATCACCTGGATCCGACCTCTCCTGGGACTCACGACGGAGGAGCTGGCACCCCTCTTCAACCTCCTGCGGGGAGACGGTAACCTGGCTTCTCCGCGAGAGCTGACACCTGCCGCTAAAGGAGCCCTGGAGAGAGTCGCAGATGCCATCAGGTCCCGCCAGGCTCATCGGGTCGATCGGTCGCTTCCCCTGGACCTTGCCATCCTGGGTAAGTGTCCCAACTTCCATGGGTTGCTATTCCAGTGGGATGCTGGGCGGAAGGACCCACTCCTTATCATCGAGTGGTTGTTCCTTCCGCACCAGCCCTCCAAAACGATCTCTACTCCCGCAGAATTGATGGCAAAACTTATTATCAAGGCACGGCACCGTCTCCGGACCCTTGCAGGGTGTGACCCGACATGCATTTACTTACCCTTAAATCTGGAACAATTGGAATCATTGCTCCAAACAAATGAAGATCTGCAAATTTCAATTGATAGTTATCCTGGCCAAATTTCGATCCATTATCCTAAACACAAATTGTTTAAAGATACTCTATATCTGGCTCCAAAATCATTCAAAAGTAAAATACCAATTAAAGGTGCTCTCACGCTGTTCACCGACGGGTCGGGAAGATCCCACAAGTCGGTGATCACTTGGAAGGACCCAGATAGTCAGAAGTGGGAGTCTGACATCCAAATAGTTGAGGGTTCCCCCCAGATCGCAGAACTTGCTGCAGTTGTGAGAGCATTTAAAAAATTTCAACAACCATTTAATTTGGTGACAGATTCGGCTTATGTCGCCGGGATAGCCGAGCGGGCTGAACATGCCTTGCTCAAAGAAGTCAAAAACGAGAAATTATTTCAGCTGCTCTCAGATCTTATTTGGCTTATCTCCCACCGGGAGCAACTGTTTCACATAATGCATGTCCGAGCTCACACAGACCTGCCTGGCCCAATTGCCGAGGGCAACCGGAGAGCGGACCAACTCGCCATGCCTGCCACATTCACTGCACCTGCACTTTCTACAAACTTGCCAGACACCTTTGCACAGGCGAAGCTGAGCCACGCGTTCTTTCACCAAAATGCGCCTGCGCTCACTCGCCAATTCAAACTATCTCTATCACAAGCCAAATCCATCGTTGCCACATGCCCAAGCTGCCAGACTTTTGCTCTACCATCGTTACCCACTGGGGTCAACCCCCGAGGTCTGGGAGCATTGGAGCTGTGGCAGACAGATGTTACTCACTATAACCCATTCGGACGACTTAAATACATGCACGTGTCCGTCGACACCTTCTCAGGCGCCGTTTTTGCTTCTCTCCACACTGGAGAGAAGACCCGGGATGTCATTAAGCACCTCTTCATGGCCTTTTCCACCCTCGGGGTGCCTAAGGCCATCAAGACGGACAATGGGCCAGGCTTTACATCAGCCCGGTTCAACCACTTCCTCCAACAATGGGGGATCGCCCACACCACTGGCATCCCCCATAATCCAACAGGACAGGCTATTGTGGAGAGGACCCACAAAGAACTTAAAAAACTCATTGAACAACAGCATGATGCCGCTCTAGTGATGACCCCTGTGGAAAGAGTCTGTAAAGCACTTTATGTATTAAACTTCCTCAACTGCTCAGAAAAAGAGCCTGACCCTCCTGTACTTAGGCACTTTTTTAACAATACACGGGCACACTTAAAAGAGCGGCCTCCGGTGCTCATCCGGGACCCTGAGACTAAGCAGATCAGCGGCCCGTACCCACTCATCACTTGGGGGAGAGGGTACGCTTGTGTTTCAACAGGCCAAGGTCCAAAATGGGTCCCGGGGAAAAACATCAAGCCGTTTTTAGAAGACAGCACCATCGCCGATCCTCCCACCAGAACTACAACAACGCCTACCTCATTGCCACCAGACTCCGCAGTCGCCTGGTGCCGACGAAAAAAGAAGATGTCACAACGGACACCCAACATCGTGCTAAGAACTCTGCTTACCAGACGCTACCTTCCCCCACCAATCAATGACTCCCCTCAAACTCCATCCCCTCCTGTTCCCTTCCCCTTACCCACTTACCTTACCCGCCGTCCCTTTGCCCCTGATTGCCTACCCCACAATTCATTTTAGTCCTTTTCTTAATAAGAAAAGGGGGAGCTGGGGGAAAATCACAGTATAAGTTTTATATTAAATGTTTTTGTTACAGCGAGCCTCAAGAGATGGCCGCCCAAAGAACATCCACCAACAACCCACAAGAGTGGACGCCCCAACGTATCCGGCTGGCCGCAAGCCTCACACTTCTGATCATCATGTGGCTGCAGGCGGCGGACGGCTGGATTGTGCCACAGCCGAAGGAAAACGTCTGGGTAACGCTGGCAAAGTCCTTGCAGCAAGAGAACTTCTGTTTGGCCATGGGCAATGTGGACAACCCGTTGTCCACATGCCTGGTGGGGGTCCCTCTGGTAGCCGACGATTGGCCGGTTTCCAACTCAGACCTGCTCCGAACCACGGGCAGGAGACCTAACCCGGTCGACACTTGGGACGCGTGGACGAAAATATTGCCAAATTCAAAAGAGGAGCCCCAAGAATTGGATCTGTTGGGGTCCTCTCCTGCCACTTACTGTGTAAAGTTTTATTTTAAGAGGCCAAGTCAGAATTGGCATGGGATTGACTTGGCCAAAAACACCTACAGAAAAGATGTTACGCCATTGAACAAAAAATACAATTCGGCTATATACTATACAAGTCCAATTATCTCTGTTTCCTCCATTCATCCCAAGTCGTTGCCCCGGGGGATGTTTCTTGTCTGTGGGGACAGAGTATGGTCAGGCATCCCATCTCGGCTCCAGGGAGGACCGTGTAGCCTTGGCAAGCTTACTACCCTCACTCCAAATAAAACCCAAATTACGGATTGGAAGAAAGAGAGACAATTGGCCAGACGAAAAAGATCATACGACCAATTTGATCAAAATTGCGATGACAAAATTTACAATTGGGGAAAAACAAAGAGGGTTGCCGCTTCCATTTTTCTACCGTGGTATGCGGTTGCTAAAGCCCTCGGTGAGCTTTCTCACCTGGAGTGCTGGATAGCGAAGCATGCCAACGCATCGTCTGCCGCCCTCTCCGATCTCTTGGTGGATGAACAGACCACCAGGCAAGCCACCCTCCAAAATCGGGCGGCAATAGACTTTCTGCTGTTAGCCCATGGCCACAGCTGTGAGGACTTTGAAGGACTGTGCTGTTTCAACTTGACATCGAGAAGCAAATCTATTCAAGCCAGCATCCAGCAGATCCAGACGCAAGTACAGCACCTACAAACTGAGACTTCGGCTGTGGACCCTGCAACCAAGTTGCTATCTGAATGGGGCGTCCCGGGATGGGCAGCCTCGATTGTTAGAGGACTTTTATGGATTTTAGTTATCGTTCTTATTATTTTTATTGCTTTAGCGATCTTTAAGAAGATGTTAGTTAAAACTCTAGGGAATGTTTATTTAATTAATAAAGAAGGGGGAGATGTGGTAGGGGACTTGGGAAAAGCCCCCCCGAATATGCCTTGGGAGGAGGCTGTTGTATAAATTCCCGCCTCCAAGCTGCCCATCGAATCTACCACTCCCCTTATGTTATGTAACTGTCAGTTATGTCCATCTTTATGTCAATCATTTTTGTACTTGCCTTTAGTTCCAGAATGTTCCTAAGTTCTCTGTCTGTAATTGGCTCTTCCCCGGTTATCGCCCCCTTCCCTCATCCCCATTTGCTGTACCCCAATTATTCCATCCCAACTCCTCCTCCGAACCCCATTCCTACTGGACCCTTTGTACCCTGTCCCTCCTATTTGCCACCTGTTATAAGCCCCACCCCGCCCCTTATTCGGGGCTCTCGGAGCCTGCTCCCTTGCCGAGCGGACGGGTCGCGGATCCTCCCTGACACCCAGCCCTCAGCGAATAAAGCAGCGTCCGAGAGACGACCTGCCGTGGTGTACGCATTCTTATTACCACCGTATCGGCGGAGCCTCCGTACCGGAGAGCCGCGCCTAGATACATTCAGCTACTGTCAAGAGCATTCTAATTAATAGTATATTTAAAACTTATCAATGGATAGCATAAATGAACAGTCTTGCAAAGAGATAAGGCATTTTAAACCTTTACTTTTTAAGAAGAATACTAAAGTGAAAGTCTGCTTTATTTCCTTGTACTCTACAGAATTTGCTGCCTAACAGCTGAGCTTCAAAAACAGGGATATCTAAGTACTAAGACAATAGAAAATTAGGATTTTCCCCCAGTTTATCACAGTAAAAATAGTTTTGGATTGCATTGCACAATACCACAGGTCTGTACTGAACTGACAGTACAGTGTTTCTGAAATGAGTACAAAAGTCAAAATTGTGCAACAAACAACATCTTTTTATTTATTTAGGACCAGTGAGTGTTTCAGTGCACTTGCAAATCTTAGCTGGAAAGTCATGTGGAGTGGAGAGGTCATGCAAAGGAAATGGGGGAAAAGGAAAATTAAAGGGCTGAGTGAGGAGAAAACTGAAGAGGAAGAGGAATCCTCCTCTGCACATCAACCACCTCCCTGCATCAGGACCTAGTCAACTTTTAATTCCACCTCAGGCATTCCTCTTCATAAGGACTGAAGCTTTCAACACCGGAACTCAGAGTAAAGTGAGCACAAGTTTTCTGAATAAAGAATTTTAGCTCCAAAGGGCATTTCTGTGTTAATTTTCACTATGTGCATTGGTACGAGTATTAATAAGAAAAAAAGGATTAGGCTTTTATTTAGACTGTTAAACATTAATTAAAGTAACAATAAAGCTTTCATTTCAAATACAAGAGATACTGTTCCCTTTTGCACCAACATTTTGAGTGTGGTACTATCAAAAGAGAAGATTTCTGTCTGTTGGATATAAACTAAACCAAAGCAGAGCAAAATGAAATTTAATTAGATTTTATTAATAAAAAACAAACTATTTTTTCAATTTCAAATTTCTGTTGTAATGATCCCCCCTCCTCCATTTTTTTAAATGTCATCACTAATTCTGTAATTGTGTCATGCCATCACAAAGACATCCATTTAATCAAAAGCCTTCTGAACCTGGGACACTGCTAGTCAATATGTAGTAAACAACCCATGTCTTCCAATCTAAAGTGGGGACACTGTGTTCCAGAGAGATCCATTGATCTCAAATGGCAGAGTTAGTCTTCTTTTGTGAAAAGAATCTTTCAAATAAAGCTACTTGAGTGTTTGAAGGTGTGAGCACTTTGATGTTTCAAAGCCTCAATTATTTAGGTACCACAGAGCTGAGCATTGTGTATCTGCCAATGTCTCCTTTAAAAAGCTCAGATGGCTAAGATGTCATGTTCTTTTCAAAGTCTTCTGGTGACTGAAATTAAGCGAAAAGCTCTTTCATTTCAGTGACTCCTAAGACTCTCTCAGCATCCACTCTGTTGTGCTTCAGCATGACACCATTAAATGCTTGCTTGCAATTTGAGTACACTGTCAACAGAGCAGATGTATTCTAACTAAGGAAGTGGTATTTATGTTGATAGACTTGTAAAAGAAAAACAAACAAACAACCCTCCCCCCTCCAGCTTCTGGTGTATTAAGGGATAAGATTCAAGTGCCTGGGTGAAAAGCAGTTTTACTCATACCGCCACCTTTAATAATTAATTTGGTTTTGTCACCAGGATTGTGTAAAAGCAAGTGTTTACCTCTCCTCAATTTACTACAGTTGAGGAGAGAATAATCCCATCAGTGGTGCATCATGCTGCTTTCTCTTACTATTAACCTGTTATTATTTCTACAAAGACTTCTGCACTGAGCTGAATTATGGTACTTCAGCAAGATCTGGCCCCCTGAGCAAAATGTGGTATCCAGACAACAATGAGATCACCCTTTAAATTAAATGGGTGAATAAAAGCAGTTAGTTGAGAGAGGTAAGGAACAATTTACTGGTGGTGTAAGTGTGAAGACACAGGTTGAACTGAACTTTTAGGCTTATAACTGAGGTATTTAGGCTAGAATACTTTAGATAAATTATTTTCTGCTACTTTTTTACCTGCTGGAAAACTACAGGAACCTTCAGAGTGATTGAGATCTAAGCAGAGTAAATTGTCATTTCAGGACATCTATTTTTCTATTTGGTCATATAAATGGACTAAGGTACTAAATAAATTGTCTTAATTAAGAACCTAAATTTCAAAGAAATTAATATTTGCTTTTGTTTCTGTTCATGAAATAGGATGTGTTTTCCTTGATTAAAATGAGGAAATAACATGAAGAAAGGAGTAAAAGACAGGTGACAGAGTTAAAGGTATAAGAGGTGGAAGAGGTAAGATGACCCACATCAAGGTCATCATAGTTCTTTAGGTTTGTTTTGGTCAGAAAAAAACAGTAGATCTGAAAAGACAGATTATTCAGTCACTCCTGTCGCAGGATTTTTGGTATTTTTCTTTGAAACATCTTGTGAACAGCCACTGAATGGACCACCTAAGTATTTGGTTTACATGGCAAGACTTTGGTAGTGCAGGAGCCATAGGAAGGGTATCTCTGAGGAGCTGCCAGAAGCTTCCCCCCTGTCCAGTCGAGCCAATGCCAGCTGGCTCCACAGGTGGATCCACCAAGCCCACCAGTGAAAGTGGTAACCTTCAGGACACATTTTTAAGAAAGGGATAAAAAACCCTTTGAAATGGTAACTACAGCCAGAGAGAGAAGTGAGAGAAGTAGCCCCGCAGACAGCCAGGGCAGTGCAGAATGAGGGGCAGGAGCTGCTCCAGGCTCTGGAGCTCAGATTCCCCTGCAGCCCCTGGAGCAGCCCATGGTGAGGCAGCTGTGCCCCTGCAGCCAGGGAGGGCACGGGGGAGCAGAGATCCACCTCAGCCCCTGGGGGAGCCCAGGATGGAGTCCAGGCTGGAGGGGGATGCCCAAAGGAGGCTGTGACCCCATGGGAATCCTGTTCTGGAACGGGATCCCAGCAGGACCTGTGACACCAAGGAGAGAGGAGCTCAGGTTGGAGCAGGATTGCTGCCAGGACTTGTGACCGCATGGCAAGGACCGCCACTGGAGCAGCCTGTTCCTGAAGGACTGACCTTGTGGAACAGACCTGTGCTGGAGCAGTGATGAAGAACTGCAGCCTGTGGGAAGGACCCACAATGGAGCAATTCATGCAGGACTTTCTCCCATGGGATCTGGGGAGGATGCAAAGAGTCCTCCATCCCTGCTGAGGAAGCAGCAGCAGTCTGTGATGGACAGACCACAGCCTCCATTCCTTGTTCCCTTGTGCCACTGGGAGGGAAACAGAGGGGAAATGAGGAATGAAATTGAGCCCAGGAAGAAGAGACAGGTTGTGTGAAAGTGTTATAAATGAGAATTTATTCAGCCAGATTAAAAATAAAAATAATTTTGTTAGCGGTCAAATTCTATCTAGCCAGCCACAAGGAAAGAACAGAGCCAAGCCTGAGGTCGACCCTGGGTGTGCAACAAGCAGTCAGCCTCAGCAGAGGTTTTCCCCTATGCCCACACACCTCCATCCTGGCACAGGCGGTTTTTTTTATAGGGAAAATTCCGCTTGAGGCCAAGATTTCAGCAATCAGTCTTTTCTTCTATTCAGAGTCTATAGGTTAATGAGATTTTCTTTTTTGGTGATGAGGAGGAATAATTCAGCGTCTGGAGTGAATCCCTGATGAGATTTACAGGAACGCTGCATTCACATATATCGGTCTGAGGATTTCCATGATATCCATCTTGGGCTGTTTATGCGATGATCAGCACCTGATGATCAACACCTGGAGTCCCATGGAGTCTCTCGACATGGCCCATTTCCTGGCCAAGCCACATCCTTTTACTTGTAAATCAATTTCCAATATACACCCAGTCTTGCCTGCAAAGGTGGGGGGGAACTAATACAAACGGGCATAATCTAACAAGTATCCAATATTACATATTTCATACAAGGGATGGCGCGAATTGTATTTATTACACATAACAAAAGTGTTTACAGCATTTTAGGTTTTTAATCACTGTTCTACCCTGATTTGCTTGGAAATAAATGAAATTAATTTTACCTAAATTGAGTCTGTTTTGTTTGTGACAGTAACTGATGAGTGATCTCCTCCTGTCCTTATCTCAGCCTGAGAGCTTTTTGTTATGTTTTCTTTCCATTATCCAACCAAAAAGAGGAGTAATAGAGTGGCTTTGGCGGACACTGGGGATCCAGGCAGGGGTAACAATTTTGTCGTGCAGGCCAGAGAGCTGCCCTCTCCTGATGTCATATCAGCACTCTATTTCCACACTCAGGGCTCTTCACTTCTGTTCTCAATAAGTACTTGGTTTGTGGGTGGAGAACTGAGGTTTAAAGCATGAAGCTGCAGGGTTGCAGCTTGACATCTGAGCACAGATGTATGGAAAGACAGATATTTATATTCATTGCAAAAAAACTACTATCTGTTGACATTTTTAAGAGTACTTACCTCCTATTCTCCCATGTAAATACAAATTACTTTTGCTTTTCTTTTTTTTCTAAACTTCTCCCAAGAGAAGAACAATGTCTACAGATGCAGAATTCAGACCACAAACTGTGAAGTTATTAGATCCCATTTTCTTGCAATAAAGATCTTTCAGCTTCAGGCATGGACACCTAGGATGTGGCTGCACAATTACTGGGTGTGGAGGTTTTCAATGGAAAAGGCTAAAGTCAACTGAGAATTGCAGAATACACTAGGGACACTGTAGGAATTAGAACCCTCACATAAGAGACTTTGAACTTCCCTGCAACTTTAAAATAAATTGCTTTTATTTCATTATTTCTCCACCATCTTCAGCTAAAGAACATAGAAACTTCTAGCCGTGCTGACTATTATGCTCTGAGCTTTGCTGTGGGTAGCTGAAAAGTCTGATGTTTTTGTTTACCTTTTCCTTATTTTTATTGAAAACATATAACTTGCAGTACGTAGCCATTTTTTTTCTTGTTTTGCTCTGCAGTCCTGACCATTTTTCCTCCTTTATTTTAAGACCAAGATCTGGCTGTATTTTCTGTTCAATCAGCCTCGTAACAGTATTTAACCGCATGACTTTGAGAGAATTAACACACCTTTCAGAAAACTGTGTCCTAGTTTACCAGGCAAACAGAAAGTAACATAACAATTTAGAAATTATTCAATTTGTATTAGTTTCTCAGTTTAACTAGCTGTAGAGAAGTTACTTCTACTTGAAAACACAAACTGGGGTTTCAAATTAGCTCAGCTTCTTCCTGATATATTAGGTAGAACGAGACACCATGACTGACTTCCCTGAAATCTCAGGGAGTACATGGTGGATGACAATTAGAAAGATAGATGTACACTGCAAGTTGCTCCAAGACCTTATGCTGATCAGCCTTATTAATTACCACTGCTTTGCATTGCACAGACATGTAGGTAGTCACACCATTATGAAGCAAGTTAGATGTGCTCACTAAACTGGGTGCATGAAATGCCTCATTTCAGTGTACTTCTCTTAAAAAAATATTGAGTTGAGAACGCAGACATACCTGTTGTCTCCTAGAAGAATAGAAAAAGCCATACCTTTGTTAGTGACATAAAGCAGCAAGTCAAAATATTTTTAAATTACTTTTTAGTTGAATTTTAAAATATAAGGTGGGGACAGAGAGAGACAAATGAGCAGAAAGATTAAAAAAAAAAGAGAAAACATAGGAAATAATAGTAATAATAAAATCCAAGCTAATTAATAAGATAAACTAAATTTAATTTTTCTAACTTAATAAAACATAGTCTTTGATGGTCTATGAAGTCTAATATACCATCAATTATGTTCCAAAAAAATTTCTGGAGCGAACTTTTTTAAGTGAGAAGTAAATAAATTATGAGTTTGTCTTTTAAAATGTGTTTTATTATGCCATTACTTCAAATAATGTCAGTAACTTGGTACCACTTTGAATGGTTATGGAACATTTGTAATTCAAGGGGGTGTGATTATCAGTGTATATTCTGGTATAAAAAAGACTTTAGCCAGATTACTTTTTATCAGCTCATGAATTTAGATACAGTTCCCTTAGCTCCATAACACAGCTGTCTGAGGGTAGATATATGCAGTCCTTCAGACTGGCTGCCCCTGAAAACTTGTAGTGTGATCCTTGATAGGTTGCATTGGGAGGAACTCTACTGGTTCATGGGTACAGATATTTTAATAGAAAGAAAAAAATAAAAAAAGCAGAACTGAGAACTGAGAGTCAGCCAACCATATCATAAGCTGAGATCTGCTTTTGAGTCTCATCCTGTGGACAAAATGTGCTGGTCAATCACCTAAAGCCATTCAGTAAATTTAATGCAGATTTTAACTTCTTACCCAAACAAACAAAACCTGTATTCTGTCTGACATGAAACCATTAATTTAAATGACAAATTCTTTCTTTACACTTAATGTGTTTGCATTTAGATTCTAAAGCCATTTGCGAAGTGGGGAGCAGGGGCAGAAGCAAAGGTTGGCAAAATTCATAGTGCCAGCAATTTTCCATCCATTGAAGATTAAATGCAGCACATTCTGAATATACCTACATGACTATCACACACAGCACAATAACGCAGTCACTTCAAATGATTTAATTGGCAAGCTGCATGACTCTGAAAAATGCCCAAGGAATAATGCAGAAGTTACTTGTGTGAACTTGGTCAAATGGTTTTTAAAAGATTACAAAAAAAAGCCTACTTATGAAGGAAGACACAAGTCATGTTTCTGGTTAATGTAGATTAGAGTTTGTAATATAATGTATATATTTCTGTCAGGACAGAGCTGAATGCAGGCACAACTTACTGACTGATCTATTGAAGTTGGACTTTGTCAGCTGAATGCTGTGAGTAAAAGACTCCCTTATTAGACACAGATGAAAATTAGGAACTAAAGCGCAGAGTCTAGGGAAAAAGAAATAGACTAGAATTTATTTCAGCAGAGTAAATAAGTTTAGGAAATATCAGAGCACTATGAAGTGAGAGAAAGGAAAGTTTTAACAGTTCCTTGCAGTCCTGAGCAGCCTCCGCTGCTGTACAATATTGACCACATTCACAGGAGATTTTGAGAGGTCATTTACTCAGGATTCTGGGAGCTAGCTTGGACATAGCTTCATGTCAATGAGGACTATAAAGCTTAGAGTGTTTTAAATGAAAGGAGGAAAGAAGTAGAACACAAGCTTATTCCCTTCTGTCCTGACCTGGGTGGAAAAAGTTGTAAAAGAGCTCCTCAGTTCGAGTTCTCACGGAAAGGTAGAGCTGGTTTAAGGTACTGTAGTGCAGAGAGGGTATAATGATCTGTAGTTACTGTTGAGTGTAAAGGGTTTAACGAGATTATTAGGGTCTCCAGTTTTTTGATAAGTGCAATAATACATGTTGAGGAGAACTGACCCTTTGGGGCAAGACTTGTAAACTGGCATCTTGTTGTCTGTTGGGAGTCTCAGTGTGTATCTCAGAAAACTTTATAATTCAATCCCCTGCTGTTAAGTGTTATTAAACTTAAAAAACATGTTGTATGTCATCTATTTTGTATCAGGTGAGTATAAAATTGTGCTGATGCTAAATGCCTGGAATATTTTAACTACAGCTTGCAAGGATCCACAGAATTGATGGATTCCCAGTCCAAACATTGCACTGATGTTGTATAAGATAAATAGAATATGTAAAATAATTAAAACAAAAAATGTTTGGGAGGTTTATTGTCACAGCTTGGAGTTTGTTTTGATTTGGTTCATGTTTTGGGTTTCTTCATCTGGTTTGTTGCTTTGTTTGTCTTTGTTTTTGTTTTTGTTTTTGTTTTTTGTTTTTGGTTTTGGTTTTTGGTTTTGGTTTTTTTGTTGGTTTTTGTTTTTGTTTTTGTTTTTGTTTTTGTTTTTGTTTTTGTTTTCTTTTTTTGTTTTTTGTTTTTGTTTTTATTTTTATTTTTGTTTTTTTTTTATGTGTTTGTGTTTGTGTTTGTTTGTTTGTTTTTTGTTTTTTTTTTTTAATTAGGGTAGAAAACCTTCTAAAGTTGTAAGGAAGAAGACCCTCACTTAGCTGGAATCCATGGAGAAAGATGAGTTTGAAGTCCAGCAAATACAGAGCAACTTTTCCCCTGTTCTTTGTCCTCTAAGACCCATCTTGTAGCAGCAGTAAAAGAAATAATACAAACCAGGGTGTAGTTTATGTGTTGTTGTTACAGAATTTTGTGAATGTAAAGTGCTATGCAGGTGCTGTTATTAGTATTATCAGGCGAGTTTCTCCTTGCATAAAGGAGAAAAATTGCATCAATATAATTGCTGTGTCCTGAGTCACTGGGGTTTTTTAATTAGTATGCTAAGACTAGAATTTTATATAAAGTACTGGGACCTTTATGAGTGTATCCACCTTTACAGTGGCTTATCCACATATTTTGACCAGTTTATAAACTCTTATCTTAGCATTTGCATTTATGCATCTTGAGTTTGGTGTGTCTCAACTTTTCCTTTTTCCTTTTATTTTTTGAAATATTTTCCTCATACAGAATGTATTTTAATACAGGCTTAAATGTAAGCATAGACTGATATCCCATTTCTACCAGTGAGATTTAGGCATTTTCCTAAAATTTAGTATTTTAATGAAGAAAAGTGATCAACAAAAAATACAACATCCCAGCTACTTAATGAAGCTAAGTAAAATAGTATCAGAGTAGAATTCCTCATCCATTAATTCTATTCACTTGCAAATGACAGAATAAATAATATTAAATCAAATACATGCTTCTTTTTTCTTCAAAGGTAACTTGATGAAATCTGTAATGTACAATTAGTGAAGATAGGAGGATAAGAGGTACTTTGATATAATACTAAAACATGAGAAATTAATATTAATTTCCCTTGTAAGTACTAGCTCAAATGCTGATTGCTTTTCAGCAGCGTTTTTTGGTTTTGGGTTGTTTTGTTTGGGGTTTTTTTTTGGTATGTTTTGTTTTGTTTTGTTTTGTTTTGTTTTGTTTTGTTTTGTTTTTGTTTTGGGGTTTGGTTTTTTTGTGGTTTTTTTTTTTGTTGTTGCATTCATAGGGTTTTTCAATTTATTTGTTTCTTTGTTTTATTGTTTTTTTCAAGTGATGCATTGACTGAAACACAAGGAAGTCAAGTGATAGCCCAGGTTTGCCTTCCAGTGAACAAAGGTGTGGACCTCTTAAATGAGCAACTGTAGATAACCTTAGCCATTAAACATCAAATGAGCCCTTTCATTTTGTTAAACACTGAGTGTAGCCATAGTTAAATGACAAGAAGATACTACTGTGTCTCAGCACTGATTGGCAGCAGGCATCATTATTCTGGCGAGGATCTTCAGGAAGACATCACTTTGTTACAATTCTGGCAGGTTTGAATGGGATTATTTCAGATTGGTTTACCAATAACTGTCATGACCAAAATCTCAACACAATAAGAATTCATCACTGGTGCCAATCACACACTTTGTGCCAGACACCATTCCTATCCCAGATAGTCTTTATCCTCACTAATGCTGCAAACAGAATCACCAGGCCAGAGGGGTGAGGAGAAACAAATGGTGCAAACCACCAAGAGCAAGACTGTAGTTTCCCCTGGCATTTAGGGGAAGGCCTAAGTGTTTTGTTCTGGAGAACCACCATTTCACTGCATCATGCTGCCTGTGGCACTGAAAAGATCTGAATAGAGCAAGAAAAAGCAATAATCTCAAATACAGATTACTGCAATGATTCATGTTGATTGAATGGACAAATACCTAGGTACATCAATTTTTGGTAATAATACAAAAATATTACCAAATAATAATTTGGTCCAGGGCCCTGTGGTCACCATATTTGAGCACTAACTGGGGGGTAGGAAAATATAAGAAATTAAGTCACAGAGGGAATAAATGTAATTTCCAAGGTCTTATGGAAGTTTTCTGTTGAAACAGATTTTGAAATATATATGTTGCTGCCATGCCAGAGCAGCAACAACCATTAGATACATTCCAGAAAAGTGACAAACTTACATGTAAGGTCAAACTGAAGCTACAATGAAAGTGGAGTCTATTCATCATGGAAGTAGCTGGAATATAAATTACCTTAAGAAAGCATTGACTGTACTTCAGTCCTACATGCCATAATAAACATAGAAAATAAGATTTTGATCTATAGAAAAAGAATAAAGGAAACATGGGAAAAAATTGTATTGGTATTGGGGACACATTGTTTCCAATATACACTTTCTGAATCCAGACATTATAGGGATGATATGGATCAATACTACCTGGTTTCCACCAGAGCTGCTTAACCATCTGATTTTCCATTAGCTTCACCTTGTGAAGAGGGTTTTTTCCTCTTCTAGGTCCTATTATAACATGACATCAACCCCAAGGTAGAAAACTATATGACTATATGCACTGACAAGTGTATATAGTACCATAGTAAAAGGATGTGATAGAGAAAAAGAAAGTTTATTGTGTACAAAAAATACTGAAAGAGAAATTTTCTTTGAGGTCCTCCAGAAATAGATAGAGCTGATGGAGATCACAGCCTCACAGATTTCCACTATCAGCAGAAGAGCCCTCATAAAAGAAATCATTGACCACATGGAAATGACACTGATTCAGCCTTCCTATTATGGCACTTCCCTTGGAAAAATTGAGAATCATCAACAAGTTTATTTCGTTAGGGCCTAGGGCTTTGAGGGACACTATATATCTCACACCTGGTTTATATATTTGTATATAAATATCTATTTCTCCTAAGAACAATAAATTGATTTGGAAAAAAAAAACTGTGGGTTTTAGATTTTTTTTCTGAGCCCTGTTTATTTCAGTCCTTCTAGCAGACAAGATGGTATAACAGTATTCACATATCACTAAGGAGCAAAAAAAGCAGGAGAAAATGAGCCAGGGGCTGAGCCTGGCAGCAAGAAAAGCAGGCCTAGTGATGGAACCAGCACCAGCCACAGGTACTGAATCCCAGACAGGTGCACAGGGATGAGACAGGTCTGAGGCTGAGCCAGAACCCCAGGTCAGCAGGTCAGGGTCAGCACTGTTAATGGCTGGGGCACAGGCATGCCTGCAGTGTAGCTCAGACAAGGAACTAAAACCTTAGAAAACGACTGCAGCTGCAAAGACAGAGGACAGAGACCCTAAATGAGTTTTCTCACAGCTTCTTCTTCTCAAAAGGAAGTAACTAGTAAATCAACAATGAGGAAAGGAAATGATTATTCTGCAATAGATTCTGCATAACCTTTTCTTTTAAGCTGCCCATGTGCCACACTAGTATGTATCACAGCAAATCATAAATTTCCTGCTCTGCTTGCTTCATTTCCTATTGCACACTTTGAAAAGTATCACATCAGCTCATCTAGAGTTGAGACATAATATACTGAAGTAATAGAATGGTAAAAATACCCAAAATTATTTTGCTATTGATGTTGTGTTGGGTGTTTTTGCTTGGTTAGGTCCTGTGTATTTATTTGCTTTGTGATAATATCCAAATTAATTTCATAATTTTGAGATAAGCACATCTGGCCACAAAAACTTGTGTACCTCAACACGTGGCTAAAACACTCTTTTTCTGGAGGAACAATCCTCTGTTTTAAAACTGATCCCAGCTCACTTCAAATGAAACCATTGCCCAAGAATGTGAAAAAAATTAAGCAATATTAGAAAATTCACAGAGTAGCAGTAAGCACAGAACTGTGAAAATAAATCCTCAGAAAGATTTCTGGTATCATCTCCTAACTAAGACTTGCTCATGATCCATTTTTCCCTTCTTCTTTTCTTCTTTCTCTTTAAACAAAAAAAAATTTATTAATGAATGCGAAAAAAGTTTGCTGGTATATATTTTGCAATGAGCTGTTAAAAATTACAGATGTAAAATATTCTTATATTTCTAAGTAGCAAGGATTTTCCTGAGACACCTAAATTAAAAAAAAAAAAAAATTCTTTTCAACTTTGAAATTATAAAAACAATGAAGAAAAAAAATCAGGCCAAATATCAATTCTTTGAAAAAATTGTTTGAACTACTAGCTAATGTTGAGAACCTTCCTTATTCACCTGAATGGATAAGCATTTATGGGATCAATTCCCATGAAATTGTAGAGAAACTACAGGGGACAACCAATATGTCTTTTCTGCTTAACCAGAAATCTTTTGGATGATTCTAGAAGAATTATCTCCTTCAGGTCTCAGCAGTAGCAATTTTTACATGCCTGCAGAGAGCCAGATTAATCAAGAGTTTTGGAGGTGAATGGATGTGAACATCACATAAAACAGTTGTCATAAGACCATCATATAAAAACATGATAAATCTGGAATACAAGATGATTTAAAATAAAAGAAGATTGTCTTTCCGTCTGAATCCAAGATAACCATCAGTCAAGTAATAGCCATGGTACTGAGGTGTATATGAGTATTATGAAGCAGGAATCTGATCATGGTACCTGAATGAGGGATAAGACAACATTTTCTAAAATCGTTGGGTTTGTTCTAGGGTCTTGTTGGTGGGTAGTCACAAGTATGGGGGCCTGGCATGTGTGAGTGACAATGATCTCAGTTCTGCATAATTTTGTTTTGTGGGATGAAAAACAGCTACAGGAGTTCTCTCCTTCATCAGGTGAAATGTTTGTGATGCACCTGTGGTGGAAGCTCTAAGGGCAGAGGAGACCTGCTGCCACCTCACTGAGCTCTGTGTAGGACATGCTTAATACTGCCTGCACAAAGGAATTTAATTCACTAATTGTGGTGATTAAAATACAGACTAGCTCTTAAAGCCAGGTCTCTCTTAAATAGTATTCTCCTAACTAGCCAATGTGTCCTTCAATGGCTCCTGATGTTAAATTCCATCAATTCAGCTGGAGAGGCATATCCCATGGTCAAAGGTGGGTTTTGTTTTCACATTTCATAGCATCAGACAATGTTTTGGGTTGAAAGGAACCTTAAGGACCATCTTGTTCCAATGCCTCTGACATGAGCAGGGATTTTTTCCACTAGACTAGGTTACTACAAATCCCATCCAACATGCCCTACAACACTCCCAGGGATGGGGCAGCTACAGCTTCTCTGGGCAACCTGTGCCAGGGCCTCACCCTCACAGAGAAGGAATTCTTCTGAATATCCAGTCTAGACCTACCCTCTTCCTTTTTATAGCCGTTGCCCATTGACTTATCAAAACATGCTCTTCCAAACTTCCTCCTTTAAACCAGGTTCCTCACACATGAGGAATTTAATCCACAGAAGCTGAGATCTGTGCCAAGCTCATATGTTTCAATTTCAGGCTCTGTAATGGCTAGATATTATGTAAAATGCTTGCTACACCACATTGCCCTCAATGCCTGGTAACAGTAAAGTAAAGGCCAAGGGTATGCCCTGCATGACTAATTTCACACAGGTAGTTAAAACCCTGGAGATCATGGTTCCAGAAGTGCCTTGTTGGGAGAAGGGATCAGATACTCAAGAAAGAAGGATAGCTTCAAACATGGTTCTATCCTCAATGTCTCTTTGCTTTTTCCTGACATGATTATAACTCTCATTAAATACACTTTCTTAATACAGTGGAAACAGTACAATGCCTATGTCCATCTGTAATAGACAGCTTATTCTATTTTAAGACCTAATACCCATGCCACTTCTGGGAAGAATCCCTCAAAAGTTTTTAAAAAACATAAAAAATTGAATGTCTACAGTCAGTTGTTACATAGTGGATTCCCCTTTAATACAGTGAGCATGCACATTTAAAAAATATTTATTATCAAATTCCCTCTCTTCCTTAGGGTCTACTGAGATCTAAAACTTCCAACATTAAGAAAGAATGTTTAATGTTGTGAAACAATTTTCCTTGTCAGTGTTTGTTGTTGGAATTATTCTAGTTATATAAGAGCTGGAGAACAAGAGAAACAGAGAAAGAGAGGCAGATGGTCAGAAGAAGGCAGGCACAGAGGCACATTTCCATAGCCTAGATGCTTATCTGTGGGACATTGGGGTTCCAGTCTCTCTTTAAATAAATTTTAATTATGTTTAGGCTGGTTTCCTGGCAACACGATCAATTGGTGTGTAGGTGTATGTGAGCCTTTTACTATTTCTTTCTGAACTTCTTGACTGTTTTAAATCCAGTGGATTTCAGAAATGATGGTTTCAGGATAGTAATGTACCCACAACAACAACAACAACAACAACAATAATAATAACAGAGAAAGCAGATGAGATAATTACAGTAGCTAGATGGAACACATAGTTTTACCATGCAAAGTCTTCACTGGGAATCAAATACAACCCTTCTCACCACCAAAGCAATTCAAAGTTGATAGAATAGAATATGGAGTTGGAAGGGACACACAAGGATCATTGAATCCAGCTCTTGGCCCTACACAGGATACCCCCACAAATCTCACTGTATGCCTGAGAACATTGTGCAAACATTTGAGCTCTGTCACATTTGGTGCTGCAGTCACTATCCCAGGAGTCTGTTCTAGTTCTCAAGCACTCTGTGGATGAAGAACTTTTTTCTAATATCCAATCTAAACCTCCCCTGACACAGCTTCAGGCAGTTCTCTGGTGTCCTGGCTCTGCCACTACAGAGCAGAGATCAGTGCCTGTCCCTCCTCCTCTCTCACAAGGAAGATGTAACTGCACTGAGTTGTCTCCTCAGTTTTGTCTTCCTCAGCTGAGCAAACCAAGCCACCTCAGCCACTCCTCACATGGATTCTCCTCAATCTCTAGTCCTCTCAAATGACAGTAAACCATCAAGACAAATTGTTTCAACATCTACTGGATAAAAACAACAGAACTTCCTGGCTTTGCAAATACTCAGCTTTTTTTAATGGCAAGGAATGCAGAAACAAAGGAATATACCCTGTCTCAAGAGTGTAGACAGCTCAGTGGCTGTTTACATTGATATTGCCACTAAGAAGCATAAACCACTACAGGTCAACCATAAAGGGATAAGAAAAAGTACTATTACAAGTAGATGTGAAGATAACAGCACATTTTAACAGAATACAGCATGAAGTCATTTAAAAAAAGAGGAACAGATCTACTGGAAACCAGCTTTAGCTGCAGTGTTTGTGACTGCCATTGGTGTATCTTCACTGTTTCCCTTTCTGGATAATCTTCCTAAATTTAATAATTTGTGTTTTTTTTTTTTTTTGCTGTAGCACAGAAAGTAATGAAATCTCTTAAATAGTCAGTTATGGAATAACCTAGAAGGTGGTGCCTACTAACAGGCACGATGCTGACAGCCTGAAGTCATATATGAGGCTTTCCAAAAGTGGAAAAATAAATGCTGCTAATGGCTACAAAGTGTATCTTGAATGCTTTTCATATTCCTTTTTCAAGTAGGACTAATAACTCTATTATTTCCACTTTTTGTTTAAAATTAATTTCAGTTCCGGATATTATATAACTGTAAGGGTTTGACCCTTAGTTTGTTTTCTACATAGTATCCAAAATATTTTTAAGGCCTTGAATATGCACAGTAGAGGGGTATTTGTTTATGTTTGTGTTCATGTACATTTATATATCTCTGTGGAGAACATGAAGCACTAAAGGATTCCAAAACCATTTGCAGGAGTTAGTATTTCTATAAAACCAGTAGTTTGACTCATTATGCAGTAGATTTTGATTGCAACCAGTATGAGAAAAGTCTTTCTTGATCCCAAAATTAAACTTTTCAGCTGGGAAAAAGATCGTTCCATTCCCTCAAAATAGCCAAATACACACACACACACACACACACACACACACACACACACACACAAAGAGATTTGTTTACACTTCAAAATCGCAATGAGATTTTGGGCTTATTGTGTATTTAAAATCTGAAGCTGTTTTTAGCACTATATCTACATAAGATATATATTTATATGCACATATACACAAATACACACATACATAAACATTATGCTAGACACATCACACACATGTCACATAGACACATATATATATCTATATATCTTTTCAACATCCTCATACATACATTAAGATTTCATCTCAAAAAAACCATTGTCTTCTTTCCTTCTTTTCATTGTCTTCTTTCCTTTCTTTTCCTTCTTCACCTTTAAATTACAGATTGTTCATCATAAAGGGGATATGTAAATGAAGAAAACAGATTATTTAATTTTTTAAATGGAGAAAGAAAAACAACCAGTTAATGCTGAAGAAAAAAAAAATTAAATCAACCAGTTGATGTTTTCAAGTCTCTAGATTTGAGAGGCTGCTGGTTGGACTGATAGAGGGAAGAGCTCATTATACAGGGAACACATATGGTGTCCTTAAAATATAACTCCTGAAATACATTATTTTAAGAACCATCATTTACTGTGTGTTTAATATGCTTTTATTATTTATGGTCAGGTGGTTTTTAATTGGAAGTAGGCTGGGTGCCTTCCAAAGGGGTTGGTACCACTTGTAATGAGTCTTTGACTGATAATCAAAGAACACATATTTAATTATATGCTCATATATTGCCTGTGTTTGAAGGGGGATCTGGGGAGGGATTCATCAGCATTCTTTGGGTAATACCTTGAAGTGTTCTCAGCTTCCAATTCTGTAAAAGCACCTCTCTTTTGCAGTAAAGTAAATGATTAATACTGCCTGTGTTCCTCTTTTTTTAGACTGCTAATTTATCTAAACTAGAATGTTAATAATAACAACAACAACAACTATAATAACACCTACATTGAATTGCTAGCATACTTGTGATCTTTAATGGCAAACTTTTCTTTCAACACTGGATTTTTTTGCTGTGTCTTCTTTTCTGCAGCACACAGCAAGGGGTATTATTTAATGCACTTACTGCCAAGAAAAACCTTCCTGCCTCTGTTACAAGTCTAACTTTATTTCTTGTTCAGGGACTGATTCAGTTTGGTTTGGTTTGGTTTGGTTTGGTTTGGTTTGGTTTGGTTTGGCTTGGCTTGGCTTGGCTTGATTTTTTTGTTAAAATGAAATACATGCCTTCTCTCAATCATGTTTGTCTGTCACAGATTCAAAGTCCTCTCTTAGAGGTGAATCATACACATTGCCAATAAGGAAAGGTAGTAAAAGAAAATGCAAAGGAGCAGAGGGACAGAGAGCAATGCCCAACATGTACCTCAGAAGGGTGTTAAAACACCTCAGCATGTAGCCTCCAAATTTTTCTCCAGTCTGCTTTATCCTGATCTACAGTATTTGCAGATCATAACCCAGCAGCATTAGAACAAGGATGTCAAAAGCTAATGCTCCTGTGATACAGAATTTGTGGTGGACTGTAACCCATCATGGTCTGTGTTTAGACAGTGCACTTGGTGCCAATCATTGAAAGGGACCAAGAAAAGTTATTTAACCTTCCTAAACATTCCTCCAAATTAAGTGGAAGAAGACTTTGTAATAAAGATCCCTTTACCACACAGAACATTTATTCAGCCTTTTTCTCATCCTGCTATTTCTACTTTCTAGGCTGATGTGCTTTGTTTTGAGCAATTATCAAGATCCAAGTTTTAAACACATTGATAAGTAATGCCTAAAATCTCACATCCAAAACTAAGCCCATAAATTTCACTGCCACAATTCACTAACAAATGTGTCTTCCTTTCAATTTAAACCCAATTGAATTAACAAAGTATTCATCTCTTTTCCTTTTCTGCAAAAGACTGGGTACCTGATTTCATTGTTCAACAGCACATAGTATCTTACATTGTGTGCTCCATACTGCTATGGCTTGCTCTGTGCAGCTGGCAGAGAAATTGCAGTTTCTGGGCCAAAAGAGATTAAAACTTTTATAGCTTCACGAATTTCATTTAAGACTAGAGACACCAAGAACTTAGAAGTAGTAAAAATCCTACCTGACAGCAAGAAAGTTTAACTCCGACGCTCACATGCAAGAACACACACACAAAACATACCTAGATGGTCAGAGTTTTATAGTGATCCCCTGAGGACAAGATAATAAAAAATTATTTTTGTCTGGCACATTCAAAAGGCAATAACATTTCCCGTCGCCCTTTTCTCTTCACCCTCAAACCTTATGTGTCATTCTGTAATGCCCATCAGTCCTATAACAGAATCATTCATTACTTCATCTGATGCTCCAAAGATTGAAAAATATTTGTTAGATATCAAGAGATGATTGTGCACTGAAATATTAATAGGCATAAGGATTCACCAACTGTCCACTCTATTCAGAGAGAAGTAAAAAAAAAAAGTAAATAAATTTGGCTGCTGGCACAAGATTTGCCTGGTGCTGGAGTCATCACTCCAAAAAATTGTTTACTTCACTTGGGCCTTATCACCCTCCTACCTATGACTGGAATGACAAGAGCAGATTTGTTCATGGAGTCACACCTTCAGCACTTCATTCAAATGTACTTCTTTCTGTGCAAATGACTCTTTGTGTGGAAAAGTTTAATTAGAAACATTTTCAATCCATAAATTAAACCAAGCCTCCCTCCATCTCAGCTCCCTAGTACTCTCTTTCTGTCTCATTCCATGTCTGGAAGTAGAAACTTTAAATTACTCCATGTAAATCAGTTTTTCATGTGCTTTGTATTATAGCACAGTACAGCCCCCTTTGGACATTATCATTGGGGGATTTGGACTTGTGTTTCTTGCTTGTTGTGTTGGGGCTTTTTATCAGCAACATCAGCTGTGATCAGCTTCAAAATCAGCATTATACAGACAGCTAACAAAATAATAGAAGAAAGGGAGTTTGGAGAGATGCAGGAGCAAATTAGGGGGACTTTGGAAAACAGGAAAGAAAGAATGTCAATGCTGTATATAAATAGAATAATTATTAGATTGTTATGAAAATAGGTGTTTTGATTGTATTTTCAAAATCCATATGCTATTAGATCCCATTTGGACTAATTCCTTTCCACAAAAAATGAGAAGCACTTTTTATGTGCAGTTGAAAATTCATGGATTCACCACACATGCAATGAGATACAGGGCAAAACTTTAGAATTTTATACAATTCATGATCAGTAAAGATAAAAAAAAGGTGCTGTTAGAATATGCAACAAAGGTACCTCTTCTTTCCTTCCTGCAGAGGGAAAATAATATTTGGTTTACTACAGATGGAACCTAAGGCTCTTTTCTACAGATTGACACAGAGATGGTAACTAATGCCTAAAAGGTATTAGAGTTTAGGTTGTGGGAACTTCAGGTTTCTTTAAGTGGAAATCATGCTTCTGAAAGAGAGTTCACTGGTTTAAACAAGTGTTCACATCTGGAAATGCATTATACATAGCTAGCAAGTATGGAAGTTTGAAATTGTTAGTCTTGGCAAAGGAAGAGATGTGGAAAATAAAATTGCCTGATATCTTTAAGTACTCTTCAAACTGATTATCTAACCTATTGAGAGGAAGATTAGAGGAACATTTGCCCAAAGGTGGAATTTGTAATACACCAAAATGATATTTTAGAATAGCCTTCTCTATAAACCTTACCCCTAAAATGTTTATATGTTTGCTAGCCAACAAAAGTATTCCAAATTAATCAGATGTTGCTGGTGTTATTGAACCTGAACTGCATGTCTGTTAGTCAGGTGTGGTAGGCTGACCCAGGCTGGACACCAGGTGCCAGCCAAAGCCATTCTGTCACTTCCTTCCTCAGCTGGGTAGGGAAGACAAAAATATAGTTAAGGGGCATGGGTTGAGGTAATGACAAGGACAGATTTCTAACCAGTTAATATCACAGGCAAAACTGACTTGATTTGGGGAAATCAGAATAGGATAACGAGAAATAAAATCAAATACTGAAAACAACTTTGCCCACCTATCTCTCATTCCTGGGCTCAACTTCACTCTGGATTTCTCTGATTTCTCCACTCAGCAGTGCAGAAGAATGGGGCATGGGGCTGAGGAAAGCTGGAACTGACTCTCTTGGACCTGGGTGAAGCTTTCAGCATCTTCTCATAGAAGCCACACCTTCAGTCCCAACTCAAGCTGAAGCCATGCAAATCAAACACATCAGAAGAAAAGAAAAAAAAAAGTTAAGATTAAACACACCTGGAAGAGAAAGTAACCAAATTCAAGTAATTTAATTCTTTAAGATTCACTAGAGAAACATGACCTCCAATTCCCTTATTTTGACAGCTACTTGCCAACAGACAGCATATCTTCTTACTGAAAAGCTCTGCTAATGACTAAAAATATTATTGCTCTAGCCAAGCTTAACATCCTGCTATATTGAATTACAAAATCCAACCAGTTAATACATTTGTTTACCTTAAATCAAAGAGGTTACAGTTCAAAATCAGTCCTATCAAATTCCATGGGATTTTAGTGATTGGCTGAGGTTTCTTTGAGATCCTAAGATCTCTCAGGCTTAAAACAATGAAAAGTAAAATCCTCTGCATTATTGCTGTCATGGTTTGCATTAAGCATCTTGTGCATCAAAAAGAACAGATACAGAACGATGTGAGAGAGGCAATGGTGTTAAATAAGCATTCAAGAGCTAACAGCAGGTTACATTTGGAAACACATTTTTCCTTTTAAGATTACTTTTCAAAAGTTTGGAGTTTTCTACTGAAGTAAAAAAAGTGTGCTGGATATAACAATACACTTACCATATTTGCACCTTTGGCATGTTGCTGTCCATTATTCTGACAAACACAGCCTGAAAAAAAATATTAGTCTGATATTTGCCAGTTGTTTGGTTTCAGTCAGTAAAATGGATGTCCTTGGCATTGAACTCTTATCCAGTGTGGCGCCATATATGGCGCTCACAGAGCTCAGATGGACCACTAGGTCCTCACTGACCTCAGATTTCAGGTTCTAGACTAAATGAGTAATTTTCTACCTTGCCCATCTAAAATCTGCCTTTTAAGAAATTATTGATTATATTGATACTTCCTAAAAAAGATAGGCATTGAGCGTACCACATTGCAAACATAACCTGGGTATTTCCACCCATACATGTTTACCCCGTGTCCAGGCACACACACATAGTGTGTATAACACCAGGAGCATGACTGAGGCTCTTCTTGGATGAATCATGTGGGTTTTACCTCAAAAAATCACTATGTCCTTCTCCTTAGCCACTATTTCACTCAACTCACATTCCTTCTTACAGATGTGTCTGAAGACCAATCTACATTTAGAGGGTCTGATTTTTTTAAGTACAAAAACGTACTTTGCAAAAAGAATACAAAAAAGTATTTACTCCTGCTTGTATGTCTTCAGAAAGATGCCCTTAAAGTAAGGCATCCCCATATGTGCCCCCCTTCATTCATTTGCAGGATGCCCTGGATGTTCACCAGGACAGAAGATACAAGGAAGGGTGGGTTTGGTGGGTTTAGCATCCCTCTGGAACCTTCATCCTCAGTTTGCTATAGACACAGCAATAGCTCTGTTCTTTCACTTCTCTGCTCACTTAACAGGAAGGAGATGGTATTTTCTTGCCTTGCAGGGGTTTCACAAAGTCTAAGTCATCAGTGGTCTGTGAGGGACCACTATGAGGGAGTTTTTGCAGGCATGAGTACCTCAGAATGGCCTAAATAATTTATCCCTTTTTCCTTTTTTTTTTTTTTTTTTTTTTTTTTTTTTTTTTTTTTACCCAGTAGGCTTCTCTTTTAAATGCTTCCAGCCCTTTAAAGTTTGAGAGCACACTGTACTTGTGGAAAGAAAAAAAAAATTACAAAGAAAAAATGCATAATGTATGATAATGTTGAAAGTAGCAAGAATTAAAGTAAATGGTCTGATATAAAAAGGGTTTCAAACAGGATTAATAATTCTGCAATTTGTTATACAAAGTCAATTTTTCCACTTCCAAAGCTAAGTTGCCTGGTGGGGTTTATTGGCTCACTCATTATTAGGTATATATCACTTTTATTGTTTCACATTTTTATGTGTTTATAAAAAAAAGGAAAAAAAGGAAAAAAGACATCATTCATGAATAAAACATTTTTGCTCTAAGCTGCCATATATGAAAGTTGGTCTAGGAGCCTATATCCTCTTTTATTGAAAAAGAGAAACACATTGTATATTTATACATTTATGGGTTGGTCTGTGTTGGGAGGTTTTGTGTGTTTGTATGCATATAAACATATATCTGCATATGTATATATGGTAATATGGCAAAATGCATATGCATCCCTTGTGTATGCCATTACCATATATATGCACACACCAATCTTTAAAAAAAGACTTTGTGATATTAGGAATTATATGCTTCCTTTCTGATAAGCCTTCCAAATCCTGCCCCTCTTCTGCTCCATTTGACTTATCCTGGATGACATCTTTTGTAAATGCTGTTCCCCTTTTCCTTATCCATCAGGTTTCTTGGGTGCTCATAGGCCACTCTGCTAAAGCCCCATCTCTCCTCTGATCTGTGGCAGAGTGTCTCCTGTCCAAATGCCACCTTAGAACACAAGAAATGATTGAGCATCCAGGCGGCCGTCAATGTGCTGCTGCAGATGATGTGAGGAAATGTTAGCTTGATAGATAATGGTTTTATTTTTGGTCTTTTTAATCACTCTACACCTGGTAGGAGTTTTATATGAACAGTGTGTGAAAGTGGTGTCAAGAGACAGATAGATGTTGATGAGGAACATTTTTATGTATGAATGCATTTATTTATTTATTTAGAATATTTGGGTTCAAGAATCTTTCTGGGAAGTTTTATGAAGATTTGCTTTTTTTATTGATCTTCCTTCACCATATGAAAGTAATTTCCTGTTGGCAAATTTGGATTGGAATTTTAGAGCTTATAGAAAGAAAAATTAAAGAGAAGTCTAACAAACATAGTTTTTTCTGATTTGAGAGAATTTGGCCTTCTAAAAGCAGCTTTAAAAAATGAAATTTTTACTGAAACCTCAGCCTTTGACCTTAAGACTCTGTCCTCTTTAGTGTTGAGACATAAATTACATTTGCTAACTTCATCTATGACACAACACAAGTAACTCCATAAATGCTCCATAATTGTGCTGTGATTATATGGTTATTGTCGCACATTGTCAACAAAATGATCACCCTGAGGCCCCATAACTCCAGTATCTGGCACATGGTAATTAGCTAAGAAAGGACTAGGATCTAAGAGGCTCTGGAGGAACTCTTTCATCACACACACAGGGAAATTAGCATGCTGAATGGACACGTCCAAAAAGTGCAACAGTGGAGACTGGAGCAGGAAAAAAACATTTTGGAAAGCATTTTGAAAAACATGAGACAAAAGCTTAATGGAGGACTAAAAATTTGCAAAGGAAGAGAAAGAATGCCAAATAATGTCATAGTCCACCACTTCACAGTAAAAGTTTCTGAACTAAGTTGGGCACTTGTCATAACAAACAAGGCTAAGAGAGCTTTGTCCCTATATGATCTGGCTCTCTTTTATTGTTTTCATTAGTGTTTGTTGGAATGGCAGTCAGATCTGAAGTGGAGATCAAAAATTTTAAGAGAGCTCTGAGACAAAGACTTTATGATATCTACTGTTTTTTCCAGTCTGTTTGGAAATATCTGATCTGTCTGATAGCCACTGGGCTATTTGACCGCAGTGTTCTGTTTGTTAAACCCAAGACCATGAGTGTTCTGCCATTTGACCATACTTCCCTTCTGCATCTCTAATGTAGGCTGAGTACTGGAGTCCTCTATCATGACAGCCAAAATGTCTTTTAATGCAGCTTAGATTGCATTGTTAGGAGGGCAAATATGACATGTACTATATGACATGCACCTGGCCTCCAGCACAGTGAGGTCTGTTTGGTTCTGCCTGAAGGGAAGCAAACTTTACAGATAGGGAACAAGTGAGCCATGGGTTTGGTGTACTTTTGTTTGAGGATTTTGCTCCCCCTTCTGCATCTTGAGGCCATTGTTGAGGCCATACCTCAAGTCCTGTGTTCAGTTCTGGGGCACTCAAAAGATAGACTTTCAGGTGCTGGAGTGCCTCCAAAGAAGGGCAACAGAGCTGGGGAAGGGTCTGGAGCACAAGCCTGATGAGAAGCAGCTGAAGCAGCTGTGAGGGCTCAGCCTGGAGAAAAAAGTGGTTCAGGGAGCCTCTCACACTGTTGTGAGATGGGGCTTGGTCTCTTCTCCCAAGTGACAAGCGACAAAAAATGAGGAAAAAGCCTCAATCTGCACCAGCAGAGGTTTAGATTGGATATTAGGAAAGAATTCTTCACTGAAGGCATGGCATTGGAACAGGCTGCCCAGGTGAGTGCTGGAATCACCATACCTGGAAGTATTTGAAAGGTACTGTGTGGCCACAGAACTGGTGGATGTGGTACTTGGGAATATGGCATAGTGGTGAACATGGTTCACCGTGTTCATGGTTCAGTTCAAGGATCTTGAAGATCATTTCCAACCTTAGTGTTTCTAGTATTTTAATCTCATCCCTATTAACCTCAGAGGCCGTTTCCAGGGTTGGATTATTTTCTTTTTTAATTCCCAAGGTGTTTTAACTGAGCAACAAGGGTACAGAAGTTGGAAGTAGAAAAGCACCAGTGTTATGCCTTGTTCCAAAAAACAGGCTGGTGTTTTGCAAAAGTAAAACAGTTTCTACTCCTGGGACAGCCATATCTGTCTCTAAACAAGTTATATATCTGGAGGAATACTGCCCAAATTGTTCTTTTCTCTTACTATCACTCTGCTTAGCCTACTGTCTCTGTTTCTTAGACTTCAAACTCATTAGATTAGATAATCCTGAAACTTTAAACTCTCAATAGTTCTGGGTATTTCTTACCTGCTTTACTTACTTCTACCAGCACATTTTCTAGGTTTAATTATCAGTGATTTGGACAAGATCATGGGGAAAGATTTTTGCATAACAAGGACCTGAATCCAGGTCTGCAAGCATACCAAACTTCTGCCCTAAGCAGTGACTCATCCTTCCTCCCACACATTATCCCTTAGCCCTTGCTGCTTTTGTCACGGCTGGTTCCTGTGCTTATGCCAAGGGAAGAGGGCACAAAGAGGAGAGACAAGGGTAGCAGACCCATGACACTCAAAAACACTGGCGCAGTGAGGGGTATTTATAGTTACTCTTTTCAGGCAGGTTTTTGGTTGCTTTTCCTTTCCTCATTAACACAAAGCAGCTGGAGTTAAGGCCTTGGCCTGACCCCAAAGTTTGGTCTGTGTTCAATAGAGAATGAACTGCTTGATTGCTCACTGCAGTGAGTGATTACCTGGTTGTTGTACTTTTGTGTTCACCTGTTATTCCAATGACTTGAAGTTAAATTTTGAGTAGATTAATTGCTCCCAGGCTATGCAAGTTTCATCACCAAATTCTCCTAAAAAGATTTTTTTTTTGAAAATGGGAATATCAGTCAAGATGGTAATTTTCATAAGATAAAGTACTTAAGTTAAATTCATCCCTGTAATGTATCCAATGACTTCTTCATAGAACTGCTGCAAAGATGAATTGGTCTGGAATGTATATATTGAATATTTAATGCAAATACAACATGCCATAAGTGCATGTCCTGCAGGTAAAATGTAATTATTCTAATTATGCTGCAATTACTGTACATCTACAGAGTAAATTACCTGATTATTTGCATTCTGTGCTATAAAATGTTCTAATTCAGTCTTCAAAGCCATGCAAACCAGTTTTCTTAGCATAAGAACTCCAGATATTTTGGTTAGCAGGCACACGACAAGACACAATTCTGGGGTATTGAGACATCTTTTACCCCTTATTCCCACCTCAATGTCTGCTTCCACTCACTTGAAGATGGCTATAATTTGTTTGATAGATACAGAAAGATCTCCACAGCACTTGCCTCAGCAATAGGCAGCAGTGGTTTCTGTTGCTAAGCTATCTGTATGGCCAGGAAGGCTGTAGCACGCTGTGGTGAATACTGTGTGTGCAGGAGCTCACTGCTGGGAGAAGCTAACTCCATTTTGTCATGCAGATGGCTGAGAAAGGCACACAAGAAAATAGAGCAGCACCATGGCAGAAGGGATTAGGAAGTCAGTGAGGGAGGAAAGCCATGTGACACAAAAGGAGAGGCCATCTGGGAATAGTGTAGAATCAGCAGAATATATCCCTTGTTGTAATCATCATGAAGGTAAAGGGTGCTCATAGAAAGAGTGGTGTAAATTTTGCAGCACATTCTGTTGTGCTAGGAACAGGGGTAATAGTTTTTTACCTGGTGGGTGGTAAAACAGGTTGCCCAGAACAGGTGGCCCAGAAAGGCATTGGATGCCCCAGAGCTGTAAGCAATCAACATCAGGTTAGATAGGGCTTTGAGGAAATTAATGTATTGGAAGATGTCTCTGGTCACTGCAGAGGGCTTCTAGTAGATGATTGTGAAACGTGCCTTCCAACATAAAGAGTTTTATGATTCTATAATCACAGAAAGGTTGATTAAAAGAGACCTCTGGAGGTCATCTCTTCTAACTTTCTGTTTAAAACCCACAAAAGGAGAGGTCAGACATGGTTTTGCCTAAACAAGTGCTGCAGATATGCAGAAATGAAGATTTCATAACCTTCCTAGTACCCAATCTGAAACTCACAAAGAGCAATGCTTCCCACCATCCTTCGCCGTATTTTTGCCACTGCTGAGAAGTACTGGCTCTTTGATCTTTGAAAACATCTCTAAGGTAGCTGGGGACAAAAATTAGGGAATACAAATTTAGACTGTGTAAAAGTACACAGGAGGTGGTGTTGGCATAGAGAATAATTATAAGACAAGAAGATATCCTGGATTGCCTGCTCATAGGTAATATCAAGATACTGTACACATATGCATGTTATCATCTACATGTATCTACAAATAAAGCTCTAGTCTGGAAGATATAGCATTACATGAAGAGAGTCCAAAGTCTAATTTCTGCTCTGTCACTGACTGATGGGTGACCTTGATCAAGTCATTTCTCTGCATAACAGAGTACTGAGGGAAACTTTCTAAATAAGCTGCTCTGAGCCATAATAATGAGAAGAGCTAGGTAAGAATAAGGTCATGCAGTAATTATTGTTATTACATATGTTGTGTATCATACACACACTGTGAAATTTATCACCAGAGATCAATAAATTCCTCCCTCCCCTTTTTTTTTTTTTTTTTTTTTTTTTTTTTTTGATTGTCAGACTGGAGTTAAATGATCCCTTTTTATTGAGCAGGTATCATGGATTCCCTTCACTCACCTCTTTCTCTCTGTCTGGGAAAGTCTCTGAGGCTTTGTTTTCTCCACTCCACAGCAAAGGCAATTCAATTAAGACATCAAGCCAGCCTGAAACTGAGGTCTCTAAGGTGCACTGGAGACAATCTTCTAAGATGGCCAGTCCTGCAGAAAGGAATGTCTTTCTTATTAATTTGGGAACACAACGGTTTTTCCTGACCCTTTGGACCCTGCTTTTTATTGATCAAAGTATATAGGCATTTTTCCTTGGACAGATCCTTGAAAATAATGCTGTTTCCTAAGGCTAGGTTATTTTCAATGGGAAGATGATGTATAGTGTAAATTAATAATCAAAATTTTAATTCACAAACTAAAATATAGTTAGTTTTTGAGTTTTCACATTTACTATGACCTATAAACTATTTTTGTTTGTCCTGTGGTGTATGCTTAAAAATTAAATTAAATATCTTATTCAAAGTGATTTTTTTTTTTTTAATATTTTAAAGTCTGGTCTCAGATACAGTATTACTGATTAATTTCTTGAGATTTCTGAAGTAATTCATGCCCCACAGGTAGAACTTTGGCACCAAATTATAGAGAATTCTGGTGACGTTAGTACTAAATGAGATTTTACATCATATTTTGTTACAAAACAAAATATCCATATGGTTTCAGTAGTAATACATTATTTTACACCAATTCATATTATCTTTTCATTTTTTTCATATTAGTGTTTCTTTGGTGTCTAACTTTGTCTATGTTATTATTTGTTTTATATTTATTTGTTTAAGTTTCAGGTTAAATGATGTAGCCATTGGTATTAAGAAAGTAAGAGAAGAAAGGTTAGGCTATTCTTGGCCATATTTTAAAAAAATAGAAAACAACAGCAAAGGAATGTAAATTTAATATGTTTACATTTGGGAATCTCTGGACTATTTGTGCTTTATAACACAATATTACATTTAGCAGTATAACTGTGATCATGTCACAATTCTTCATATTCCACAAAAGGTGAATGATGTGCAGGCCTCTCATTTCCCAGATGGTCAATACATACTGACAACAATTCTTAGCAATTATTTTCTGGAGTTTTTTTGTGCCTTCTGCATATTTTCTCACCTACTACTCTCCCTTTCCTGCTGTCTGCTGCATCACATTTCTGAAGATTTTCATATTAGGCCTGAAAATACTAAGCAGGAGTTCTCCTTAACCAAGTACTCCTTGGCCTTCTGTAACATTTGTGGGAGGAGCAAAAGCAAGGAAAATTTCTGATATGTCCAAATATTTGTGAACTCAAAGACACATGTTTGTGTAATAAATACATGTTGTGTGGGACTCCCTTGAAGAGAAAAAATAGACAGTCAATAAATCCATTTATTTTGCTTTTAACATTGCTATAAAATGTTTCATATGCATATTGTCGTGTGTAAGCTGAGGTAAGTGTTTATAATGGACCAAGAGAAATGTGTACATGAGGTAACATACACATGATTTTTCTTTTCAAATCATAGAAAAAATCCTGGAGGAAGGAAAGGTACTTTCTGTTAATGATCACATGGTTTGAAATATTTGAAGATAAACCCCTGAAGTTGAGACTGAGCAGACTATCCCATTATTATGCACATATGCTGTTCAAAAACTTCAGAAAATGTGGATTGTGTGAAACACATACATTTTATAGTTAAGTAGACATTTAGAAACATTTTGGATGAATTGCAGTGCTTTGGAATTAAGTGTAACTAGTGCATAAAATCAGAATTAATCCCAATATTTACCCACATTGAGTCTTACATCTTATTACACCTGTTTTTGAATGTGATGTAGAAAAATGAGACCTATCTTGTGGTGGTGTGTCTTTAATTTGATTTTTGTTCAATATCTGTTTCCACCCCCCATCCCTAATCTCCTCCTCTCCCCAGTTGTCAGTATTCCCTAGCTCTCCCCTAACCCCCTCATCTCCAAGTTGTCAATCCTCCTTTACCCTGCCCCTTTCCCTGGAACCTTCCCTGTCATTCCTCCTAGCCCCCTCCTCTGCTTCCAGAGCATTTCCTGTCTGTTTAGTGAGACTCAAAACCCTATTGCTTATTTTGTGTTATTCCACTTCCCTGCTTCCCCTGATAGGTTTGTGATGGGTTAATTCTGCCCTAAACTCCTCCCCTGCTATTCCCTCATTGGTTGCTGTGCCTACACCCGTCTCCCTGAATTCTTGTATAAAACCTCTGCTCCCCCTCTCAAGGGGGGTCTTGGGGCTCACTGAATAAAACCATCCTGTTCACCCCCAAGTCCCATGTCGCCTCCGTCTGTTCCCCACCACCGACTGGGACAGCAGAGCTTCACCGGGGGAGCGGCCGCCCGTTCTCTTCCCTCTCGCCACCCAGCACGCCTCCGCTCGGGGAATCGCGGCGAGGGGAGCACATGATATTTTATGATTCTTTAATTTGAAGACTGATCAAGTTTCCAGCTCTTAGATAAAACTGTGACTCTTCATAGGTTTGAAAAAGGCTAAACAAGACCTTAAACTGGTGCTTAGTGCTTCCTTTTTTCCTCATATTTTGGTTAATGTTTGTGTCTATGGTATAGTGATGCGAGGATGTGTCATAAATCTTTCCACACCCTTTTTTTGATTCACAATTTATGTTCATTTGCTTCTAATGAGATGATTAGAATGGAAACAGATCAGATTTAATCTGCAGTTAAATTGTGAAGTTATTTTTCCCCCAAAATGAGGTTGTAAAACCAACACCATGTTTAAACTGCTATGTGTGATTTTTTTCCTCTTTCGTTTTGTTAACTTCAATATTTCACAACTGCAAAATGAGCCATCTATTTGAACATGGTAAATGCTGACATCTGGTTTGCAGCTACTTCTAAACTATGTAAGTTGAACTAGAACTGTGTTAATATGTTATTCAGAGATACGTTCAAGTATCAGTTGAATTTCTTGGAGTTTCTCTTGAAATATAGTTTACTGAAATTTCACAGAGCTCCCATTTTTGGCAATGGAACACCTTTTTCAATGTTATATATAAATTAATTTCTATAATTCTACCAAGATCATTAGAAGCCATGTTTTTTTTTGTGTCCAGTAACTGGCAAATATTTGCTATTATCAATTCCCTTTTTTCTGGATGCATAGCCTGTTAAATTTTAGATGTCCATACCTCTCGGTTTATTAAATTTGGTTCAGTCACATACTTAGGTCAAGTACTCTCTTGCAAGAACCCCACTACTGATCATTTCTTGCTTCTGTTTTCTCCATGCTAACCAAAGGGCTCATTCCAGGCTTGCACAACTGAGTCACACCAACTCTTCCTGACTGTGAAACCCCGTTAGGAACAGAGCAGATACAGCTCCCTGATTTGACAACACTTCACCAATGATATCAAATGGTGAAGATCTTTACCTCCAGAACCAGACTTTTATCCATAGCTTGCTAATGAAATAACCAGGAACCATTGTAGAAGTAATAATACATGTTATTGTTAAAGTCTGTGTCAGCTGCAGGAAATCACGAGTCTCCCACACTTTATGAACACAGGTTCTTATAGCCAAAAGTCCACTAAAGGGGCGTGTATATCAAAACCCAAAACCCTTTCAAAGCAAGAGACACATTGTCCCATCATTCTAAAGTGAGTCTTGCACTCACAGCATGACATACTAATAGCCTTAAAAGCATGACTATATTGTTCAGGTGACTCATAAAACTTGGTCATCAAACCACAATCACTTCAACCCATGTGAATCCTCCATAGATAGTATAAAATGCTGTAAGTCCCTTTCACAACAACTGATTGCAAGGTCATAGCCTTAGACCTGTCTAATCAAATAACCCAAAGTAACTAGATTTAATTCTGTCCCTTTCTGCAGCATTTCTATCCTGTTATATTTAAAAGAATACAGAACTTGTATACTATACATCCTGCTTATCTATAGTTTAGTCAGTGAAATATTATTAGTTACCGTATCTATAACTTTTACTGTTTTATCTTTGACAAACTCTGAAATAGTACAGTAGTGACATGTTTAAAAATTGGCCTTGTGTTTTTAAAGATCACTCATCATTTTTATCTATCATTGTTCTGGAAATGTCACATTGATTTTATCATCTTTGCAAAAATTGTTAACATCCAAACACCTTCCCACCCCCCACCCCAAATAATAGTCCAACACTTCAAAATCAGCTGCAACTGTTGGATAGAATAAAAATAAATAAAAATAAACATTTTCTTGAAGGATAGGAAAGAGAAAAAAAGAACATAAGTATTAGAAAGAAAAAAAATCTTTATCTCTTTCTGACAATACTGACAATAACCAAAATAGCAGGAATCATAACCAGTTTTTTCCATCCCAGCAGTGTATACAAATAGTAATCATGTTGCTGATCAATAGAAATGCTCCCAAACTTGTCTTAGGAATACTAGTTAAAAATCCTTCTAAGTATGAACTAATACGCTGAAAAAGAAAATGGGAGTAAAGACAAGAAAATTCAGTCTGCACTTTCCCTTCTCCCAGCCCCAGCAATATGATTGAGTAACAGGGACCTTACACTGAAATACTGCCCTTGCCAGGTCATGTAGGGATTTTGCCCACAACCTCACCATGCTCAACAGTTAATACACAGTGACAGGAGGGGTGTTTTGCACCCCTGGTGAAAAAAAGGGCTGGACCAAGAAGCTCTCCAGAATCTCGGCTTGCTCCAAGCCAAGTCTCTTCTAAGTGAAATTATCTCAAGATTAATTTTGTTGGCATCAAATGGTGGATAAAGTTAACTGTATCCACATCCAGGTAGGCAGAGGAATAGGGAAATTGGTGCATGGGGCCTGAAAATAAACAGGTAGAGAAGGAGTTCAGATGTATACAGGTGATAATTATAGATGTATCTAAAGGTTTTCAGAATTTAAGGTGTCAAAGACAAGTTTGGAAGAAAATTCCTTAAAAAAATGCTCTCTGAGGTCACATGGAATGGTTTGGTGATATTTATTTGTCTTCATAATTAGGATTATTGTCTTCAGATTTAGGAATATCTTTGGTTGTTTGGTTTTTTTTTTTTTTAATATTTAGAAAATAATTAATTATATCAATGTAGACCACAGTCAATATAGTTTTATTTTTCTGTAAGGGTTTTTTAGATCCTTTAAAAAACTTTCTCTGTCATGATAAATGATGCCTGATCATTTCCTCTAGAGCTAGATTTAGAGCTAGATTTGGCATCGGCTTCTGTTTTGCCATGACCATCTACAAAATTGCAAAGAAATCATACAAATATATTCTGAACCTCTGCTTCATCAGGTCTAATGAAGAATGTTTTCCAGTGGGCTCATGCCTTCAAGATGACTGAGTTTGGAAATTAAATTAGAATGAATCTTCTGTTCATATGCTACCAACCTGTGCCTTCAAGTCCTATCTTCTTCCCGAAGAGATGAAAAGGCTTCCTCTTGTTCCCAACAGAGACCAGCCATGATTTTTCTCAATGTCTTCTTCTCCCCTCACATAATAGCACAGCATTCACCATGAAAATTTAGTCCTTCAGCAAAAGAATATAATTTCTTCACATCAGTTTGCTTACAAATTTCCATCTGCTTGATCAGGTTAGGAACAACATTTGGTTTTATAAATCAAAGGTCCAAACACTTTTTTTGGGAAGAAGTGGAGAATGAAACAGGTAAATATGCAGATAATATGATCAAATCTGCTTTCTTTTATTTTTTAGTAAACTTGGAAATAGTTTCAACTCCAACATAAATATGATTTCAATTTAGCATTTCATCCTTACTCAGCAAAGCATGTTAACACCCTCTAAATTTTAAGCAAGTCCTTAAATCCTATTCCAGTGGCACTTAATCAGGCACTAAAGTTAAGTATGTGTTTAAATGCTTTGATGACTTGAAGCCTAAACATTGAGCAAAGTGATGACTTATTGAGATTTTGCTGTGCCAGGAAATAATGCTTATTGAAGAAAGGACACTACGATACACATCAAGCCATTTCATGGTGAAAGAAAGGGCTTTGGATTGCTTGCATGGTTTTCTACAGTCTTTCACCTTTGTTAAAACAAAATAACACAAAATAGAGGAAAAATATTCTTGAGAATTCTTCAGAGCTATAAATAAATAATGAGGCATACAGTATTTCAATCGATAATTACAGTTTATTAAAGTAGTGGAGACTGTGGTAGAAATGTGTTCATCTGTCTTGTACGTGAACAGTAAGGACATGTCATCAACAATGAGCCTATAAAACAGGATCATAACAGGAAGAAAGCTTTTATGTACATATTATTAAGATTAGGCTATAACACTGTAAGAGTATTTTTTTTTTTTTAACTTAAATTGAACATTGCATGTATAAGAAAGAGATGTTTTATCTCCTTCCTTGCTGATGGAATGAGTTTGTTCTTATGTGGGAAGACTATTTGGACAAGTGTTTGGAAGTAATAGGAGGCTGAGTCTCCTATACATCTCAGTAGTGAAACAGTTAATTTTTTTAAAAAAATATATTTTATATTCATGAGAAAACATCTGTATAGAGCATGCTTGTATCTGCAGGACAGTAACACCTTGACGGATTTAGTATCAATCCTTACATTATAGCTAGAGGATATTGAAGAAACAAGCATATTATATTGTTCCAAATGAGAATTTCAAAAGTACTGAATAAAGGATAAGATTATAAAACAGAACATAAACATTCAGGTTCAGTGCATAAGCTAGTCAGAAACTGGAAAGCTTAGGACAAGTTCATGTTCTATTACTGTTCCACAAACCCTTACTACAGAATATCTTGCTCTCCTGAAACCAGCAGCAATCAACACAGATTACTGTAAACCATTAGGTAGAGGTCTGTAAAATGGGGATAACGGTATACTATTTCCCAAACTACTTGTTGTCTTCAGACTAGGAGTACCAAAATAATACACAACGGTCCAATTCAAACAGCATGTCAATTTTGCTGCACATACCTAGATGTGTGTAATGCTCCCTGCATTCCAGTGAGAAAATGGGGATTATTTGTGTTAAAACATATATAATATTTTTCTTTCCTTCTCCCAGGAGGGATGCGATGAACAATCTTCACAAAAGAACACTTTTCAACTGGGCCCAGTCAGAGTTCAAATAATCATCTCAATAAATGGGTTTAAACATTTCACACCAACATTTAATTTAAAAATAAAAAATAGAAAAGAAATAAGTAAACATGCAAACAAAATAAATCTTGATATGGATAAGATTACTGGGGAAGAGATTGTTTTTTCCTTTACTTTTATATTACATTCACAAAAAGAGAGGACCTATATTTGAGGCTAGCAGATGCTAATATAATAATTAACATTAAAAAATTAGGAGCATTTGAAACCATCAGGCATCATGTCTGTGTGCTTTTTTCCCTTCATACATTGCTGATATTCATAGGGGAGGCAAATAAAGCTTAAGAACTATCAGGTTCCTTCTTGAATATCTCACAGAGGCTTGAACTTCATAGAGGAATTATCTTAATCATATCATCAAAGGAAAGGGCTTGAAATATGATCTCAGATGAAAACTCTGATGAAGAGAAGTATAGCATAAATTTCTTGGCACTCAAGCCTTAGAAATTACAGCCATGACTCCATATCTCAGGCTCTGTAAGGAATAATAATTACTATTTGGCAATTTATCAAGGTGAGGGTTCCACTGGAGGGAACATCGTATTCAATTACAGAAATTCTGAAATTACAGAACTAGTGATATTAAATAACTGCACAAAGCAGGAGGTAAAGGCAAGGAAAGCGATGGAACAAATCTGAAGTAAAGGTGAAGAACTCAGAATAAGTTATCAAGACAACTTCCTTGTTTTCCAGTTCTTATCTTTAGATTCTTCAGTAGAAAAGTCTCTGTAGCATGCCAATCCAGCTCAGCAACTAGAGTCAGAAGCATTATGAACCTGGAAAAATACAGGTACTTCTCTTTCTAGACTGAATTTAAACAAATTTTCTGAATATACTTAGAATCCTGGAATCATAGTGTATTCTGAGTTAGGAGGGACTCACCACCCATATTGGACCCATTTTCTGGTTCTGCACAAGAAATAACTGCTGATTTTGTCTCAGGTTTTCTCTTGGTTACATTTTACCAAAATATTTAATTAAGTGCTTGACGAGACTTATAATTTAACTATCTGTAGAGTCAAAATTAAATATGCGATTAAGGGTACATTTCCCTTTTACAAGCAGTTGAGGCAATTATTTCAGAAAATTATTTTTCATTGCTTAACACACAGGACCTGATTCCTGCTTCACGAAAATTGTGAGGAATGTTCAGTTAACCTAGATTCCCTTATATCTCCTCTTTCAGCTGTCATTTCCAAGGGAGGAAGAATATATACATGGCCTGTAGCCTGAAGAACCATTCCTCTGACAGCCACATTTTGTTCAAATTCACTTCTTTAATTCTAATTGTAAGGATAAGGTATCAGTACTTTTAGGATTTTATAGGGAATCAGAGAAACCCCTGAAGACCCTAATGAAAGTGAATGTAGAGGTAGTAGGAAATTGGATTAGATGACCCCCTGGGGTCTCTTCCAGCCTGAATTGTTCCATGATTCAGACTTCCCAAGGAAGTAGCAGAGTCATCATTCTTGGAGGTATTCAGCAGACAATGAGATTTGGCTTAGCAGTGTTAGGTTAAGGACTGGTCTCCAAGTTCTTAGAGAATTTTCCCAGCCTAAATGGTTCTGTGTTTCCATGACTGTGATCTGGTCTTCTCTAGATATCTATGTATCTCATGCGTATATTCCTCATATCATTAGCATATGAGAAAATTGCATTCCCACTGATTATAAAATCACAGAATCAAAGAATGGTTATGGGACTATTAGAGGTATTCTATTCCAGCCTCCCTGTTGTGCCCTGCTCAGGCACTCAGATCTGCTTTGGTTAAGGAGATGTCATGAAATAACTCAACAGTAACTCTTTGGATATGCTAGACCACTGCTTATATGAACATAAAGAATATATAAGCATGCATGTTCCACAATTTGAAAAACATGTGTTGCCTCTTCTGTTGTAGTTTGATTAAGACAAGGGGTGTCTTTGATGCGACCAGCAATTTGAGGTTTCAGTGGTACAGATACATTGTGGAAGACTTGTGTTAACTAAACAAACAATCAATTAAACAGATTTGAAAAATATGTTAAATGTGTGTAATTGGATTTTCTAGGCAAGAATGCATAAATCTTGGTAGCCAAACCAGAGGCAAGACTGACACACTGAATTTAGCTTTGCGTTAATGCATTTAGTTCAGAAATTTCCTGTGCATTTGTTTAGTCTCAAGGACTGATGAGACTAAGTCTGACTTTAGTCTCAGACTGATGCATGAATTACTGCAAAAATGTTTAGGCAGTGTCATGCTTTATGAACCAGACCCCTGGGCTGTTCAGTATGGGTTAAACCAAGGACGGACTGTTTTTCATGACAAAGATATTAAGCTATCTATATGAACCCCTGACCATCAAATTACTCACTGTTTGTCATACCATTTTTAATTTACATGGTACAAGGGGCTTAAATGTCAGCATCTCTGTTATAACTTAGACTCCAGTGTCTTTAATTAATGTTTCATGTTCATGTTATGGTTATTTAGAATTTGCTGAAAACCCAAGAGTCATAAATTTCTTTTACAGGTCTTTGTGGTATGAACTTTAACAAAACAGCTATAAAGAGGTAATAGGGATGAACAGTACATCACATAAAGCACAGCAAAGAAGAAAGAAAGGTGGGAATAAACCCCAGGCAGATAAAAAAAATATTTTAGATTGGGGTATATGATAATTTCATTATTTCTTCAGACACAGGGACATAGAAGGTAAATAAGGAAACTGTGCATAAATATTTTCATAGTTGTTGGATGTTGCATTTTCTTTTTGCATACACATTAGAATTAAATTAATATCTTTTACAAACATTTAACTAATCGAAGCTGAAAGGAGTCCATCTACTTGCATGCAATATTCCTGATGCATTCAATTAACTTGATGTTCTTCATGAGTGCCTGGGCTCCTTTAGTTGGTCACAGAGCCATTAGTGTAAATTTGGTCTTGCAGCTGATGGTGAGGATGGAGAAATTCACTCTGTTGATTATCATCCATTAATGTGGAGTCACATTGCAGAGCTAAAATAAACTTGAGGATCTGAAAAATTCAATGAAACCATATGTTGGGAGTAGAGGACAATCTTAGCTTCCAAATATGGCCACTTCAATGACATAGGTAGAGATCACATCTTGCTTTCTTCTGGATCACTCTGCTAAGTGGTCAAGTTTAAGTGGAAAACTGTAGTAAGAAATAAGCTTATGTTCAATGTAAAGGAAGGTGTAAATGGACTTAAGAATATGAAACAACTCTTATGACCAGTGTATGTGGAGTAAATTAAAAAACACTATTGTATGACTAAGAAATATAGTACACAATATGTGACAGATTGGAAATTGAGGCTGATATATTTTCATATGAGTGAGGAAGATGCCTTTTTTTCAAGTTTTCTAACACACAAGCCAGGTATGGACTTTTTTTGCAAAAAAGTGGAGAGACAGAGTGGCTCAGAACCATCCTTTGTTTTTCAAATGTATAGTAACTCTTACAACAAATGTGTTTGCACATGTGTATTAACACAGCGATATTATAGAAATCAATTCTGTAATTGTCAGAATTACATCTGAACTATATAAATCCCTAAATTGCCTTAAAAATAAAGATGAAGAAATGCTGTGCTACCTCAGGTTATCCTATGTTAAACTTTGTAGAAAGGAGCTGAAATAAAAGAACAGACTGAAAAAAGAAGGACGTTATCCTGGCTATACAGGGCCATTATCTATCAACATGATTATGACATGTCAGTGCCTTCAAGACCACCCAGAACACCATCTCTGTTCATCCACACAAAGGCTAAGAAACTATCTACAGCTTTATCCTACTTTGCATGCTTAGCTGCAAATACACACATGTGAAATATTACGGTTATGTAAACAGGGTCTTTTGTGGCTTTCATGCTGGAAATTAAACATTCTTGTCATAATGATGCAATCTAGTTGGATGAAACACAACGGTCAAGAAAACTCTCTGACCTTATGATTTGTTCTACAGAAAAGTGACAAGCAGAAATCTGAAATCAAAAGGAGACTGACTTCTCTCTCCTCCTAGATCTGAGAAGGGAAATGACCATCGATGTTGCAGATATTACCTGTATCTAATACTGAGTTCTGACCTTGTGAGCCAGCTTACAGGCTATATCCAGATTCATGTCAGTGTTATTTTCAAATCTATACATTGTTTTAGTATACACTGGGACCACCACCACCAGTTGCACAAACAAAAGTGATGTAGCTTCAAACAGAAGTGACTTGGTTGCTGGGTCTTGGTGCCTCATCTTAAGTGATTTTGTTCATTTACAAAGATTTTGGGAAGTCTTTTTTATTTACTGGCTCAAATCCTGCTGTGGATTCTTTTTGCCAACCTTGCAAATATTTTGGTTAAGTTTGAGTCAGTGACAAATGCGATCATACAGCTATCTCTCTCCTTGTTCTAGTCAACTACAAAATCATCCAGTTTTGCTTCTGTTGTCTTCTCTGCCAATAGTTTCTGCTACTGTGCCATTTCCTACACTCAGCTTGACCCCCAGTGTTCCTGTTAACCATGTTTCTTCATTGTAATAAACTTAAATATTCTCCTGACTCCTTTGGATGAAGAGACAGTTGTGATGGAGTATTCATTTATACAACTGAGTGCTCAGTAGTGGGACCCAGTCTGGTCAAAATTTGGGGAGTGGAGGAGAAAGGGGGAAATGAGAAAAAAACTCAATCAAGAAAATGGCTGGGGAGGAAAAAGATGCCATTTAGAATCAAAAGAACACCCCACTCTCTCTCCCCAGCAACTGAGATTCCATCTTGATATAAGTAGAAGGCAGGGTGGGGGGAGAAGAAAAATAAAAGAATAAAAGATTTCTTTTCTTCTCTTCAGAATGCTTCAGTACCAAAGCATTTCAGAGGCTGCAACGATGCCTCAAGGGATTGAAAATGCCTTCTGTCATCATTCCCATCCATTGAAATGTACATTAGACACTACAGACAGAAAACTGGGGCAAGGCAAAAATGAAACAAACCAAAACCAAAGGAAAGCCCATCAAAGAAAGGGCTCGTATTTTTGTGGAGTTCAAAGGAATGGTGTGTCCCTAAAACAAACCAATTTTCTCTCCCTACATACATCACACACACACACACACACACACTTGAAGAGACACACTCACACAGGCTTCTGGTCTCATTGTAGGCATCCACTTTCTGAATAACCATTTCTGTAAGTAAACAAGCTGCTCCTACTGCAGCATAAAATGAGCTTAATAACAACTGAGATCAAAATGAGCCAAGATAGTAGAGGATAATAGTGGGGGATCATTCCTAAGACTGTTTGCCCCTGAAGGGAGAATTATTATTATGACCTTGTACCACCGAGCAGGCATGTGCTCCTAGCTGGATCAAATGTAGGCCTTGGCAAAGCTCTCAGCCTGGGAATGTGGTTGCAGTATCTAGTTTTTAACACTACTGGAAGTGTTGCTATGGGCACTGAGGCACAGGAGCCAAATACAGGGGAAGGGAAATAATGAAAAATGCTGATTAGGAGCTCAGAGAAAGGAATGGAACATTTGTGCTCAGCAATAAAATGCGATGCTCTGTTAATCTCTTTCTTGGCTGTCTATACTCCATAGGATTTTTAATATACTTTTGTATATTACTATATAGTTTATTTAATACACTTTTTGTCCATGGGATATTTAATATCGTCCTTTATTCCTTGCTAAGCTACCTATACACACCCTTCTCAAAAAAAACCCACAATCTTTTTTCCAAGGCAGCTAGATTGAGTCTAACGTGCACTCATGCTCTAGGAAATATAAAACAATCTCCCAAGCTGACTGCTTAAGTTATTAATTAGCACTCTTAGATGTGCTACAGACCAAAGAAAATATTTCCTTCCACGAGTGCTTCCTTTTAATTATCCACCCTAGTATAGTTTACCCTTTTCCCACTGATTAATTAAAGTTCTTACCTATGTCATTCTTAGTGATGTCCAAGGCACTATCATGATAAACAAGAAAACAAAGATGAAGCTTTGCAGTTTCCAACACCTTCTCTTTAGCCAGTTTTGACACTGGGGAATTGCTTCTCATTCCCAGATTTTTGATACTTAAAAAAAATCTACATTGACATGAAAATTTGCACAAGCCTACAGTTGTTTAGCTGTTCAAAGAGCAGAAATCTCTTGAATCTGGGTATCTTCTTTTTAATTAAAGTTGTTTGCACTTGTACACCATACTATAGTTATTATAGAACAGGTTGGGTTGTATTACAAGAGTCCCTAAAACTCATCAATGTCCAAACACCTGCAATGGGCTGAACGACCTTCCACCTTCCCAGGTTGCTCCAAGTCTTGGCCAACCCAGACCTGAATGTTTCATGGAAGGCACAGGTTTTCCAGAGGCACTGGTTTTCCAGAGAAGCCACAACTTCTCTGGAAAACCAGTGCCTGTGCCTTACCACCCTCATTGTAAATAATTTCTTATTAATACCTCACTTAACCCTACACTCTTGTCAGTTTGAAGATATTCCCCTTTGCACTAGGGCCTAGAGTGACAGGACAAAGTCCCTCTCCAGCTCTCTTGGAGTCCCTTTAGGCGCTGGAAAGGTGTCTAATGCCACTCTGAAGCCTTCTCTTCTCCAGGTGAACACACTCTACACTCAGTCTCCATAGCAGAGATGCTTCAGCCCTCTGAGCATCTTTGTGATCTTTTGTGGACTCACTTCAACAGTGTCATATCCTTCCTATGTTGAAGCCCCAAGAGCCGGATTTAGCACCTGCAAAAGTGGTTTCACAAAAGCAAAGTAAATGGAAGATTCAGCTCTGGTGACCCAGAAAATTTTAAGCTGTGACAGAGTAAAATTGGTAAGTTTGCCTTTTTTTGATTGTTGGCCTTCTGTGATCAGAGTCCAAACCATTATACTATAAAAATGCAGGGTTAAAAATAAATATTATGGTTTTTCACATCAAACATATCTCAAACTATTGTACAGTGATAACATAGCAGGGTCACCCAAGCTGGGTGTCTGCCCAGAAATTATAAATAACCAGAGTATTATTACTTATTTTATGTAAATATACACACACCCACCATATATTACACATATGTACATACGTATATAAAATGAAAAAGCAACACAACATGATAAACTTTCTGAATTTACTAACAGAAATGGACAAAGTTCTTATTCTAGCTTCAACAAAATATTAATTCCATCACAAACTGAGTTATCTACTGATACCCAGTTTGTACTGGAATTAACCTAACAGGTAAAAACTAGTGAGAGCAGATGGTTTTACCTCTATTTATGTTACCAGGAATGGAAGGAAGGAACTTCTTGTTCAACAAAGTTTCTTATTGAATTGGAAACTTAGATGTGAGACAGTTTTGGATAAAGTTGTCCTGACTTTTCTTCTACTCTACATGTTTTATCCTAACCTGCTGAACTTAATGGGACCAGACATCCATTAACCTACAGACATGTGAATTTCTCCTGATTATCCTGAGCTAAAGGTCTGTTCCAGCAGCATTTTTCACCTGCATAAATAGTATGGGAAAAAATATTTTCTTAAATTATACTTGGAATTAAAAAATAGGGAAAGACAAATCAGAAGAAGCAGATGGAGGAAGAAGAACCTGGGAACAGGGAGACAGAAGGAAACCTCATTCATTGTTTTGAGCAGATGCATGTATGTGGGAACTGAAATAATACCCTGTTTAGCTAATCTAAAAGGGTTTTGGAAACATGCAGTACTGTAGATTAGGCATGAAGACAGAGCCTGATACTTTTCCAAAGAAACAGGATTTTGTTAACTGTTCAGCATGCACAGGGCCGTACTGAGAACACTCAAACCCTTTTCCTCCTCAAATGATTAGCCAGCCTCCCTCCATACTCACCTTGACCAGTGAAGTGGGAGAGGGGCAGGCAACACTGTTGGATGTCATTATGAGGTGGTGCTGATCTAATCTCCCTGCTCAGAGCTCTTGATTTGATTTAGGATAGCAGTTGTTAAGAGCAGAAGGAGCTGCTGGCAAGAATGGCAGCTGTCTCAGCCAGCCACACTTTCCAACTGTCCTGAATATTTAAAAAAAATAGAGAGGGGGTAAGAGAGACTGAGAAAGAGAGAGGCTCAAGGAACAAGAGAACAAGCCTACAAAGAGCAGTGGCTGCAGCTCACTCGGAGGAATTCCATTAAATGAACTCATCCGTCATCTTGCCTTTTATTGATGAGTGGCATTGCTTGGCGGCAAGTGACATGGCAGAACAAATGGCATCGGAGCCCTGGCTTCCTCTTCTACTGCACACAGAGACACACAGGCCCCAAAACAATGAGTCATTACTTATTACATCCATTATTAACTCAGCTCAGGCTCATTAGGCATGGAAATTGAGGAGGAAAAAGGGAAAAAAAAAAAACCCAAACCAGGAGCTAACTAGCATCAAGTACCCACAGATTTAGGGAAAGGGTGTGGTGAGAGGGGGAGGGAGACAGGCAGTTAAAATTTTCTACTCAACATTTGTGACATTGTTAAATCCTGAGGGTGTTGGGTAGTTGATAATGTTTTCCTTTTTCTGACATGATTGCATTGAGGACTGTGCTTTAAAGCAGCAAGGCCAAAAAGAGAACAGGAATGTAAGAACTACATCATTAACTACTGCAAGACCTTCAGAATAAAGTTTGTCAAGAATGATATGGTTTTATTACAAGAATCTCAGGTGGACACAATAAAAAAAAAAAAAAAAAAAAAAGACAAATGGAGCTACTAAAATAGCCAATCAAGTCAAATGCAAGCATTTTTTTGGTCAGGAGAGTGAAATGGAATTCCTGTGTGCCTTCCTGTCTGTACCATTGGAATGATTTCACTGAAGGTTCGTTTTCTAAGAGATAAAAGTGCCATGTACAAATTTCCTCTTCAGTCAAGAGAGAGCAATAATTTTGCTTCTGGATGACTTTTCCAATCTTAAAAAAACAAGGCATATAAAACAGTTTAAATTAACTGCTATGTGGAGATGTTGACATGTCTCTTTTTGTTATCAAGGAAGACTAGATGACCAGTTTTGATGGAGCCTATAATTTATAGACAGCTAAAATTAAATCATGTGAGTTGGACTGTTGTAATCTTAGCTCATGTCTGACTATGGTGGCAACTGTTTTCTGTATCAATATGTGAACAAGGTTTTTTTTCCACTTCCTTGACTACACAGGACTAGAAAAAAATCCTGAAATATGTCTGTTTGCATGTAAATAAATAAATAAAACTGTTCAGGAAAAAACACACAATGTGAGCCAAAGGAGGACTGATAAAATACACATAGAACTAAAATGGGATTGAGTGGATCTGAAAAAAAAACAAGTTGATATGGAACCACAAAAATAAAATGAGACAACAGCAAAACAACTCCAGTAAAAGCAAGGTTGTCTGAATTATTTTAGTCACCCATTCAGGTAAAAGGAAAATTATTCCAAATATCTGTACCAGCTTCAATCTGATTCAAGTTTCAAACTTACCTCCTTAAATTTATTTATTTTCCTTTGTCAGTGCCCTTTGGCGTAAGGATGAGATAGAAGAAAAAAGATTGCTGAAGTACTGAGAAGACCTCTGGTATTTCAAGGATCAGCCAAAGTCAGGGGGGAGGTCTTGAAAATTTTCAAGGCAGTCCCATCAGCCTGTGAAGCAAATGGAGACTGAGGGTAGTGCAGGCAGTCCTCCCTTCTAACCATAGACTTACAGGTGAGTTTTGAAACCTCTGTAGTACTTCCTTAAATTATTTGGCACAAGACAGATGTTCAGATTCACACTCTGAATACAACTAAAGCAAATTAAATTAGTACTTGGAGCAAGTAGCTATATTTTCAATATAATCAATTGAAATAGTTAATTGCTTGGATTTCTGAAGCCAGGTATTACCAAACTGGCTGATTTCTTTTGTCGCAGCAGAAATATTTGCTAGAAGTTACCTCTTGTAACTCCTGGCTTACACCTGCAGTAACAGGAGGTGGATAGCTTAAGATTTTGCACATTTATCTCCTCTAGAGGTTTGCTGGGAACAGGAAGTAGTGGGGAGTAGAACAAGATTCCTTCCAAGTTCATCTTGGCAAGAACATGTGTATTAAAGGCTGTTCTTCTACTAATTAATTCTGAAAAGAAGTATGGAAGATAGTTGTGGTGCTTGACAGCTGCCCTAAATATCATTGTGGTGCTTGACAGCTGCCCTAAATATCTTAGTGTCGAGGTTGGTTAGCACATGCCACTGATCAGATTCTTTCAGCTCAGATGCATAAGTTGCAGTTACCTTGTACAAGAGTTAACAGAACTGGGAAAGAAAAATGTAAGGAAATAGGTCCTTTTTAATATGGCAATTCAGCTGATGTTTCTCTGTATTCTTTCCATCACTGTATAGAAGCAGTTTACAAGCTTTCAGTATTATTTTGAAAAACTTATTTTATTAAACAGAATGGAAAGCATCTCACCCATTTTAATATATTTTTTTTTTTTTCTGTTTCAACATTTTCTGCTCTCTAAGAAAAATAAGCCAAAAATTGGAAAGTATAAGAAATCTAAGGTTCAGGAATAGGAGATACATTATTATTAGTCCTGTGGCATTGTGATGGGTTTAATTCACACACACAACAAATAAATGATTTCTGTATCATTAGACATTTTAAATAACTATCTGTAATATATCTCTGTGCCATAATAATAAATTTTACTTCTAATGTCAGGAAGCACCATTTCTTAGAAATATTCTTTCAGAGAAGAGATAAGAAATGAGATCAATTACACCAAATGACACCTACATATCACTGTGGCCAAATGCCCCATTTATTCTACTGTTTGAAGTTCAGAAAGGAAAGTATGTGAGTCATACCCTGGGCTTTTTATTTTGTGGCAAGCATAAGATTAGACAAAATCAACTGTAGCATTTTGCCAGTGACTTAGAATGTGTTAAAAAAGCAAGAAAAAATATAGATGCATTCGCATGGTTTATTTTTCTCCAATTAATTCTGAGGCAAATCTTTTGAACATTAAAAAGCATTCTCTTTATAAATATACAGCTATTAAAAGAAAAATCATGAGTATTCTTGGCAAGCTACCTACCTTCCAAAATCTATGAGACTTGCATGAGTTCATTTAGAAGCTCAGGAGCTTCAGATCTCTTCAGGAGAATGAGTTTCTCTGGATGCTCAGGCAGTATCTCTGACACTAGTCTCATTTGCCACCTCTGGAACCTACTGTGGGAAATCATTGCTCATAACTTGCAGCACCACAGCACAATCCACGGGAGCCTTATGTGGTTGCTTCGGGTGATCATCCTCTCCTGTTCAGAGCACTTTGTCTCTGAGGATACTGTCTTGCAATGAGCTTTAATTATTCATCAGCTTTCCCTTCAGCTAAGCCTGTTCCAGGGCCTGGCCTAGGGGTGCAAGGCATTTCACCTTGTGTGAAGTGTCTGTAGAGCAGAAATAAGTAAAGGAGTCCATACTTCAGTCTCTCTTTCCATTAATAAAGTGAAATAGGAACATTTAGGGCACAATTCAATGACCCATTTTTGACTTGCACCTTAGGATTGGATGAATTGTGCCTTAAATGTGCTTGATTCTCCATCAATTATAGAGACTCAAGTGACTGCCTCAGATGTCAACAGCTGTGTTTTGGCAGATGAATCTCACCCAGGAGGTTTACATTTTATTTAATGACTTTGCATTAAGGAACCAGAGACAAGGCACATGACAAAACACCAGCAAAGAAATATAGCAAAGAAATATCATCCCCCCCGCTACTTGCAGTAGGGTGATGTTTTGTGCTAATATTTTGCAATTGTTGTTCATGGCTTCCTTCTTTGCAGTGTCTGCAGTAGTGAGGGGCTGGAGGTGTCTCAGCCTGTCTCAATTCCACCCACAGCTTCAATAGCATGAGAAATCCTAACTTGGTACAATATGCCAGTCACTGAGATTAGCTCAGGAGCAGCAGCAGCTAAAAGACAGATGTAAAATCAGTAGCTGATGATTTTACATCAGAGGAGTGAATGTAAAATCAATGAGAAGTTTTAAAATGGGGAATGGCTTAAATTTAACAAGGCAAATTAAATAAATGTTTGTTTTAGCAAATGGAAAGGTTTTCCCTCTCTATGGCAAAGGCTATGATTAGCAGTATGCTGGAAACTAAAGACATTTTAGCAGAATCTTGTGCTAAGCATGAGTTCTTGATGTCAAAAACACACCCTACATCTCTCTGAATATTCACTGATTCAAACAGTCCAGAATATTATAGGACAAAACATGCAATGGAATTGAAAATGATATTACATTATGAGAAGGTGACAGACTTGGAGAAAATACAATGAAGTATTTTCCAAAGATATTTTTTTCCCCCTGAATTTTAATTTTTCTTCATTTAAATATGTCTTTATTTTTTAAAAAATGCTTCTTTTTCCTCAACATTTTAATTTATTTTTCCCTTTCACTTCCTTTTCACTTACACTTACTCCTTTTTCCTGGGATTGGGGAAGTGAGTATCGGTAAGGAAAAATAAAAAAGAAAAGCAGGCCAAATAGGAGAAAAAAATAGGGAAAAAAAAAGAGAAAAAGGAGAAAAAAGAACAAAATAAGTAATAAAGACATTAAAATGAAGAACATAGATTATAGTACTATACTTGAATAGTTTTCTTTTTTTTCTTTCTCCACTTTTTTTGAAAAAAACAAGAATGAAAATTGAAATAAGCCTCATTGTGATGAAAGGGATTTTGAACTTGAACTTCTGTTAGCTCTATTGTTGCTCAGTAAAGGTCAAGCACAAGCTAAACTTTAATCGTATATTCCCAAGGAAATCACAATGAAACATTCATGTTCACAGAGAAAGATCCTTGAAACTTTTGTATTTAAAATGTTTCCACACATATTTCTAAGCAAGTCAGCATTTAAGTGTTTAAGATGCTGTGCTGAAACCCCTTGTGTGTAAAACACTCCTCACTGAACCCTGTCCCAGAGATTTATGTATGCCTTCCTATCAGTCTCCTCTCTAAGATGTGTGACCAGACGCGAGCTGGTAGATTACAGCTTGGGTGTTTGCAGTTCTCTGACATTTACTTGTATCAGCTCATCTCTGTCCCCATTCTGCAAAAAATGCAATTTCGGAAGGCTTCTTTCTTCATTTCTCCTGTGTTTTAATGCTGCCCTTTAATCTAAAGTATATGTTTACAAATATTGCATACTTATATGCAGTTTTATAGATATAGATATTTATGTGGAGCCCAGCTGGCCAAGAGGCATCTGCCTGCACTGCCATTAGAAGCTAAGGGTTCTAAGAGCTATGCTTTATTTGCATGTCCTTGGTTTATATTTTTTACCACTTAATTGTAAAGGAAAATTCTTCCTATTTTAACAGTTTTCTCACTCTTTGCTGAGATTATTAGTTACTCACACTATCTTACAATGAGATAGTTAAACTAAATTAAAGTGGTTGTACTCTGTTGAGAGCCAGACTAGACAAATATTGATCTTCGGACAAAGGTTTTTCCACACTTTCTAAAAGGTGTGAGGTTTTGGGAGGGATAAATCACCTTCTGGAAATATCTGCTTAAATATTTCTTTTCTGTTCATCCATTTTTTCTGTGTCTGCTTCCACTTCTGTCTTCACTATGCCCCAGCTATGTACATGCCTAAATTCTAGACCACAAAAAGGGAGAATGATCTCTCCATTTACACAGCTGCACTGTTTTCTGACACTTGTAAAAGACAATGATAGTGGCTTCTTAGCAGTGACTTTATGGTAAAGATAGAAGTCATATGAGTATCCATATTAAATGTACAGCATAAAAATAAATATTCTGGGATTCTTCCAAACAAAAATTACTAAGATCCAAATCCTGGAGCTTTAGAACTCTATGGGGAATCTGCAACAGTGGATGAGCTCTACATTGTGCATGAGATATTTTGAGGCAGCATGAATATTAAGAAAAAGGATTTTTAAGCAGGAGTTTTTAACTAATTTCATAAATCTAAAATATTAAAAGGAGAGTATGACAAGTTATATATATATCATGTTATACAAAAAAGAGGGAAAAGGATATGTTACAAATATCAGATTATTTTCAAACCTTTATAGCCTTTCCAAACATACAGTATGATAAAACACTCAAATGAACCTGCATGACACAGTGTAATGTATTTATTCAAGGCCTTCTTTTTATCAGATCCTTCATATATAGTAATGTAAAGCACATACAGTGTCTGGTACATATTATCAATCCATTTGTTCCCTACCTAGATTTACATTTCTTCCCCAGAAAGAAAATAAGATGTTCTCCGTAACAGACTATCTTAACATTTAGATTTTGGATGCAAGCTTTTAATTGCTCTGACAGCAATGTGTTTACTGTGTCTAAAGATATGCGAATGGCTTTATAAGTAACTTGATAGTCTAATATGTGTTTGTGATCTTTTTCTGTTAGGGGCTGATCTAGAGCTCTTTGAAGTCCATGGGGTTTTTTTCCACTGACTTCAAAGGGCTTTTGGCTCAGACCCTTATCCTTAAACACTGAATAGATTAGCAACTGATTTGTGAATAGCATGCAATGCCAAAAGGAATAGAAAAAAGCCAGCCTATAAAAAATTATGTATCTGGTGAACACTATTTAACCATATTCTATTGATATATGTATTAATAATTAACTGGTACCACAATGGCATATGTATGCTATTGGGCTGGCAGAACAGTGAAGAAGAAAAGACATGGGATATGGAAATATTTAATGATATTCTTGTATTTTATACACAGCATCACCAAAACCTATTCCAAGAGCTAAGCCACTGGAGTATTCAAGGATGCACAACCATTTCCTAGGCAGAAGTTCTTTCCCAGATGCTCAATTTGACCTGGGGCAACTCAATCAAAGTCTGTAAGGTTTCCAACATTTCTAGTGGGGATTTATTTTTAAAAATGTGGCATATGGATTTTTCTGGCAATAATGAAATATAGCTGTGCACACTCCATTAAATAAAATGATACTTTAATCCTTAAAACTGTGTGAGTAACTGGAATTGGAAAGTTGGGAGCTGGATAAAAGAAACTAGATTGAGGGTGAACAAAGTGAAGAACTTCAGGAAGGACATTTGAAGAGGTGACCCAGGCAAAATGTGGTAATAAACCATTTGGGATACATGGATTCAAAGGACATAAAACAATTCCTGAAAAGATGGATATATGTATTGTAAAATAAACCCAGGAAGAAAAAAAAAAAAAAAAAAACCAGATAAAAAGATGAAGAGTGACTTAACTGTTTAAATAAGTAGTCTGTGGTTTTTAATACTTGTTGCAGAATTCTTTCTGTATTTCAACCTCTCACAAGGTGAGTATTTTGCTTAAAAGCATTAAAATACTGCTTTGGGTAATTAACTGACCTGAGTTGCACTACAGCACTTTTTAAACTTTCAAAGCAAGATGTGAGGCTTAAGAACCTCTACTTCCATAAGTTCCAGTTTCAAATAAATTTAAATAGCAGAAGATGAAGGAAGTAGAGAGAAAAATAACTTCATACAATATTTCTGTGATTTGTTATGGATATAGGGTCTTATCTTTTAGTTTGTACAGCCTTCCACCCCAAAACAAACTGGGAATATTAAGATTTAGAAGGAATATTTTCCCTACATTGTTACAGGAGGCCTGATCACAGAATGAGGAGTATCAAACATTTACTGTTGGAGACCTCTGGAGCTCAGCAGAGCCTTTTTTTACAGGAGCATGTTCTTCTGCCTCATTCTCTTTATTCTTCCAGAGAATGGTCCTAAGAACCCTTTTCGTCTTCCTACTTATTTAAAGCTTGAAAATACTTTATATACATATATACACGCACACACACACACGTACACACATCAAGACAGTATTTCTCCTTGTCATGTGTTCCATTTAAGCTTACATTTAGGAGATATTTCTATGGTGACTTCTGTAAGAACATCCTGACCCAGCCCTTTATGAACAAATGGCTGTGCACACCTACGTAGCTGCCTGTGTATGTGTTAAAGTAACTCCCCTCTCTACATTTAGCAGATATGAACATTAGTGAGCTAATTTGGCACTTAGTAAATAATAAATAGCAATGATGACAGCAGCAACAACAAAAACAAACAGCAACTATAATAATTTAATTCCATGTAATTGAATAATTTTCTGTCTAACCATGGCAGTGGGTAGCCCATTATACCACCAAAATTGTTTGCTAAAAATGACCCTTTCTACAGAGTAACTTAAGCAGCTGCTGTTGAGGTCTTGTCGTGCTGCAGAAGCACTTGGCTGGCCAAAACTTCCTGGTGCAGAGACATCAATCTCCCTCCCTGCTGGCTGCTGAGTTCACTCTGTAGACAAGCCAGTGTTGTTGTCAGCTCTGCATCCCTGATGGACAACAGAGCTCGCTCAAAATGCACCAGAGCAGAGCATTGCTTTTTGCATGAGCAAAAGGGGGCTGCACTACACTGACAGTGCCAGCAGAGTTTGTAGTTTTGGTAGGAAATGAATTATCTGAAGCTTTTAGGAGTATTAGGAGAAATCATTGTTGCCTTCTTTATTGACTCAAAAGCAGAGAATTAGTGTTGTACCTTCTTCTGTTCTTTCTTTATCCTAAAGAGATATTGTGTAAACGTTCAGAAATGTCAAAGAGACAACAAAAATAGATGTTTGAGAGATTTTGTCCATTGTAAAAGAACAGAACCAGTAAGACTCATACATGCAACAATGTAGACTGAAAAATTTAACTTTAGACACAGTTTAAACATCTAAATCTATTATAATTGCTCACAAAACCCTATCCAAACTGCTTGGACATCTCACTATTCACAGGTGTCTCCAATTTTTTGTCACAAGACTTACAGAATTCCATAAAGCTCCATTACTGCCTGTAGCCAAAGCCATCATCTTGACATAGATAAGCAGTCCAGCAGCTGCTTTCATCTCAGTCTGCTTAGGCAGCAGTGCTGGGTTATGTACAAATCACAGTCTGTCTTGTTCTGAAGTGCACAGTGTACACCACCAATTGCAGCAGTCAGTTTTCACTTTTTGTTTTACACAGATGTCCCTCCCTTGCATCAGAAACTTCCAACTTCTACTTCTCAGAACTCATGAGAATGCCTGAATGCCTTAATGGCTGGCCTTAATATAATCCTGCTTTACGGTCTTTATGGCCCCTGAATTACCTAAACTTGATATTTTTTTTTTTTTTTTTTTTTTACATTTAGGGAAAGACAAACAAGGTAATACAAGCTGAAGTACAATGCAGATGGGCATCCACCCAAGAATATGTTAACTCTACTACAGCTGTTGTATAACTTGTATTTCCCCCCACCTGTGTGAAAGAGCTTCTCATTACAAAAAGATCACACACAAGCACTTACCATCAGGTATGGTTGTAAAGAAAATCCCTGCTTTATTTAATGAAAGCTTGTTTATATTATCAAATTTTTACATAGACATAAAAAGGGTGGAAGATAAATAAAAATAAGATAAATACATTAGTATAAAACCAGTGTTAACAAGCCTAGATTGGCATAGATAAATTGTTTGGAATACTCAGGAGATAGTTTCACTCACAGAGTCATAGGGTAGTTTGGGTTGATAAGGACTTTCAAAATCATATTTTTCCAACCACCTGCCCTGGGCAGGAACACCTTCCACCCGACTAGGTTGCTCTAAGCTCCATCCAGCCTGGTCTTCCAGCCTGAATACTTCCAGGGATGGGGAAGCCACAGCTTCTCTGGGCAACCTGTGCCAGGACCTCACCATCCTCACAGTCTAAATTATATCTAATTTAATTCTATCCACCTTCATCTTAAAGACAATACCCCTTGTCCTGTTACAACATGCAATTTATTAATTCTGTCTCAAGCTCTCTGATAGCCCCTTTAGTACCAGAATGTACAAGAATGTCCCTCTCTTTCCCAGATTGAACAATCCCAGCTCTCTTAGAAGATATGCCCCAGCCCCATGGCCAATCTAGTGGCCTCCTCTGGAGTCATACTAACAAGGCCACAATTCTCTTGTGTTGGGAGTCCCACAGCTGGAGGCAGCACTGCAGTTGGGGGATCTCATAAGAGCAGAGTAGATAGAAAGAATAACCCTGCTGACCTGCTGGACATCTGCTGGCCACCTTTAAGGGATACCCCCTTGGCTTTGAAATGGAGTCACCTACAGCTAAAGGTGAGGTCACTCCTGTCACATCATTGTATTAGTGGCTGCAAAAAGTGAGGAACTGTAAGGATGCAGCCCAGTGGTGACTATGACTGGAATGGGCTTGTCTCTCTCACCTAGCAGCAGAGGCTGCAGCTCTCTTTCTCTCACAGTAAACCAGCACATTTCTCAGTGTTAGTTTTACAATTCCAGCTTCTAAAACATGTTCTCAGTATTAATTTCCTGAAGAATAATTTTTCATCAAGTGACTTACACAGTGAAAATGATTCTCTGAGGAAGTGACTGGAAAACATGAATTGAAAGACAAGTAATGCCTGGTGTTCCCAAAGGAATTTGCAGGGAAAGTGGAAATGTGAAAGTTAACTGTGATAAATTGGACTCACAACTAGGAAGCTGTGGAGAGCTCTGTGACCCAGTCCAAGCAACAACTTGCCCACAGGTCTTTTTTTTTTTTTCTGTGTTCCTACTAATCTTTAAACTCACAAAAGTCACAGCCCACTACACAGAGTAAGCAGATGTGGCCGAGTGGCTGGCTTGTACTTAACAGCAGTAACAGTTTAAAGTGACTGTCATCCTTAACCACACATATCTGCAAATCCCAAGAATACTTTGGCTTTACGTATACAGCTGAATCTTATGATATTTATATTGTCTGTATAGAAGACAAACTTATATTGTCTGCTTAATGTACTTTGCTTTTCCTGGTAATTCTTACTCTAGGTTTAAAAGTATTTGATCATGGTTCTTAAGAATATTTGGCTTTTTGTTTTCATTTTTTCTTTTTTTTTTTCCCCTCTTTTCTAATCCAATGCTCTTTGGGAAGCTGAGATTCTTCTTTGATTTAATTAAGTGTAATCATTTATTTTCTTTTTGCTGTATTTCCCTTTCAGCTCAGTTTTACTAAGTTATAAACTTAACTGTATTAGTTCTAGTGATATGCAAATGATTCCTTTAAAAATCCACCCTCTAAGCTCTAGAGACATAGGGGGTGTGATACCCACAGAAATCAGAGCCTCTGGGGTTCCTCTGTTGCTCGTCCTGTCAGAAGCAACATCCCTCAATATACACTGATGTCTTCTACTCCTCACCCCTCCCTGAAAGTACTCATTTGCAGATTGTAGCATTTTGAGTCTTTGAAGTGGCATCTACAACTAAACTGCCACCCACACTTTCCTCTATTTAGGTCAGAGTGACTTCAAACTGGAGACAAAAAAGCCACACATGCATAGGCACACATGCACATGATCTCACAAACAAAACTGATGCAGAGAAAATCAAATAATGAGGTGCAGCCACCCAAGGCTGGTGTGAAAATCAACATATGGAGAATTATTGTGAGCACCAGGCTCGGCTTCAAATGGGCTTGTTTTGCCTGGAACCCTGAGATGAGCTGAAAAAGGCAGAGTCGGTTGCTTTGCTAATCACTGAGCTACCTGCAGAGAACAGGCAACCATAAAAAGAAACAAAACAATAGAGAAATAGATGCAGAGCGAGCTTCTGCGGAATGGTGTAGGATAGGCTCACTGGCACCTCCAGGAGCACTGCTAAAACTGCTGGTTAAAAATGCTCTCTGTGGCAGTTGTTACCAAAGCCAGACCTTTGACTTTAGACCTTCCTCTGTGGCTGAGACATCACACAGAGAGGATTCCAATGTCATCAAGGGGAGGGCAGGCATTCATTTCACTGTGTTGGGCACACCAAAGGTTGTGGTAGGCATCTGCTTCAAACACTGAAACAGCAGATAGAGCATGGACAAGAGGATTACTCTTGTGGTTTTGTAAACCAGAGACTTCAAAGGATGTCATCTCATAGAGAAGATATGTAAAACCCCTAATAAGGAAAATTAAATATTTTTGAAAGAGTGGAAAAAAGAAATTCAAAATTACCTTATGGAATCTCATTTACATTCTAAGGGATATAAAGAATGTGGCACCACTGCCCATGGCAAGAGAATTAACAACTACATGACGTTTAAGGTCCCTTCCAACCCAAAGCATTCTGTGATTCTATGAGTCAAGAAAGGAAACTGTCCAAAAACAAAAAAAAAAAAAAAGAAAAAACCTGGGTGGATTCAGTTCATAAAGCTCTAATCTTGGGCTGATGTCTGAGATTAGAAAGATAAAACACCCTTGCAAGATGCCCATCTCTCTCCTTAAACTTAGACAATCTCATTAGGTTTTTGTAGGCTAAATTATATCATCTTGGAAAGGCAGAAAAATATTAATTTGGTTTTATTATTTTATTCATATTTTTCTGGCTGTTAGAATAAAGGTATATAAGTGCACATGTTGAATAACATTCATTTCTGTCAGTACACATGTAGTTTTGATACAAAGTAATGCCTAACATTGAGCATGTTCTGTTCGAATACTTCCTCCTTAAAAATAAGGAGGATGTGACGGTATAAAGAGGTGTTAGGATTCAGATTTTCTTTTTTCCATGCTGAAAAAAAAATATTTATATGAAAACAACAACAACAAAAAAGTCACAGCTTATCAGAAGAAACTAATTTCAAAAATGTCAGGATTTCTAGTAGGAGGGACTTTCTTTATCCTTTTGGGAAAAATTGCCTTTAACTCAGACTTATTAAAATCTCTTATTTTACAAAATTAAATGTGTATTTGGTATCCAAATAGAAGTACAATGCTAAAATCCCGTTGCAAATCCAGAAAGTACTTATCTAAAAGTAAGTAAGTGAATTCCAAGATGACATGGTTTGTCCACATTCACATTTCTGTGTCAGATTTTTCAGTGGATTGCCTGGCATTCCCTTGCCAGTCTACTTAGATCTGATGATGGTTATACTTAAACCTTTCCTGCAGACCACCAGTGTAGTGCAAATGCCCACAGATGTGCAGCCTCAGGACCCCACTGAGGTTGTCCCCTGGAATGAAAATGATATGTAGATGCATTCCCAGCCATTGACATAGGTAAATACTGACAGATTAGTGGGGTCGTATTCCTGAGAAACATGAGGTGGTAAAATGTGACTGTGCTGGTGGGTTTGTGTGCCTGTTGTATGTAATACAGTTATAACCATGCCAGCAAAGAAAATATTGCCAGTACTAAGATGCTACAGAGATCTTAGCAAAATTGTATTGTGGTAAATATTTCTTTCTTTGTTCCACTGTAGTTTTATACCCTTCTTAAAACACATTATTGAGAGTGATTCCCAAATCCCCTAGCAGTGATTAGTCAGTCATGAGTGAGAAAGTTTCAAAAGAAATTGTGTATATATACAATAAAATAATTTTTCATTTTTATAGGTATAATAAAAGCATGGAAAAAAAAAGAGAAAGGAAAACAAAACCAGCCAAACAAACAAAAAAAAAATTAAATAAGACATTGAGTGCTACTAAAAGGAGAAATAAAAGACACAAGTAACAATGGCAGGTCAGTATTCAGATAGAGCATTCAAATCATACAGGATTTGTGAAAAGCATTCAGCACTGGTATTCAACCAGCAATATGCATAAAACAAAAAGATATTATTCCCAAGGTGATGCACATCTCTCACCCAGGGCAAACTCAAGCTAACTAGAAAAGTCAAGCACTTATCATGAAAATTACGTGAAGGATTATAAGAACAACACCCCAGTCATTCTTAGAGAAGAAACAAAAATTATAAAATCCCTAATGCCAGTTATTTAGTGAGGTGTAGGTTTCATTTTCTCTCTCAACTTTTTCTTTCCTTTCAGCTTGACAAAGATAACTTGTCTAAACAATAGAAATACCTACTGTGCTGCACCAGTTCAATCTGAAATCTATCAAGGTAATAATGTGGTTTGAAAAACCATCACAGAAGCTCGCTGAAAATATTACCGAACATACACCCCAGAGAGGCAATATGGCTTATGGTTCACATCAGGGAGATGAAAATCAAGTTAAAATACAGGCTAAGTGACATGCCCAGGTTCTCAACAATATTTTGTGGCAGACCAAGGGTGTGAACTCAGGCTAATGTTTTGATCAGCACTTGACTACATAGATTTTTATTTAAATTGTTTAGTTAAAACAGAGAGAGCTGTAAATCCTGAACTTGAACCCAGAGAATTAAGCAGAGAGAAGTCATTTCCATATCTGTAACTTTGAGAGAGAGCTGTCAATTAAACATATAATTTTTAAGATTGAGTATTGGTTTAAACAAAAGACTATGTATTGGGAGCAGCAGAGAATTGTTTTTACTGACTTTTTTTGCTATTTCCTACTCTCAGATAATTGCTATTCAACAAGAATTTGGATGATATTATCAATCTAGAATGTGCAGAAGCCTAAGTCTGCCACACATTTAGCAAGAACTTACACAGTGTTATATTATTGCTAGAATCAGCTGGGAAAAAAAAATTAATTTGAAAGATACTTATGACAATATCCAGGGTCACAGGTACTAAAGATATTTCAACTTAGAATTAGCTAAACTAGGAGCAAAAATGAGCAAGAGCAGACAGCAAAATATTCATCAGCTCAATCCTTGAAAGTTGTTTGTGTTTCTTTTATCCTTTCCCTTGCCTTGCCTTGCCTTGCCTTGCCTTCTCTTCCCTTCCCTTCCCTTCCCTCCCCTTCCCTCCCCTTCCCTCCCCTTCCCTTCACAGAACTTCACAGAACTTCCTTTCACAGAACTTCCCTTCCCTTCCCAGAATTTCCCTTCCCGGAACTTCCCTTTTTCTTTTTCTTTTTCTTTTTCTTTTTCTTTTTCTTTTTCTTTTTCTTTTTCTTTTTCTTTTTCTTTTTCTTTTTCTTTTTCTTTTTCTTTTTCTTTTTCTTTCTTTTTCTTTTTCTTTTTCTTTTCTTTTCTTTTTCTTTTTCTTTTTCTTTTTCTTTTTCTTTTTCTTTTTCTTTTTCTTTTTCTTTTTCTTTTTCTTTTTCTTTTTCTTTTTCTTTTTCTTTTTCTTTTTCTTTTTCTTTTCTTTTTCTCTTTTTCTTTTTCTTTTTCTTTTTCTTTTTCTTTTTCTTTTTCTTTTTCTTTTTCTTTTTCTTTTTCTTTTTCTTTTTCTTTTTCTTTTTCTTTTTCTTTTTCTTTTTCTTTTTCTTTTTCTTTTTTTTATTTCTTTTTTCTTTTTCTTTTCCCTTTTCCTTTTTCCTTTTTCCTTTTTTTTTCCTTTTTCCTTTTTCCTTTTTCCTTTTTCCTTTTTCCTTTTTCCATATTCCTTTTTCCTTTTCTCCTTTTTTTTATTTTTCTTTTTTTTCCCCTTTTTTATTTTCCTTTTATTTTTTCCTCCTCATTCTCCCTCTTTTCCTTTATCTTCATTGTCTTCTCCTTCACTGCTCCTCACTTTTGCCTCTGGCACAGCGGCAATACAGGGGAGAATAGCCCCAGTTCCTTCCAGTGAGAATATATAAAGTCAAGCATCCCCGTTCAAGCAGGTGGAGACTCATTTTATCTTTAAACAGGCTTATAAGTAGTCTGCACTGAGAACTTAGTCCGAGTAAGAAACAGCCAGCAACTCTAAAGCAAACTAGATTTTTTGGGTCAGAATATAAAGCTCATAAAATCTTTTCTTACAGAAAAAAATGAAGGCATAAGTCTGACCCAGTAACTAAGCGACAAAGAAGAAGTAACCTTTTTTGACTTTCTTTTGATATATTTTCATAACTGCTTTTAACATCTCTTGTCTACAAATATTCCAAAATACTGATTTTAAGTCTGCCTTACCCGGTACTTTTCCCTCACCTTCGTTGAGTTGTTTCATTAAGGTTTTGATGGGCCATTCAGACAGTTATTAAAATAATCTGATTCCCTCTCTGGAAAAAGCTTTCACTGCTTCACTACATATAAAGAGTAAACAGAGAGGTGGTGAAACTTATTTGGACACAATGAAGGTAAAATATTACAGAACATTTCCACTTTGAAATGTCAGGTACGCACTAATATTTTTATTGTACTCTGACACCATGCCTTGATCTTGGGAGAAGGGGCCAGCCAGCTAGCTCAGTCTCTTTCCTCATGTGGCTGCTACCTGCCTCGTGCACTGGCAGCACAGGGTAGCGGTTCGTCCAGCATGCTGGGACCGTCCCAGGAGGGGCCAAGAGGAGCACACTCTATCCCACTGGGCTGTCTCTGGGGAGAAGAAGGCCTTACAACCAATGGACTAGCATCAGGGTGGCTCATCAGCAGGGATTCACATCAGCACCTAACCAAGGAGATACATGAGGGGAGGAGAGCATACACACACAGCAAATGGGAGTTTAAGGATTTCATAGATGACAGGGAAGATTCTAGATAACAGGGTAAGGTTTACATTGATGGATGGGTATCAGGGGCCGGGTTACAAGGATTGACATAGAAAGATCTGGATAGAGGAGTAGGTACAAGGGTTGATTGACAGAGAAAGGGGAAGGCACAACTTAGGACTTGAAAAGAATGAAGGGTATACAAGAATGAACCATTACAAACAGTTTGAATAAAGACTTAAACAAATATAACTAAAAAACACTACCACAGTATTCCAGTTGCTGACCAACTGTTGGCTTCCTCCAGTCACATGTACTAACACTTCTGAAACTACCTCATGATTTTCATATTGTCCCAATCTATCCTTTCACTTCTCCATCATTCCTATCCTTTCATTCCTCTATCATTCCTAAACTCTTCTGGGATTAACAGAGTAGACAGACCAGGCACTTCAGAGGACATGACTAAAGGACAGCCTGCTGAAGAGAAGCCTCTTTGAATCCATGGTTTTCTTACTTGGTCAGGAATAGATTTGAGATTGATTTCCACATTGTTTTAGAGAGAAACTTAAAAATTTCATCTTAGTTACAGATTTTTCTGATGTTTGAGGTAGGTATGGGTGTATTCTCAATTGTCTATATTAAAACTGTCCATTTTGCATGCTATTACTAAGAGAAATTATGTGAACATTACTCCTAAGTTTATTACTTGAGCTTGTAAGTGACAGTACAGAGCTCTCTCAGTGACAATGCTTTTACATCTGTTTTAAATCCATAATTCTAAAAGAAGGCAGGACTAGAATGAAAAATATCTTTGTATCATGAGTGCCTCAATCTGAAGATACTCATCTTCCCTTCTTTTTTTTTCCTTGTCCTCCACATCTCCATCCCCTATTCCTGTCTCCCTTTACCCTTGCCATGGTGACATGAGACAAAGACTGTTGTTACACCTCGGGTGACCCAGGGATTGAATCGCAGGTGTTACAAAAACATGGCTACAGTGCTCAAGAGTCCCCCTCTGAATCTGACTGTGCCCCTAAGAAGGGATAACACCTCTGGCAAAATGTGTTTCATTAGGAGATCTAAGAGCTTTTCTGTGGAAGCCAACACTACTGTTTTTCAGCTAAAACATTAAAATAATTATTTAGCTGTAAAGTGGGTACATTTGAAAAAAACCCACGAAAATAAACAAAAAAAACCCACCTAAAAAATACAACCAAAAAAAACCCAAAAACACAAACAAACAAAAAACACAAACAAAACCAAACCAAACAAATAAAGCCTCACCAAAACTTGAAACTCTAAGTCATTACATACTTCTAACAGCCCAGCTCAGCCCTTTATATATTTCAAAGTCAGATAGTGTCTGTTCTAACTACTTTTTCATCAAGTGAAGTTTTGTTATTGAGGCATCAGTACTCTACCATTTTAAGTTTCTCTCTTTGTTTGTCTCATTCTTTGTTTCTTGCTTTACTTTCCTTTCATGGAAAACATGAAGAAGGAATAAAGGTGATTGATGGTCAAGTGTCGGCCATGTGGAAATGATACTGAGATATGCAAAAGATTAGAGAGACAAACATAAGCTACTTGTGTAGGCCCTTAAATTAAATTTATATATAACCTCTCTAAACTGCTCCACAGGTTTCATATAAAGAACACAGAGTGTACTTTAATCCCTGATTGTTGATCCCAGTAAATGAAAAGATGGTGAACTGCAAGGCACATCTGGAGTTATGCTAATTCATAATTAAGTATTTCTTCTCTTCATTTCTTTTCTGCTGTCTGCCTCCTCTCCTTCTCCCAGTCTCTCCACAAATGGACCCTTTTTTTTTTGGTGGTGTTTTTTTTTTTTTTTTAAGGTTTTTTTTTTTTTTTCCCAGGGTATATTGGAAAATAAATTAGTTGGACTTCTGCTATCAGGAGCCTGTCATTAGGGGGATATTTGTCTTTTTCTGCTTCCCTTGTGGTTTCTATCAAAGGTTCAAGCATGAGAGTTATATCTCTCTTTATCTCCATTGTGTTTTAACTTAGAAGGAAAGAAAACAGGAAAGATATTTTATCTCCTTCTGTACCGTATAAAGATCAGTTGCATTGAGGTAGCACCCATATCTCTCTCCTGCTTCTCATGTCCACAGATTGTTTGAGCCTGATGACCAAACTGAAACAAAAAGAGAGAATGTGATTTAGATAAGATTTCTTCTGGGTTACTAAATTATTGCAAGTCTGGGTAATGGTGCCAGTTTGTGCAGTCTTTATACTACTTTAAGCTTATTGTAGGTGTGACTTTCTATAACTTTCAGATAAGTAAATACAAATATAGGGTATTATATTTGAAATATAATTATATCTCCTCCTTACAAATATGAATATAGGATTATCTTGAACCCCCAAATTAGTTCAGTTAAACTTGGATAGTGCATCAGAAGTTAATTTCTTATCCTTCATGTATTTTCAATCCACAAAATGCAGGAAACAACTTCACAATTTAAAGACTTTGCCTCAGATTTCAAAGAACACCTGGGGTCAGTCAGCCTGTAACTTAATTAATTAAGTTAGCAGTGCTTCTTATCCTCCCTTGGCAAACTCACAGTGTTATGGACACATAACAAACTCTCCAGAATCAAATAAATATGTTCAAATTACTCAAGTCTTGTAAATATGATCAACATGCAAAACATATGTTAGTATTGTAGTGTATTATTTTATACAAATTATTGTAGTGTCTTTATTTTATTTCCCCCCCAGAATTGTTGGCTGGCTCTGTGTTTTGCCTCAAAACTCTGTTGAACTGAAGCATACTCTTAGCTGAGTTCCCATGGAAAGCTTCATGTTCTCTGATTTGACCAAATAATTTAGCACCCTTGTAAAATAAACATTAGATTGATTGAGCAATAAATGTGATATGTGTAAAGTCAATTGAATTTACTTGTGTTTTGGCATTGCCAAATGTGAAATGTGTCTGACCCCTTTACATATGCAATACATTAACCATAAATTTTCATTTTACATGCTGTAATATCCAAATTTTCTGCTTCATTTTTTTTCTCCTGATTTTACATTTAAATGGACAATAAAGCAAATATTTGTTTGGACCAAAAAGAACACAGCCTATATTGTAATGTTTAACTTAACACTAGTGCCAATTTGCTGAATATTCTATTCTTAAATTATCTGCTTTCTGGCTATAGAAAGCAAAGAGTAAGAGAGGGCAAGATTCTGACTGAGAGAGAGGTGAAAATACAGCCAAAGATGACTTAAGTGATGACAAAAATACAGTGGCTAGGACAGATATCTGAATTATTCATTTCAGTTGAAATCATAAGCACTGCATGGGGCAAGCTCTAATATATTTCTTGGAGGTCACATAGATAATAAAATCAGTTGTTTATTTCAATAAAAATCATAGGAAGGACTTTTTGATTAAATAATAAGGATCTGTTAACCTTGATTTCTCTGCATACTTTTAAAGGGGATGTAGTGGAGGGTGGAAAAAAAATATTGTCTTTTTTACTGAGAAACAGCTTTTTCTCTCAAAGAGAGTTCTGCATTGTGATAAAGTTATTTAACTCTTTTATTTTGACATGAAAACACTACCACTTTCAAGAACTGAGTTGTGGCAGAGTTTCAGGCAGCTCCTGTAACTACAGAATCTGGTACCATTTGCAAGCTTTCCCTTTGCACATTTTATGGCACTCAGGTGTCCCTTAGATAATTAACCCTTTGGGGCAGGAGCTGGTACTTTATTGTTTCTGCAGAAGCCAAGCAGCTATGAGTGACTTTCAAATTCATCCACTAAACCTGACCATACTTCTTGTTACCAGCACTCTGTGGAAATTTCTGCCCCATAGAATGAGTTCTGGCAACTATGGGACAAGTTCAGAACCAACTCAGAAGTGGTAAGAAGCCAAATTCTCTCTGGTCTCCTAGTCCACATTAAAAGAATGATCATGTCCAGGAAGGCTCCTTCCACTTCAACTGTGACCATTTCCCATTTCATTACTCTGTGCACATCTCTAACAGCCTGTTTGTGTAAAGTTTCATGTTATGAACATGTTTTCTAATAACAGCTGTATTTACATTGAATAGTGAAGAAACCAGGATCATCTTTTGATATAGAGGGAATAGGTTAGTGTTTCACGGATGCATGGGAAGTTGTTCTAATGATGTGACTAAGAATTTTAATTCCTGCAACATGTATTATTGTTATGTTACAAATGAGACACCAATGAGATATCAATGTTAATGGAATATATTACTTATTCAATGGTATTTGAATTGTTAAACACCTCAGGTGGCATATTGTGTATGTTTTGACAGAGGGCATAACTACTTGAAAAAAGAAAAATAAAAACATATAATATGCCCACAGGAAGAAAGAACTGTAAATTCATTATCTCCTTTTTGTTTCCATCACCACATTTTAAGACCAAAACTGTAAAAAACTAAAATTACGCTAACTTAAAACTCAAGTTACTTTCTCCTAGCATTTTGCATCTGAAAATAAGCCATAGTATGAGGTGTAGAGTAAGAACAAAAAGTGTGTATATAAAAATAGCCTGAAGAATACTCTCCAAGGCAGAATGCTTGTCCATAATTGTTGATTCATTTTTGTTCATCAATCCATCACCTCCACCTCTGGGCTACCCCAGCTGGAGAAACCAGACACACAAAACCAACTCTGAATTCTTCAAGATGCCAGAAAAACAGCAGAAAATATGACACATATGAGACAGACAGATATGAGATCTTCCTCAAAAATACAGAAGATTTTTTTCCCTCAGATGCTGATGAGGTCTTGCCATCTGAGTGCAGAGTCAGTCATTTGGGGAAGACCAAAGACAGAAACCCTAAAGCTTACCAAGATTTCCCTTGGGTCCTCTTAAACACACTTACTTATTACAGCCCACCCTCATGGCTGTTTTTACCACTTGGCTGTGGTATGGGGGCTACTTCTACAGGTAACCTAATCCATCCTCTGCTGGTTTGCTTTGTAAGAGAACATCCACAAATGTACAAACAAAAGTGGTTCTGATCATACATACAAGTGAAGTTGTATGAGGCTTCAACTCAGAAGATAACATTGTATATTTATTTATCTTTTTAAAGCATTGTTGTAGTTCCTGGAGCTCTCCTTGAAATCCTATCTATCACAGTAATTCCACTGAATATTCTAACACCGTGCTGCTTTTAATCTTAAGATGTAAACAAAAGCCCATCACAACCTGACAAAAGAAAAGGCTGAATATTGATTTATCTGCTGAAAGAAACTGGCCAAAGGTAATTCAAAATATCCTCTGATCTACTAAATATCCATTGCATGGCGTGTTCTTTTTTTTCTTTTCTTATTTGGAGTCTCACAGGCCATATTTGCAGGGAGTATATACCAGGAGCTGAAAGCTGCAACTTTACTTCATGATTGTAACTTTTTCATTTGTACTAGGTGCCATAAAGAGAAGAATGATAAATCAGTGGTGTAGTCTGCTGTCACCTTGAACACTGTGTTCTCCTTTGGTCAACTCAACATGGCAGGAATAGAGAAGTCCTGGGAAAAGCAATGAGAGTGACTAAGGTTTCCACATGAGAAGAGATTAAAAAACTGGAAAACTATTTAGGTCTCTGTTTTCTACAGTCCTTACTCCCACCTGTAATTCACCTGGCATTAGGAAAGAATAACTAGAGTTGGCTGATGCTTGGACTACTGACATTTTTTATCTCCAGAAGCACTTCCAGGTCTCTTACCACTGTGGGCTTTCACATCTAGTCTTTTTTTCATGCAGAGAAGCTGGGGGCACAGTCACAGATACAAAGTCACCAAGACTATGTTCTTAATGTGACGATTGTGAAGGGAGAGTAAGACAAAATGTATTCTTTCAGATTAAAAATTACTTGCAAAAGATATTTTTTAGCATGATGACTGTGTACAATGCCTAGCAGAATGTTTTCCAATGATTCCAAAATATAAATGTGAAATATGAAGAAATACAGAACTGGAAGTGTTATATAAATAATAAGTGACATGGAAAAAGCCCATTAGGAGCGTTACTAATTTAGTTCTGTCTTAATTATACTATTAGGGTAAATGTCACCAGATGATGCATTTATATACAGTCTTCCAAATCCTTTTTCCTGGAATACAGAGAAATAAATTATCCATAAAATATTTTTATAGTTGTATTAACCCTATATGTTGGAAGATCTATAACTATCAGGACAGTTTACTCTTTTCCTTTATTCAACTCTTGTGACAAAGCTGGTTAGGAGACATGGATAACTGTTAGTCAGATGTAAGAATTGCAAGCATACTTTCTGGAACACTTCTGTTCCAGGATTCTTGTACCTATGTCAATTAAATAACGTATTTAAAATAATGTTCCATGTCACAGACTGGCAAGTCCACAGACTGGATAGATAGCTCTCAAAAAAGGGATACAATTACACAATTAAATGATTAATGGTCAAAATAACTAAAGAACTACTAATAGATAATTTAAAAATCAAGTTATTGATATTAAAATTTGATCCTTCATACCTAGAAAGTTCATGTTGAAAACCATAACTCCCCTTTTTGTAAAATGGATATTTCATTCTTCCATAAGAAATATGCAGATAAGAGAACAACCAAATTCATAACTGCTCAGATTTTTCAGAAATCTTCTTTTTGTTTTTAGCAAGAAAATGTTACCATCTGGCCTCTGTGGGTAGAGATCAAACACAGAGATGAGATGCTGCAGTTTGTTACCATTCATCACAGAGCAGAGGTAACATCACTGGGGGCTTCACTCAGCCTTTTATTAGCAACATGACAGATATGTTAGGGATAATTTGGAAAACAGATGTAAAATAGCATAAAATAAAATTAAAGAAAATTCCAAACATCCAAACAAAATAATGACAGCAATTAAAAAAAAAAAAAAAAAAAAAAAGAAAACTTTCTTGGTGGAATAAATTTAAATTTATTTTTTCTTCTGTATCTTTTCAGAATTATGAGCTCTTATTCCCTCTGAGCTCAGGTGAAAAAATATCTCATCAGATTTGATTCTGAAGCTGATCTTTTACACCCCCAATCAGAAGTGTGGTGTTTTGGAAGCAGGCAATGGGTGCTGAGTGGATGCTATGCACGTTTATCTCTGTGCACTTGAAACACCTCTTTGTTACAGGTCTGCCTGGTTGCCTGGTGTTTCAGGGCTGTGGTGTGTAATGTCATGGGAGAGTCCTTTGTCATTCTGCATTAATGGTGCCTGTTAGGCACAGAGCACTCACGCCTCACAGACTTGTGACCTGGCACAGATGGCACCACTGCTTATACCCGAGTTTGCCTCTGTACATTCTAAACTGTTTGATTCATTTGGGTTCTTTGTTTAGTGGTGAGCTCTTTTTTTAAATTTTTTTTTCTTTTGGTGTTTTGTTTGTTTGTTTTGATTTTTGGTTTTGTTTTTGTTTTAATCTGTAATGAAAAGCTTATTTAGAGGAGTTTGGAATGCAGGTCCTTCTGTTAATTCATTCCTTCAGCATATTTCTTTCATAGTACAAGAGGAAAAAAAGGAAAAAAATAGTACAAGAGGAAAAATAGTACAAGAGAAAAAACTCTCCTGGGAGGGTATGCAGCCACCTACTTTGTTATTTATATTCCTTCAGCAACCCCAAATTCCAGATTTTAATATCTGCTAACAGGCTAAGAACATGCAAACCTTCATCTTAGTTATGTTTTGAGCTGTCACTCTTTGATAAAGCACTTGAAAAAGCCCTTAGGTGCTATTGAGGCCAATGGATAAACATATATATATATTTAAATTTGTTTTCACTATGATCTGCTGGGATCATGACTTGCTTGTAACTCCTACAAGACTCTGCAACAGACCTGTCGGGTAATGGAAAAAATCCCTGCCCAGAATTTAGTGCAAACAAGTAGGAAAGGGAAGGGAATCCTCAATCCCTAGTCTCCAGTGATTCACAGCATATGAAGAACTCTCAGTAGCACTATCAGTTAATAGGAGAAAAACACCTGTGTTTATGTGTGTGTCTATGCATAATTAGGTCAGTATCTTCTCACCTAAGGATAGTCCTGTCCCAGAACAGCTTCTAGAGTTCCATTAACAAAGAAAACACCTTAAACACCTTTTAAAGTCATCTCAGAGACACTATAGAAGGTCATTTTACCAGAAGTTTCTCATTATCAAATTCTCAGAGAGCTGTGGAGTAGAAATTCATATTGTGAACGATGCAAACTATACAAATGGAAGAAGAAAAGAAAGCAAGCTCATGTAAAAGCCACACAAAATTTAAAAAAATGAAATTTCCTAATTAAAAGAGCCAATAATCTACAATATTTTGAAAGAAGATATTTGTTTTCTTAATAATTTTGCAAAGGATGTTAATTGATTTTCCAACTATGAGAAAATTGAACTGTCACTTGCCCATCTTATATTTCACTACCATGACTTCTGCTGCATTGGTTTACATTTCCGAGGATTGTCTTTGTCACTTCCAGTCTGAGCTTCTTAGGACTGTAATGGTCATTGGAGATTACTCAGTTTCTTTATTCTAATTCTATTAATAATTCAACATCTTCCTTTAAACCAAAACATTGTAGTGCAATAATTCTATAATATTTTCACTTTATCTGTTTTAAGATTCTTAGTAGATGAGTAGGTGAATGAGCAAATTAGCAGATGATCATAAACAGAGTATAACTTCACCCAAAGATATTAGCTGTTGCATGCAGAAATATCTTTAGTTTTTTTGAATTTAAATCCCAATTTATTTTTGAACCTTGTTTAAAACACAGTGTTTATGCTGATTTTAAAATGAGGCTTTTAAAAACCATCTATAAATGGGTAAAGTATGTGTGGGCTATTACTTTATAGCTAGAACAAGTTAAAATTTTTCTATGAAGAAAATAAATAAAACCCCCAAAATTTTTTTCATATATCCAGCTGAATGTTTTACTGAAGTGTAGTCTCTGCTACAGCTGTTCGTCTATATGACAGTTTTAACCGGACTAATGTCAGATACATTACTATCTTTCCCCTCCACCATTATAAGGTCACAATCTGTTTTAGTCAGTTAAGAGATCCAAATCCTCCTGAAGCAGATCTTAAGCAATCAGCTTTAAGTATGTCACATCAGATTGGCCTTTTGCTGTACTAACTTTATACTAGGATTAATTATTTTACTTATACCTGTCCTGGTGTAATCCAATTTCACCATTCTCCCCAAGCATTGCCTCTGGCTGGCAGCTACTCTCGTCAGGGACTGTCCATCGGCACCTCTGAGCATGAGGTGACTTCACCTTCCTGACCAAGGACAATGAAGAAATATGTGTCACAGGGGCCAATGTGGAGTGCCTAAACCATGTAAAATGCAGGTGAAATTTACTTTGTGACATAATTTAAACCACAAATCTAACTTTATACCTTGGAAACACCTAGCCTTGATAAATACATGCTTATGGCCAACATGAAATTTTGTGCAGTAAACCTAACCCTTATGTCAAACCCATATGCTGGTACTTCCAGTAGTTCAGAAAGTCAGGAAAGGTCTTTAAAAAAACAGGTATTGCTCTTTATTTCATAATCTATATTAATAGCTGGAGAAGGAGATTTGAAAAGATATGCAGTCTATTCTTACTGGCCTCCTCCAGTTTCTTGGTGAGTAAAAACTAATGGAAAAATTAAATTTTCATAATTTGTCCTGTGAAAAGTTCTTCAGTTGTGATTATGGTGATATTATTTTCTTTCTATTTATTTTTTGGTTTTTTTCTTTTTGTTTTTTTTTTTTTTTCATTTTTTATTTTAGATATAGTCTTTAAAGTTTCTAACTTGATGTTGTTAGAGAATGAGAAAACCAGAGAAAATTTGGAAAGAAAACCTGCAGTTAGCCTGTTACAAATTCCTCCTAGAAGTAGGGACAACTTTCAATTCAACTAAGTCTATGCAATTGATTCCAGAGAAGGTCTGAAATGCCCTTTATCCATGTCATGTGTATCTTTATGCTTTCCTCAATCCCAGATTTGTTATTTGTGAAGGATTTAGGAGCTCTGCTTTTGGGCATTAGAAATTCATATTAATCTAAGGTGAAACTTGAAGAATACTCTGTTTCTCCTCTTTTTTAATTAATTAAAGATAACATTCAGACAATAGCTGGTATCTTAACTGGAACTCCCCTCAAAGCCCATTTGTTTTATAGTGGACTTCGGGATTAAATCTCATACTTGAGCCCAGCTCTTAATTTTTCAGTATTGTTTTCATGGCTCCTTGTGACAGAATAACACCCACAGCGTAATGAGTTTGCCACAGCCATAAAGTTTATTGACTTAGACTTTTATCTTAAAGCATTGATATTTATGTGGGTAGATCGATGGATCACAGATGTTCTCAGGTGACCTAGCCAGTGGCATTATTCAATATAAAATAAAAATACTTTTCATCAGGATGCAGCTTCTGTGAATTTGCATCTCTTCAACCCTTTCATTTTTGTCAAAGTGGCTAAAATATTTATGTACACAAGAGAAACAGCACTAGGATATGAAATAGTGTAGAATTAAGTTTAAAACCTTTGAGGTCTAGCAAAGATAACTGGAATAAGTTGCCTAGAAAGGCAGTAGAGCTTTTATCCTTGCCAGGCCAGAGGCTGTTACACAAATGTAAACTCAGTCATAAACTAGATAGTGTGCACACTCAGTCCAATTGCAGAATTGATCCATGAAGAAAATGTCCTTTGAATAATCTTACTACTTCCAATTTCTGTGAGAAAATTAAAATCTAGGATTTATCAATGGAAAAAAAGTTTGACGGATTTTTTTTTTAATAATGAACAATGAGTCATGATGCTAGCAACACAATTATGATCAAATTAATATTATTTTCTTAGAGCTGATTTAGCCTTGAAGAAAATAAGTAGTGAAATATATTCATACAAGTTATCTTTTCATCCCTGAAGATCTTGGTAAGTTATAATAATTAGGGATAGAAAGTTATTTAGAGAAGTTATCTATGAGGACCTAAAACCTTGTGGTAAATTGCCCTCAAATTTGCCAAAAGATACTTCATTTTTTCTAACAAAAGCATCTGATGTAGGTGCCTGATGACTTCAGTGACTATGAAAGGTCAAATATTAACAAATCAGACTTAATCAAATCATTTCATTATTGAAGACTGGGCTGAAGTCCTTTTGCCACATAGGTTTGTTAGACTTAGGGAAACAAAATAAAAGAAAAAGAAAGAAAATTAAACAAACAAAAAAACCCTAAAATAAAACAAATCAAAAAAGTCAGCAACAATTAAACCCCAGAGTTTCAGACATACAAAAGAAGTAAGAAATGTATTAAAAAAATAAAAAACCCATACGTGAGGCTTAGAGAGGTAGTCAGATATATGTTGTCTAAAACAAATTTCAATGGCAGTGAGATTTTCTTGTTATCCATTTCCATCAGCATTGAGAAAATAGTATCATCATTTAACTAGTCTCTTGATATTTTTGGTGCAAAATCCAGGGAGTTTATAGAGTAGTAGTAGTAGTAATAATAATAATAATAATAATAATAATAATAATAACTTTATCTTATGCACTTTTTTTCCTCTAGTGCATTTCTAAGTTTACAAGAGAGGAAATAACAACCCTTCTGGACTATGTTTTCTTGGTTTATTGTTCAAATTCATAATTGTAGAGGATAAATTACTTTCCTGACAAGACACCAAAAATGAATAGCAAACCAGAAATAGCATATTTACTGTTTTAGTGACACTTTAGTTGCACAAGCAAAAAAGTCCTCACTACATACCAGGCTGGTGGCAAATTTTGTTTTCAGACTTTGGAGAATTTAAATTAATAGGAATTTAAAAGAGTGTAAGTTAGCAATTTCCTCCTCTCCCTCAAGAAGGAGTTTTTTCCAATTGTCCTTTTCAGAGAAACAGACATTTTAGCATGGCAATTAGCTAGTTTACTTAACTGAGAAGCAAATATTCCTGTGATCAGCTAACAGCAAAAGCCAGCAAGAACAAATCCGTACTTTAATGACTGCAGATGGCAATACTATTCTACATCTCATCTCTTCTGCATTGCAAATTCTCTTATTAATATCTTTATATGTCCATTTTAGACTTTTTTTTTTTTTTTTTTTACATTACTCCATATTTCCCCATGAGGTTCATAATTAAAAGTCTCCAGAGTAGACTAAAGTTAATCTGAGCTCTTGTTCTGCCTCTGAGTTCCATAATTGTAACTTGCTATATTCATGGCATTTATAAAAGACCAAATGCTTTATGAACTGCTATAGCAGTGCTGCTACTCTTTTTGTTTGGTTGGTTGGTTTGTTGTGGGTTTTTTTGGTTTTTTTTTGTTTTTTTTAGGGGGAAGGAAATGAGGGCAGAAGGGTATTTCATCTACATCCTGAGAGCCAACTGCACATCAAGTCAGGCTTGAAAACAGAAACCTGGAGCACAGAAGCTACAGATGCTTTTGTGGGACAGGTTTCTTGTCTTTTCTGCATGAGGTCAATTACAGTAGCAATTACATCACAGCTTTAGCCAAAATTCTCCTTTTGGCATAGAAACAAATCGCTTGCTGGCATCCACTACGGATTTCAGATCAACAAATAAAAGAAAAAAAAAAGAAAAATAATAATAAAACTATAAAGTCCAGTGTAATTTGGGTGAGGATAAGGGTGCAAGCTAAAACTTCATGAAAAATATTACAGCTGAACTTTATGACAGGTCATATGACAGAATCATCCACTCTGATCTGCTTAATAAGTCTCCTCATAATTTTTAGTGCATGCCCTACTGTGGTCAAAATGCTTTATACCTACTTGCCAGTGCTTTATCCCCACTTTTCTATTCTCAAGAGGGGAAAAGAGATTGTAAGAGGGAATGTGTCATGAGTAAAATACAACCAGCCACACGGCACATGGCTCTGGGTCAAGTGAAAGACAAATCTGCAGCTCTCCCAGGGCAATAGTTGGGACAGACTGCATGGGGTATAATCCTTCCACCAGCTCTCTGGCCTGCAGTGCAAACAGATCTTTTCTGGCATCACAAAGGGTTCAAGTGCTTGCCATACTTCAATTTGAAGGTAGCAGACAATAGAAAAATTGAGACTAAAATTGTCACCTCAGATCTTGGGGAAAAAAAAAAAAAAGGCTCTGTACTCTTCTCTGTAACTATTTTAGGATTAAAATCAATTGAGAGAATCAGTTAACTCAATGAACCTAATGAAACATCTAATCAGAGTGGTTTTAACATTTGCCTTGTCTACTTTTTGTCCAAGAATACCAACATTTCCACAAAGTTGGTAGGGAATAATTTCAACCTACAGAAATGCCAGACCTCACACCTTGAAGGAGTCTCAGCACCTTCAATGGCCTCTGAGTGTCAGCTTCTGCTCCCCTGTGTCTGCCAGGATACTTTGGCTGTGTCCTTGCCTCTTTTCATGTGATAACATAGGGGTTTAGGTGCACCAGGATGGCTCTGGGAGAAGGAAATCTGTAGAGTTTTGTTTTCCCTTGCAATGTGAAAGTAAAACATCCTAGTAACCAAGCTGGCTCTGCCCATCTAAGTATCTTGCTGCTACCAAGAGGGATGCCTCCCTTTCTCTTCCCTGCTGTCACTCTCCCAGAAGCACAGTCTCATCCTGCTCTCATTTCCAGCATAGTTTCACAGGATACAATCCAACTCACAAACTCAGCAGAAAACAAAGGGATCAATATACGACCTAAAAAAAAAAAAAAAAAAACAGGTAATTAATACTTGCTTAGGGGTAACTGAGCTGACTCATAAGGGTAAGGCATGTACCAGACAGCTTGAGAGAAGTTACAGTTATCATGCCAGTAGGAGTTAAAAAAAAAAAAAAAAAAAAACAAAAACAACAGATGTTCTTCCGGCAATATTGTAATTGGCCTATATGCATTTTCACTCACATTATCCTAGGGATTTACTTTCTCTATGTTTTCATTTAACAGTATAGAAGGATTTAGAAGGGCAGGGACATGGACATCAGAAGTAGGGAGAAAAGAAACCAACTCTTCAGATTAAGGATAGACTTTGATTAACCACTAGAATAAAGCCAGTTTTGTCCCACAGACCATGCAATTACACTCAGTGGAGCAGGTTAGGTTTTGAGATGAGGCTACCCCAGACATACTGCAGAGCAAAGCCTTAACTACAAGCCAAAGCACAGACTTAGTCCATCACTGGAGCAGTGCATTCAGTTCTGGGGCCTTCAGCAGAGGAAAGGTGTGGACCCATTGGGGAAGATCCAAAGGAAAGGCTGAAAGAACTGGGATTGATCAACCTGGGGAAGAGAAGGTTCTGTACAGTCCTTAGAGGACCTGCTGTATCTAAGGGCTCCAAGAGAGCTGGAGAGGGACTTGTAGGGATAAGGGAGAATGGCCTCTTTAAACAAAAAGAGGGTTCATTTAGATTAAATAAAATAAAGATGTTTTACAATGAGTGTGGTAAAACACTAGCACAAATTGCCCACATCCTCCAGCCCCACAAACATAGAATATCAGATTGAGCACAGGTCTGAGGAGCCTGATCTGGTTGAAGATCTCCAAAGTTCATTGCAATGGACAAGTTAGTATATATGGCCTTTAAGGTCTCTTGCAACCCAAACCATTCTATGATTCTATGACCTGCATGCTCTAGGGCTTGTGTTATGGCTCAGAGGGCTGCTCTGACAAAGACCTGCTAAGAGGAATTTGTAATTGGTACCTATTTTTGTATTTTTTACTTTTTTATTTATTTGTTAGCTTGTTTTGTTAGATTTTTATTTTTTGTTTCTTTGGGTTTCTTTTTTTTTGTTGTTGTTGTTTTTGGTTTTGGTTTTTGGGTTTTGTTTGTTTGTTTTTGTTTTGGTTTGTTTTTTATTTTGGAATGAACCCTTTTCTCCATCAGGCAACGAAGGCCCTTAATTGATGTGCAATTGACACAAGCAGAAATGCACCACATCGCTTCTCATCCTTGCTTATAAAATATTTGAGAGCTTTATGTCATCCAGGCGGAGCTGACCAAGGACTGAGCAGTTCTCTGACCTCTCCTTGTCACTTTCCAACTGCACCCACATAATGCCTCTCAAACAAGCACCTTCTTCAATGCAGGCAGAAATGGATCATCAAGGAAGATTAAAAGCCTAGTCAGAGAAAACTGACTTTCTTTCATCTTAGCCAAGGTTTCAACAGCTCTTAAAGCCCTAATTGCAGAGCCCTAACACTCCATTTCCTAGACTGAGGCATGATGTGGGCTCTGTATTTATTTATCTCACCTTACCAGTCACCACAGAAAATACAGTAGTTCTCTTTTTATGAAGTAGAAACATTTGGCAGCACTGCAGGTGCTTTTTGTCCAGTATCTCTGTTACAGCAGGCAGAAGCTAAATGGGTGATTACAGATGCACAAATCTCAAGAGATTCAGAAGTTTATTTTTGACAGGCACCCAGGAGTGCTCTTGTTTGGATATTATCCAAAGACACTAGTCAAACCTCTTATGTATTCATTTCTAACACTGCAGTGTCTTATTTGATGACAATAGCCCAAACTCATTTACAAGAAAGTTTCTCTGATTTCCTTTTTTTTGCCTCAAAAATGGTAGGCTGCAGGAATGTCACATCAGAATGGGTTTGTTTAGGTAGATACACATTTCTTAGGACTCAGAGCTTAAATTGAGACATCTCAGGCTTATTGTACTGTGACATGAGACAAGTTTGACTACATTTGGTTTTATGCTTAGATCTGGTGATTTGAATGCTGTCACATAGCAATATATAATCAAGGTAAGTGAGAAATAGAGAAACTACCAAATACAAAAGATTTTCTTTGAACAAAAATATGTCTGTGCCCCAAAAGCTTGTGTTTTTTCCAGCTAGAGCAGTCATTATAAAACTGATGTCTCTTCCCTTCTTCCATCTTGGCTTTCTTATATCCAGGGATCAGTCTTGTTTTTTCATGAACAGGCAAAATACTTTGCCTATGTGAATGGTGACTGAGCTGTGTAAGCTAAAAAAGGGAAATCTTACCATCTTTCCTCCTTTGCACAGCAGAGGGACTGTGATTGCTATTAGCCTCTGGTCTAGGACTACAAGCACACCATAATGGTACAGAAATACAAACAGAGCCCAAGATGAATTTGCAATATTTGTACACAGGCAAATTCAAATGGTAGGGCAGTAGGATTTAACTGATTTCAACAGTTTGGGATGACTGTATCTCAGGTCCCCATGAGAAAGAAGATATTCTGTGGGGCTTACTTTAAGTATTTTTTTTTTTTTTCCATTAGAAATCAGCCCTGTAAATTGGGTGTATTGGACTCTGGTTACGGGCTTCATTTAACCTTTCCTGGCTTTGCACAACAGCAGCTTGTAAAACTGCTACCTGTACTTCTTTCAATTAAAGCAGAACTAATATAAAACAGCATTTCCGTCTGCTTATAAGTCTCAGGTTAAATTAAGAAATAAAGATCCAGAAGACAAAAACAAGAGAAGATTTTGAAATTTGCATAAGCAATATTTTCAGAGATTAAAAAAAAAAAAAAGAGTTCATTATGAACCTTGGGCAAAGATGTGAGTGGTTTCTTATTTGATCAGTTTGTTTATCCCTAACTTTAACCATATGGGAGCAGTTTTATGGAGCAAGCTCATAAAATGGAAATGACAGAGTGCACAGCTCAATCTGAGTCTGCTTGGGCTGTAAATATCTTGTTATCACCTGCTATGATGCTCTAAACCTTAGCTCCTGTATTAGCATAGTCAGTGCTGCGCTCTTCCAGACTGTAAAGATATTCAGCCCAAAGATCCAGAAATGTAGAATGCCAAAACCAGACATCAATATATAAAATGTCAGCATTGTAAAACAAAGGGCAACACAAGGATGGACATCAGCTTTGATGGGAAGAAGGAGGGAAGGAAGGAAGGAAGGAAGGAAGGAAGGAAGGAAGGAAGGAAGGAAGGAAGGAAGGAAGGAAGGAAGGAAGGAAGGAAGGAAGGAAGGAAGGAAGGAAGGAAGGAAGGAAGGAAAGAAGGAAGGGAGGGAGGGAGGAAGGGAGGGAGGAAGGAAGGAAGGGAGGGAGGGGGGAAGGGAGGGAGGAAGGAAGGAAGGTATAGAGGAAGGAGGAGGGGAGGGAGGGAGGGAATTTAGAGAGTCAGAGAGAGATGAAGAAGGCAGGAAGCAGGAAATTCTTTTGAAATATAATAAGGTCAAATCAGACAAAGGTGAGGTGAGGAAACTCATTCCCAAACAGGCAATGTGATTTGCCAAGGCAGCAGAAAGGATCAGTGAAAGAGTAAAGTAAATCTGATTTTTTAAATAAATTTCTAATTTTATTTTTCTGATTTCTTTTACTGAGCATTTTCAAAGCACACAGTTGCACACTGTCATGGCATGGCAGATCTGTCTTAGTCTTTTCGCTTTAAGAAAGATAGAATAAAGAAACTCCAACAAAACAACAACTAAGCCAAAAAGGAAGCCTGAACACCAACTAGAACTAACCCCAGGTAACCCTTTTCTCAGTTCTGCTACCTGGAGGGATCCAGACTCCTCACCCAGTTTCAGAGGATGCCTGTTGGCTCATTTACTTGGTTCCACATCAGGCTCAGCTGATCAGGTGACAAAGACTCCCGTAAGGTTTTGATCCTCAGAACACTTATGCATCTGACCTAGATAGCTTTCAGTGTCTCAGTATCACCAGGGTGATAAGAAGAGTTAAAATTCATCCCTAACTGATGTTATACCTGCTCCCATCAGTGCCTAGTTACACATCAGATTGATTGTAAAGCTTTATTGTTTTATAAGTCTCTGCTTGGTCTGTTACCAAGTCACATTAACAATCTGTTAATGGTTTTCATTATTCCCAAAGCATCCACAATAGGTGTCTACGACCTGGAAACAGTCCTTAGAGGAGTGAAGAATAATGACGATAATTTGTGTTACTCTGTTCCTCAAGTGACATTCCTGATGCTCTTGCCGCTGAGGGTTCTGAACCTGGTTTCTGATCCCTGAACAGTGCCTGGCCCATAAACAAAGAGAGGTTAAGAAAATGCAAAAGCACATGGCCACAATAGGAAGAAGAGGAATTCAATTCACTCCTGTCAGTGCTTAACTTCAATGAAGGGAGGGAAAAAGTTAAGAAAAATGCAAACCTATCTGTGAGCTGCTTCCTGAGAGTAAACCCTCATCCATCTTTAATGGAAATAAACAGGCTAGCTTCAGTCATTTAAATGTAAATTTGTCTAGTCACCACCGACCCTTTGAGGAAAAAATCTTGTCTTAACAACTTGATGAGAATTTGTAAGCCTAATCTATAATTTCTTGCTAGAGAAGGTGATGCTAAATAATGATCAGGAAGACATTAGCCAGCAACTGTGAAACACAGCTCTAATTCCCAGCTTCACCACTGATCTGCAGTCTGACATTGATCAAATAACCGGATTTCTCCATTCATCTCTTTTCTACTTATTTTATATTTAATTGAAGAAAAGGGGTTTGATACCATTTATTGTTGCTTTTCATGCATTCGGACAGAAGAAAGAAACTTTTGGGGGCATATCAGCTGATGCTTTCAAGCATATTTTTCATTGAAAGGAAAATAAAATTATGCTTGGGTGGTTAGAAAGATTTGAAGAATCTATTCCTTGATTAGTTGTTCTTATAGAAAGGGATGAATATTTTCTCAGGTTCCAGATGCTTTGCAAGCAGATATGATTTCTGTAAGCTGGACTTTATCGCTGGTGGAGGAAAGCACATTAAAAAAATACACATAAGCACACACACATGTGACATTACAGAGTCAAATTATTCTTTAAATATTAAAAAAAACTGTGTTAAACTATTTTTAAAGGTCTAACATGACTTGCTATCAATAAACAAGTGATGTCACGGAAAAACTAACATAATGGAAAGGTGAACTGATAGGCAAGAAGAAATGTGGATAATTCTGAAGAAACTTAAATTTACAAGTGTGGGATTCTTTCCCAGACAAAACTTTCTCAGTTATGTCTGCACACACTCCTTTTACTGTCCCTGCCCCTGAGGGTGGCCTGTGGTGTCTACTGAGTACAAAAGGAACTCACCATAATCTTTAAAGGTCAGTTATCAATAAGATGGCTCTGACATACTTTGACTCATGCAAGGGATTTTTGATACAGATGATAGAAATTGGTAGAGTTCCTCTTTCTGTATGTCTTCAACTATCTTTCACAGACTGCTCAAGTCAGGTCGCCATTAATCATAAGATTCAGAGATTGAAGCCAAAGAAATGCTAGAAATTGTTTCTTTGCTATGAAAATATGGCATATGCACACCTAAATTTCAGTAAACAACATTTAGAATACTAAATGTGTGTCTGCAGTCCTGACTTCTTAATTCCTCAGGTAATCCTGCCTGTTATTGTTCCCATACTAACAGAAATAAATTGTCTAGACCTCATATCTAAGTGCTGTTAGATTCCAAAAACTATTGTGTATCTCTCATGAAAATATCTATTTTGTAGTCTTCTTGAATCTTGTGCTAAAGGATGGTATTTTTTTTTTCTGTGCAAGTCATCAGACACCCCACTGACTAACTGGAGATCATGGATCCCATGATAAGAGTAAAGGACTGAAAAATAATTGCCTATTGCAATGCTCAGCTTTGAAGTCCCTAAATCCAATTTTGTATTCACACTTAAGAACTCCACTGGACTGATTTATCCACAACAGGAATTTTTTCTTTTTAAAGACTTACTTATTCATTTTTAATGATTTTTTAAACAGTCTTGAAGAGGCTTAGCTTTTGTTAGTAAATACTGACATGTCAGTCATTTGGATTAGTCTGAACCAGGCCAGACCTAAACCTGATGTATATCTTGATGCGGAGTACATGTAGATTTTTTATTTATAGCCCTGATTACTCATCTTTTTCATTGAACAGCTTACATTAAAGTACAAAAGAGTAAAATATCATGCAATAGCAACAATGCAAGTGTAAAGGCAATACAAAGCAGTGATGAACAGAGAATGAATCATTTACTTGTTACAGTTATTCTCCATTTTACACATCATAATATTTTGTTTGATAGATCTGTAACTGTTGATACAAAGTGTTTCTAAAGAAAATTTCTCAAAATGTTACCATGTTAAATTCTGGAGGCCATAGTGAAAGTATCAATTCACTCTGAGGTTCAGTATTGTTCTGGGTGTCCCAGGGTACATTTCCTTAAATCCTTGATTTTTATGGGGTTACATGGCAATAAGTAAGAATTAAAACAGCTTCTGAACAAGCAAGTGGATTTCTTCTTTTAATGATGAGGTGATAGCTCTGACTCTTCCTCTTTTTCTCTTCTTAAAGCATTTAAATTATTCTGAATATATTTATTTATACTGCTAAAGAAAAGAAAAAAAGAAAAAAAGCAGAAAATTAAGAAATCTTGCTACATAAAAGAAGCAAAGAAAATATAATCTTTTACTTTGAATTTGTTTGTTAGTAGCTTATAACATCTCTAGGTTATATGAAGCTTTTAATCTATCACCCAGAGCAGAACCTTCTCATTGAAAACACATTTTATTGAATTGCATTAAAATTATTTAGCCATTTTTATAGGCATAAGGTGATCAAATACATAATGTATTTTGATGGTCCCCAAAATGTCTCTGATGTATGCTGGCTTTTGCTATTTAAATTCAGACTACTTGCTCTTTTTATGTTTCATTTTTCGTTTCTCTTTTTCTGTCTCTGTCTTTCTTCTTTCTTTTCTTTCTTGCTTTCTTTCTTAGGAAAAAATAAAGGTCAGCTGTTAATTAGCGGTTTTCTGAAAGTATCCATTAATATTACATAAATTACTGCCTCAAAATCCAATTAGAATCCTGGGCCATATTGAAACTAAATAGATCATTTAATTTTCAAGGCACAATATGAAATGAGGTCTAGGAAAGAAATCGATACTTGTTCAGTACGGAAATATCAAGAGAGGTGTGTGTGGGGGGGTGGTGGTGTGTATACCCACATATACCCACATAATGTAGTAATCTCAGCTTTATGAAGACTTGGATGTATGAGATAAACATATATTTAAATGTGCAGCAAACCTGGCTTTAAAAAAATAGGAAAATATCTTTAGCTGCCAGTGCTTTTTATTCTGTGGGGTTTTGCACTCTTGATCTTCTTCCCCCACCCTCCACCCCCCCTCATCTTGTTGTTGTTTTGTTTTGTTTTTCTTTTGGTTTTAGGGTGTTTTTTTGTGTGTGGTTTTTTCTGTTTGTTTTTTTTTTGTTTGTTTGTTTTTTGGGTTTTTGGGGAGGATTTGTTGTGGGATTTTTTTTGTTTGTTTTTCTGCTTTTTGCTTGTTTGTTTGTGGGTTATTTTAGTTTTGTTTTTTTTTTTTTTTTTTTTTCTTTCATCTGTGGTAGCATCATTTTCCAATTTAATAAAAGGCAATATTAGAAACTTTTGATTAAAGGAGGAGATGACCATAAACCAGATTTTTGAATTAGAAAACTATAGACAGGTAGAAAAAGCTATTTTAGTATTCTATTTGTTGTGGAAGTTGTACAATTTGACCATGAAAACATAAATGGAAAAATGTACCTGATTTCTATACAGTAGACACTGTGATTCACTACTCATTGAATAGTGGTGATATTTGAGTTTCTTGAGCATTTATGAAGAGATGGGATTGAGTTGGTTGGCCTAATTGTTCTTAAACATTTTAGGACATTTGGAGAGCCAGTTCTTTTAGCACTTGCTTCTAGCAAGAGCCTTTCTCTGTACATTATGAACAATAATTGATCAATATGACATGAAAATGTATTTTTGTTATTATTAGTTTCTCCTGTGGATAAAAGGAGTGCAAGTACTTCTACAAAAGACCATTAGGCAAATAGACTAGAAGCATCAAACTGTTAGATTGAATGGGCAGCTCCAGAGCATGGAGAAGCCAGGTTTCTAAGCAAATAAAATTGGTAGATTGTATCACAGACACTTTTCCAGCAAAAAAGGACCTGGAAAACAAAGGTTCAGAACATTCAGCACAAATTGTATTAGTAGGTCAGGCAGCTGGCGAGAGATGAGTAGGGAGATAGAAAAGGGGATAGCAAGCAACAAGGAAGAAGAAGGTGGTAGAATTCTGGTTATAGAAATTTCTGTTCTTTTCATAGAGCAAGGATAGGCTATGTGAAGTATATCCTGGAAGACTCATCTGCACAAAGGGAAAGTTAGTTTAGAATGCACCTTTAAATGGCTGCTGGGTCCCAACACTAAATAAATCTAACCTAAAGTTGTAAATTATGGACCCAAAACACTAGTAGAAGGGTAGAAGATTTATCTGAATAAAACATTAAAATCCTTGGGTGTTAACCAGACAGAAAGGAGTGATTTATCAAAGAAAAAAAAAAAAAAAAAAAAAGGCAATATCTGTCAAAATAAAATTGTTATTTTTGTTATGTTCCTTACCCAGAAGAAAAATGATCAGGTATGAAAAGAAAATAATGGAAGGAGACTTTCGAAATTAATTTCTGGTTTGGGAAATTGTGTACAACATGGCAGTTAGAATGTTGCTCTTGCAAAATCTTCTAGGACTTGTGCTGAGAGAGCAGGTGTGGGTGCAAAGGAGAATCTGTGAAACTCTGTTACTTCCTGTCCCCTTAAAGTGGTTCAAATTGTCAGAGACAGCAGTTAGATTACTCATGAATCAAAGAACAAATGAAAAAAGGGAGTGTTAACAAAAAAGAACTTTGAAATTTTTATCCATTTAGCACAAAGCCAAAGTAGAAGCAATGAAGAGTGTTATGAATTTGACTGCTGCCTTCAGCTTCCTCAGTCTGCATAGGAATGGGATAAAGATGGTCCATTTTGATGGACTTGGGTTGGAATACTGGAACTTATGGTTAGAAACAGGAAGAGAAGTTTAATGGTAAATATTATACCAATGCAAAAAAGGCAAACATTTTCAGTGCATAATTAACTTCTGCATTTGGAACAACCTGAAAGATGTACTCATAGAATATATTGACATGATTTCAGTTCTGAGAAATGGTTGAAGCCTGTTAGACCACTGATTTAAGTCTGATATATTTTCATTAATATTTCTGATAGTTTATACCGAAGAACTTTGATAGAAACTATCTGAGACCATCTCTGACATATCTTTGTCAATGTTCACAAAATTTTGGAATGCTGGGGATAACTTGGAGAAGTGGTTACAAAAGTGCTAGTGTTTTCAAGAGGAATCAATAAATCCAAATAACTATATTCTTAGTAAAGATTCACTCTTATTTATTTTATGTAAAGTAGATTCCATCTAACTAATGTGACATTTTGATTTGAGAGGAGCATATGTTAAATTAATAAATACAACAGTACTGGTACAGTGCTCTTAGATATCCATGAGGCATTTGATTTGAGGCTATACAATATTTGATTAAGTAATTAAGGCATTTAGAATCAATGCAATAAATGGGTTTAAAGGAATGAACAGATGCATTTTGTTGTAAATAGTTTTGTTTACATTCAGATGCTATGCAATTTATAAAGTTTATCATGAGTGACAGAGATGAAGCCTCAAGATATGAAGCTGAGTATCCTTGAGTAGGATTGAGCAGCTCAGGGGTGATCTTGTCTATGTGAATAAATACCTATTGCCAGGTTGTAAAAAAGACAAAGCCTCACTCCTTTCAGTGGTACCCAATAACAGGATGGGAACCTGTTATTTTTTTATTAAAAAAAAAACAAAAACAAGACATCTCCTTAAAACATAAGGAAAAAAAAAAAAGTAGTTAAGTTGTGGGATGATTTCATTCGGCTAGCTACGAGAACAATTATATCTATCTATCCTCTGCAACATTAAGTAGTTTCTGTTGATCAAGCACTAGAGAAGATTCCCTGGGTTTACAGAGAGAGTGTGGAGTCTTCCTTGCTGAAAATATTAAAAATTCAGCTGCGTAACATCCTGAGCATCTTGTTTTATTTGACCAGGCTTTGAGCAGAGTGGTTGGTCTAGGTGACCTTCAGACATGCTTTCAAACCTCATGTTTCCTGTGATTCTGAAAAGTCTTGTTCAATTCTGAGGATAAGACTACATAAATTGTTCAGGTAGGTGAAAACAACAAAAAAAAAAATATTATTTTAATGCACAGTTAAAGAAGTCTGAAAATTTTTGAGGGCCATGTTTTCTAAACAATGAAAATAAATCATCAGTACCATTGTAGGTAGGGACCACTACGAAAAAGCTGCCACAGGACCTAGGCCGGGTGAAGTGTAAGATCATGAGGAAGAAGACAGAGACTAGATGATCCTCACATTTAACACAGCGCAGCAAAAGGACCTCAAAGCAGAGTGAGAGAAACATATGACATTAATGGTTTTCCCTTGACGATGGGGGTCTTTGGATTATGTTGTTCTGCAGCCTTCCAGGATGGCATATGGCCCCACGTGTTTTATACCAGACGTAGCCTATTTAATCTTTTCAGCAACAATTAAGTTTCCACGTTAGCTGATTCACAGATTATTGAATCAGAACTATTAAACTGGTGGGTTGTTTTTCTTCCACCTCAGTTTAGCTATTTTTTTTGTTGTTGTTTATAAGAAACACTTGTCTCTGTGGTGCAGCACATACCAATATAGAACAGAATTACAATGTACTTCCAGCCAAAATCAGTTTATTGTCTATTTCAGTAGTTTTCTTATGGTAGCAATTATTCTCTGTAAGCCTGCAAGCAAGCAGCAGAAATCTGAAATCATCAAAGAGTTTTTATCTGCAGCAATTTCAAAAATGGCAGGTAGCTGATAGTTTAAACTTTAGTTCTCTGCAGTAGAGCAGTGTGAGAACTGGAGAATGCCATCTGCCTTCAGCAGCTAGTTTTAAATACTCAGGAGTCAGGCTTGTGCTGCCATTGCTCATATGTGCTAGTTAAATCAAGCTGGCATGTCACAGCAACAAATGAGTTACCCATAGTAAAACTGAGGGGTGAGCTCCATCACTCTGAGGGTCACAGTAGCATTGGAGAGGTACAATCTCAGCTCTACCAAGTGTGTACCACTCAACAACACCTCTCTACTAGACCAGAGGATGATGCACTTGAAGAGTATTGAACACTGCCCTTTTCTAATGCAATATAATGTTTCTAATTTATCATCATAGGAAAAATAGGTTTTGTGTGTATATATGTATATATACATATATATGTATATAGCAACAGGACTGTGAATGGATTAATGCAGTCTAAAAACCAAAACAAAGCAAAAAGCCCAAACCCATCTTCTAAATTCCCAGACCTGGAGCTGAGAACTGACAATCCACAGCAACATGGAAATTCTAAAGGGTTACCATGAAAAATCCTAGTTTAACACCTATATTTCTAACAATGAGAACTGAGTACCTTTGTCTTGTTTTAGCCCCAGCAGCAACGAAGTCTTATGAAGCATTTTTCTCACTCTCTGCTCCTCCAAGCCCCACAGTGAGGAATTTCTTCCAAATATCTAATATAAATATCTTATCTTTAGTTTAAAACTATTCTACCTCATCCTGTCACTATCTGCCCAAATGGTCACTCTCTGTCTTTTTTTACAAGTTCTTTTCAAGGATGGGAAGGCTGCATCAAGGTCTCCCTGGAGTTTTCTCTTTTTCAGGCTGAATACCCCCTGCTGTCTCATCCTTTACAGGAGATATGCTCCAGCCCCTGCAGTATCTTTGTGAACATTAAAAACAGCTTTCCTCTCTGAAATTATGGCAGTATATGTATCTATAAATGAATGATGTATTGAAATAAGTTAAGTGCTCTTATTTTGATTTCTTATAATGGAAACATATGGAAATATTCAGCAAAATTCAATGGCAACTCATTTAAAACTTACTGAAAAATATGGAACTCATTTACACCAGATACAATTTGGTGCATACATTTTCATAGGGAAAATATCAATATCTGCAGTTATATTAAAGAGCATCATATGGGAATATTCCTGATTTTGAGCAAAATCCAAACTCTATGTGATTTAAACAAAAAAATGCTGTCCCTATAGGGACAAAGTTTAAGAATTTCCAAGAAAAAGAAAAATTTACTTTTATAACCTAAATTTACTTCAAAGGCAGAAACAACACCACTGCTAAGGTCACATTCACCATTAATTTTATGTATAAATTGAGAGAGAAAGTCTCAGAAGTAAAGTATTAAAAAAATTGCTACTATAAAGATTTTCATGAACATTCTACTGAACTTTCGGCTCCCCAGTTTGGAACCAGAAAAGGGATTGAACTTTTTCATATGGTTTCCATTATTTTTAGTTTCAGAAGTGTTAGAAATAGAGCTGCAAACATTGCCACCTGTCAAGCTGTTTTTCAGGAGCAGATGATGGCAAAAAGTCAGGAGGAAGCAACTAACAAGAACAAAAAAGTCCCACACTACAACTTTTTTAAACTTTCTCAAATAGTATAAAATCTTGAGTTCACCTCAGTATTTGGAAGATGTTTTTAACCCAGTTGTTTTCTGCTGTTATTCCCATAATCTGAAAAAAAAAAAAAAAAAAGTGGTTTTATGACCCCTTCCAAAAATATCTGAAGCCTGTCTCACTTTATGATTCACCCAAACGCCCCTCATTACAATTCCACTTCCTTTCTTTATAAAATACCTTTTATCATACGCTGGAGGGTGATGGCTTAAAAGTCGTGCCTAAGGGTTGAATTACTTAGACTCCCTTGAGCCACAGGTTCAAATTCTGGCTGGGTTGACTCAATTCTGCCTCCTTTCAAGGGAAAGAAATTGAATTCCGTGCAGGTCATTCTGTGAGAGTCTTCCAGGGAAGAGCAAAATTGCAACTAATATCCAGCCTGCTTTCTGGAAACATTAAAGCTTTCTATCAGAAAGAAGTTTTTCCCAGCATCTTTCACAAGTATTTCATCTCCTGTCACTTCAGTGCTGCACCTTCATCAGTGCTGTGTGCTTGGCAGTCACACTCTACCAGGGTGTGCATTAGATCTCATGTGCTTTTACAAGACCAGAGAACACACTGCTTTTAATTCCAGCCCTGATTTGTTAAAATTTTACTAACAGCCACTATTTCCTAAAGTTTTAATGTGATTTTTCTTTCAGAGCTCCAAAATAGGAAATAGAAGTCAATTGTTGCAAGTGTCACCTTTGATTATAAGGAAACCAAGAAGTATTTTTCCTTTCACACTTGCAAGAAAAAAAAAAAAAAAAAAAAAAAAAAAAAAGGAGGTCTCAAACACCTCACACATTCACACATGTACACCTTGAGGGGTCAGCAGCAGCTGAATGGCAGAAAAGGATAGCCTCAAATAGATAATTTTAAAATTATGTGGCTTTGGACTGCCAGCTCTGTGGAGTGATGACAGGGATGCAATCAGCAGCAGAAGATAGCCCAGATTGCAAAAGGTGTTGGCATCCTGTGGGAAGAATGCCATCACAGAGCCAGGCATCTTAGGACATAGAGAGCCAGGCATCTTAGGAAATAGTCAGTGCTAGTTTTGACTGAAATTTGCCATAACTGGACTCTCTTTCCAACTGGTAAAAATACTGCCAGTTTTTAAAATTTCAGGCAGGAATGCTTAATCCTGGCAGACAGTGTTGGGCAGATATTGCATGAAAAATACCACAATAAATATAATTTCTTAAAGCAAGCTTAAGTGAAAAACAACCAACAAGGTTTTGCTCACTTATAAGTAATACTCACAGAGAAGTGTTTTCTGAGGAGTATCTTGACTTTTGCTTGTTAAAAAGATCTGGAATTTTAAAAATTATCTTATACTTTATGTGAGAATTCATCTAATATTTCTTGATTAATCAAAACACCATTTTCAGAAAGTCAGGTCATGCTAGCCCTATTAACTGATAATTGACAGGCAAATAGTATATTTTTAGAGTTACAGAAATATTATTTTCAGGATTATAGTTGCTTGTTCCCCTGAAACCACTCTATATTCTGTTTTGGGGTAATGGAGCTCAAGAGAATTTTCCTGGAACCACAACCTCCAATGACCAGGAATGACCTTTGTGGCATTGTGCTGGGAAAAGAGGATATAGCCTAAGGCAAATTCACAAGGGTGAAGTTCAGGGACCGGGTTAAAAAAAGAAAAAAAATATAAGGGATAACTGAAAAAAAACCAAACAGAACAACACCTTATGTCTATGGCATAAATCATTTGTGACAGACAATTTTTACCTCTCAATAAGAAACGTGGCAACCACCTATTCTGTTTTCATACATCCTTCAGCCTAATTGCGGGGTATGAGGCAAACAAACCCAATAAGGCAATACAATAAGGCAAAAAAAACAATTTTAGAAGAAATTGCTGTTTCTGGTACCTGAGATTGATTCCACACCGCCATCTTCCTTAAGGCCTCATGGTTTCATTCTGTTACACCAGGATTAATACACATAAGAATGAATTGTTTCATGCTCACCAGGAAAGATGACAGCCCAGCAGGTGATATACTATTTCCACAGCACCTCCTGAAGCCAGCTTCTGGTCTCCTCTTGAGTTTATGTCTCAGGTTTGAGTCATGAGCAGTGAGCTCAGGTGGGTGGGGAGCAGGATGGTACCACACAAAGCCTTCCCCTGCCTTAAGGGTCCACTTTGTTGCGTGCCAGTTGAAAGGACCAAGACTTCAACTAAACAGTGCCAGAGGCATCAAATGTTGGGCTATGACAGTGGTTTACTTCCTTGGGAAAGAAACACTATTTCATATTTTTGGTCAATAATTCTGCAATTATCAATAGACTCTGTTTTGTGTGTGCCTACATGTGTTTGTGTCAGTTGTAACAACATTTTAAGTAAACACAATGACTTCAACCCAAGGCCAGCATGTTTAAAAGTTGTTTCTCTTCTGCAGTGAGAACTGTGTCCATATATGATTGGTTTTGGTACTAGTTTAAAAGTTTTAAACCTAACAATTTTTTTTTTTTTGGGGAGCATAGGAAAAGGAGAAAATAAACAGACTGTTTAATTTGATCTTATTCTATTTTAAAATACAATTAGATTGGGGCAGAAAAGCCAGAATAAAGTTGGTGAAAGTGCTCAATACCTTTTTTCCTATAGATCACAGTTTTTCTCCCACCTAAGCCAAGGGAGAGTTGCAAACAACCAGTGACAGTCTCATGGTTTCCCAATTCTGTGTCTGTGGTCCATTCATGAGGTGAGCACACTCTTGTACTCTGACAGCTATCCAAAAGCATTAGGGCCAAAAACTAAAGAACAAGGAGTGATTCAATTTTAAAACTTGATGTCTCAAAGGCAAAATTCAGGCACATTTTCAGGGCAAGATAAAAAAGTCCCGAAGTCTGTTTTTATTTCTGAATAGAAAATTGCAGCTTGTATAGCTGCTAAAGTAACATCTCTCACCAATTTATGATTTACCTTACCTCTTGAGAGGCATAATGCAGTAAAAAGTAAGGCACTCTCCCTGTCCCCCAGAAAATGTGGGAAATGAACACATGGCCTCAAGCTAATATTCAAAACTGATCATTGATTTTTCAGTTAGTTGTCTCATTACTGAGATCTACTTTAAAATTAACCTATTATGATCTTAAATTTTAGAATACAGAGAATGTAGAAAGCATACTGAAGGACTAAGGAGAAAACTTGTAGGGGAGAGGGAGTATGCAGGATTTTGGGCTATGGCATTAGACTTAAATCTTCCAAGGCATGGAGCTTCAAGTGAGTAGTTGACTTTTGATTAATTGTTTTCTCTTTGTGCTTGCTTCTAAATTACAGGTCAAATACCACAACTGTGCTAGTCTTTAGTTAGCTTTATGTGTATTCACAGAACAGGAACTGTGGGATAGAAGCTGAGGGAAGAATCTGAAATCTTTGGGGATTTAAATTACTCTGGTGATGAACCCTTCTCACTAAGACTTTCTAGACCTATTGGTGTCAACATAGATGTCATTTCACCCAATATTTACTTAATTTTGAGTTGCTTATTTCTGCGTGCTTCCTCTCAAGGCATTGATGTCCCAGTGTTAGGGAGTTAATAAAGCCCTGTTTACATGGTTTGTTGATATTTTCCAGAGTGTCATCCAGGTAGTGGAGAAAGGAATGTGACAAAATATTTTTTTTACCTTTACAGTTAGCTGCTATAATATCCCCCCCAGCACTATAATTATAAAGACGGAGGATAATGCTTTTTTTCAATATCCTAATGAGAACTGAGAATGCCTGCATTCCCTTGGCTACTTCTTTTAGCCAGCAGCTATTTCAGCATGCCTGTAAGGAGAAACTCAGAGCAGAAATTCAAAGAGGGAAAGACATATAGAAAATATCTCATCATCATCCAATTTTCAAGGAAACAATTTAAAGATAACTAGCTTGTAAGTGATTGGGGTTGTATTGTTTTTAACTGCAGCCACCTGTTTCTAAAGAGGAAGAATGGGCTGTTGGCTAAAGCTTGGCTAAAATAATATCTATCTGAATTTGGGTATCTTGGCTCTCTTCCTGTAGCTGCTACAGGCTTCCTGCAGGACCTTATAGCATTTTTTACAGTTCCTGGAAATTGCTTTGCTCTTCCCTGTCCACTTACAGGCCTGTCATTCATTAAAGAGAAGCTCTCTAATATATGACAAGTAGAAAAAGTAATTTTTGATAAGGTAGCAAAATGATGGAAAGCGAGGTGCCCCTAGCAGAATCCATAAGCAGTGTATTCAGTTACTTTAATGATAAAAATTACTGCTTCTGACCCTCTGGAATGGAGATGATGCAGGGTCCATGAGGTAGTTCTGGAACAGTAAACTGAGGTCTACACACACTAACACACATTTGTACTCTCAAAGAATAGTATAAACTATTTACTAAAATGCAACTACTATTCACTAATGGAGAGAAACCATTAAGCTCTGACTCAGTTCCCACCTCTGGCATTCTAGAGCAGGTCACTTAATTTCTCTGAACTTTTCATTTCCTCCCCTGCCTTTTCTCACTGACAAAAGTTCTCTGGGCCATGGTTTCTCTTTTACAGTGGCCTTTCATATTTTCTTTAGTCTTGAACTCTTCTCTAGTTTAATAGATCTGTCATTGTGAAGATGTTGTACTGAAAACAGCTGCAGAGATGTTAGGTTCCTCTATCTTTGACAAGACTTAAAAAATCCTTGCGGGCTCCATAGGGGAGGGATGATGGAAGGAATCATTATTTTATACACTTATTTATTCATTCTTTCATTCACTCATACATATTACTGACTAGTTTCAGTGTATACCCTGGAGTTCCAACACATGTTCTTAACAGATGTTTTATTATATGATCTTTTATTATATTCATCCAAACTGCTGCAATACTCACCCCCCTTTTATTTCCTTCTACCCCAAACTAAATTAAAAGAAAATAAACTCTTCATAGTCATAGATAGTGTTGTGTTTCTCTGACTCAGAAATCACTCCCTCCAAGGGCTATTATAATCAACTTTCATCTTTACAAAATGTACTGCAGTAGCTAAGTGACTTGAAATGTTGTGATTTCTGAAGGCTCAGACTTGGATTTTGAGGAAAAAAGGGATTGTTCTTTCTGAACAGTTATCTCTTGAATGGCTTCCTGGAACTAAAAAGAGCTAAGACACATAATTTTAAAAATATGATTAAATATTTTGGGGCAAAGAGTTAGTTGGTCTCTTTCTTGGATCTGTATTTCCTTACATATAATCAATACATCATCCTTCAGGAGCAGAAACCTGTGATTCAGCATGGTGTGGTTTACAAAACAAGTTTGTCCTCTTGATCTTATTGTTTCTGATGCAACCCCTTGTCTACCACCATTTATGTGTTGAGGTTATCTGAGTATGCGCAGGTCTGGAATGGGACAGTATGAAGCACAATTATTTGTTAGGTGATTCAAGTTCTCCTTGAATCTTGTTGGTCTTATAGCTGCATCTACTTTACTGCCTTTCTTTATTCACCTAACTTTGAAAATGTTTGCCTAAGCAATTTTCCAGTATTGACTTAGCAAGTGAATAGCAGAGAAGAAAGAAAATCCTTTGCTTCACCCACCAAAGTGCCATTCCCACTTCCTGACTGAGGCTGACATTGGAATAAGAAAAGTTATTAATACTAGCTACATTTATATTTCTCCAACAAAATTTTCATACTGATGTATATTGGATATTACTTACTATACTGCTTACAGAAAACTTGGAACAATCCCTAACCATGGTACTAGCAAATACAAAATATTCACATCAGTATCATTCTTGTCCTATTATTTTTTTAATAATCTGTGATTACTTTCAGCTGTTCATAACTCTTTTTGTCATATTTATAAGTGTCCCAAGAGCATACAGACAGTGTAAAAATTTTGTAACTGGTGCTGCTGAGGAAAAAGTTGAGTTTCTATTGGTAACTCTAAGTAAGCAGTGATTTCTCAGCTTTTATACAAAAATCCTTCATTACATAAGGTTAATTTTAAAATTCTTTGGGTTTTTTATTTTTTTTTTAAGAGCTTCATGGAGGTTCATGACCCAATGCAAGTGTGATTGCTGTCATTTTAGCTAATACATCATGCTGGATTCAGGGCTCTCCATCAGAAAAGTTGCTGACATTCAAAGCACTAACTTCTCTACTCTGAAAAGACATAATTTTAAAAACAACATGAACCTCTTGCATATTGATGAATATTCAACAAACAAACTGGTTGGAGTACTAATAAGATTTTGGTCATTTCCTTATACACCACTTAGTGCATTGCATCTAGACACCTTTTAATTTGGGACTTGCAGTATCCTTTGAAAATGTAAGATTTTAGGCATATTCTGATGTGCTGTTTTTTTGAGGTTTTCGGTTTTGGTTTTGGTTCTCTTTTGAAATGAATTGTGAGGACATGGACTATTACTTAGGGAAGAATGCAGGTGAATTGGTGGTACCAGTGGTGATAGGTGTACATATCCATGCTGTGATGGGGAGTAAGTTCTTCTTATGATATTGCCAGTAAGAGGAGGAAAAAAAGGGAGACCTTTTCTTCTCACTCACACTGTTGTGTGACAGTCAGAACATTCTGTCATTTACAGTTATTGAACTATCATTGCTCATAATCATTAATTCAAAAGAGGACTCTCCAGAAATGTTATCTGCAATTTACTTTTTTCAGTGTCAGAGGATGAAACTCTATGTGTAAATAGGCAGCTATGAGCCATCAAAGAACATCTGATTCAATGTAAGATTTCCACCAGTCTGTCTTATTAAAATGCTGTTGGAAACAGAAATTGTATTAACCATCACTTTAATTTTAGTTTTCTACTTCTTCCTGCCTTTTGCAGTCATTACAGTGTGATGTATGATGATCTTGTCACAACAGCTGAGGCTTTATTTGTGTCATGTCACATTATAATATTGTGTTCTAGGGGTACTAGTTCCTTTTTGGACCAAACCAGCAAAGCCAGGATGACAAAATCTTCTGTCATTATGCACTCAGGAAAATGTCCAATACAAGTTTGAACATTTGTTTTCCTGCAGAAATTAATATATGGTGCTTGTACTTTGGAGAATGCTTACTATGTAAGACATCTCTTTTCCTCAGCCCATTCTTTCAAGAGCAGATCCAGACACCCGAATAATTGAAAACTTTCTCTGTTTTAGTATATTTCTTGGTACAAATGTGCATCATTTCTGTACCCCAAACTAGACATATGTGATAGTAAAAATTAACCTGGTATGGAGATAAAGATACATAAACTTCAACATATATGCATATATGAGCTGCTTTTTAAATTTTCTTGGAAGGCTGAAGAGTTTATTTGGGATAAAGAATAAAAACTGTCAGCATAAGTTTTGACCCTCTTTGGGACCTCAGTTTCTATAATTATGTAGAAGATTCAGTACATGTGCACAGCATTCTCAAAGGAAAACAGCAAAGTAAGGCCATTAACAATATGAAAATAGATAAATATTGATCCTATCAGCTGAGTTTGGTTTTGTTTTGTTTTGTTTTTCCCTACCAAGAAAACACTGATACAGCATGACATGATAAAAAACTCCTTTAGAGCCTTTAAGTTGAATGGATTCTGGCTGTCTTGAATCAAGGCTGGCAGGGAATATGCTCTCCAGACTGTGGCAGATGGCATCTGTTTTGTTTGCTTGTTCAGGTTTGCTGTAAGTTTCTGAGTGTTGGCACTGTGTTCTGCTCTGTTCTGCTAAAAGGTTGTGTTGCAGAGGGAGGAAGGTTGCTTTTTCATGTGCTGGTGGCTCCTGATCTCTGGGGCAGGTGAAATTATCTCAGTGGAGGAAATATCAGGCCTTCCCTGACAGCAAAGGAATATGACTTACTGCAATGTTTTTTGGAAGAGCTAGTGGGATAAAGCAGCAAGTAAAGTACACAGATATATGGGATCTTGAAAAAACAAGTAGAGACTAAGTAGGTTTCCAGGATGAAAAGAAAGCAGACAAACATTTCATAGGAAGGGGAAAGAATTATGAAAATGTGACATATGATGTTTTTGTTTAGTCTGGTACAACTCAGAAGAAGGAGTAGCACAGTGGGGAGCAAGATTGAAAAAAGGCAGTTCAGAAACACATGTACTCTTAAACTGGATTTCTCAGAGGGATTAAACATATTTTTTTGTTTTTTAAAAAAAATGTATTTTGTTTTTAAAAAGTGACATTGCTCTAGGTAAACAGCATTTAAACCCTAGAGTTTATTGTTACCTGATGTTATGGAGACACAAAAAGCTCCATTCAAATTGAAGAAAGATTAATTCCGGAACAATGTGAATCAATGTATTAAATTTTAATCTCAATGTAAATGATGTCTTTTGAAACTATAGGGTGAGGGAAGAGTATTCTCCTTCGCACGGTTGGGGTGTAGGAAGGCAGAGATCTCTGAAGCTTGCTCTTGGGGGAAGAGGTTTATTGGAGAATTCAGGGATGCCCAAGCCTCGTGCTCTCAGGCGTAGCACGTGGCTGGGCTTAGGAGGACGGGGGAGGGGAGAGAGAAACGGAGGGTTTAGGAGAGGGGAAGCCCCAGAGGGGGAGCGAGTCCAAGAGAGGAGGAGAGGGCCAAGAGGCCGCATGGCCGCTCGGAGCCCCCTTTTCAGGGGTTCCTAGGTGGGCTGGGACAAGGCATGGGCCAATGGGGTTACAGACTCCGATGCTTCAGGGGCAGGTACAGAGGTGTGGGCTGAGCCACAATCTTTTGCGGGGTGGGATGGAACAGTCCATTTCACTCCAGGATTCATCCAAGGGTAGAAGTGACATTCGGCTAGCTAAGATAACAATCATATCTATCTATCCTCTGCAACAATTGCCCTTTTTCGTTAAACTTTTGAAAAGGTAAATACAGACTTAATTACTATTTTTGCACAACTTGGGGTATATAACATATTGGTACTGAAACTACACTTATTACTCTAAAAACAATCAAGCTTACTTTACAGAGTTCCTTCAGCCAAGATGCAGAGCTCAAACCTTCAGATAAACTGTTTAGCTAGATTTTTAATTGTAATCAAGGTGGTGTTTATTTCTTTACTGATTGAGCATTTTAACCTTTTGACTGTTTTAGTCTAATGGAAGAATTTAACTGAGGTAGTGTTATTAAAACCTTTTGGGGAAGGTTCTATAATTGACTAGGTTGAAAAAGTCTATTAGAGCTTTGTATCAGTTAGAGATATGGTATCAGAGCTTGCAGTCTTGGCCAGAGTTACCCAGGCATTTGTCTTTGGTTAACCTATAGGTGGAACTTCAATACAAAAATTTGAAATAAGAGAACAAATGTAACAACAAGGGTATAAAAGTAACATGCATGTGAAAACAAATGTCCATAATCTTGAATTGTTTCTGGCAGGTAGTTTTCATCTCGTCTTAGCACAGTTCAAAACTGAACGCTTGCTTCTTGGTTTGCACCTGCAAAGTCACTGCCATTGGTGAGGGCACTGCCAGATTTCAGTGTATGGTAAGGCTTTACATTCTTTGCCGGGATCCATCTGAGTCCTTCACCTGTAGAGACACAAGCAAAGCCTCTCTCCCACGTTACAAGGTTGCATGGGCTTTCTATTTGTCCTGTGACTGAGGTCTTGATCAAGACTTTTATTTTTACTTTTTTGTTGTTCAGAAAGTGTCTGTAAATGGGCATGTCAGGCTGTCCTATACAGCAATTTGAAAGATTGTATGCGTATGGGGCTTTGCTGAACCTATTTTGGGGTGTGGCCTTATATATTCCCCTTGTCTGTTTTAATAAGCTGCTTTCTAGGGCTTTAGATGTCTTTTCTATGGTACCCCCTAACAGCTGGTAACCATAGGAGAAAGGGAAGCAACTATCTCCTGCCGCTACTAGGAATTCTCTCTTGTCCAGAGATGGGACAGCTGTCCACTCTCTGGGACCATGAGGCTTGGATATATGCCTGTCCATCAGTTGGAGGCCATCAATGCTCCCCTGAGCATCCTGGGAAACTGAGGCAGCAGGGGTGGTACTGGTAGGGCTAGCACAGTTCTTTGTGGATCCTGTACTCGTCAAAGCAGCTGCCAGGTGCTGTTCCTCTTTCCCTGGCTGCATGCTAAGCTGTGAATTAGATGCAGCAGCTGCCAACAGCTGGGGCAGAGGGGCAGGAGTGGAGACTGTCAGCAAAGGCTCATGGGAGAAACCTGAGGATGCGGAGGGATCTCTCCAAGCTGAGGCTGCAGCTGTGGAATGTGGATGCAGCCTAGGAGAGGAAGTGGGGGCATCCAGGGGCTGTAGGGGCGGCGGTGGGGTGACGAGAACTACTTGTTGCGCGGCTGGCCAGAGTTCCGGGCGGGCACCCGGCACGGAGGGCTTTAGCGGCAAACCCGGAAGCGACTCGAAATTCCCCGGCAGCGGCAGTGGAACTCCTTCTGGCGGCTCCGGGGGTCCTGCCGGCGCCGCTGCTGAGCTCGGGGGTTCTGGCTGATCGCACATCGCGGCACGGGCGGCGTGGGGATCAGCAGGCTCCATCGGCGGCGGGGCAGAGGCGGCAGGAACTGGCCGGACCGGGGGCACCGCGAACCGCGCATGCGGGGAGGGCGTCACGTGTTCCGCCGGCCGAACTAAGATGGCGGCCGCGTCTGCCGCCCCGCCGGAGCTCTCTGGGGTTGGGGCCGCACCGCGGAGGGGTTGCCGGGAGGCGGGGGGTGGTGGGGTCTCGGCACGGGGCGCGGCGGGAGTGGCAGGCGGCGCGGCAGAGGCGACGGGGACCGGCCGGACCGGGGGCACTGCGAACTGCGCATGTGCGGGGCGCACCACGTGGTCCGCCGGCCGAACCAAGATGGCGGCCGCGTCTGCCGCCCCGCCGGAGCTCTCTGGGGTTGGGGCCGCACCGCGGGGGGGTTGCCGGGGGTCGGGGGGTGACGGGGTCGCGGCGCGGGGACCCGGGGTGTCCCCCCACGGCCAGGGCTCGGGCTGGGGTGGGCGCACCGGGCTTCCCGGTGCTTCCTGTCACATGTCCGGGATTGGGGGCGTGGCCACGCGCCCTCCTGGCGTGGGCAGCGGCGGCAAGGCAGCGGCGGCGGCGAGCGCTGGATTGAGCGTTTGTAGAAGCGCGGCGAAGGCGCTTTGTAAGGAGCCAGCGAAAGTAGCAACAGCCGCTGCTATTAGAGGGTTTTCGGGGGGAGCCAGGGCGGGCACAAGCCCTGCGGCCAGTGGGGGGGGCGGGGCGGCCGCGGGGGCCGGGGGTGGGGTCACGGTGGAGTCGGGAGGGGCGGGGGCGGCCGCGGCGGGGGCCGCCGAGCCCGGCGGCAGGCGGCACGGCGCGGGGATCGGGGGGGTGGTCGCGGGGGCCGGCGCAGCCGCGGCGGTTGGGGGTGGGGTCGCGGTCGCGGCGGAAGCGGCAGGGGTGGAAGCGGCCGCGGGGGCCGGCGCCCGGCGGCGCGGGGGTTGGGTGGGGGGTCGCAGGGGCCGGGGCGGCGGGAACCGCGTCACTCAGGGGGGCGGCCGCGGCGGTTGCGGCCGGGGCCGCGGCGGGAGGGGGAGGGGCGGGGCGGAAGGGGATCGCGGCGCAGTCATCAGCAGCCGCGTGGGCCGGCCACATGGCCGGGGCCGGCTTTCGCGGAACGAACAGTTCGGCCACAGCTCTAAAAGCTGGGAGTAACTTGCAAGCAACGGCGTCTCTCCTGTAAATCTCAATAAAAAGCTTATCACCTACTGAGTCCCAGAATTCTTTGGTAAAGGCGGCTGGTCGATCCGCATGAGGGAAGTGGGGCAGGACCCATTCCAAAAGGGATTTTAACTCTTTCTTAGGCAAAGTACTATTATGACTACGTAAAAGGTGGTTCAATTGTTTGTAGAGATCTCTATCTTGGGTAGAGTGGGATTGTCCCATATTTTAGACCTGTGTAGCTCACCTCGAGTTCGCAAAAGCAGAGATCCTCTCCTCAGGACTCTGCACAGGTCCCCTCAGAGCTCCGGGCGTCTCTCCGGACGGCTTTTCCGTGCTCGGGACCTTCAGACCTCCCCCCTCGGGGCTTCCAGCGCAGGCAGTGCTAGGCAGTGCTCGATGCGCTCTCTTAACGTGGCCACGTGCCACCAGCTCACAGCTCCTTGCTCGGGCAGTTCCAAGAGCTCCAAAAGCCCGCTATTCACAGGCGATGGTGCTCGAGGGTAAAATGCCTCGGCAAACTTTAAAGAGATAAGGCTTCTACGTTGCTTAGCAACGACAGCCTGTGCTCAGAGCGAAGAGGAGGCTATCACAGGTAATTACCGTGCATGGAGGTGTCGAGATTCGTGGGTTCCTTTTTCTTTCACGTTGGGCGCCAGTTGTGGGAAGAGTATTCTCCTTCGCACGGTTGGGGTGTAGGAAGGCAGAGATCTCTGAAGCTTGCTCTTGGGGGAAGAGGTTTATTGGAGAATTCAGGGATGCCCAAGCCTCGTGCTCTCAGGCGTAGCACGTGGCTGGGCTTAGGAGGACGGGGGAGGGGAGAGAGAAACGGAGGGTTTAGGAGAGGGGAAGCCCCAGAGGGGGAGCGAGTCCAAGAGAGGAGGAGAGGGCCAAGAGGCCGCATGGCCGCTCGGAGCCCCCTTTTCAGGGGTTCCTAGGTGGGCTGGGACAAGGCATGGGCCAATGGGGTTACAGACTCCGATGCTTCAGGGGCAGGTACAGAGGTGCGGGATGAGCCACAATCTTTTGCGGGGTGGGATGGAACAGTCCATTTCACTCCATGATTCATCCAAGGGTAGAAGTGACATTCGGCTAGCTAAGATAACAATCATATCTATCTATCCTCTGCAACAATAGGGTTTTTTTTTTTTTTGCTCAAAAATTAGTTACAGACTGAGGAAGAGAGCCTTCCTCACTAGGGAGCCTTGCAATAGCTTTCAGAGCATGTATTGATTCCATCCCAGGTGCCTTCTGGAGACTAAAAAGACTCCATTATGAAAGGATGATGGACTACACAGTCTGTATTCACCATGATTCTAAACAGGATGCCTCTTTGAAGGCAGCAATGATTTGGATGACAAGGAAAGGAGTCTAAAGAATGAGGGGACAACAGAAGGGGAAAACCAGGATGGTTTTCCAAGACAGATCATCTTCTGCATTGCCTTTGTAATTTTTGACCAAATTATCTTCTTACACTTAGTTTAAGAGCTTTGCTTTTCCATAGTGACTGAGCACAGCAGGATGCATGGCCTGAAGTCCAAGCAGAGTAGATAAAAGTTCTCCAGAGGACAGAGATGGCAAGATAGTTGCTTTAGAATACAGTGCTAATATCTTTAATGTGTTTCTTGGAAATGGTGTGTTTCCTTTATTGTGCAAAGAACCTCCCTGAATCCACAGTGCTCTGATAGGGGGTGCCTGACAAAGAATGGTGAAAGGATGTCTTGGTCCAAGGGCAATATTTTGTTTAGGAAGAAGCATATTAAAAATCTAGCAAAAATGTTTGAAGGGGCAAGTTCTAAACATTGATGAGAGAGGTAACAGATACAAAGGGGACAGAAAAGATTTCTTTTTCTGGACAAATTTTCTAGGGCTGCATGAAGGCTCTTTCCACTCATATATTCTTTACAGCTGTAATAATTAGTTTTCTTAAATTCAGTTTGAATCCAGATAGTAGCAGGGACGCAACATTTTCCTACCACAGCAAAAGGAGGCAGAGGTGGTAGTCTTGGATTTGGCTCATAGCCCTTTCCCTTGTCCCTAAGGAAGAAACTGAACTTCCTGTTTTGTGGATTAGGAATGAATTAGCCATTTGTCAGCCAGTTCTGTAAGACTTTATAGCCAATCAGTCATATTGCCTTACTCTACTTTGCACCATCCACCCTTACAGTCACGCTTTTTCTCTGATGGGAGAAACCCATGAGAATCATCCATGCCAGAAAGCTGTATTTTTCTAGCCACAAGTCAATATCTCTTCTGAGGATTCTGTAGGAAGATGTTGTGAGTTAAACATCTAAAATTCCAGGAAAAAAATAGTTTGAGGGGAAAAAATCTTTTTTGGAAGAGTTTTTTCTTCTCCCTCAGTACTGAGAATTCAGCTGGATAGTATCTGAAGATGACAAACTGGTAGAAAGGGCATTTTCTAAGTAGTGTGATGAGTTTTTCCATATAACTTCAATATCCTTGATACTGTGCAGTCATCTTCTAACACTGAAAAATTTCCATGTAATTCATGTGCCCTTTTCTTCTCTTTGAACAGATTGGATAGTCTTATATTAAGTTCATTGACCCAGAAGTTGTACCTGACCTATATTGATTGTCTCTACTGAGAGCTGTTGATATTTCTTGAAAGAGTGGACATGTTTATTGTTTTTCATAATTTTATATAAATAAGACATTGATTCTTCTTTCTTATGTCAAATAAAATTTTGATTATGAAATCAACAGCTTTTGTATGATGTCTGTTCATAATAGTCTGAGTGGCACAGAGCTGAGGGTTCTCAGAGAGCTCTCAGAGACCATGTCTAATATGATAGGAAACAAATTTGATTATTGCAAAGGGACTTTTAGGTTCCAATAGATGAAGGCTTCAGACCCTTAAAACCTCATGTGTTTCAAATGTCCCCGTTCATTAGCAAATGTTTAAAATGTTTCTCAGAACAGTTTTCTCATATTTAACAGAAAAAGCTTTTATTTATTTATTTTTCTTATCCTGCTCTGCCTCTTAAATATTTCTTCCTGCAGTCTTCAGCTGAAAGCTTTGTTGTCCTGCTCTTTAATTACTGTTGGTTTGATTGACAGAAAACCAGGACAGGGAAGTTGGGTTTTTTTTAATGTGAAATGAAGCTTTTTCTTCTTTATCCTTAGTGATACAATATATCAAGCTATTAGCAGACTTTCAGAGAAGCAGAGAAGGAAAACTCCAACATTTGATGGGAAATTGTAGAGAGTGAAAGAACAATCAACAAAAAAAAACCAAAAAACACAAGGAATTGCATGAAAAGGGAAAGTTAATTGTTATAGGAAACTAAATACAGTATTCATTTGTGGTCTGCTTTAATGGTTTAATAACTGCCAATTTTGTATACATGCACTTTGCAGTTGTACTAGGAATTTCATCCTCAGCTTTTACAGGGAAAAGATAAGCAAGCAAATATACTGTGGCCACTGAATGCCCTAGTACTGTGTTTTATTATGTTTACTTTATAATCCCATCATCCCTATGCCACCAGCATGCTTGAGGGGTAGTGGAGGCAGCAGTCAGCACTCCCTATTGGCTCCCTGTCTTTCACCGCTACCCTAAGGTACTTAAGAATGACAGTATAAAGAATTTCTGTGCAGATGAGGCTGTAGATTTGGGGAATTGGCTGCTTATAGACAAGGATTCTTTTGGTAGACTTAATTCCTTTAGCAAGGGTGAAGAAACATCTGTGGGGATCCTTGTCATGTATAAGGAAGTTAGTCATGCTCTCTATGGAATTCAGTTTCTTGAATTTTAATGAAACTCATGTCAATCTGTCTCTTCTATACCCCTGCGTTGAAATCAGTGGTCAGCTAGTCAACAGTCACAACAGTAAATCACAGCAGATAAGCCATGAAGGATAGCAGTGAAGAATTTACACTTGCCTGCCTTTCTTTCTTTCTTTCTTTCTTTCTTTCTTTCTTTCTTTCTTTCTTTCTTTCTTTCTTTCTTTCTTTCTTCCTTTCTTTCTTTCTTTCTTTCTTTCTTTCTTTCTTTCTTTCTTTTTCACTCTTCCTCCCTTCCCTCCTTCCTTCCTTCCTTCCTTCCTTCCTTCCTTCCTTCCTTCCTTCCTTCCTTCCTTCCTTCCTTCCTTCCTTCCACCCTCCCTCCCTCCCTCTCTTGCCTCATTTCTTTCCCTTTTCTCTCAACCTTCTTCCTTGATTTTTCACCTTCTGCTGACCCCTCCTCTTCTCAGAAAGGTAGTCTGAATGTGTAAAAAAAAGCTATTGATATTTTTTTTGTCTTTGAGATATAGGTGTTTCAGAGTGTAAGAAAAGGAAAGAGAAAAACCCGTTTTTGAATATTTTTGAAACATTTTATCTTTTTTATTCCATCTATGCTTTTTATTGCTCTTTTAAATTACTTTCTATACCCTTGATTTCCTCCTGTATCTGAAATTTAGAGACTAAGTTTTATTTTCCTTTTTTTTAAGAGATTTATATATACAGAAATACAATATGCATGGGAATCAAAAAATCTATTTAAGAAAACAGAAGTTGCAAAAATGATCACTGTAAATCACAGAGTATTGGAAAAATTTTCTTAGATTTTACATTGTAAGAGTACATGAAACAATTAAAATCAGAAAAGCTATTTTGTACAACACGCTGCTTTATTAAAATTTCTTCTTCTACTCTAATGCAACAGCTTTTAGACTCCAACAGTAAATGCAGTAAAGTGTTCCTTTGCTTTTTTCCTTTGTTTTTTCTTTTTTCCTTTTATTTCTCCATCATTCTCTTTTCAATTTCTATAATTTTAAAAGAGTAAATGTCTCTCTTCATCTTGCTTTGAAAGCTTCTAATAATATTGTGGAAGAGGTTTTTGGAACTGATCAGAAAACACAGATGTGCACTCAGTTTCCCTTTTCAGGCTGAATGGGGGAAGTTGATTGAAACACAAGCATAAAGGAGTCTTCCTGGTCTGTGGAAACCTGTCTTTCCTCCTATTGACATCATGGCATGCAACCTCATTCATATTAAGTTCTATCTTAAAAGTGAATAAAAAATGTTTTCAGAAACAAAATTCATGAAAAGTTGATGTCTCTGCTCTAAAGCACATTTTAGGGTGGGGTTTCTTTTGCTTTTTTTTTTTTTTCCTTCTGTGTAGCCACTTGGTTTGTGTAAACTACAGTAAAGACGGGAATAACCTAAGTTGTCAGTCATCCTACTTTATCCCTTTCAATCAGGGACAGCTATATAGTAGACACCTACATCAGAAAAGCACACAAATTCTTCTAAATTTTATACTACCATGCACAATTAGCTACAGATTATTTGCTGTGTATGACAAGGATTCATGGTAGGAGAATGAAAGATGCTGCAGGATGGGAGGATGCGAAATCATGTCCATGGCCATTGTCCTGGCCTCTTTCACTAATGAAATATTTGATTAATGAAGTTCACAGTTACCCAGGAAAATGTTGTCTCAATACAAATTATTCAGTTTGTACACAGCACTGGATTAATGAGATTATATGTCTTTGAATAAACCTGGTTTGGATATGGACTGTTCAGATTGAAGGAGAGTGAGTTTGTTCAAATCTATACATCTTGAAAGAATTTTTGATCTTCCTTTTAATGGCAGGTTCTATGTTACTGCTCCTCGTGGGAAAGTTAATTTTGGTCCTTTGTCCTGATGTTGAACTTGTACTCAGAAATAGCTAGAAAAATCTGTTGAAGTGTGCAAATGTCAGTTTGGGTTTTCCTTTCCACCCCCATAACATGTAAAAGGCAATCGGGTTATAGGAAGTTGTTGATATGGTGCTAGTAACAACGAAGTCATGAGTTCCATCCCCCATTGAAGCCCCTTGGCTATTCACAAAGATTTGGACTTGATGATCCTAGTGGGTCCCTTTCAGCTCAGAATATTTTGTGATTTGGTAGATAAACTCTTTTTCTCATATAAACTAAAAGCCAGGATTTTCTGCATTCCCAACTCCTGTGATTTCCTATGATTTTATAAAATTAACAGAATTACATTAAACTCGTCTTTAGGTATCGCCATTCTTCAGTAGAATTCTTTAAAATCTAGAAGTGTCATCTGTAAAAAAAATGAAGAATCTTTTCAAGTTGGTGCCAAATGTCAAAATATTAAAATCTTCCATGCAGTCAAGATATTCATTCTCTTAATTATTAAATGTCAGGTTTTGTTTCCTCTTATTATGTCATGTGTAAAATTTGCTTGCATTAAATGCTTTATCCAAAACATTGAGAATGTTTTGCCTTCAAATTTTCCTAATTTGTCTGTTTGAATTTTACAGATAGCCAAACAAAATTCAAACTGTTGCAAGGCTATTAAATTGTTGGCTTTAATATTTTGAGAAATTATAATCCTAAATTATAAGGTAAAGGAGAAAATCACTTACAGATTTTCAAGCCCAACATTTATACCAGTTCTTCTTACTATTCTTATTGCACACAACAGTAAAGCATTCCTGTGTTGAAAGTTATCAGTTTGGTTTTTTTCTCATAAATCCATAAAGAAGAAAGGCTATTTAGATTAGGATGCTAATTTAGTTGCTAGAACCTTTTTGTTTGGTTGGGTTTTTTGTCTGTCTGTTTTTGAGGTTTTTGTTGGGTTTTTGGTTGATTGGTTAGGGTGGAGTTTTTTCGTATGGTTTCAATTTTGTGTGGGTATTTTGGTTGTTCTTTGATTGGTTTTTGGTTTTTTTGTTTGTGTTTTTATGTTTTAGGGTTTTTGTGTTTTGGTTTCTTTAGGTTTTTTTTAAGGTATTTAACTTCTGTTTCACTATAGAAGTCAGACACTTAACCCTTTTTTGTCTGGATATTCTGAGGACTATGGTATAGCAGAGACACACTATCCTATATCTGGTATGGCTATGAGAGGATTTTGACTGGAAATATCTTATCTTACTTCAATTACCTCAGCCTCAGGAACTGAGTGCTGATATAGGATATTTATTACAAATATTAGTGAAGTAAAATAACCAACTCAATGAAGCAAACCTTTCAGAAGACAAAAAATTCTCCCTTCTCCAGCTGATGTCTAAGATGGACCAAATGAAATTCCACACTTTTACGGAGAATTACTGAATCAAGATTCATTTGAACTTTATCAATGATTGAACTTTAACTGAGGGGGTCCTCAGACACTGTTGATAATGGCAACCACATTAATATGTAGAAAAGGTAGGCCAAAGTCTCAATGTAAACTTACTGAGAAGCATTGAAACTTCTAAATTACCCAGAATATTTGCCATATGTATGTTCACGTTCAGTAATGCATTTGCTGCTGAAACACATTACCCAGAGAGGAAATACAGAGGACTGTTCTGACCCCCATAGCTTTTATTTAATTTTTTTTTTTAATACCAACTCTATTAAGATTTTTTCTTATTTCCTGTCTGGTCAGCTAAAAAATGCAGCATTTTTCACTGAGTATTCAGATTCCTTCTGACTTTATGGTTATGGACCTGTCTACTTTATGTGGCTTTTACTGGTTGCATCCTGTCTTCACATGTTTATTTCTTATGCTTAATACAGCATTTTCTGATCTGTAGTTAACCACTGTCAAAACAGATCAAGAATTTCTTCCTATCCTCAGGGTAATTAATAGGGAAACTTCTTTCTTTTTTTATTTTTGAAATGTTTGTACAAATTAATGAAGCATGTTTTGCTAAATTGAAGCTGTTGAACTTTTGTAACTGAAATATTTGTTGCCTTAGTGTGAAAGACTTAAGCATGGAGGAAAAAGTAATGCATAGATAATCCCTACCAAAGTAGTCACAGAAATGGCATGTATTTGTAGTGTTTATTTTTCAATAGTACAACTTGCAATTCTTAAGGAAAAGTACACTTATGTTACTGGTGAATTAAGGCTAATGTTTTTAATCTTATATTTAAAATACATTAAACTTCCACCTTCAATATCCCCAGTTTCTATAATCTAACGATCCTACAGGATAATATCAATACACTGACTAGGAGAACAAATGAAAACATGTAATATCATTCTTTCATGACAGCCAACATGGCTTAATTGAGAGCAAATCATGCCTAACCAATTTGATGGCCTTCTGAAACAAGATTACAGTAGTAGTGGATGAGGGAGGAGCAGCGCCCATCACCTGCCTTGACTTGTGCAGAGCATTTGTATTGTCCTGTACAGCACCCTTGTCTGTGAACAAGAGAGGCATGGACCTTACAGATGGACCACTCTGTGTGTGAGTTTACTGGTGTGGTCTGATGCCTCAATTCTTAACTTTTATATTTTTCAGATAATGTGCTGCTTTAGTGTGTGGGTCTGGGCTTCATATAAATGGATAGTAAGCTCCTTTCACAGAGTAGGTAGACAGAACAATTCCTTCTCTAGATGGAGACCAATCCAGATCTTAGGCCCAAGAGCATAAACAATGGTGGACTGAAGAGAGCAAAACAAGCAGGATGGGACTTCATGGGCTAAAGCTGTAATTGGACAGTTAACTCCAATATGCAAATGGACCAAAAGTTATAAAAGTGTGAGACCTCATGACTGGGTGTGCATTTTGTGACCATTTTGGTTTCACCTGGAGTGTAGCCCTAGCTGAGCTCTTGTGTTGCCCAAGGTAGATATACTGAGACCTTTTAATAAATACCTACTTTATTCTTTAGCTCCGTCTTCTGTCTGTTCTAGATCAGCCTTCACAAGGCATCAGTCGCTGGCTCGATGTCTGGGTGGAGAGCAGTTGCAAGTGGTGCTGCTCAGAGATCAGAGTGGAAGACAGCATTGACACCTTTGTCAGTGATATGAGCAGGGGAATCAAGGGCATCCTCAAAAAGTTCAGGCAACACCGAGCTGTGAGGCGAGGTCACACACTGAAGGGAAGGGATGCCAACCAGGGGGACCTGGACAGGCTGGAGAGGTGGGACTGTGTGAACCTCTCTAAGTCCAACAAGGCCAAATGCCAGGTGCTGCACCTGAGTCAGGGCAATCCCAAGCACAAGTGCAGTCTGGGGAGTGAATTAATTGATTGAGACCACCCTTGAGTATGAAGACTTGGGGGTATTTGATGTTACCCAACCTCTCCTATGGACACAGGCTGAGAGAGTTGGGATATCCACTTCTCTGGACAATTATTTCCAGCGTCTCACCAGTCTCACAGTAAAAAGTTTCTTCATAATATCTAACCTAAATCTATTCTCTTTTAGTTCAAAGCCATTGTCTTTCATTCTATCAGAGCACACCTTAGTACAAAGGACCTCTCTCACCTTCCTGCAGGTCCCTGTTAGGTACCAGAAGGATGGAATAAGATCTCTTTGGAGTTTTCTTCAGATGAACTCCATCTCTCTCAGATTATCCTCACAGGATGTGCTCCAGCCCTCTCATCATCTTCACTTTGGAATTGTACGAGGCCAAGGTAAGGAAGATAGACAAGTCAAAGTTGTCCCTCTCATGGCAATAGGATTCAAACTAGATTTGTCCCTTTCAAACCAAACCAATCTGTGATTCTATGATTTTCTATAGAAACAATTGCTAAAACTCCTTACTTAAACTGTAGTACTCCAACAGAAAGTTTAGGTCAAATTTACACACAGGCATAAAAAGGAACACAGAGTGATAATGAATAATTTCCATCTGAAACTATAGGAAGAGTTAATCTTTGATTTATGCATCATAAGCCTTTGTTTCTCAGCTTTTTCTTCCTATTGTCATTATAATATCTTTTTGACAATATTTGCCCTCTGAATCCATCATATTGTTCTGATGTATAAGGCTTAACTATCAATGTTTTCTCTCTCTTATTTCCTCTTTTCTTTATTTCTTTCAAAGGGATTAGTCACCTAGTTTGACTATAGCCTCATTCTAATGAATGAAATAGACTGGAAAGAAAAGATAATATTCAAATTACCATATGACTAAAACATGGTGATGCTGAAGGACTCTGCACTTAACTTTTAGACTCCTAAATCCAAGAATTGCATTAGATACTGAAGAGAAAATGAAAGAAGATGTAAATATCTCAGCATGAAATTTTCAGTGTTGTCGATTTTAACAGGGTGCAGACAGGTTTAGGAACATACCCTAAATTTCAGTTCTCTCTTGGATTGAAGATCCTATGTCTGGATTGAGCTGGGCGCATCTGTAAGGCTGGGATTCCAAAACTCAAATCAAATCCAGGCTTTGTCTAAAAGTATGAAAGTGGGAATAAATAACTGTAACAAATAACTGGGGAGAAGTTGTATGGCAAAAGACTTACAGGTCAGCCTTCTGTAATCCTTTGCCTGAAGAAGTTTTAGTTATGACTCCTTGATTTAATGCTATAGTTCCGATAGAAATTCTTATTCCTTCTTGCATGTTTTGTTTCCTTTTCCCATACTGGGAATGCTATTTGATATGATGATAATGATGCTGCTGATGATAACAGATAATTTATGGAATATCTTTTTCTCTGGCAGGCAGTCCTTTAACAGCATTCAACTAATGCTGCTGAAATGAAAGAAAGGTTAGTTTCAACTCTCTTTGGCTTGCACTGGTTAATAGTTCTTGACTAAACACGTCCAAGAGAGATGGTTATCTGGGAAGGGACATAACCATGGGTTTTCCAACAAACTACACTCTGTGTGTAGAAAGCATATATTTTTTTTTTTCTGGTCACATGAAGGTTAAATTATTCATTGCTAGGTATCCAAATATGGTGTGGCTTAACAACAGCAGCAGACAGCAACAAGGCCCCATACAGACATTCACTCCCTGTGCCTCAGGATGGGGGATAAAATCTGAAAAGTAAAAGTGAGAAAACTTATGGGTTGAGATAAAGACAGTTTATAGGTAAAGCAATAGTTGATCATGAAAGGAAAACAAAATTAGAAACTCATCCATGACTTCCTAGGGCAATCAGGTGTTCAGCCTTCTCCAGGGAAGCAGGGCTCTGTCATGTGTAACCTGTAAAGACAGACATCATCACTCTGAACATCCCCACAGTCTTCAGTATATGCTGGGCATGATGCCATGTGGTCTAGATTGTCTCTGGGGTCACTTGGGGTCACATGTCCTGGTTGTGTTCCCTACTCACATCCTCTGCACCCCCACCCACCCACCTGGGGCGGCTGTGTGAGAAGCAAAAGAGGCCTTGTCTCTGTGTCATCCATGCTCAGAAATAATTAAGACATCCCTAAACTCTGATTTTCCCTACACATCCCTAAAATGTGATTTTCAGCACAAATCCAAAACACAGCCGACACCAGTTATTATATGAAGACAATTAACTCTATCCCTTCCCAAGCAAGCACAATATAAATTTTGCTGTCACATTGAACAGCCCAATAGCTATGATTAAAGTTCTAAAAGAGAAACACAGGATGGAGGGAAGTTTACAAATTACAGCAAGGTGTGGCATTGGACAAGCTGGGACTGCCAACTTCAAGATGAATTTTTCTAATGGCTTAAGAAATGTATTTTGCAATACTTTAATTTTGTTTTGCAGTCAATGTCATTGTGCTGCCTTTGTACAAGTGTGATGGGGAGTTGATGGGCTGTACATAGTTTCACTAGAACTGAAGAAGTGACTTAGTACCTCTGCCAGGCAAGCAGAAAAAGAACCACTGTAAAGCTCCAAAAAGCAGTGTTTATAAGTTTTCAAATAGAAGCTGAGAAACACCAATAAAGTTTGGATTCAGCTCAAGTATACCATCAACCTCAGGCAGCTTCCTGGTATTTTTATTTATTTTTTTTTTTTATGATCCATTTATCTAGTACCACTGAAAGATCTATAGAGAAAATTACTGGGGCAAAACAGAGATCCAATTGCACACTGTACAATAGGAGCAAATAATTCCTGTTCTCATTATTTGAATCGATAATTTGCTAAACCAGTATTAACAAGAGCAACAACTTTACCAGGTTAAGGGAGTTTTGTACTGAGTAATGACTGCCTGGAGAAGGAAAGAACAGAGGGAGTAAATCCTAGCAGCCTTTTACTATTGAGGTAGCACATGCAAGTGAATCAATAGTGGCCGGAAAGAAGGTGGTGTAAAGATGTTTTATTGGTTTGACTAAGTAGGTAGGAAAGCTGCTGCAAGTATCAGTGCAAACAATCAAACTGGCCCAAACACAGAGTTGAAGCCCAAGAGTCTCCACTTTCTTGGAAGCAATAAAAATAATGTTTTAGTCATAAGAACCCCTATGTCATCCAGCCCAGCCTTGTGTCAAGGCTGTGAACTGCCTGGCTGATTCAAACATTTTCTTCTAGTCACAAAGGACACCTTACCTCGGCCATTTGCAAAGGATTTTCTCCCAGCTAATGAGCTACAAGCACACCTGAGCAGGAGAGAGGCATATGATAGCACTGAAGCCTGGATCTCTTACCCACCTCTTACAACAGCCTGGATCTCTACCCACCTCTGTGCACCTGCCTGGGGCAGATAGCAGGAATCTCAAGGCCACAGCTCCCTTTGTAGCCAGAGAGATTTCTTCAAGGGGTGCTTCAATCTTGGTTAGATCTGCCTGACTCTCTAAAGCAGCCCTTGTCTCTCCATTTACTTCAATGGGAACCCATGGAAACCAGGCTTCCAGGTTAAATCCATTTCCTAGGTACCTGCATTTAGAGAGGTTGAATCCAAGCCTACAAGTACCCAGCCAGTGAGTCAATAGCTTTTCAGCAGAGAGGCCATAATTTATTAAGGCATGTTACATTGATTCGTTGGAGGGTTTTTGAACATACATAAATTACATTTTCACCCAACAGAAATTTGTTAACCCACAAGACTTTTAACTTTGTTTTCAGCAAAAATACAATCTAACATCCTTTCAGCAGCAAAAAACTTTGCCCATGCTTAGGGCAAAAGAAGTCTTAAAAGTGCTTTAATACTTTTAGAATGTATTTTACTAGAAGAAACAATCATAGTAATAGTAATAAACAGCAATACTATGCTGTATTGGGTTTGCATGACAAGGTTTTAGTATTAGAAGGTCTAAAGGGCTGGCTTCTGCAAGAAGGTGCTGGATGCTTCCCCCTTGTCCAGCACAGCCAATGCCAGCTAGATCCCGGATGTACCCGATGATTCCCAAAGCTGAGCACCTCAGCAACTGGGTAGCACCTCTAGGATAAAGCTCTGGGATAAAAGACTTAAGAAGTTGTAGGGGCAAACAAAAATGTACAACAGCAGCTGCAACAGGAGAGAGGAGTGAGAATGTCTGAGAGAAGTAGCCCTGCAGACAGCCAGAGCAGTGCAGAAGGAGGGGCAGGAGCTGCTCCAGGCTCTGGAGCTCAGATTCCCCTGCAGCCCCTGGAGCAGCCCATGGTGAGGCAGCTGTGCCCCTGCAGCCCAGGGAGGGCACGGGGGAGCAGAGATCCACCTCAGCCCCTGGGGGAGCCCAGGATGGAGCAGGGGGATGCCCACAGGAGGCTGTGATCCCATGAGAAGCCTGTGCTGGTGCAAGATCCCAGCAGGACCTGTGACACCATGGAGAGAGGAGCTCAGGCTGGAGAAGGATTGCTGCCAGGACTTGTGACCTGTGGAGAACTCACGTTGGAGCAGACTGTTCCTGAAGGTTTGATCCTGTGGAACAGACCTGTACTGGAGCAGTGATGAGGAACTGCAGCCTGTGGGAAGGAGACAAACTAATGAAATCTGTGGAGAACTGTCTCCCATGGGAGGGACCCCAGACTGAATGTGGGGAAGAGTGTCTGAAGTCCAGCCTTTGGGGAGCAAGGAATAGAGACAATGTGTGATGAACTGACCGTATTCCCCATCTCTCTGTGCTGCTCTGGGAAAGAGGTAGAGCAAATTGGGAGTGAAGTCAAGCTGAGTTGTCCACCTGAGCAAGGAAGTGACAGAGTGGCTATGGTGGGCAATGGGCATCCAGCCATGGTGAACCCATAACCTATGTATATATAAGAAAATATATAAGTAGACAGTTTTAAGTCTGTTTGTGCCCTTGGCACAGACAAAGATAATGGAGTTTACTACTGTTATTATTTTCATTAGTAGTAGTATTTGCATTTCTATTTATTTGTATTTGTGTTTGTGTTGCAGAACTGCAAAATGAAGAACTACAGCAACAGATCAGAATTTCATTTAACTATGTACTTTGCAAACATAGAACATTTTTAAAATAATTTATAAGTCAAGTATAAAACAAAGCTAGGGAATACACACAAATGAATGTGAAGGCTCTTGTTTGCTTCTCTATGTGTGTGAGAGGGTGTAAATGTATTGTCTATGTGTGAGACTGCAGAATGAGGTGATGATCATAGTGCACTAAACACTTAAACAAAATAAACAAACCCAGAATATCTGATTTTTTTTCAGCCTAAAACTTACAGCAAACAATAATAGTGAGAAAATTTCCTAAAATTCACATAAAATAAACAAATAGAATTTACAGATCATCCAAACGCCAATCAAACCCAGGAAAGATCTGACCTTCTTTAAAGCCAGGCAGGGAAGGAATATGATTACAAAAGCTTACTCATTAAAGCAAGATCAGAGATTACCCATCATTAACTCTTCTGTTTAGCAACTTTGTTTATGCTAAGAAATGTGTTAAATACTTTAGATATTTAGTCCTTCATGTTTCATTTTTCCTCTTGACAGTCAAATGACCTTCTTATGTGACAAGATGTTCAGCTGATAACTAGACAAATGAATTACTACAATTCACAGTTTTGAATTTGTGAAGTTAGAGATCTGGACAGATTTTAAATCAGTTACAGTTTTGAGACGGGAAGAATGCACAAGAATGAGTTTAGCTATGTCTGTTTTCTACCTGAAAGAGCAGAAAGAAGAAGCAAAAATGGCTCTGTATTTTCTTCTGATAGTCTCTTATGAAAAACGTACATCTCCCAGGTAAAAATGGTCATTGTTGAGCCTGGAATGTAAGTTACAAGCAAAACTTATCTAGACTTCTTCTAAAACTGTGAGACAAAGACATTTCCAGACACTTCAGGCAGCCTGGAAGTACTTCTCTCCTCTTCAGGGACTGCAGGTATTGTCTGGACACTTATTTCAAAATCCTTCCTTACTTATTTCAAAATCCTTCCTTACATGTCAAAATCTGACATGTCTTCTGTCTCTGTGGTCACTGCACTAGTTTAGGCTATTTGGGTTTGAGGATTATCTAGGAACAGAATCTCAGTTATATACATAAAATATAGCACTGACTATGGATTAGAGAGGGGCTGCCAAGTGCAGCATTCAGACACCTGACTGTATTGATTTTACACTTTTCCTGTGATTCTACATCATGTTCCTTTGGTTTCTGGCAATCTCTATAATTTTTATACTGACATAAATTGTGACAAAAAAGGAATCAAATAATCCCTCTTCCCCCTCAAGAAGTAGTTGGGAAAGCTGTATAGCACCATTAATATTTTGGCTAATGTAGGTGAACTCAAGGAGGACAAGAGTATAAGCAAAGTTAAATCTAACCTCTTGTTATTGTTTCTGTGTTGGCTTTAGATTTGTTCTTCTAGAAAGCTCTTTGGAATATAAACACATGGAAAATTCTCTTTATTAAATGATTGCTATCACTATTTGGTTAAAAAAAAATAGCATCCCACAAATGTTCATCTGAACACCTCAGATTAGCTTCTTGGTTCCATTAAAAACTAGAGGTCCTAAGATCATACTCTAGTGATGATTGAGGACATATAATTTCACTAATGGTGCCCTTGCACTTAATGAATACCTGCTGCTTTGAATAGTGAAATTGGAATAAAATGTGAATGCAGTCCTCTGAAACCCTCCATGTTTTACACTGTGGTAGTTGAATGGACAACTGCCCTTAAGGACCTTTTTATTTTTAAACTTCAAAATCACAGAGTTGCTTGCTTACAGAGGAGTATAGAGAATTGTTTTTGGTTGTTTGTCTGTTTGGGGTTTTTTCTGATCCTGCAAATGAACATGTATACTTAAAGTTCCCTTGCTGATGGGCTAGTGAAAGTCTTCTCATGAAGCTAATAATGCTGTCTTATGTTCAGACCTCTGGTATGAAGTCAAAGATGTAGAATAATACCCAAACTTCTGGAAAAAAACCCAAAACACTCAAGCCCCAAATGGTTAGATGCAGTTTCTTGAATAATTAGCTAAGAAACAACAAAGCCAAAATTTTGTCATGTCTCTATCTTCAAAGGAGGGGTTTGGAGCACTGCCCAGAGGGAAGCTGTACTAATTCTGTCATTCATTTTGCACTTCACAGTACTGTGTTAATAAATGTACTTGCTGCCTATTTTTGCCTTAAATTTGATTTTCAATCATTGCAGTAAATACTCTGTGCAAGCACTGTAAACACTAGAGTCCAGTATCAAAGTTGGCATTAAAGAAACTTAGAAGGAAGGAACAATTATACAAAAAAACCCCCAATGTGATCAAGAGAATTTTACAGGACTGGAACAGAAAATCATGTTTTTTTTTCTGTCAGAGAAATTACCTTATTAGAAAACTAACAGTTATTGCCAAGAAATAGAAATGCATAGCTAAGCTTTTTAGTAGTCTTTGAGTATTACACATTGTTTGGATCATGGGCTTCTCCAGGGCAAATTAGCACTGTTTATTTCAGAAAATCATCTATCTGCTCCCACAAGGACCTCTACTTTTTTGACCCCAGCACCCAGGAACCACACAGATCATCATGTATCACCACCAGGGATTGAGGAGAATTTTAATAGCAATAATGTTTTGCTTCAATTATTGAACATGTGCTGATGAGTTTCACAATTTCAAACCATATGACATGAGATAAAATAGGGGCAGCTTTGAATCTTGAAGGTCTTAAGTTCCCAAGAAGATGCTTTTAAGAAACTTCTAATGAGTTGGATAAAGTAGGCTTTCTAGCCTAGGCATTTCTTAGATGAATTCTAGATGATTCAGTGAATAAGTAAAAGAAAGGTTTCTGGTATAAAATATTTTTTCTAGGATTCTGCTACTTCTACTGTAACCAAATCAAAGCAAGAAAAAGAAGGCATTTAGGAAGAGTTGTGATCTTCAGAGGAATTTGGTTGTGGATGGGATAGACAGATAAGAGTTACTCTGTTTTCATAAACAAAGAAACCAAAAAATATTTGAGGGAAATCTTGTATTTTCTCCACGATTTTTGGAGAGTGAAGAGTGAAAAGTAAATGGAAAAGGAGCCCTGAAGATCTTCAGGCAGGGGACCAATGTACCATATGAAGGCAGATAACTTATTTCAAACCCAAGGATTAAAAGATACTAGCTAAGTTGTTTAAAGGCCATCTGTCAGAGAGCAGTTGTTTTTCTCTAAAAAAATGCTAGGAAAACAACCAGAGAAGAGATATTTTGGAGGCAGTGTTTGTGAAATCCACAGATCTCCCACTGATGGTCATCTTGGTTTAAGTCTCATAATCACCAAAAAAAAAAAAATAAAATAGAAAAGATTGTAAGACAAACCAAAATGTTTTGGAATTAATTTTATTTCTGAAGATACATCTAGTTGGTTATATAAAGTATGATTCAAATTATGTTTAAGCATAGATATGGAAAGATTTGATAAAAATTAAGAAAGATACAATAATTGGCACTGCCTAGTCTCTGTCAATGCCATTTCTCGACAGTTCCCTCCACCTCTTTGTCTACAATGGAAAAAAATTATTTGGCATAGACAAATCTAAAGGGTTATTTCCAAGATGTAAACATTATGTTACTAAAAGGGAATGACACTCGAATTGAAATTTTAATGCCTATGATGATCACAGTTCACCAAAAACAAGAAAGTTAAGAATACTGGTTAAAAATGCTTGAATTTGCCAAAATTAATATGTGTGACTCTTGATTGAGTTTGGATAGGTCTGTAGTTTCTTGGATTTCCTTGCACAAGACACTGTCTTGAAAGCAAAAGTAATACCAACATTGACAAGAAAGCCATGAGAAATATTGTCTTCCAAGAAAAGAATTAACTGAAAGTTGTGATTTCATTATCATTGGGGAAAACAAGAGAAGAATCTTGAATCTTTCAGTCAGCTTACTTTTTTTAAAATATAATAATTATGCTAGTTTTTAACTGAGTTTTAATTTAACTACTTTTCATTCCTTAGCCTGTGTTTGCATTCCTGACAGACTTAAAATAAAGGACATTTGCTGCACTTGCTTCTCACTCTCAGTTGACCTTGTCATTTGTTAGAAACCTAGATGGTCTTAATAGCTGAAATGTGAAGTAATTTTTTTGCAGAATTGAGAAGGCTGCTGAAGAAACTACTGGTGTACTGCCACTGCTGTAGGAAAAATCCTGGTGTGCAGGTCTTTTATCAGAGGTGAATGAACTTACAGTTAGAAGATGAGAGCTCCTCCAATACCTTTAAATACTTGGAACACAGCAGCATAGAAGATGATAGGGTTTACAGGGTCTCAAATTTTCATCTACCTCTATATCCCTCCTCTAAACTTCCCCATTCCAAGTAGTTGCTCATCTAACATGTCCTAAATGCTTTCGCTCATGGATTCTGCAGCTTCCCCAGGCTACCTTTTCTAGAGTGATGAGAACAGTAGATAAAAGCAAAGTGAGCATGTTAACTTTCATTTAACAGACAGGGGCTGTGTTTTTGTTAGCTGGGCTCTTTGTAGTTTGATAAGAATTTGTGCTGGATGGATTCTATTTAGATATCCGTAGCTGTCTTGTGGGCTCATTTTGAAATCCTGTTACCCAACTTCATGTCCCTGATTAAGCTCCAAATTAAAAGGATGCCAGAAGCCTGACAAAGAGACCAAGCCATCAACAAGGCCTTAATCAGCAAGATTATTGCATGGTAGGAGCTCACAAGCCACAGGAAATTAAGATGATGTGAGACATGTGAAGTAAGACCACAGCACTACTCCCTTATTCCAAAAATTATTTTCTCATAGGAGCCACCGCTGCCAGTGTTGAAAGAGTTTAATTTGGTTGAAAAAGTGTTGTGAATTCAAATATTGTTTTCAAAATATGTTTTGAATTTGCAGCCTCGGAGAATAATTTCCTCAATAAAGCCACAAAATAAATAGAGATTAAGAGAAGGAAATCATCCTTTCAGTTGTATATATAAATGTACAAATTAATGCAATTTACTTATTCACTGAGTCCTTTGTCTTTCAATGCTGTTATGTTACTGAATTGATTGTGAAGTGAAAGCTCTATGATGTAATTGGATGAAGATAATAATCTGATAATGAAATATCACAAGACAGGAAAATAAAATATAATATAAGATATAATGGAAAAAAAAAGCATTGACCTGGAATGTTTTGCACTTATGTGCAATGAAAAATAGTTCTTCCAGAAGTTGGTAGAAAAAAAGCACACAAACAAACCAACCCACCTCTTTTTAGATGCAGAAAGTATAAAATTTGCAGTCCTAAGGTCCTATTTCAGTTAGTTGCATTAATCTTATAGCAGGTAACTTATCTTTACAAGCCTTTCAAGGAGGTTATGGCAGAACTATCTTGGAAGAAGATTATGTGTCTTTTTGGATCATCTCAAAAACATTCATAAGATTCATGTTCTATCTCTTCCAACAAGCTGTTTATTCATGAAGGAAATGACGCAAGTAATTCTTAGAAAAGCCTCCATTTTTATCTGAGGAAGGTAATGAAAAGCAAAATCAAATGCAACTTCTATCTGTCTAGTTGAGAAACTTTCTCTGATTAGAATAACCCAATTCATTTAAGAGCCATTTGAAAGAGGAGAAAAGTACATTAGAACTGGCAATGTAGGATATGGTAAATATAAACTGTCTTCTGAATATTACTATTTTAGAAGAATGAATTCTGTGTCATCTGTATTACCAGAATGAGGGAAAATATACACAAGCACCCTTGTTTTCTGTTTACAGAGTATGAAATGATGCATGCTTATCCAGGACCATGCATTTGGAACAGATCTGTGTACTTTCTGATTAAATGACGACCTCCTGCCAAAGAAGATTTTGTGTCTGGAGCCTGAACAAAATACCAGATTACATTTCCAACATCTGTAAACCACCAATTTATAGGCAGGTTGGAACTGATTTGTCACTTTAACTGCCTATTAGCTTAAGAGAAAATAATAACTTGCAAAATATGAAAAATATTTTAAAAATTGCAAAGATGAGAGAGTCACATACTGACAGCTTCAAAACTGGCTTCACAAGATATGCATTCTAGCAGGCCTCTGGCAGACACAATGTGATGACTTTGCTATGACAAAAAATAGCCATTTATCAGAGCCCGTCTTCCCCCACCAGCTGTTTTCAGTCATACTGCAGCAGAAAGGAGAGAGAAAACCCTCTTGATTGCATGTGGTTAATTCTTTCTTTACTTGCCAAAATGTTGTGTTCCTTTTTTCAGGAAATTCTTCTGTCCTGTTAGACTTCCTAGATTTTGATGATCCCTTATCTAACACACCTGTAACCCATACAGCCAAATGATACAAGGGAGCATGCAGAGAGAGAGCCGTGCTGGAGTGGAGGCTCCATTACTCTCTTATTAGAAATCAAAGGATAGATCTTGTTCTTCTTCATGGTTCTGTGAGAAGAGTAGCTCCAGTAATTTCACCCAAACTGCAGTGGTTTAAATCTAGATGAGAATTTGTTCCTCCTTGACAGCAGCTCTAAACTTAATAGAATTTTGAAGATTGAGGGGTTAAAGTAATGAGTTCCTCAACAGTTCACCTCCTACTGCCAAGTATTCATTAAGCTTGTACTGGACGTCTTAGACAGTCACCTCTAAAGTCTCTGACTCTGGTGAAGATACAGTCAATCTTCACCGTAATGTCCTCAAAACTTATATCTCTGAAATGTACTTTCATTAGATTGCTCTACAAATCACCCCTTTAAGATCAATTCTAAACATGCTTTCTGAACTGTAGAGTGATTAGTGCTGAATGCAGTACTTTGGGTGAGATACACTAACGAAATACACTGTATTTCCTTAACAATAATTGAGTTGAAAGCTTTAATATAAGGGGTTTTTTATTATTAAAATAACTCTCATATCTCTCTCCAGGTCAATATGCTGTAGTACCTTCCCATTAAGCAGATATTATGTCCTTTTATTACATTCTCCGAGACCCATTATTCTGCATTTATCTGCATTGAATTTGCTATCTATTAGCTCAAGTACTTAAATGATCTAAATCCTTCCCTACCTGACTGTATTGTTTCTCACGGATGACCTTTCCTCCCAATTTACTATCACCTGCACACCAGAAATTTTTAGTTTAAATAATATGCTCTCAGTCATTTAAGGTACTGAAAAAGCTGTGGATCCAACATTGATTCCTGTGGTGCCCCTGACACGAGTAACTTTGCAACAGCTTAAAAGCATAACTCAAATGCACAATCTCACTAACTGCAGTCTAGCAATATGGCCTTCCCACTCTGAAGGGAAGGTAAGGCCTTGCTTAACCATATTTAACTTTTTAAAATAGTGTTCTGCCTTTCTTGAAATCAGATGGCCAACATTTCTAAAAGGCTTGAGGACATGTTTGCACTACAGCTGCAAAAAAACTCAGAGATGGTGAACTCCAGCCATTTCAGCTGCCTTTGTACAATACCAACTTTAAACTGTTCTGAAACCTTTGTCACAGCATTCTAGACTGTAGCAATGTTGCTCCTGGAGATGAATTTGCAATACATTTGAGTTTTTCTCTGAAAGCAAACTGCCCTATCTCTGGTAGTGTCCAGGGACTGGTTGGATGAGGGCCTAAGCAACCTGGTCCAGTAGAAGGCATCCCTGCTCAGGGCAGGGGCTTGGTTCATGATTTTAAGGTATCTCCAAACCTAAACCATTCTATGATTTATTGAAGGATAAACCCCGCCCAACTCAGAGCTGCATATGCTCCGTGCCAGTTTGAAAAGTTTTAAATCCCACTACTTCACACAAGGTGAGAGTGCAAGGTCAGCTACAAAAAGAAAGTAATGCTAAGTGAAAACAAAGGTGCTGGCAGCACAGTCAGTAGGCTGCACAATACCCATGAGAAAGACTAAGGGGTCACACTGTTTTACCTCTAACATGTGGTGGAGATGAGCAGCCCGTGGATTCCCAGATGTTCAAAGAGGAAGGCAGGCCCCTAAGGCTTTGAAACTCCTCACTCTGACCACAAATTAGCTTCCCAAATAAAATCTTGAATTTAGGCAGACATAATATTCCTCTTCATCAGTGTTATTTCGGAGAGATATTTTGGATATAGGTGTGATTCAGGCAGGCATTTTTAGTGTGCCTGTGAGGCCTGTGCAAAGAGCAAGGTTCTGTGAAAGGTGGGGTGATTCGTCACAAGCAAGTTTATGTTTGTTGATCTCTGTGTGTTCTTAGGGAGAGGTTTCTACAATGAGAGCTTACGTGGGTTTCTCTCTATTATAATTTTCAGTAAAAAAATATTAAGAGCTTCAGACTTGTGCTTTGGCACAAGTAAGTTCATCAAAATGGCTGAGAAGATGTGGTAATGTCCAATTTTATGGAAAGAAAACCAACAGTTTGGAGGCCTGGATTTAAAGGATCACTCAAGGATTTTTTGGCAGAAAAGTGCTCAGTTCCTTGTTCAGAAAACCACGCTGCTTCCCCAGGAGGCGTCAGACAGATCCTTTCCACTTGTGTGCTGGGGCTTTCCTCTTTCCTGTAGCTCACTGTTTTAAAGTTTACTTCTTAAGGTTAGCTTTTCTTGTCTCTACCTTGCTTAGGGTTATTGACTCTAATTACTGCAGTTTTAGCTTTTCTTACCCTGTTACATCCACAGTGGTTTGTGTTCAGCCTGGCTGAGAGGTACAGCTGTCTCTGAGGGCAGACATTTGCACACACATCCAAGCTTTTAAGTTTTCATTGAAAAGGAGGTAGGAGAGATGTTGGTGAGAAAATCAACAAAAAATACATCAAGAACTGTATTTCATTTTAGTAATTGAAATGTGTCTCAGCTCCAAAACTTGTGCTGATATTTTCCACTTATTCTATTTTTCCCTTCCTGCTGAAAAATAGGTTGCTATGACTGAGTAATTTTCTTTTTCCTAAGAGCAGCAAAAGAACCAATTGTGTATGCACAATTTTAAGTTATTTAAATTCCATCACCTCAAAAAGTGATTATTTTCTTTCCCTAAGAGGCGTTCCAACAAATTTCATGCAGTCAAGGCAAGCTTAGCTACTTCTTTCTTTGGCTTTTCCACTTTTCTCTGTTCCCTCAGGATGTTCTACAATGATTATTTCTTACCGTCTTTATTTTTTTCTCTCTTTCTTTCTTCCTTTTTCCTTTTTTTTTTAACAACACGTTATCCTGAGAGAGAGACTATAGCAATAATGCTGAAGCCCTGCTAGATGCAGTAAGGAAAAATCATCAGTGTTTGATAGTGCCGCAGTAAGAGGATGTTGGATAATCTGTTATCTCATTTATGTGGCATGAGCCAGGAAGAAAACATGAAACAGAAATCTGTATGGTTTTGGGTGATTTTATTAATTTCAATAATGATTCCATCTCTGTTTTGTGCATATGATAGCAGGCTGGTTTAGATGAAAGAAAAGATAGGAGCTAATAGGTCTCATGGGATAGATATTTAGAGTCTTTTGACATCTCACTATTTCAAATACATGACATTTTGAAAATGCTTCATCTTGAATTCATAAAGCTTTAGAGAATGAAGATTTCCATTCATCCACAACATAGGTGATAATGGCACAATAAAATATTTTCAGATGAGGGAGGCCCCACCCACACAGAAAATGGGGTATTACACTCTCACTCTTCTTTTGCAACTTTACGAAGAAGCAAATCATTGATTCAGTTTTCTGGCACAGGCTCTGACCATTAGAAAGTCAGAGACAGTTATAAACTTATCTAGTTTAGAGACTGTGGAAGGTATCACATGGCAGCAGTTTCCAGGAGGTTAATTGCCACTGATATTTCTCACAGACATTCAACAGAAGCTAAGTCACCTCCCCTTTAAAATCACTCAGTCACTCATATTCATAGCTATAGACCTCATCATCTTTCTCTCTCTCTTCCTTCTTTCTTGTCGAAAAACAGAGCTCAGTCTGATTAAAAAAAAAAATAAATTAAAGCATCTGAAATGCTCTACGTCAGTTTTCTGAGGTTTTGTTATTATCACCACATATCCTCCCTTTCTTCAAAAATGCATTCTCCCCCTTGTTTTCTTTTTCTTACATATTGGTATGGGTTTAGTGTCAGGATCACTAGATTGTTTTCATATAACTAGAACAATGTTCATATAATTAGAACAATAACAAGAATTGATATATTTTTAATACCCTCAATGGTAAATGCTTGGTTTGTGCATATTCTCATTGCTCTGTCATTCCTCAATTAATTCAGAGGAGAATCTTTCTACATCTCCATTTAATAACTTAATAAAATACCACAAACTTCTATCTCAACAGTTTTACTGATCTAACTTGAAAACAACAACACAAAAAATATTTAGGAAAAGTAAATGAAGCAAAAATTCAAATGCTCTTGGGGAAAAAGCATTTTTTTTAAAATTAAATATCTTCAGGTATTCTTTTCTATCCCAAATATTATTTTAAATGGGTATTAAATACAATATGTTAAAATTATCAATCACATATATTATTTTTAATAAAAAGTGTTTTTATGGAAATTGCTGGCAAGCAAAAAACAGTTTTGTACTTAGACAGAGAAGAAAGGAAAACAATAATAACTTTTCGATTTGCTCAGCCTTAATACTGAGGATTTGAGCTTTTACACTAACTTAACTGGACTTTCAGACATTTTTTAGTGCAGTTACCAATGAGACCTTAATCTTGAGCTCTTAGTGTGTGAATCTTGGTGCCAGAAGAAGGAACAAGTCTTTTGAGATTTACAGATGAAAGAAAACAATAAAATCTATTTAAAAATTTGTCAATATTTTCTTTCATTTTTCATCTAAATTTTTAAAAAAATGGTTTATCTTTTTTTCTCCCTTCTGTTTTTCAAAAAATGCCTCTTGCTCTTCCACTTAGATTTTGATGAAACACTTATCAAAGTTGACAAACATCAGAAAAGTCCTTTATTTCCTGGGGAAAAAAAAAAAAAAAGAAAACCAAAAAGGGAGCAGATTTCCTATGCAAAAGCATTATATAAACTGCTGGTTTCTAAAGCCTAAATTAAAACTTGCTGAAGTCAGTGAATATGAAGCTATTCATATTCAGGTGCTGTCTTTCAGATACTTGCATTTCTTTGCCTTTGTGATAATACAGATGGTATAACACTAGGAGGTAGGAGACCTGGGTTTCTTAACCTAAGGAACATTGTTCCAGCAATTCCACCTCAGAAGCTCAAACTAGCCTTGGAAATAGAGTTTCTCCTACCTACATACGAGTTTCACATGCATGGCTTAAAGGAACAAATGGAAGCTGAATTTCCAGCCAAGGAGCTTAGCTTTGAAGGGGAGCTCTCTTTCCTGGAGTACTTGCAACAACTGTTCACTTAAATGAGTAATCACTGGATGAAAACAAGGACAAATTTAGGTGCCAGCCAGGGTCTAGACCAATCTCTTCCTTTGGCATGCCTAATTTTGGCAGACTTTTCTGTGCATCTGGAACCAGAGGTTCACGGGATCTGCAGGTCCTTCCCACCCAGCTTCACTTAACAGACTGTAGGTGGATTGCATCGACTTCAGCATAACTCAGACTCTGCTGCAAGGCACGTGTTTTGTGGTAAAATAACTGATTTGAAATACCTTTTCATTAACCCAGTCCACCTCCGAACCACCTTTTTCTCTTTTTTTAAAAACACATAACATTAAACATAGTTATATACCATATTATAGACTGCACCACCATTCCAGCTGAAAAGAGTCTAAGTATACTTCACATGTCAGGATGTCCTGACAAATTATCAATTTCATTGATAAATTTCCATAAAAAAGAAATAAATATCTGAGTACTCAGTTCAGAAAAGGCAGAGATGGTGATGAGACACTTCCCAAAGTAGCCCTAATTACCTGAAAATTTTTCTCCTAAAGATTTCAACAGGTAGGATGTCTCAAGTGTCTAGGAAAAGTGTTTTCTTTCTAACTTTGTTTCCTGCATGCAGGAACTGAAATTCCTCAAAAATGTCACTTTAAATGCCTAGGTAGTTAGTTGAATCCCTGCCCAAAGTATCTCAAAAATATATTTAGATGCCTAGACATATATGCTGTGTTTAAACACTAAACTTTCGGGAAATGCATCTGTCTGATGAGAGAGATATAAAGGGTTATGCATCTTCCTATACCTATCTTTGACATTGAGTGTCTTTAAATTTACTTTGGGGAGGGGGAGGATTATCTCTGTCTCAAAAAAAAAAAAAAAAAATTAACATCCTGGTAGCTATAATCAGGTGCAACAAATATTATTTACTCAAGTTCTTATTTTACAAACATACAAAGACCTGATTCAAATCTGGTCTGATGACTCATTTTAATAGACCTGGTGTGATTTTAATTGGTTGAATGTTTTTTTTATCCCTCTTGTAAAGTATTTTGCTGCAGAAAATTGGAATCTTAACATGATCTGTGCTGAGATTAAATAATATCTCTGTTTTAATTTTCTTCATTTTTCCCTTTGATCTGTATCTCTTTATGTATCTAATGGATGCAAAAGAGTGCTTTATTTCAGAAGCTACTAACTCTGAAAAAAAATATTCTATGGTTTTTCTTACTAACAGACAATATTTGTGGGTTCTATTGGGCCATATGGACAGTATTTCACAGTGACCACAGTCTTCTGTGTAGAGGAAATTTATAGTTTGTAAACTGTGCTTTCCACTCCCCAGAAAAAAATGGAAAAACATGATACTGGTAACAACTTACTGGAGCATTTGTGACATTATAAGCAGTAAACATGAGGTAAGGAGAGACAAAAAAAAAAACCAGCCAATCAGCCAAATAAACAAATCTTCCTTTCAGTAGAAGTTTTTACTGCTGAAACTGCTAAATTTAGGAGGAGAGCTACTTTTGGAAAGTAACTTTTGGAGAGTAACTCTGTAATGAATAACATACCATGTAGTTGCATAACCATGTGTTGTGCTGGTGGAGAAAAGAAGTAGACATTTGGAAAACTGGAACTGGAGTAGTTGGATATACTGGAGTTGGGGAATTGCTTAGCAACCCCTTACAGCACTGAGGCACCAACAAGTCCTTGGGGCCAGATGGGATCCACCCAGAGGTACAGAGAGAGCTGGCAAAACTCACCAAACAGTTTTAATCAGCAAAGCGAGGAAGCAGCTTCAAGTTGTGCCAGAGGAGGTTTAGATTGAAGATTAGGGAAAATTTATTTGCAGAAAGGATTGTCAAGCATTGGAATATGCTGCCCAGGGAAGTGGTGGAATCATCATTGCTGGAAATATTTAAAAGCTGTGTAGATGTACTGGGGACATTGTTTAGTGGTGGTGTTGGTAGTGCTGGGTTGGACTGGATGATCTTAGAGGTCTTTTACATCACAAGTGATTCCGTGATCCTTTGGGTGTATTAACTTAAATTTTCATTAACACATATACATATATAAAAGCTAAGAGGGAAATTTCAAGCTCATCTGAAACATTTGTACCTTTTGATGCTGATGGTCTTTGGGCAAGAGTAGGTAGTCTTCTCTTAATGATACTATAGAGATATTGTAGAATAAATTTTTAAGGAACAAGTGAATCCCTGAAAGCATAATTAGAAATTAAGCAATAAAGTGTTAAGCTACTCTGTGGAAAAACTATGTTATTACAGTGCCATTGAAGAAGGTGTCCTACCTTTTGAAACTTTGACAAAGATTTTATTACTTTGAAGTCCCTTGACATACCCAAAGCAGATGACTTTCAAAACTAATGTCCTGTTTCTGTCTTCTATTTCTATGTTTCTTTGCTTCTGTTTAGGACACGTCTTTGTTAAACCACTCAGTTTTGAGATCATCACCAGAAAAAAAAAAAATCTAGTAGGCACTGAAAAATTTGGATCAAAATTTAAGGTTTCCTAACAAAGGAAATTCTGCTCTCATAAATGTTGTGATAATAGAGCATTCCTGAGAATTCTGGCACTTAAGCAGTTAAGTCAGTTCAACTAAGGCTGTGTTACTCACCAAGGTAAAATAAAAAGCATTGAAATACATCTCATCAGCACTCAGTATTATTTATGGAGACTGCCTGAGCATTCTGGCGGGTAATACTACTGTTGTTTGTTTAAGTAAAATAACTGATTTGTCTCTTTAATAAGAACATTATAGATATCCTGTGAATTTCTATGTCAGCAGCACTTTGAAAAGATGGTGTGTGCATAGACAGACATACTGAGAATAAACTACTGAGAGCTTTACTATATAGCAAGATGAACCTGAGAATAAAATATTTCAGAACTATTCTGACAACAATGCAAGTTTATGAAATGCTTGTGTTGGGAGAAAAAAAGATTATAATAATAATCTTCCTGCACATGAGTTGCACTTTTCACCTGGGAAACCTAAAGTATTTTTCAGACATCAGCACTCGCAAGAGGAAGGTCTTGTGTTATTCTACAGATGGATGAACCAAAGCACAGGGGCATTTATCAACTTTCCAGCTCCCTCTGGAGTAAAGAAGACTTTTCTATTGGGCAGCAAATGATGCCCTGTGATCTAAATTGCATTAAAAAAAGAAAGGAAAATGAAAGAGAGGAAGAGAAAGAGAGAAAATGTCATTTACCATTTTGATAATCTGCCAGTGTTGTTGTGTACTGGTTGGAATCTAACAATACTAATTTTAATATAAATGGATGGAAAATTTTCTGGTTTAAACTTATTTTTATAACTTGATCTTGATTTTCTCTAAGCCCTTAAAACAGCATGAAACTTTTTCCTCCACTACTATTCTTGTTGTGAGAATAGTTTCTCTACAAAGTAATTTTAAACTCAGCAGGCATATGTGTGTTAGCAAAACCAGGAATAGAGGTCCTAAGGGCTGGACAGTTTTAATCCCACCTAATACTATAAATAAACCAGAAAATATGGTCAGTAAAAATGACATGCTTTGAACTCTTATTGCATGAGGTAGTTCTGGAAGATGCATGAGCAGATATTTAATCAGATTGATTAACAGGTGTGTAATCTGATACTGGTAGCTCTTTGTCTTGTCCCCATCTGCTTTCTTGATCTATAACAAAGTTTGCTTCATAAAAAAATTCAGCTGTAGAAGTTTGAAGAACTGAATTACATAATTTTTGCACTATCTGGATTTTTGCCTGTCTTTGTATGCTTGTCTTCAGGAATAAACTATTTAAGTAATATGCGCAGGACAAGATCCACACCAAATGGAGCCTTGTCTTAAAACTTCTGTAGAAGTTACAGGTCTATACCTACTGCAGTAGTCATGACAATCAATACCAAAGGACTTTTGTTTCAATGGGTTTGTAGACTTCCTAATTAAAGAAATCCAGGTCAGCTTAAAAAAATCACATCAGATAATATGAGAACGAAGACATGATCCTCCACAAGGAATTATATTCTTTGCCTGGATCTTCCAGTTCAGAAACCACTTTTAGGGTATTCCTGGTTTAAAACATACCCTCTAGCATCTCTTTGGTGTTACTTAGAAAGTCTGTGTATCATAATCTCTCAACTTTGCTTTCTAGGTTTGCTCCTTGGTTAAAAGAGAGATGTCACCTCTCTGTGAAGTCTCTCAGCCTGAAGTTACATAGATTCTCCTCTGCCAGTGCTTCTGTTACCTTTTGAACTTCAAATTATGTACAACACACTTGCAGAAAGAAAAGTGTGGCTATGGGTGAGAAAATACATTGCCCAAGTAGTTTGGGATGGATCAGAGTTGAGGGACATACATGCTGCACTGGCAGTCAATGCTTACAGAGATATCTCTGGAGCAGCTTAGAGAAATCTCCTACACTGCAGTTTCTGCTCTTACTTTCACAATGATTAAGTGTATAAAACCACAGTAAGAGTGTGAACTATGAAATAATTTATTCTAATGCAAAAAACATGTGAAGAGGATGATCCCATAATACAAAGAATAAGGAGATTAAGGTCACATCTAATGCAACAGTGCAAGGATTTAGCAAGGCAATCATGAATCTTCCTTCCCCACATTTCTGATAGCACTAGCTTGGTTGCACAAAATAAAAGGGTGGTAGGGAGAGGAGGAAGAGTCCTCTGAAGATGCAAGCATTATATTGAATTATTTATGAGATTTCCTATCATATTTAGATTTGTGATGAAGCTTGAGGTTTCAACAAAGCCATTTGTCTGGTTTTAGCTGCAAACAGAAATTCTAGCCAGATGATGTGCAATACCTGAGCTGAGGGCATCCTGGGGCGATGTGGGAAAGGGACAGGCATGACTGCTGTGATGCCTCTTCCAGGAGCAGGGAACTTCCCTGGAGAGGAGGACAGGAGGCAAGGTTGGGACATCCTTGCAGGTAAGCATGGCTTGGCAGAGCCCATGGCCAGGCTGGGCAGGGCTGTGGAGAGATGGAAACTAACATCCTACAGCAAGAATGAGGCAGGAACTGCCAGTATCCAAAATGTGGATTTGTACTCTGAACAGGGACAGAAAATGCTAGAGGTGACTTAGATCCTCTCAGTGTCCATGGCCCTTCTGTAGATCAGAGGTTTTCCAGGTTGGGATAAAACCTCTAAATCATATTGAGAGACATCTGTCCTCACTAAACCTCTGTTCCACAGCCAAAATGTGCTTGTGTTTGTAGTAATGTGCTAAGTCCTTGCCTGAAGTTAATAGAGAAAAAATACACAGAAAGGAAAGTGAAAAAGTTTCAGAATCAGAATGTACCAATATATAACAATAGTTAAACTGCTTCATTTTCATGAGGTTTTATATTGATTCATTTATCCATTTTTGATGCCAGTGAGGGAGAGCAAGAGTGGCTCCCTGCTCTTCTCTCTCTGAAATTAAAAGGCAGTAAATTTTAAACCAATAAAAGCAAATGCTGTTTTGGTTTTTTTGCCTTTTCCCCCCCTTTTTTTAAATGTAGCTGATAGTCAACCTGAATAATTCACTGTCAGACAAGGTCATTAGAGGCAACTGTAAAATCAGGACTTTAGAAAATGTCTGAGTAATTTTATTACTCAGTAATAACAGTTTTTCCATTACAGAAGCTAAAAAAATGCTGGAAAGGTCACCAGTCTTCATGCTTCAAGGTCTGGATGATCACCTGTGGGGTCAGGACAAAACTCAGTAGTGCAGTGTGCACACCCACAAGGATACTTAGATACACACACTCACATTAGTATTTTCAGAATTACGATTAGTTTTAAACTAGAAAATGTGCTACCAGAGAAATAAAGAGTCTTAATTTTGAGCTGGTTTGTATTTTAGCCATCTTGTCAGAGTAGGGCTTCCCACTGTTTCTAGTTCTCATAGGAAGATGAAGTTGTATATTTGTCACACAAACATTATATCATGAGTGGTTTACAACAGTGATTCAAACTCCATTTTGCTTCAAACACCACCTGAGACAATTGAAAATGGACTTTGCTTTGATAGGTTTGGCCCCTTTTCTCTATCCTGGGACAGATGCTGACTTCTTGTGCCCTTGCCTGGACTATGTCCTCAGTGTACAGGACTGTGGTGTAGGGGCCTCTGTCCTGATCCTACAGAGACCAGTACTATGACAGCAGTGTTTCTTAACTTGACATGGTGCCTCACCAACAAGGCCCAATTTACCAGTCTGGAAACATTTTCCATTGTGCTGTTGGTAGACTGTACTGTTAATGAAATATTTCACACTGTAAAGACGAGATGAAATCTAATGTTTGTGCTGAGAGGGGAAAGTCAAAACATAATCTGACCAGATGGAAAAGAAAAAAACAATTCAAGAGACTCTGAAGTTTCAGTTGGATGTCTAAACCCTGAAGATAATCATCCTCAGCAGATGATCAAGTCTTATATTTTTATGAAGAAAAACCCAGAATACAATGTTCTGGTGTAATCAAGTTTCCACAAAATTCTTTGAAGCATTTAAGACTGATTAGATGACTCAGCTCACATTCTGTTGAGGTTATCTTAGACCTATTACTCATACCTAAATTCAATATTTTTTTCATTGGCTACAGCAGTACAAACTGTTCAGACTTTAGTTCTGACTTCTTAGAATTGTGAACTTGAATGCCTCAGTCATAATTCAGGTGATATTTTACAGGCTGCCTACAGAGGCAGAGTTTGAGAGGGAGATAATCTTGCAGATCTCAGACTCCTGGGGAGAGGTTCACTTTTCCTGTATATGAAACAAGCTGATACCAGCTTGCACACCATAACTGGATGCAATAGGAGCGAAAAGTTTGTAAATTTTTTTTTCCACCCAGATATTGACCAAAAGTCTAGCATGAAAATGAATGAAAAAGGAAGGGAGATAAATTACAATTATAGACAAGGTGTCACTTTTACTTACTCGTTTTACTTGCTTAACAAAAGATGAGGATGTTTAAACTGAAAAACTCTAGTGAGCTGTCATTGTTTCTTAGTCTCCAGACACCTCTGGACACATGTGTGTCTGACAGATGCACAGTATTGTAATTAACATAAAGGCAGCTCAGTCATGTTTAATAGCCTGCAATAAACAAAAACTTGATCTAGACCACATAATCCTCCCTTCTATCTCTATCTCATGGTTTGTTTAGGATTGTATCTATTATTTTCATGATTTGTCTAAAATTTTGTCTACCATTTCCATGTTCAAAACAATCTTTTCAAGCTCATCATCCTTCAGATCCTGCATAGCATAGCAGATCCTCAACAGAAATTGAATATTTTGCAGATGTAGAAGGAAAGAGAAAATGGGAGAATAAAACAACCAACCAAACAAATCAAACAAGAGAGATAGATTCTCCTCATATCATTTCACATAATCAGAGAAGGTGGTCAGGAGAGAGCACAAGGGAAGAAATACAGCATAACAGTCTATGTAGGAAGAAATGGAACAACAGTGAAATCTCTGTTAAAGAATTGGGGGAGCCTTAGAACTCACAAAGGACACTGAAGTGACTGAGTAAGATGCTATCCTTACTTGTTTGATTTCATTTGAATTTATTTATTACATTGATGGGTCTGCAATACATTTCTTTTACTGATTCATGAATTGCCTTTTGCATTGTGTAGAAAACAAGCTTACACAAAAAAAAAAAAAAAAAGAAAAAGTTATTTCTGCCCATTCCAATTCCCTTTAGTAAATTTGAGAATAAGACTGTCTGCAAGAGCAGTCAGGCATTATGCAGATAGGCATAATATCTTAGAAAGTAAAGGTGCTTTTTTTAATACGAAGTAGAGGATGTTGGATACAAAGCAGAGGATGTTGTTGGATGTGGTTGGATGGGATGAGTCCAGGAGGAAACACAGTGGACAATCAGCATCTAAATGAAACATCCATGGCCCTCTTTTATTCAGTGAAAATGAAAAGTTAAAAAGAGAGCAACACACCTCCCCTACTAAAATCAGAATCTTCTCTCAAATAACTTTTTCTTTTTTAAATTTAAATAAAGAGATTCAACCATAGACACTAGCTATGTACATGTCTGCAGTTGGTTTATTCACATTTGGAATATAATGCATTTTATGGTCTATGTCAAATAATCAGGTTTTGTGTTTGTGTGTGTATCAAATATATGCTCTCTCCAACTCTTTTTCTGTCCATCAACAATATCTTTTTACACAACTGGTTGACTTCATCCAACAGAAAAGTAAAGGTTTCAAAGACATTCTGTCATGTGCTGCTACAATGCTGTTTATTCTGGGAAAACATACAACTTGAAAGACACTGTTATCAAGCTCCCTTTAGTGAAACCTTCAGATGCTCATACTTTATTAAACATCAGAGAATTCATGTGGTGAAAGAAACATAGACAGAAAGAAGAAAAGCTGGAAACAAGTATTTATTAGCTCTGATACTCTCTGAGCTAATTATTTAAACACTGTGATTAGCTTTGACCATGGTTTAATGGTAAAATATCTGCACCCATTCAGAAGGAGCTGCCAAATTCATAATTGATACAGAGGTTTCAAAGATCCAATTCCTAAAATGAAGGAAATCTTGTAGATTTGGAAATGGTGTTGCATGCAAGCCCTGTAGGTCTGGTAACAAACACTAATTTTTATTGCATATTATTTCTATATACAGAAAACTTAATTCTCCAGAACCATACCACTGAAAGTGTGGGTTTTGAATGCAGAAGCATAGGAAAAGTCTTTTCAAGGATAGAAAGTGAGGAAGAGAGAACTTGAGAAAAGAAAGAAGGGAAGTTCAGGGAAGTTCAGGGAAGTTCATGGAAGTTCAGGAGAGTTCAGGGTAGAAGTTCAGGGAAGGGGAGTTCAGGGAAGTTCAGGTGAGTTCAGGGAAGTTCAGTTCAGTTCAGTTCAGTTCAGTTCAGTTCAGTTCAGTTCAGGGAAGGGAAGGGAAGGGAAGAGAAGGGAAGGGAAGGGAAATCCTCAAATATGGCATACATTGTTTTCTGTGGTCTCAGATGAACTTATTAAATGAAATGCAATATATAAATTCCTTTTTGTGTGATCCTGGATATGTGTCTCATATGTTATCAGGTGAGCTTTCTTGCTGTTTTACTTTTACCTTAGAGTTCTAAGAACATATACCATATGCTATATATGAAAACTGATTGCACCAAAGTGAGATTCCAGCTTAAAAATCATGACATATTTTAAGTATTTAAAAAAAAAAAATGCTGTAGTCTATGCTGCAAACAAATCTCTCAGAGGGATTAGGCAGGCACCTTTTTAATTTACCTATTTCTGAATTTGCTGCCATGAACACTACAAAGATGAAAATAAAGAAACAGCCAACTGTGCTTTTTTACTGTTGGAACTGCTGCGGAAGCAGTCTCAGAAAAATTTGGGAACTGTTGTCCTATCTCGATCCCACATACAGTGAAAGCCTGTAAGATGCTGGATTCTCACAGACTTTTGCCAAATAACTGGATAGCAGCTGAAATCCACCACGTGTGGCTTTACATAAAGAAAAGAAGAAAAAGAAAGAGACAGAAAAACAACAGGATTTGGAATAGTGACTGCACTACAGATTACTCTAGTGTGGAGGGTCTAAAGAATGGAGTGAGCTCTTTTTGGAGTGCCTTGCAAGAAGCAAGAAGCAACATTGTAGCTGTTGATAAAGCTCTAAAAGTGGTTCTATGTAAATACTTCCTGCTTTTAGGCATAGGTTGTTTTGTTTTGGTTTGGTTTGGTTTTTTTTTCTAACATATTGTAAATGTTCAAATGGCAGAATACATCTGGAATCTGCTTTTCTCTGGTTCTGCTGAGATGAGCAGACAAAGGTGTCCTTGTTACCTCCTGGCAGTCATTAAACGACTTTGATCCTCACCTGCCATCAGCTATGATGCTGTTCACAACATTGAAGTTTTTTGTCATCCTTAGGTCCTCTACAAAATAGGCTCAGTCTGCTTCTATTTTTCTTAGATAGTACATCATGCTGACATGATATTAATTTTGCATTTGCATTATTGATGTAAATCGACAGTATAGAACTGGAAGCATGGTCATTAGAGTGTCTGAGAGCAGGATAAAATTTATTTTGGGTGATAGCAAGCAATTTGGAAGCCACTGAGACAGCTGGCTTGTTATCTTTCTTTGGACTAGCCTTACTAGATTTAATAAATGGTTAGTCTGTTGTTAAGGTGACACAAAATTGGTTGTGCTGTGTATTCAATGCATCACAGTCACATTTTTCCACATGGGGAAACATACAATTACAACAAAAATGACCATGATTAGCAACTTTAAGCAGAAAGCACAATTTGCATGCAAATACATTTTCCTAATGTCTGTCCAGTTTTGAAGGCTGCATTTAACAAAATATTTGAATATAACTATATCTTTAAGTGAGAAGGTAATCCCCTTGATGGTGACCATCAATGTTCTTCCAGTTGTTGACCTGACTGGATAATTCTCTGGAGACCAGAATTTCCATTGAATCCCACCAAAGTCAGGAATCTTGTTTTCTCTAAGTCATTTCCCTGTTAAACTAATCAGCTGAATTTTTGCCAAGGAAACCATAAGGTTTATAGTTACAATTCCATGATCCTATAAATCTTTTTAGCAATTAGGCAGGAATTAAGTAACTATAGTGTATCAATATTTGCCTGTGTTACCTATAGTTTTCTTCCTACAATATCAATTACTCCTCCAGAACAGAAATTTTAGTAGTCTTATTGAAATATATTTTTACAGTATTTCTGTCTTTGAAAAATGTTCACTCCCAGTCAATACTGTCTAACTCCCGCACTTCACATTAATTGTATATGATGTGTGTATGACCACATATTTACATACACACATATATTTATTTACATTAAAACACAAAAAATGTTCTAAACCAAAGCAAAAACTAAGAAAATAAATCCTCAATAACTTAAAGAAATACTGAGAGATGAAAATTACTTAAATAAAATGAAACTTGCAAAAGTGCAAGCAGCTGCCATGGCTATTTTGCAATAATTCATATGTTTTATTGTTCTGTTTTGTTTTTTAGATAATTAGTTAGTGGCAAAGGAATAATCATGTTGCATGAAACATTGTGAATTTAATTTCACAATGAAAGCTATACACTGTATCTACTGAGAATTAAAAGGGCAAACAAAATCTGTTAAAGGGCCAGGCTCAAAAGGAATTTTGTGTCTACAATATACTGTGTTTGCTTGGTTTTTTTTGCCTATCTCAATATTGGTCTAGATACTAGTGATTTCTAAATCAGCAATGCAAAATTTCATTTATTTACATTTTAATTTTAAAGCTCTAACATTTTGTTGAAGAGAGAAATGATTGGGGGTTGAACTTTCATTTTAAAGGAAATATCTTTCAGTAGAACTCATGATCAGGTGTTTAATACTCTTACTGCTTTCATTGGGTCTATTCCCCTAAGTGCACAAGTTAAGTTCTTGTGCAAAATTCCAGGTTCAGACCCTTCACTGCTCTGAGGGAGTGAATAGGACAGGAGAAGAAAGAAAGAAATCTCTGTTGTTTGCAGGCAGTAATGCAAAGACAAACAAAAAGCACATTCACAGAAGAGAACTACATGAGTCCTAGACAAGAACAGCTCCACTGAATTTTCACATTCCCTTTTTGCCCCCCATTTGTGACTTTAACAGTAATGATAGCCGTTCTATCTTGATATCACCAGCATTTTAACTAACACCTATCAGTAGTCAGTTCATGTGGAGCTCCACAAAGAAAGTTTCAAAGTTGTGCTGAAGCAGATGAAACACTTTTGTTTTGCCAAATGGGGATGTGAGTGCTGCCATGAGGGTCTCCCACCCAGGGAAGAAGCTCAGGCAGGCAGCTGTCATGATGTTATTTTCTGGGGGCTGCCTACATGTTCAAGTTTAAATGCCACATCTGTGTGGTTTTAAGGAAGGGCAGGGCACATGTATCCAACCATCACGCTCCAGCGGGGTGGAAATCCCTTCTACCTGTAGCCTAAGACATGCACACTGTTATAGTTAATCATAGTTTGTTTACTCTTCCAAAGTCACAGCAGCCTCCATGAGGCTGTAATCCCTGTGTGTTTTCTGTGCACACTTGAGGAGAGTCATTGCTCAGCCACCTCTCTGCAGAATTTGGGTTGCTTCCCTAGGTGTTTCTAATCTTCTCAGATGAACAACTGCTTACGAATTGGTCAGTCCTTTCCTCACCCAAGGGGTTCTGTGTTTATTCCATTCTTGAATTGAAAACAATGCTACAAAGATGTTCTCAGTTTATCATGCCTCCTCATAATCCCACTTTGGCGTAATTAACATTTACACATAAATGTAAAACCTGGTGAAAGGCTTTTACTTTTTTTTTCACCATTTGAAGGTTCAAAGATCATGATCACCTGTCCCCAAACCAATACTTCTCTTCAAAGATCTTTCAGTCAAACTGTTTGACATAACCAATGTAAATTCAAGGTGTTTTTCCACTAGCTAGTAGTCAGTGCAGTTAATTGATCCAGAAACTCAACAGCTTGTAAAGAATAGATCACTGAATTGCAATCTTTCATATGCAGGCTTCTCTGCATAACCCTATTAGTTCCATTTCAGGAGGAAATATTTGTGGGAGTAGACCGAAAAGGGATAAAAAAGTGTAAACCAAACTTATTTTTTTAAACTTTCCTTATTCAAAAAGGCACATTTCTGGTGACTAATGGAATCATAGAATAGTTTGGGTTGAAGGGAACATTTAAGAATCATCTAGTTCAACTCACCTGCAACTGGCAGTGACATTTTGCACCAGTCCCATTTTGCACATTTTGCTCAAAGTCCCATCCAAACCTGGCCTTGACCACTCCCAGGGACTGAGCATCCACATCTCTTTTGGACAACAGTTCCAGTGCCTCACCACCTTCACAGTTAATAATTTTTTTTCAATATCTAATCTGAAACTACTCTCTTCCAGATTAAAGCCATTATCATTCCTGTCACCAGTGGTTCTGGCGAAAAGTCCATCTTCCAAGCCTCTTTTGGGTGCTGGGAGGCCTCAGAATGGTCCTCTCCAGGCTGGACAATCCCAACTCTCTCAGCCTGTCTTCACAGTAGAAAAATTCCAGCCCTTTGATTATTATTTGGCCTCCTCTGAAGCAGGAATACCTCTGGGTTTTTCCAAAGCACTAGAGTACAAATAGATTCAAACTAAGTTAGACATCAAAGACATGTTGGAAAATATCACCAAAACCTTGTTGTTTTAGATACCTATCATTTTCCATAACGTCGCTGAATATTCAGAAACATGAACTTGGTGGAACTCTGCTGAAATCCACAGAATTGAGATGCCTCATCCCTACCCAGAGCAAGGCTGCTTTTTCTCTTACAGATTAGTATTTGAAATATAGATCCTCTTACAGTAATTCTGTATTTATAACAATACTTGGCTTACATCTCTTTGTTGACTATTATACAACTCTTTCTACTAAAACAAATAATTGATACATCTAACTGGTTTCACCAGGGAAGAAAGGAGTAGGTGGTCTCATTAAGATCCCTTGTTTCACAAAAAAAGCATGTCTCATTGTCTTTACCCAGTGATATAAATGACCTTTGCCATAGAATTAATGAAAGTATAAATCTTTCATAATACATTTTAATATTTTGCTAGTAGAAATCTGTATTATAAAACAAAACAAAACAAAACATTTCTAAACAATATATTTATTATTAAAAGCATTCAATTTTTCTACTTCTGTGAACAAGTATTTGATTCATTGTTTATCATTTATATCATATATATCAGATATATGATATATATTATAATATATATTCTATATATTATATATTTATTATTTATATCTAAGAAGACCACATTTTCTTTCTTTTTTTAACCTATCCAAATAGTAGTCTATCTTCTTGTCCTATATAAAATTATATTGTCAAGTTAAGTTACTATACTGGCTTTTCACTCAAATGCATGTGCCAAACTCCTCCCCAAAATAAATTCAGAAGCCTCCACAATCTTCAGATAGCTCTGTCTTGAAAAGTTGTGTGAGTTGAATGTGCTCAAGGTTTTTATTTTCTTATAGTTTTCAGCATGTATTTCAAATCTGAACCAGAAACAAAGTATTGTCCCTGTTAAGATTCCTGGGGTACTCTGGTCTGCATGTTTGTACTCAGGACAAAGCTGGCAGGTTTAGGACAGCAGTGATGCTGTGTGGTGTTTCTACTGCAACATTTGTGCCAGAAACTAGAGGTCATGATTTTAAGACATGATTTTATTTTTCTCCATCTGACTTAATCCAAGTCTCTAATCTCCTGGGTGAGTTGATCCTTTTATTTTATTTTTTTTCCCTGATTTGTGCTGTGCCACAGTGCCAAAAGAAAGCCAGAGATTCTGGGTCAGAGACAGTGTGTCTAAGCAATATGATACTAGGATCTAGGATACTGGAATATAAAGTCCTGAAATCTGATTATTGTAAAAAGATCTTATTTATCTAATTGTTAGTGGACTGCTATTTGTTTGCTGGCCATGTGCTAGACTTAATTCACTATACAGAACATGAGAAGAGAATTAGTACCTCTGGCACCAAATGCCAGACTGGCACCAAATACCCTCAACACATCTGAGAAACCTGAGCTTCAGTTCTTCACTACACAGCACTAGCCAAAAAAGAAAGGCTGAATATATAATATGCAACCTGCAAGTTCTTTCCTCGTGTTTCCACAGTGAGTAGTTAAGCAGCACATTACTAGAATCTCTCATTTGAAAAAAGGTGAGGAGCACAAAAAGGAGAAGATGCAAAAATCTACACCTTTTGTAAAATAACTTTACAGGCAGAATCCAGGCTTTTAAACCCACTGAGGTGATATGAAAACTGAATTCAGCCCTTGTTGATTGGGCCAGGATGAGCAGAAGGAAGTGGCAAGCCTTACCTGCCCTGAGTTAGTCAGAAGTGAAATATCTGCTCTGTCTCAGCAACAGTGCCTGTTCAAGTCCCTTTGTGCCAAGAGAGGTAAAAATGTCACCTCTCCTAATGTCCATGATAAACATGAACTACTTCAGATGGAGAATTGTCAAGAGAGGATAAGCCTTCTCATGCCTTCAAAGCTTTGTCACTGAGGGGCAGATAATTTATACATTATAAAATCATAGACCAACTGCTACTCTTTAGTAATATTAGCCTATAGTGATTTACCTGTCAGTGGTAAATTTACATTTCAGGAAGAGTGTAATTTATTAATTAATTACACTTTAAATTTGTTTATTATTTTATGTATTTAGATAAAATATTTAGATATGCATATCTAAATATGTATTTATACAAAAATTGTTTTCTTTCTCTTGCATATAGCTGTTCTGACTTCTACATTTTTATTGTCTCTCCTGTCTGCTCAAGGATCCTTTATTGGAAAATGAAGCTAAATACTTAGAATCAGACATATGCTACATTTCTCTATCCAACCCTGCCACATATGATATTACTCCTATTTTGCTGCTCTTTTTTTTTTATTTTTGTGACTGAAGAGCTTTTTCGTTATTTGTTTTAATATACTTTGAAAAACTTACCTCAGCGTGGGTGTTGGCACTTCTTACATTATTTCTACACTTTGTGACCTCTAAGTTGTACCTTTACTTGCTGATCAATCCTTTTTCCCCTCAATTTCTTATAGGCTTTATGCTTACTCTTAATGTCCTTTTTGAGGTGGCTATACATCCAAATGCCTTTGGAAACCTTTTCTGAAAGTTTTGTTCTCACTTGCTTGATGTGCAAGTTTCAGTAACTTTTCACTGCTGACTTAAAGAATTTGGAGGAGCCTGTCACACTGCAAGCCCCTGAACTCATTGCTTCCATTTATTTCACTTGCTTGTTAATGTAATTTGTCAAAGTTTTCCCTTTTGAAATTGAGTAACCCAGCTGAAGACCCTCTTTCACTTATTCTCCATTTATTTTTCAATCCATTTATGACTGCTGAGTCCAAGGGTATTTCTTTATCATAATCATTATTATTATTATTATTACTATTATTAGTATCAGAGGATTAGAGAAATGTTTAGCAGGATGGTTGAAACAGGGACAGTAATTCCAGCTGTGCATCTGGAAATCTCTGTCATGTCCCTTCTGCATGTGGATATCAACACTAACTCTTATGTTTGTCAAAACATTTGTATTTGTGATAGTCATTGAAATTAATGTGCAAATGCCACAATGTCTTAGCAAAAGGATGTGTGTTTGTGGTACTGGTGATTGATTATAAATAGATACAGAAAATTATGCTTTTGTGTGATCTGGATCTTCCATTCATGATTCATTGTTACATTTTAAATTTTTATATTCAGTACAGTGAAAAAAAATGCAGTTTAATGAAAAGTTATGTACAGTAAATGTAAAAGAATTTGGAGGGTTTATAAACACCAAAGATAGACTTCCTGGCCACAGACAAAAAGGAATGTTCACTTGTTTCCAAGAGAAAAAGGATTGATTATTTTTCCAGCAAGGGGTAGGTTGAAAGCTTAATGTTTGGTGCCTGTTGGTGTTTGAATGCAGTTTTGTTCTCCAGGAAGACTTTGCAGGACTGAGTCTATTACTGTGCCACTTTGCTTCCTGTTAAATGTTACCATTTTTATGGCACTAAGTCAGACCACAAGTTAACTTCTTCAATGTTTAGTATGCTTGGAAAATGAGAAAACATTGAAGAAATTTCAATAAAAGGGGTCATCTAAACTTCACCATTTTTCTTTTTTCTTTTTTTTTTAAATTTATTTTCTCTTATTAAAGATTATTTATATTCAAATCTTGTTCAACTGGAAAACATTTATGAGAAGATGAGAAAAAAAATTATATCACTGCAATTCATACTTTAATTATGTAGCTTTTTTGGGGTGCCATCGTCAAGGTTTTACTTCTTTACCTGCTCATGGAAGGGAAGAAAAGCAATTTTAATTGATCGCAAAGCAATCAAGGGATCAGTCAAGCACTGACACAACAGAGAAGGTGTTATAATGCTTTAACAGTCCTCTCTTAAAGTAATCTTACCTGTCAGAAAAGATTATTCTAAGAAAACAGTAAATACTTTTATCCAAACAAATAGGGGTGGAATCAGAGGAAGTTTGACAAAAAATATAGAAGTGAAATTGAAAGACTGAAACAGACAAACAAACAAAAGAAATGTAAACAATTGGGCTAAAATAACAGATCAGGTAGTGTTTTTCATTTGGACAATTCATCCATTCTTTCATATCTTTGTAAAAATGCATAATTAAAGGAACATGGGAAATTCTCCTGTGTAGGACAAAATAGAATTTGCATATTTTCTAAGTCTCTTAGCCTCATGCACCATCCCATCTTCACAAACATTATGTCTTCAGTAGCACACTATAGGCATTTACTACTGAATCAATAAAGAACTGAACTCTGTTTTCTTTTCTATTCTCCCACAGCCATTTTTTGCTCCTCTGTGTGTGGTGGGTTTTTTTTTTGTTGTTGTTTTTTTGTTTGTTTATTTGTTTGTGTTTTTCTTTGCTTATCACTTGCCTCTGAGATCTACTGCACTGCATGGTTATCAGTGTGATGAGACAGCCTGTCTAGCTCTGCCCAGTCTTACAAAGACTGGTAAAGAAAAGAGGACTGACTAGATAAACCAGATGACATCTCAGACCTGGGAAGAGAGCCAGGGTCCAGAGCAACATCTGCTGTGGCCAGGCTGCCAGCCCAAAGCATCCATCCGTGTCTGACCAGTCGCCTTGGATTCTGGAGCATCAACAAGAGATCTATTTCCCCTACCTTTGCCATCCCCTCCTCTTTTCCTCACTGCTGTCTGGTATTTTGACAAAGGTGAGGGAAATGACCACAGTTCACAACTCAATATTAAATGTGAAAAGCAACATTTTCTCCTCACTGAAAAATGGTATTTTACAAAATAAGAGGCTGTAATGCTATTCTTTATTCTAAATAAAGGAATATGGCACATTTGCAATATGTACATTTTTCACAGCCACTCATTTTTTGGTTTAAAATTTGTTTTCATTCTTTGTGTGTTTGTGGTTAATTCATCCTATTCAGAGACAGATGTAGCATGGATTGAAATAAGGAGGTTTTCTCAATGTGGCTTTGAAAACACTGACACTATAGGGATACCATCTGCTGTACTAAGCAGAACCAGTACAGGAGATCTAAAGCCCAGTTTTCCAACTGGTAAATAAACAGTATTCAGACTGTATCTAAAAATCATGATGGATTTTTAACATATTTTGCATCAGCTGAATTCCATAAGTCATTATTGACTGTTTCTGTGACAGAAGCATCTTAAGATATTTTTCTGTTTTGACTTAATTTATTCTATGTAAACTAGAAAAATATAAGAAGCTATCACAAACTTTTCTTATCTGTCATTTGTTCTCATGACAAAAATACATAAACTGGACTTTATCTCTGGGGGAATATACACAGTGAATATATGGGGGGAGAAAGGAAGATGGGATGTGAGTAGAGGTGGAATAACTTAGTTATAACTTTGATCCATAGAGGATTTCCTTATGCAAGAACAAATTTGGTTTGGAATCCAACTCCTCACATGTTCTTTTGTTATTTAAGCCTTGTATCCATGATACAATGATACCTGGTTGTACACTGACCCCATCCCTACCCATTTTTTTATTTCTTCAAGGAGGAGAATAAATCATGGATGAAGCCAAAACACTCTTCAGTGTGGACAAGCAGGGAAGAAGGGCCATGGGTGGGACAAACTCCAAGGAGGGCTCATGCCGTCATGTGCATGCAGCCCTTGTGTCAGTTCCAGCTGCCTGCTGAGACAGGGCTAGGGAGGGAGAGCTGCCACCTCAATACAATCTTAGTCAAGAGTCACCTTGTGGAGTGCCCAGGTAAGATGTGAACCCATCCTTGCTAATACTTGAAAGCTTGATCCAAGATTCCCTGAAGCCAATATAAATACAGAAATTGTTTTCAGGGTGTGCTTGAAGCGGCATGAACTTGCTGCACTGAAATAAATGGGATTGAATCAGTTACAGGAACTTGAAGGGTGAGAGGAGGGACTCCTGAGGGCCTGAAAAGTAATAAGAATAATCAAAAAGGAGGGGACAGCAGAGCAGGAGCTGGGTGGCAGATGTTTGCTTGCTCTGAAGAATAAAAGGAGCAATCACAAAAATCGATCGCAAGCCTTATTAAAGGTGAGCTGGGTGCTTTCACTTTGATATTTTGCTTGGTTGTATTTGGCTTAGATACCGCACAGGTCAGGTATTTCAGACCCAGCATCTCTAGAGATCCCCTGCTTGTATTGCAAAGCATTCCCTCCAGAAATCTGCCACTGTCAAATGTACTTTCTAGTCCTCAGTTGGGGGTGAGAAAGTGAGAAGAAAAGGCAAGAAAGGAGAAGAAAAAAAGAGTGAGATAGAGGGGGAAATAGAGGAGAAAAAGATTAAAGATTAAAAGGAAGAAGAGGCAGGGAAGATGAGAAGAAATTGAATAAGGCAAGTGCTCCATTATTCCATGGCAGTGTATGTCTCCTTGTTTTTGATTTTCGGATTCATTCAGTCTTCCTCTTAGACCATGTGCTTTTGAACAACATGCACAATTTCCCTAAGGTGAAAACCTCCTCTTAGAGAGATGCAGTGAATTTTATCCCAGGGTCTCAAAAATATCAATAAGAGAACAAATATTTGTTCATGATAATGTTCAGTACAAATGATGACTGATTAGTGTTATGTGTGACATCAACAGAGACAGTAATCAAGGTTACTTTAGCATTGATTTTTTACAGAGGTGAAGCATCTTTGATGTATTACTCCATCAACACCTTCAGAGCCAAACTTTGCACATGAAATTAATCCAAATTAATTATAACATTTGTAGATAGTGCTGGGCTCACTTATGTTGCAAAATAAATATTAATTTGTGGCTTTTTTTTTTTTCACCTTGCGTAGCTTGTGCGGCTAGGAAGGAAAAATAAAAAAATAAAAATAAAAACAACTCTATTGATCAGTGCACTGAAATATGTTAGAAAGTTTTGGCACCTGAGGTGGTCTAAGAGGCTGCTTGCCTGGAATCAGTTTAAAGCATAGTAGGGGAATTCAGGAAACTGGATCCAAATTGTATTGACTTTACTGATACAGTCATAGAAAAATATTGTTTCCAACATATGAAGGGGAGTGAAGTTGCAAGTTACACATATTTCACAAAATATACATAAAACAGTGACACTGCCCTACAAGGGCAGTGCCTGAGGACACTGACCAGAGGGACCTTTGCAATTCAGAGACTTAATTGTTCAGAATTTTTTTTTCTAGTATTACTGTGGTTTTTTTTTTAATAGCCAGAGTGATGAATAAATTTCTGTGGCTTATGTTGGGCTGTCTTCAACTGATTTCCTTTGGAAAGGGCAGAAGCCATGTGTATCACCATCAGACATTTGAAATTGATTCCAAATCACTTTTGTGTGTGCAATACCAGTTTCTTCTGATTCCCAGAGCCTAGCACTCTGATTCCCAGAAGAATATGCTATGGCACTGGGAAGAAAGATGAACAAGCTGGAGAGGATTCCTTCTATTTGCTAATTGAGACACTTAATGCCTCACATTGTAATCCCCCCCTGCTGGTGTATGCTGCTTCTTCATACTGAATATATAGGGAATTTTGATGTGAAATTGGACCAGAGTCTCAACTTAAAGTCTTGAATCCACTCACTCTTACCTGTAGACATAATCTCACATCTTTATTATTCAGCATGAAGAGGATGTGAGAAAACTGCACATTTCATTCAGCATTTGCTGCAGATCACAAACATGTGCCTGTTGTCACTCTCATTTTTTACTGCGTCAAAAAATATAAAGATCAAACTGATAGCTAAAAGCATTATAATTTTATACATCAAATAAGTTGCCAAAATCCTGCCTAGTAAAAAGTAACAATAAAGAGTCTCTAACTTGATTCATTGGAACCTCATCAAAGGATAAATAAATCAGTGCTTGCATTATTACAGTAATGCTTGGATGGCCATTTCCTCACCAGATTTAGTCATCACATAACATTCTCTCAGAAACAATAAACTCTTTTCTACAGTCCATTATTCACTGAAAGGAGGAATTTAAGACCATTCTTTGCTCATATCCCAGCTTGTGCTATCTGAGTGGCATCAGTGAGGAAACTCAGTGAAACATAGGCCCCATCCTAGGGAAGGAATTCAAAGTGGTGTAGAACAGCAGGCAACAAAAGAAGGTGACTTCAATGAGTCTCTGCTTCCTTCTAAATCAAGAGAGGAATATCAGCTGGGGAGTAAACTCCCAGTGACTTCAGTGCATGTGGGAACCTGGTGGATGAGGCTTCTGCTGCTCTGTGGTGACAGCTGTGGCAGGGGCTCTGCAGGAGCATGTGCTGCCGCAGGCACGCAGCCAGCAGTGTTAACATCTGCCTGCAGCAGCAGCATCTCCTGCTGGGATTCTCTCCCTCAACAGCAAGGATATCATGATGATGAAGATCCCAGCTTCTTCAAACTCCAATTCAATATCTCTTTATTGAGATCCCAGATAAAGATGAAAGGTGGAACAGCCAGGAAACAACACTAACAGGCATCAATCTATACTTGTTGTCTGCCTGCTTGCTTATCGGTGGGTTGAGCCAACAGGTTTAGTTGGAAGGCAGAAAAAAGGATCTGGTTTTACTTGCTGTGTTGGCTACTTGTTCCTGAACACCCATGGAGGATTTCAATTTTAATCCCTGTCCTTTTCCACTAAGTAGCACAGCAGGAATGAAGCTTATTATATAAATTCTCGGAAGCTACGATGGAGTCACATTGATATACAATGAAATATACAATGAAAGTGAATCTAGATAGGTCCACTTAGAAATATGATGGGTACTCTACTGTCCAGCCATATTGTATGGGTGAGTGACTCCTGCTAGTAAAGTTTGGTTACATGTTCATGCAATATCCAAAACAGTGAAGATCTGTAAGTAACAAATATGTTACTGCTGTTAATATGGATGATGAAAGTCAGACATACATGGTCTGAATTTCCTCATTATCACAGCAGTAGACCTCTTGTCAATTTTGTATTGTAGTCCCCTTGTTAATTTACCTCTGATTTATTGCGGTGTTGACAAGAGCAGAAACGGTCTGCGCATATATAAGGCATTAGTATTTTGAGTGTATCCATGTCTTAAGATTTGCATGTGAATATGAAATAATTCTATGCAAGTATGGGATGGGATTTAATTGTTTTCTCAAACAGTTGTTTTCTCAAATTGTTCTCTCCTTATCTTTCTGGAAGCAGTTCAGACCATCAAAGAATTGTTGTTGATGAACTCACTAATTAATTTCCAATACTTAACCTTGTATTTCACTTCATTACTGGTGCTCTGTTCCCCCTAGTTTTACATTTGGTATCAGAAAGTTCATTTGGAATACAGTCAATCTTCCAGTGCTAGCTCTGCACTCGAAATATTTTATTCAGTAAGGACACAATGGGAATAATGTTTGTATCTGTCAAGGAGATGCATGAAAACTTCTGAGATGCATTGTCTAGAGAAAAAAATCTCCATATAACCAAAAAACACAATCAAAAATCCAAGATGATGGGACTTAAAAAAAACCAAACAAACAAACCAAAAAAACGACTAAATTAAGGTACCAAGGTGACTGGCTATTAAAAGAAAATAATTTATAGGCAAACAGTGAGTTAATAAAAGTAGAAGAATTACATCCTTAGCTTAAGAGTTTATTTTAAAATTACTTAATCAGATAATTTGTTTTATTATATTTATTTCCTTTAATGGTTCATTGTATGCTTATATTATTATCTTAGCATCTCAGGGGATAAATTCCTTCAGGAAAGAGAGAAGTGACAATTCAGTGTTTAAATGTTGACATTGAACCTGATGGTTTGCCTGTGCACAGGATCCAAGACACCTGAGGATCCCTTTCTCAGCTAAGGGGACTCTGGTGATGCCTGGTGAAGGCTGACCTAGAAAAGAGGTTAGATGGAGTTAAAGAATAAAGCAGGGATTTATTAAAAGGTCTCAATGGATCCACCTTGGGCAGCAGAAGAGTCTGGCCAGGGCTACACTCAAGATGAGCCAAAATGGTCACAAAATGGATGACCAGTCACAGGGTCTCTCACTTTTATCAGTTTTGGTCCATTTGCATGTTGGAATTAATTGTCCATTTATAGCTTTAGGTTATAAAGTCTCATTCTTCTTGTTTTTCTCTCTTCATTCTGCCATTTTTTATGCTCTTGGGCCCGAGATTTGGATCATTTGTCCTTGGTCCCCAGCTAGAGAAAGAATTATTTTGCTTACCTACTCTGTGAAGAGAGCTTACTATCCCCTAATGCTATCCCCAGAATTACACACTAAAGGAGTGCAGAATCTGAAAAATACAAAAGCTAAAACCTGAGGCTTCACTGATATGGAAGGGGAATGATGGGGGAATGGTATGGAGAAAAAGAGAACATGTTTCATGTTGGCCAGTCCCCTCCTGTCTACTTGTGTAACTCCACTTTCTGAAACCATTTCACATAAGCAATGAGGTCTAAAACACACAATGAGTCTAATTCATCAACAGAACAGGTTATTGTTCCCATAGATTCTCACTCAGTGAAGATCTGTAAATGAAGATTAGATGCTTTCTGTTTTGTTTACAGAAATACGTGTTCTCAGACTTGGAACAGGATCAGTTAGAAAGTGCCCTAGCCAGCATTATTTGAGAGATTATAATATATCCATTGGTCCTACATTTTAGAACTTCTTTTTTTTTTGCAGTATGGACCAGTGCATTGTAGTTCTTTGTGTGTATGGATTATAAACACTGCTGCTAATGGCATTAGGCCTTTTCTATTAATAGTACATTCAATGCAAACATTCTCCGTCTCTGCAAGACAACCTGGGAACACTTCTGGGCTTTGGGTAAGGATATATATCTCAGGTGTGGTTTAACTCTAAGTAGAAACAAGACCTGAATTTGTACCAATACTTTCACTCTCTTCCTTCCTCTGCACTGATTTTCACAGGACAAAAACCCAGGCAATCCAGCAGGATTGACTTCATGGTAGGCCTGGCCATTATCCCAGTCTGGGTGATCTGGGAAATCAAGACCTGGAGGAATAACACTGGCTATGTCACAGGTCATTTTAATTTGGTCGTCATCCAATTGTAACATATTTTTCTGCCTTGGGTTATGTATTTGTCCTCCCATTTTGGCTCTCTTGAGGTTCATCTTCTAGGACACAGAGAAAGCCCCAGAATTCCCTGATCTGACTGTGTGGGGAATGGTGCAAATATGTAAGGAATGCCAAAAAAACCATTTCTAGTGCTCTGTGATGTTTAGACAATTGGCTAAAGCAGTGAGATGACAGGTGAGTTGGAAGGAAAAGAGGTGAGAGGGTATTGAAAGTAGCATCACAATTCTGAGTGAAAACACAAGTCATGTAGAAACTCTTCCTAATTTTGATATTGACCAAGACAGTCTGTAAATTTCCACTCAAATTTTTTAAATATAGAGATATCACTACAATGTGTCTGTGACATCAAGAATCCCTGTTGGATCCATTCTTGAATGTGAGAAAAATGTATCATCATTATGTTAATGACTCTCTTGGCAGTTCCTCTGGGGATTTTTTACAATTTCCTAAAACCATTCACTGGACAAGACTTCCTCTGGGACTTTATTAACCGTTGATACTTCCACGCTTTCCAGAAAATTTGCAGTGGAATATGTTCCATATCTTTGAGCATGGTACACAGTGTATCAGTTGCTTAGATTTTGTTTTTCAATATTTACGTGTTCTGAGAAATGAGGCATCTGGTGACTGAATTCATAACACATCAACTCCTAACTTTGACAGGTTGAAACCTATATGGTGACTGCCTTGCAGGGGTCATGAAATATTCCACTGCAACCCAAATATCCTACATCTTCCTAAGAACCTAAGTAAAAAAATTCCACCCGGGCAGAAATGATAGCTGATACCATCAGAGGTGCCTAGGACATTCTCTTAACCTGCTGGATTGAAAACAAAGTTCCTTTTGACTTTCATAGTGAGCATGATGACACATATATTCTGGGAGAACACAAATGCATAGATGAGATATTAATTTTCACTTGCTTCAGTTTTCCCTTGAAATTTCACATTTTAAATTGGGTCACAATAGAAAGTTAGTTATTCTATGTTCAAATTTTTGACATTCTAGAACTTGCCTTAACCAAGCTGGGAGGGCTAGAATATACCTTTGATAGTTTCAAACCCCTCAACAAGAGAAATCATGTCACAACCATAAAACCTGGGGCAAGATCAGACACAGCTGTCCCTTAGGATAACAATAAAAGGCTCAAATCAGATGGAAAAAATGGGGATACATTGGAGATACATCCTTTTATTTTTTTTTTTTTTTGAGCATTCAGATTTGATCTTTACTGGCATGAATGCAAAAGCATATTATAAACTTGGATGCTTGAAACTGCATGAAGTGAATTTCAAATAGCATATTCATTTAGAATAATCTGAATTTGCAAATCATGCTGTATTAGTAACTCCCATAGTTTACAAAAGGGAATGATATGGCAGGAGGGATGTAATTATCCAAAGCAAACAACTAAATGAACAAGCACATATTCAGAGTAAAAACAGATTACTGTGGACTCTGCAAGATACTCATACAGGAAAACAAGTTTCACAAAAATAAAGAAATTCAAATGCCAGCCATGTGAAATAATAAAGACAAAGAAGCCAAACTCATCAAATTAGTTTTTTGGAATTAGATAAATCTAATTCTATTGTTTTATAGTTTCCCACCACATGCTGAGTATAGTCATCAGCTAGGACTGTTTATTGGTGCCTAACGACCCACTGCTGTCCATGAATCACAGTTTTACTAATACAGGCATAACTTAGTAATTTATTTCCCAGTCAAAGTTTTTACATCTGCGGGAGGTGTTTAAAACATCTCCCAGAGATGTCCAGGGATAGGAATTCAAAAGGTCTTATCCCAGTGTTTAACTGTATTTGGAACAGATCGTTTGGGAAAGTCTTGTAGCTGCTGTTGTACATGCTATCAATGTCTAAATTAACCAGAAAAAAGTGTGCTGTGTCAGGAAGGTCCAAAGCTGTAATCATAGTCCCTGACTGATATACATATAACTCACTGAAATATATATATATATATGTATATATGTAATTCACTGATATATATAATAAAAATCACTGATATATATCTGGATATGTATTATATTGTAGTAAGCTACATTATATAGACATATAGGCACAGGGAGTTATATAGGTATATATATAGAGAGAGATAAAGGCATACTCTGTTTACCTAATTGTGTAGTACACATTGTCCACTTAGCTCCAGATTTATGAGCTCACTGTCAGAAGCCAAAACTAAAGGACTAATTGGAGAAAAGGGCCATTTTGGTTTAAATAGCATGTACACTGTTTAGCATATTGATAAGTGGTTTGCAAGAGGACCTTAACAGTGGAAGAATTTTAGATGACACCTAAAAAATACCCAGTTGGTAATGTCAGATTTGAAATGGACTCTGAGAAAGTGTACAAAGATCTCCCAGTGCTCCCAGGATAAGCAAACACCTGGCAGATAAAACCAGTAATAATTAGTTCTTGTGGATAGGACCTGGTATTTGGGGTACCTCATTCCCACAGGCTCCAAACATTTTTATGTCATTGAATCCTTTGAGAGTTCAGGCCAAAACAAATTGCCCAAGGTCAAACAGAAAGCCTGTGGCAAAATAAAAGACTCAACCCAGCTTTGCTGAGGCCTCCTATGGCAACTTTAACCATAAGACCATAATTTTTTGTCCTTCATCATGCTTAAAATTGAGCCTGTTTGCAATATTTATAGGCACCAGTAAAATCACATGACCCAAAGCACTAAAGAAATTTGTTTCTATTTGTCGTCACTCCAAATAAAGTAAAATATCTTCCAGAGCTTTATTCTGGCTGACAGTGTTCTCCCCAACAACCCTCTCACCTACATATTTCCATATTTCAGGCTTGGTATTTAATACTAGTGATGCAGTTGAATTTCCATAATTCAGCTGTTCAATCAAGATCCTCCACCTTTTTAAATGTGTAAGTCATAAATATAAAAAAAAAAAATACTGTGTGCAATCTTTGCTGACTGAATTAAAAATCTTAAAGAAACTTTCCATGCTATGAGGACTGTGAAGGATTTGGCAGAAATGGTGTTGACAATTAAAGCAGCCAGAGACAGATTAAATTTTCTGATGACAGCTCATTTCTGAGATGGTTACAGCAAAAGTCTGATAAACGCTTATCTGAAATTCACAGTTTTGATGAGGCTTCTGCTTGTACCAGGAGAAAATGAAACACTTTAAATAGCATGTGATCCCAGGGAAAGGTCTGCTTGGGATTGCAGAGGGAAGCTAGGCATTTCTGCTGCAGTTATAGATTGTGAATTATTATAACCCTTTGTTTTCACAGCAGGAAAAGTAAGTCTAAACTGTGTCTTATAGGTGAAACCAAGGGCAATTTCGATCTCCATAGAACGTTTTCAATGTTTAAGCAAAGGAGGGAAAAATATAAAGAGAAGAAAGGTATGGGGAATATATTTGAACGAACAGAAAAGATAAATGTAGGATTTCTTTTCATACATTTAATGAGAGAAAGAAGCAGGCATCTCAGTGTATTCTGAATTTCTCAAACCCAGAGGTAATAGCATATCTATGAGAATAGCCATGGTATTACTATAGTTTGAAGCACATCTGCACACACAGATGTGTGCATTACAGGAGAACCAGCTGAACCCTGGAGAATGAGCTCAGTTTGTCTGAATTTTTACAGGTCTGTGTGGTCCTTGCATCAGAGTTCTGTACCAGCAGCTCCATAGTTCTCTGTAAGACCCGACACTGGAAAATTTAGCAGAAAAATTAAAATTGTCTGTCTGGTCCCTTGGGCTGAGAATAAGTGTGGGAATTTAATCAACTCTAGTAGATTTTAAGATGCTTTTCATAGGTGAGAAGCTACTAAGGTGTACAGGAGAATCATGTCACAGAAAAAAAAGACAGAAATAAGTAGACAGATGTTATTCCAGGCAGCAGTCAAGGCTATGGAGATATTAAATGAAACAGAGTTAACTGAAAATGAACTGACAAGAAAAAATATTTTACACACAAAGTACAAATAGACAGTGGAATTCATTGTCAGGGAAGCAAAGGTTTAGGCACAGTTTTAAAGAATTATTAGCACTTAAATGGCTAATATATCTTCTCTAGAGGGTGTTTTTAAAGGACTATTAGAAAAATATTAAACTTTTGTGATAGAAATAAGTAAGAAGAATATTAAAAAGTTTTTTTTAAAGTAAGAGAAATGTCTAACTTAGGAACAATAGGTGCACAAAATCTACAAAAAAAACCCACCCAAAAAAAAACCCAAACCAAACCAAACCACAAAAAATCACTCAGCTTTGTCCACAAAAGGGATTTTTGTGGACGCTTTTCTTCAAGTGGCCTATTTTTACTCTTACAAGGATAATGTTGCTTCTGATCTGGGAAAGTAAAATTTGTACTTTGTAAGTTTAGGTCCATTTCAAAAAAAGTCTGAAGAGTCAAGAGGAGAAAAAGGAGAAGGAGGAGGAGAAGTAGAAAAAGGAAGGAGAAGGAGAAGAGAAGGAGAAGGAGAAGGAGAAGGAGAAGGAGAAGGAGAAGGAGAAGGAGAAGGAGAAGGAGAAGGAGAAGGAGAAGGAGAAGGAGAAGGAGAAGAAGAAGAAGAAGAAGAAGAAGAAGGAGAAGAAGAAGAAGAAGAAGAAGAAGAAGAAGAAGAAGAAGAAGAAGAAGAAGAAGAAATGGCACAGTAATTATTTTGAAATGAAAATGCACAATTGGTTTAAGCTGTGGTATACAGACACTTTTTTCTTGTACTGCATTTTATATATTAGATTACTCACACAGGGATTTAACTAGAAACATATCTTTTATTAAAATCATACAAAAAAATATGTCACTCTGCCCTCCAGCATGTTTACAGATGCATTTTTTTATTTTACAATATTCTATTTAATTAAAGATCTGCTGTTATAGGAATAAAACTTTCTGAGACATTTATATCTCCGAGATAAAATTGGACAGGTTTGCAGTGACACAATTGACATCCAAACCCACAGTCTGCACATATGATTTGTGCAGAAGTTGGATATTATGCAGTTGTGTTATCAGCTAAACAGGGGCTTACAAACTCAGCATTCAGTAAATTTGAATATCTCACTTGCTGTATCTCAGTTAGTTCTTTCCTGTAGAAATGGGGAATTTTTTCTTTTTTGAAAGTCCTTAATTTTTTTTCACTGAAAGTTGGGCAGAAGAGGAAAATCCAAATGTTGATTTGAACTTTGTCTTCTTTGTCCCTCCAGAGAAAACATGAGGAGGCAAAATTGAATTGAAAGCTTTATCAGAGGCCCTCAGTTCAGTTTTTTGGTCTTTGCTCCAGGAATGCCTTTGGCTCATGAGGTAACCTGTCCATGGTACTGAGCTTTTCCACACATCCCAGTGGCCATCCACTGCTCTGCAATTCTGATACCTCTGCATTAGCACTCCATGCTGGCTGGCTCCAGACCAGGAGTTCACACACTTCTCATTTGCACAGAATGTGCCACCTTTTCTGTGAACTTGTTTTGAATAACTGGTCAATCATGATTTTCCTGTGGATGGGAGATGGTTTTCCCCTATAACATTGTGGTTCTATTTTGAAACCAATATTTTCCTTTGGGATGTTTTTGCTTACAAAAGTATATGAAAGATACAGAGTTTTAGATTTTATTAGAGACTAACCTTAACTGTGCCTATAGGTATTATATGGAAAAAAAAAAATTGTCTTATTCATTGTTTTCTTATGAATTGTAGTTCATCTTTGAAAATATCGTCTTTCTGAAAATTAAAATCAGGATTAAAATTCAAGATCTAAAGAAGCAGAAAATGAAATTATTATTCCCTATTAGTCTAGTTGCATAATAAATATTATACAATGTTTATTTTATATTTTCTTCATAAGTCTGCGTAAAGCATTGGGAAAGAATGCAATCTTTTCAATTTTTTCCATTAAATTAGATAAAAGCTCAATTTCTGAAAATTTAAGGGAAAAATATAAGAAATACAAAATTAATTATCTGTAGAAAAAAGGCTAAAACAGGTTTATAAAATTTAAAAATAAACCAAACTCAACCAACAAAAAAATCAACAAAAAATACAAACAAAACCACAAAACAAAACAACCTCCTCCAAAAATTAATATTTTAATATTTTAATATGTAATTAATATAAAATATTTTATTATATAATATATTATAATAAAATATATATAATATTATAAACATATATTAAACATTATTTATAAGATTCTACTAAGGTGTTAAAGTATATGTGTTGTAAAATGTGGAAAGTTTGTCCAAATTTTTTACCAGAGAAATAAAAATTACTAGCTTAAATTTCCCCATGTGTTTTCCATTTTACATCAGAAAACCACAAAAACCAAATTGTATTCAGAAACTGAATTTGCTTTCAGAAAAATTGAGATAGAGATTCAATTCGATTTTAATTTTTTTTTTTTAACTGCTGAATTTTTTCCCCCCTCTGGGGAAGGGGAAACAAAAAAAAAAAAAAAACAAAAAAAAAAAAAATCAAAAAAACAAACAAAAAAAACCCAACCAACCAAACAAACAAAAAAAACCACAAAAAAAACACCTAAAAAAACCCCAGAAACCAAAGAAGAGCATCACTGTATCTCAGAATGTGAAATTACTTTTCACTTTGCTACTCCTGTACCTGGATACACAGGACCAGAGTATTTATGTTTTCAGAAGAAAAACATCATATTCATTTCAGGATGGACATCCTCCTTTTGTTACACTTTCTTTGTGCAACCGCAGCCTGTTTTTAAAAGCAGGGTAGTCAAGCAAGTCTATAGATCTGTGAGAAAAAGTAAGAAATTTATGTTTTTTAAAAAAATATTGTTTGGCTTCATTGCATCATGATGTTTTCAGCCTCTTTATATGCTGCTGTTTATGAATGGACAGACAGTAGCTGAACTGGCAAGTGATCAGAGAAATATGTATGAATGAAATAACAGTAATCAGCGTTAGTGCTGAAATAAATATTTGCATCAGGTTCTGGTGGGCAAAGGCTATAAAAATTAAATTACAGCTAAAATTTTATTTTCCACTCAGGTTTTCAATTTAGGGGCCATTACCACAGTAGATTCAGTAATGTTAATAACATCACAAAATTTTAGAGTTAAATTTTACCCTCAGTATATGACACTATGATTAAAACAGCCCTCTTGCTAACGATGATGAATTAGTGTGATAACAGTGGAAGTTTACTGACAGCAAGGTAAAAATAAAAATACAAATAAAAATGAAGACTTTTGAAAGGGGTATTGGTCTAACACTCATCAACTCCTTAGAAATACTCTGTTTACTCATTTCCATGGAGTTTAGTACACGCAAAGGTATTTTCTTCATAATTTTTAATGAAAACATATTCTTTTTTTCCCCAGGAAGACTCATGGAGACAGGACATCTACATTTCATATATTTTTAAATCATTATTGTGTCTTTGCAAATACTCATATATTCAATGTCATTTTTATGCTTTCAAAATAACTTTATGTTTTTCAAAAATTATAAATAAATACATCGAAGTCTGCTTTATTAAGAATTTTTTTACTGAAAAATATATTTCCTAAAAATAAATACTTGAAAATTGTTATTATTTAAAAAAAATAATATTTGCCTCTTAACTAAAGCAGTTAAGACATCATATTCCACTCTCCCCTGCAGTTTCCCAAATAGAATTTTTCTTTTGATCTTTTATACTTTCATATTACTTTCCCTCTTTTTTAAAAATGTTTGTGTTTTAGATATTAATAATTTCAATTTCTCATTTCTCTATGACTTTAAAATAATATAAATAAACCAAAACAAAATCAGATTTTGGAACTTAATTACTTTCTGGACACAGAAGAGATTCTGAAAAATTAAGCATATAAAGATACGGTATTAAGATTGGATTTGTTACTGTATCAATTTTTCTGAAATTGAAAAATCAGAAAAAGGTAAAAAAAGTAAATATAAGGAAAAAAGATAGAAAATTATGAGTATAAACAACCTGCAACTTTACAATTTTTTATATGAAACATTAAAAATAATTTACCAAGAAGCAAAACACTAAATAATAATCTGTTGGGTTTTTTTCCTTTCTGTTAACTCTAAAATGAGAATTAGTATTTGTTTTAAAAAGAAACACAAAAATATTATTTAACAGCTAATCTGTGGCTCTAAGGTAACAGAGGACAAAACAGGTGGATTCATAAATTCCAAAGAGTTCTTGGGGAGAAACGGATGAGTTCTGCATATGTTCTATCCTCTTGGGGAAATGAAGGTAGAGATTTTTGGTTATGTATTTGGTAGGATGGGAAGGGACAGAGTTAAAACATTTTTTTAATACCTTATATGTTACACCTGGTAATCAATAACAAAACTCCACTGAACTTTCTTTATATGACTTTGTATCGTAAATTCACATCTTATTTGCTGCTCTTTACAAAATCTCTTTCAAATTTCTCTGGTGTTCAAGGGCATTAGTTACTGACACATTATTATATAACTTTATTCACTTGTTATTTTCAGAAAAGAAAATTGATCATGTGGTGTTCAATTTGACTTTCTTTTTGTTCCCCCCAAAATTCCACCTCATGTAATTTATATTCTTCTCACACAGTCATACTATAATCTCTCTGGTCTTTTCTACATTACAATATTATAAAATATTGTTGAAGGAGAAAGGATATACAAAATCCTATAAGCACTGCTGACTGGATATTGAAAATATCTATACATGCAAATTTTTAATTTTATTTTCTTTATGCATTTTGATGAGCTAATTTCTTTCACCTGCTAAGCTACCTCTGTGGCTTTCCTGTACTACTACAAAACACATCTTTGCATTTGTGCTTTAATCTGCATTAGCAATACTTTCCTGGCTTAACAGCATTAAGCATTTCCTGGCTTAACATCTGCAAATAAACTAGTTTGCAAAACCCTTGAGTTCATGACTTTAAATTTCTCAGTTGCATATATCCTTTTACTTTTTTTCCTGTTTTTCTGGTTTAGGTTTTTTTTTTGTTGTTGTTGTTGTGGTTGATGTTTTTTTTAGTTTGTTTGGGTGGGGTTATTTGTGGTTTTTTTGGGTTTTTTTTTTTTTGGTTTTGGTTTTTGGTTTTTGGTTTTTGGTCTGGACAGTACATATAAAAGTATGGAGAGGTAAGGAGAATCAATAGTGTATCTATAATAATAAATGCTGTTCAATGCTCAGAAGCTTTACAGGTCTTTGATCTGTTAGTGGGTTGTGCCTCATTTGGGGGATTGACAGCAAATATTATCCTTCTCTTGATTTTCACGGCTAATACAATAGAAGACCAGAGCTCATATAATACCTGATTTCCCAAGCTCCCAATCTTATGGATAATTGTTGCCCAGAGGGGAAATTTCTTCCCAGGCTACATCAGCAAATGGTAGGTTTATAACACAAAACATGAGGATTTATGCTCCAATCTATTCCATAGCACTATCAGACTCGAAAAACTTCATTTGAGGATCAGAGTTAATGTGCAGTTAGCAGTTTTACTGTATCTCACCTATTTGTCCAGAATTTAGTGAGATCTCCTAAAAATATAAGTAGGGCTGCAGCAAGCAAACATTCAGCCTTAGTGAACCTGAGCAGAGGAGGAATTTTAACACTATATGACTGTATCATGGTGCTACTTATATCCTCAGAAGATCTATCTGTCAATTGCTGCTCATCTTAACAGTGTGGATCGATATATATTAAAAATAAGTGAGAAAAAACCCCATTAAGTTTATTTCCCTTTTGCTGAAATGAGTGTTCTGAAAAAATGACTTATTCAGAGGAACTCTGGTATGAAATGGGGTAAAACACTAAGGCTGTCATAGGTGCAGACATTTCTGATGGTTGTGTGGGGTCTGTGGGGGATACACCTACTGATTCAGGCTGAGCCAGAGGAGCACTTGGGAGGTGTTTGTGAGCTGGCCCCAAATGCTTTTTTGCATGTCCATCATCCCTTGAATTAGATACAGCAGTGACTTTCAAGATTGGTCTGGTGCTCTGGACTGTAGTGACCATCTAATGTTGATTACACAAGAGTCATTTCTGCTGCACTCAGCAACATAAAAAATGTGTCATTCTGAACCAGCCATTTGTACTACATGAAAAATCCATGTGAAGGCACACTTAATTCATTCCATCCTCAAAAATTGAAGGGGAGAGCTGTTCCTTTTAGAGGTTTGCTTATATCTTTCCTACAGGGTGATAAACTGAGAGTAGATTAGTTACTTTTAGGTAGTCAGACTTAAATCAGATGATTCTTATATGTTAAATATATTTTGTTGTGCTAATTGGCTGCATCTATTTTCTTACATACCAAATATTTCCAGAATCCCTGTTGCAGTCAGCAATATATCCAGTAAACTGCTGCCAAACAAAATTGGAAATACAAGAGTTTAACGTCTGATGAGCACAACAGCTTTAAGCTTAATCTTCCTTGTTATCTGCCTTTGACAATAGCAAAGATAATCTGATTTTGTTCACTTTCTTCATTTCAACCCTGCTGAGGGTGGCACCCAGCCATCTAAATGCTACTGAGCTGGAAGGCAACCAATTCAAGGCAAACTGAGCAAGATGGATCTAGTAGGAAACGACCACAGAAGGATTTTTTTCACCTTTTGACTTTTCTGACCTCACCATCTCTAATTTCACTATGCAACACAGAAGGGAAGAAATCTTGTTAAAATAAGATGAGAGGTAACATTAGGTCTGTGTGGAAAGACCACATTTCTTGTATGACATTGATTTATATTGGCCCCAGTGTTTGAAACTTGGAAGAATCCAGAAAGTGAACTATGGCCTTTTCTGCTAGGACAAAAACTGGTTGCCAGAAAAGTTCAACATTTTGAAAGACTGGTTATTATTTTTAAAAGCTAGTGTCAGAGTGAAAGTTAAGGTAAGAAGACATTTGGTCTTTTAAGAAAAAGTTCTCTCTTAAAACAACCTATCTCTGAAAAGAGATTGAATATCAGCTCATTGCACAGCTTTTCTCATTATGGGTTCTTTAGTGCTATCACTTTTTAGTCTGTGATTGAATCACTTTTTTATTTAAACTCCTCTGCAAAGCACTCTGGACAGACTCTCTAGACAATAGAAGTGACAATGATTTCCTTGGAACACCAGTCTAGCTCCCCAGTCTAGCTCATTTCTAGTTTAAGGTAGAGATCCCCTTCATTTAAGAAAACCATGGTGAAATGTAAGAATTCACATCCCGAGACTAATTCTATATAAACAGTATATCTATAGTGATATATCTATAATATCGCTATCTATTAGTAATATATCCTCTTAATCTGTATTAAATCAACATGCATGCCAATTTACCATACCTTTTTCTCTTGGCAACCCTGCTTGCCTCAGAAATTGCTGCAAATTGCTCACGAACCAAACTGATTGGTGATGGCTGCCTAATTTTTGCCAGCATGCCATGCCGAAGAATCCCAATTGAATTCAGTACAGCTTTCAAGACATCAAATTTCAATTCCATAACATACGAATCCTTGTTAAAAAACCAACCAAACCAAACCAAACACAAAACCCACCAATATAAACACAAATCCAGACACAACAGAAACCACACAAACTAAACCAAACCCAAAACCCACCAATAAAAAGACAACTCCAACAACAAGAAAAAACAAATAAACAAAGAAAAACACAAGGGAAGAAAAAACAACACAAAAAGGCAAAACAAAATAAAACAAAACAAAAAAAAAGCCACCAAGCAACCAAAGAAAAAAGGTGGGAAGAAAAAGTTAGTAACTTTCCAGGGCTTTAAACATACACACTGTTGAGTTTTCAAAACTATTGGCTGCAACAGCACCCGCTGCAAAGATGTCTGTCTAGGTTTGGGGTTTTTTTACTGTGATTTTTAGCATTATGTGGTCTTCATTTTTTGTTAAATTCAAAACCATCCAGATACATCACTGCAGTTCAGTCCTTGCAGTGCATTGTACTTTTTGTTGTCCTGAAGAAGCTGCATTTTTTGCAGAGGAGGGCTGTTTATATCTTCACTATTAAAACAGAAAACTGACTAGGTAAGGAGCAAAGTGATCATCCCATGGGCAAAGTGGGACAGAGAAAGTTTTTCTGCTTTTATCCACTCCTCCTGTTCTCATATGCCCTGATAAATCTGAGCCAAGGAGGTTAACATGTCCCAGCTCATTTCTTTTCCATCATTGACTATTTTTGATTAAACACTAGTAGGGCTGTGAAAAGCAGCCATCAGAAATTCTGAGGGTCTGTTTCCAAGAGAGAGGAGAAACTTCAGCTTCTGTTCAGTAATTTAATTACCAGGAAGGAGTGAAAACAAAGTCAAAGGAATTGGTAAGAAACTTTCTGCTATACAATCTGTACACAAGCCTTTTTTTTTCTGAAAAGAATACAGTGAGAATGAGATTTTCTGCTCCCAACGTGTAGAAATGCATTTCTTTAGCAAGAATAACAACAGCAGAAGGTGCTAATATGGTGGTCCAGTGTAAAATTCTCCTTTAAATGTATATTAATTACTTCAGGACAAATGTTAGAATATACAGATCCAGCTTGAAACTCATTCATTGAGCTGTGTTGAAAGGTCTCCATTATTCTGCTTTGGTTGATTGTCTGCTTGTCATTGGAAGGAAGAGTTTAAAAAAAAAAAAGGAAGAAGAAAATGAAAGTAGGCTTTTTAAGCAAGAACCCTCATTTTGTACATAGCCTTTGGCACCAGCAGGCTTTATTTGCACAGAACATGAATATTTTGAAAGCAGGTACAGAGAAGAAAGACATATTTGTGATTCCTTTTCCAGTACACTGTGTCTGCTGAAGATGCAGCCTTTTTGTAATAGGACTAGGGGCAGTCACTTTCAAGAAAATTTATTCCCTGGAGGCTCATTTTTGCTGGATAATTACGCTTTCAGTTATTTTAAGATAAAGTTCATCATGGAATGCTATCGTCTTGGAAATCTACAGTGACACCTTCATTATCTCTAACCATACTAAGACATTTGGAAGAAGATATTCACAGTCCCCAATGGTGGTTTAGTGTAAAACTGTCAATAAAAATGCCTAATTTCCATCTATGCTTGTTGGAAATTTTGTCCACCTGGATTGTAGATTCATTAAAAAAAAGAAAGAAAAATATGCAGGAATGTGAAGAAGAAAATAATGGAAACAATGTCTTTAGTCTCTGAAATTAAACAGCTTGTCCTTTTAAGGTGGGAGAAAACATGGTGAACTGTTACGTTTATAATTAAGTAATCAGTAAATGTGTAACTCAGTTATAATATCCCAGTTGTGCTGTCCTTGTTAATTGTTAAACACGAGAACAGGAAGAGCAACTTTAAGATTTTGTGTTTAAGATACAATTTGAAAATTTGGAGTATGGGACCTGCAAAATGACCTTGAAAAAGTCACTATCTGTGCCTCCACTTCCATCCTGCTAAGTGAAGGGAATAACTAACTACAAGAAGAAGGAATTATCAGGATAAATCTGTGTAGGCATATGAGCTGTGTACAGACTCGGGCACTGAGGAGTGCACAGAGAAACATTAAAATAATACAATGTCACAGATATAGTTAATTAATGTTTCTATAGCACAGGGGGAAAAACCTAATGACTGTCACTTCTTTCAGACCATGTAGAGACTTTTTATTCAGTACCAACATAGTTGTTTTGGTTTGGTTTTGCTTAGAGATAGTACAACTACTTTTCTAAGGAGGGATCTACTTTTGCTTTGATAAAAGTAGAATCTCCTGATTACACAGCTAAGGTCATGTAAATCATGCCATTTTGAAAAGATATATCCCTTGTGTAGTGTTTCCTTGTTAAGATCTGTGACAGGCACAGGTTGCCCAGGGAAGCTGTGCATGTCCCACCCTTGGAAGTGTTCAAGGCCAGGTTTAATTGGGCTTGGGGCAGGCTGCACTAGTGGGCGGTGTCACCTTCCCTCACAGGAGGGTCTTTTCCAATCCAAAGATCTTTTCCTATCAAAATATCTTTTCCTATCCAAACCACTCTATGATTCCAGGATCTGCAAGATATGGTATTATTATTATTGGATTTTGCTAGTTTTTGCTGCAATTATGGCTTTTTTCAGCAACCAAAGTCTTCATATCTGAGGTTTAAATGTGCTGTATGAACAGCCATGAGATGTATGGACACTCAAGTACATATCAAACCAGTACCATCCCTCCCCAAAAAAAAAAACCAAACCAAACTGGAAAGAGCATATTTTTTTTATATATTTTGGATCCTTCTGGTTGACATAAAAATACCACAGTAAGAACCTTTCTCAGGATATCTCATTTTATTTTCTGTCATGACTAGAACCAAGGGATGCCATTGAAAACACCCTTGAAGGTGTTCATTCAAAGTTAGATACTTCAGAACACAAAGAGTGTCCATGGAGAAATGATCTTTGTGTAGTTCCTGCCTATATATAACTAAAAATTGCCTTGGAAATAGCTGACTTTACTAACGCTTTTATTGCTTGTTTTACATGACTGCCACTTGCACTGAGAGGTCACCAATGCAGCTAAAGAGGATGCATCAGGACTAGCAGCCATGAGGGATAATTCACTAACAAATGAGGAAATACTTTTTTCCCTTGCATATTGCAGTTTATTCTTCCCCTCTCCTCTACTCCTACCTTTTCCCTTAGGAAAGACTTCATTCTTTGCGCCGAGCTCATGGTATTTTTTTTTTTTTTTTTTTGCAGATTAATGTGTCTAACACTAGTAACAAAAGCATTTTTTAAGTTCCCCCTGGACTGTATGAGGATTATAGCTTTGGAAAGCAAGTCACACCACTGTTTCTGTTGCCTGAAACTCTCATGGTTCAGGGTGCTGTCATGAGCAGACATTTATGGATCTCTGAATTCTTGTCACTCTTACTTTCCTGACCAAGGACCACCTTGCTGTGTTATTTATCAGGTCTGGCATTGGAACACCACAAAAGCGCTCCAAAAAAGATGTAGCTAATGGCTCTAAGACTGAATGTATTAAATGGAATACTGGGTCTCATGGCAGAGTAGGACATCAAGCTTACAAAACCCAAGGGGCTGGCAGCATAAGGACACGGTGAAGTAGTTTGTGGAACAGCCATTTCATGTCTGGCACTGGATGTGGGTTCTATACTTCAGCAAACGCCTGCTGGGATGCCATGTCTTCTGACATTGCAACTGTAGAAAATCATCAAGGTCTAAATCTGTAGCCCATGCCAAATAGGCCAGAACTTACACATATGCCTGACTTTTGAGTTTATATAGTCAGCAACAGTGAGCAACACATTGCAAAACAGAAGGGATTTAGAGAAATAGAGATGTTCATTGCTGAAGTGAGGTGTCAGAACCATTAACTGTTTCTTAAGGTTTTTTAAACCAATTCCACTTTTTTTAAGAAAATCCTTTCCAGGAGGTGAAACTTCGTAACTCACCTGTTCATAAAACAATAAATAAAATTACAGTGGATGTTTCTAGATGTCCTTTTTCAGAAGGCATTCACTTTTTAAGGGAGTCTCTGAATATCATTTGATGCACCCAGAGTCAATTCTCATTGTCACGGGTTTGGTTTTTTTACTCAGACATTGTTGTAGATGCTGTCTAAACCCATCACAAGTCCTTAGATATTACAGTATATTGTTTCATGCAGCTCTAAGTATAAAGAAGTATAAGAGGAAATATAAAAAATGATTTCTCAGAAGTAAGTGAGTGTTTTACACTGTCAAAATAGCTAAGGCAATATTAACTGTCCAGAAAAGCAGGAGCAGGTTCTCAGTATTTGGAACACTGAATTTTAACAACATGTTTCTCTGGGGCCTTGGGTAAGTAAGTATATTTGACTGCATTTCTGTCTACTCAAGAACAATTAAACATGGCTTTTCATGAAGGACTGGGAGACCCAGCTTGGGTACTTCCCTCTCAGCCTTCACACAAACAAGACCACAAAAGGGAAAAAGACAATAAAATAACAATAATAGTAATAAAATAACAATAAAAGAATCATACCTTTTTTCTTTGGATAGAGGAGTTTACTCTTTAGTTCAAAGTATCATTATGCTGAATACCCCCAGGCAAGGCTTTCATAAAATGTATGCATATGTAGAACTTCCAGTGATAGAAGCAGTGTCTGAATGTGTTCCAAATTGCATTGTAATTAAATTTGGTTTCAGGAGTCTGGTGCACCAATACTCTCAGTGACACTCACCAAAGCCAGTGAACATCTACTCACTTTTTGAGTTACCTAGCTGCCGTTTTGCTCTCAGGTGTATTTTATCTCAGAAACAATCTGCCAGCAACTCAGCAGTTTCAGCACAGAAGGTGTCATAATTGCCACTTACAATGGAGACAAAGAATCCTTAGCTCATTACGAGTACAATGAGAGCCCTACTACACCACAGAGCCAGGATCATTCTAAAAGCAGAGAAAAATAAATACTTAAAAGTATTTTGTCTTTTTTTATATTTCCTATGCCCTAGCCAGCAGCAACAGTTAGGAATGTGAAAAATATTCAAGTCCTTTGACACCCCAAAACCCCCTGACTGCTGACTACACATTTGGAAGGAATGGCTTCAATTTTTTGGGAGTGTTCACACTATTAGTTCATTTTAAAATTGTGTTACTATTGTTTCTTTTTTTCTTACTATTGTTTCTACTTTTCTAGGAAGTGAAAACAGAAAAAAGAAAGTATGCTGGAGTAAAACCCCAGATACTTAAGAAGGAGATATGATAACTACACACGTTTGTTTTGTTTGGTTTGCATTCGTTGACATGTAAAAATGCAGACAAGTGTTTTCTACCAAAAAGGTCTAAGAACTCAGAGGTTTAAAAAGTGTGTTGATGACAAATTCCTAATCAGATGAAGAGGTTACACTTTCAGTAATATATTTAGTACTTTCACATCTCCTTCCTGAAAAGATATTTTCTGTTCCAATCTGTATGCAGAGGTATTTGTTGGAGAATGAAAAGTTGCATGTTATATATAAAATAAATGAAATAGCATGTCCATATTTAATACATATTTGAAGGCACTTCAAATGCAAATTCAAGCACCAGAGAGTGCATCTGTATGGATAAACTACAAAGAGTGAAAAGATGGGCTGGAGCACTGGCACATAATCATCTGTACCATTTAATTTTTATCATGCCTATGTCACAGGTCTGGCTTATGCTGAGCGCACTCTCCCAATCATTCCTTAAATAGGACTCAAAGGCAAGAGTGTTCCCACGTGTCATCCTGAGCCATGCCACCCTGATTTAGGGTGCGGACACAGGGGGAAGAATGTTTTGAGGTGAGTACCCAAAATGAAGTACCCAAATCCTGATCCTTTCTAATATCTTATTGCCATAGGGACAATAATTTTAGGTCCAGCTGTGCCATGAACAGCCAAAAATTATGCTTCTTCTTGAAAGGATGAGACAATTGTCAGGAGGCAATAAATATATCAGTCTTGGTGGGAGGCTGAGGTCCAACATGTGCACAATGCCAGATGATATCAAGGTTGCCAGTCCATAGACTGTCACAGCTGGGGTGTCACTAGTGTTCCCTCTGTCCCCATGTGTGACCTGAGCTGATCTGACATCTCAGAGCCCCTTCAGTCTCTATGCTTCTTCTTCCCTGTGTAGTGCTGCTAATCCTCCCCAGGACCCCACCAGTAACTGCCCTTGTGCTTGCACTCATTTAGTTGAACCACTATACACTGTTTTGTAGAAACTCCTCTTTCCTGCTGAAGATTACTAATTTGTTCAATGAGTGTAAACACAAATCTTTAGTGAAGTTTAACAATGGCTTATTTCAGAAGGAAATGCTGACTGATTTCAGGAGAAAGTTTCATTAAAATGAACATATTTGACTTTGTAGCTTTTTGCATTAATTCAACCAATTTGTGTTCAAATGACACTTGAAATTAAACCATACTATTTTTTAAAGGACTTATCAATAGGAGTACAAATATCAGCATTTGGTCCGGGGTAGGACTCTGAACAGCCCTGTGTGCTGGTATCAATATTCAGGAGAGGACTGATCTGAGAATACTCAATTAAAGAAAAAATTTCCAACTTAATCATAAATGAAGTTGGGAAAATTTATAAAGGCAGTTAATATTTCTACATCAGTAAAGTGACAAATTCCAGTCTCTGTAGGGTGTCTCGAAGCCAAAACTCTGCAAAGTCTCTGAAGGAAAATCATCACAACTCACGAACAAAGTTTAAAATTAGAAGTTACATCCTAACTCTCCACTCTTCCATGGACTTTCTGAACCTCTGAACAAATGCTGAAACAGAATTCTTAGACACGTGGTTGATGCCCTTTTTCTATAAGTGTGGACTATGCCCCAATGCCTAAATGTGTGCCCTTTGGTCAACCTTGAAATGGTCAATGAGGTGGATTAGTAAATCATTGTAGGCCCCTTCCAACTGAAATTATTCTATTCTATTCTATTCTATTCTATTCTATTCTATTCTATTCTAGTCTATTCTATTCTATTCTGCAATAATAGCACCATAACATTTTTGTACTTTCTTAAAGTAGACAAGTAACTATACTTGCACTTTCCATGATTTCTCTTATGCTCTCTGATCCTGCTTTTCACTCCCAGCTCCAAAACAAGACTACAATTCCTTTCTGATTGTTTCGGCTGTTACCGTTAACATTTATTTTCGTCAGACAATATCCAAGGAATGTCTGGAAAATCAATGTTTAATAAGTTACAGTAATGTTTTCAATTTCCTGTCATCTGCTTTAATGTACATGTGTACTGTGTCATTTCTCATCACTTTCTAAATCCATCTTGTTATCAGCAAGGTATAACTTAATGGACATCTAACTCTTTCACTGGTGACCTTAAAGCATACACTACTGGGGATGCTTTGCAGAGCAGTAATTCTTTGCAGTGAAGGTGACAGAGGGAAATACTTGGAAGTTGCAGTACAAAACTTCAGCAAGGACTTTTACACTTGGCTACACATTCTTAGGAAAAAAATACTCTTAAGGCAGAAGAAATTAATTATGTCTGCAATGGTGTGATCATTGTGTACTGGAAGAACATTTGCCTAGCAAAAGTAGAATCCTAAGGCTTAATCAGATAAGGTTTCATAGCATTGTCTGAGGATCTGACCTTTAACATTTATTATGGGGATCTGACCTTTAATATTCATTACTATTACTTTGCTATACCTTCTTCTTTGCAGTGATTGACAGAAAAATATGGAGAAATGAGACTGTGATGATTTACTTCAAGGTTTCCACAAGCATTGCTTTGAGATGTTGCTCTTTGAGATGTTGTGTGATGAACGCCTGAGGAGGGAAACAAAAGTAGAAGGTGAAAGACTGCATTGCTATAATGCAAAGATAAAAAAATAAGGAGAGTACCAGGAGAGAAAGCAAATTAAGAGAGATATCATTTCCAGAGGAGATTGATCCAGCCATGTAGGCATCCAAACAATTCAGTTAGCCCTGTTTGGATATTGTATGCTGTCAATTCCCTTAGAGCAGAGAGTTTGCTATGGAGAGCAACCCAAAAATGGAAGAAGTGATGTAGGGCTTCAGACATCCTGAACAAAAGTCCTTGGCTCAAGTCCCCACCATTTAGATTTTTCATTGGCCACTCACTGCAACTCATTAAATCTCACCAGACACAGCAGCATGGCTTATAAAAAGGATGGGGACACTGAAATGGTGCTGCTGGCACTCAGCACATAGTCTTGTTTTTCCAGTGATTCTGCTAGACACTTGTTACTCTTGGTCATGTTTCCCTCCCATTCTCATTCATTTTTAATGGCTTTAAATATAATTGCTGGAGCATGCAAATGCCTCCCTACCCAGATGTGTTAAAGTCTTAGGTCAGCCTTTTTGCATGCATAAAACTCTCCAGACCCAGATTTAATGAAGACTTGGGAAACAGAAAAAGTAGCGAAGTAGTGAATCTGGGAACAAGGGCCAACCCACTCATCCCAATCCTGAGGACATCGAAAAGACTGTGAACTCCCACATAGATTTCTGCATTCAGTTCATTACCAGTTGGTACTTAGAGATAACATTATGGAAGTTTTTGTTTCTCCACTTTGCTTTAATTGCCTTCCTTATTATGATTTATCTTTCTGATATGGCAAAATATTATTTCAATTGATGCTGCAACGTTGAAAAGTTGAAAATTATTTCCCATAGAAAATTATTAATGAATGTTTATGAGTTTCAATGCAAGTAATTTAAAGGGCTCTGAACATACCTTTGTTGAAAGCTCAATTCGACACTATACACGTATGGTTTAAAATAAAGTAAGCTTCATGTTTGGGGTTTTATTTCTTTTTTTCCTTTCCCCTTTTTTTTTTTTCTTTCTTCCTCTGGAATATTTGAAACTGCTCTTCAAATGCTAACTAATCTAACCAATTTTGTATTGAAGCATGAATGTGTTTTAATTCAGCATTCAAAATGTTGTAGCAATGAATATTTCTGTACCCATAGCAATATGCTGAAAGAGAGCTTTTTGCTGCTTTAAAAATAAAGAGAAAAAAAAATTCTGCAATTTCTTTATACAGTCTGATTAAAATCCAATTAATTACAAACACAATTAAACCTTTCTACCACAGTTTGCAGAACAGGGTTGATGGAAGTAAAGTTGTCAATCAAAGATCCCATAGGGAGTAGTAGCTTGTCATCTGTGCTACTTTTAACCAGTAAAAGTGTTAAGCTAAAATACTGCATTAACAATGTATTGCTGTATTCAAGTTTATTAGGAAATATCTCACTTCTTTGATTGTTGTTCTGTTTATCATCAGATCAATACTGTTTTGTTTATATGGCACCTTTCTTGACAAAGTCATCCCAAGGCATTTCACAACAATAAATGCACATATAATAAAAAGGCAGTTAAAAATACAATAAAAGGAAATTAAGCATTAATGTACAATCCAATCTTATTGTGAAGTTAGTGCTGCCAAAGAATAATTTGATGGCATCCAAACTTTTTAAAAATTCTTGTTTTATTGACATTTTTAAATTTTATAAAACCAATAAAATGCCCATAACAAATAACAAATAGGGAATATACATCGTATATATCAGAATTTCTCTCAGTCCAGACTGTCAACTGGCATAAATAAGAATTTCCTTGCTTACTTCTATAAAGCTGTAAGAAATGATGATTGGGTCCATTGGGTTGATTTAAACTTTAAAAGCAGAATAAATTTCTTATCATTTGGGGATTTGATGTTGATACTAGTTGCGGACAGGTTACTCTTTGTTTCTTTGCTAACATCACTGAAAACTCCCTGGAGGTTCTATATGAAGCTTCTTCTCCAAAGGGGAAAAAAGTCAGTGTAAAATTCTCTTTCTTATCAAGGATTTGAACACATATTGTGGTATACCACTAAGTACTACACAGTTACTCATTCACTTGCCATGCACAGGATGACGAAGAGAAAAGAGTAAAGGTGTGAAAACTAGTGACTTGAATTAAAGGCTGTTTAAAAGCAAAACCCACAGGTACAAAAAAAAAATAAAAAAACCAAACCAAAAATAAACTAAACAAAAAGAAACAAAGTAAACAAAACCAAACAAGCATACAAGGAATGAATTTATCACTTCTCATAGGCAGGAAGAGATTTATCCATTCCCAGGAGAGTGGTTTTTCATTGCCCACAATGGTTACCTGGGAAGGAAGACAAATGCCCTAATCTTGAACATCCCCTCTTCCTCTTTCCTCTAGGTTTTATTGATGAGCATAATGTCATATGAAATGAGACATCTCTTTGGCCAGTTGGGATCAGTGTGTCACCTCTTTGGGCACCTCCAGCCTGGTTACTGGCAGAGCAGAGGACACAGCAGTCCTTGATGATGCATGAGCACCCCTCAGCAAAATCTGGATCATGACTCATGTTATAATCCAAATGAGTTTTTAACCTCAAGGTATCTCAGGCTGGAATTTGGTCCACCAGCTTTGCCTCTAACTTGCTTTTACACAAAGATTTAACAGTGGCCCACTCCCCTCTCTGCCCCATCAACTGCTCTCTCACTTTTATGCTGTTATTAAACTCTCTACTGTGATCAGTCCTCTGACATCTCTGAGAATGCTTGCTCCCTGCACTTTTCATTTTGTCCCTACTTCCCGTCTGTTTCTTTGGAGGATGGGATTACAGGAAAAGCAACATAACTAAGTCTAGTTCAACTTACAGAAAACTATAACTGTGTCATCTGTTCTGGGACTATCAGGAATGGATGTAACATGCTCCAGTTCAGTGAGGAAAGTAACTTAGAAGACTTGATGGCGTCAATGAATTCTGGATGCTCCTTATACTAGTTACTGACAAGAAATTGGGGCATATTTATGCATGTGCAGCCAGGTAGATAGTCCAAGTTTGAGAAAATCTGAAAATCATAGCTTAAGAACTGTTAAAAATAAAAATAAAAACGAAAATTAAATTAAAGCAAACAAACAAAAACAAAAACAAAAACAAAAAAACACGCCCAAAACCAAACCAAACAAGCAAGCACAGAAAAACACCAAAAAATTTTGAATGTCTATTTTACCAGAGTCATGTACTTATCCTTGATTGAAGTCAAGTGCACCATGGTGGTAAGTATACCTCTCAATAGTTTGCCTAGTACCAAAACTTATAAGCACATGTTTACATTTTTTTGTCCCCTAAGTGATTGGCTGAGGCCACTTGTGGTCCTATCTGAAACCAACAGAAGTCAACACTGAGATTTGCTCTATCAGATTTTATTCTTCCATGCATGATTTAGTCCTTAAGACACTGGTTGTCAAAGGTGACAAACAAAGGGAGATTTCTTTGTCTCAGAGAGCTGTTTCAGGGTGAAGTGAAGCTTATCTTTATGAGTTCCTGGGTTCTATATAGTTTCCCCAACTATAAAGGGAACATATAAGACTTTAAAAGGAATCCAGTGGAACTCACTTCTACTTAGATGCTTACATTTAGTCAGTACCTTCAACTCACACTTTGTAAAGGTGGGGAGGAGTCACTAACCAAGACAAAATATTTTTTCATCCTGGCATTCCTCTGCTCCAACCTGAGGCTCTCCCCCTCCCCCATTCTTTTTAAACAAAAGGATGTCACTTTTCACTAGAGCTAATTCAGTTGTGAGGCAAAGAGAATGACTGGAAGGGTGTAATAATTACAGCACAATGTGATGATCCTCTAGTGGATTCCCTGAAGAAATATGATCTCAGAGAATTTCTGCTAGGCCCTCTTCAAGTAATTACTGTCAATTCATGCTTATCTACCAGCTCACTCTCCAGGTTTTCTTTTCCTTGGCTTCTTCAGTGAAGATACTGGTTCTGACAAAAGGAGCCATTTGTCAAAGGGCTGGCATGCCAACTTTTCCTCCCCATTCTTTGCTGAAATTATGCAAAAGATTACAGTCCAGACTGAACCAATATGTACCTTATCAGCTAAATAATGAAGCACATGATAATCAATGTCAAATGGACATTGGTGGTAGCAGATACAGCTATGGCATTCTCTCAACCACATCTAGATATCTTCATTTTCAACATGGGAAATCACAGAAGGCTTTCAAATAGATTACCATGGCTGATTCAGTAATTGAAATTTCTGCAGCTGTAACAATCCTAGTAGAGGATTTTGAAAATATCTTCTCCTTCCTCAGAAGTCACACTGGAAGGGAGGAATCTCTGAAATGATGGATGTTGCCTACACATGAAACAGCAACAGATAGGTTTTCTTGGGCTTCTACAGTGGTGACCCTGACTTCAGCTTGGCCTGGCAGGGAGTGAAATTACAGTGTAAGACTTGTTTATTCTCTAGAGAAGGGACCTTTGGCTTACAGTTTTTGTGCAAGCCTGATTTAGACAATAGCAAATTAAAATCTTGTAATGACTAAATACAGGTGGATTCCTCCTCTAACCACTGCATTAGTCAATTTTAAATTAGTGAATGGAAAATGTAATTGGCTCAGACTTCCTGTAAGAGCAGCAATAGCGACTACTATTTAAAAGATTTAAATGTCTAGTACTGCAAAGAATGAATCTACAGGAATAAGGAAAATTCATCAAATGTCTTCTAGTGCTTTTGACAAAATAGCAAGGGTTGTATAAAACCAATTTGTTTGAACCAAAAATCCCGTCCTTGTTTCTTAGACTACAGAGAAAATGTGAAACTCTTCAAGTCTCTGAAAGTCTGCACAATCTGAAATTCTGAGCATGGATTTTGTTCCTTCATAATTTCTGATTTCTGTGTAAGCACACCCTGAGAACCAAGTGATTTTCAGGGTCCCTCTGCACTATTTTGGTAATCCTGCAGCTGTGGTGGTGCAGATCATGAGACTGGATGTAGGACTGGCATATCCCACTGCTAAGACAGATTCTCATGTGTGCCTCCGTCATTAGACAGGGTTGCACTTTGGCAATCACATTGTCACTGTTAAAGAGATTGTTTCTCTTTCCTAAAGTGCAATATTCACCTTCTATTGCCTGGTCAGTCTTCACCACACAGGGGAAACAAAGTCAGTCCCCTTGAAAAAATAGGTAGTATGCACATTTCACTTTTTCATGTTTTAAGTATACATTTTAGTCTTAAGTACAACACATGAAGGGTAAAGTAAGAAGGAAATAGGAGAAAGGTAGAATTCTTTACCCTGACAGTTTGAAGAGGGTGCTCTGGCTTTATCAAATGCTAGCATTTGCCTCAGGATTTGGGCTTATTATGAACTTGATTTAGCTGTCAACAAATTGATCCAAAACAATTGTCTTCTCCATAGTAGTTCCTTCAAGCCATTTAGTCTCTCTGGAGGATAGTTCCTTTTTCATTTGTGTGTTGTGATTTGCTTTTTTTTCCCCACTCCTCTTTTTACCCCCAGCACTGTCATTAGTTCACCCAATAACTTGCTACCACATTTTTTAATTTCTTAGTATTTTGGTGGCTGAGGATATTCAGCAATGCCCTCTGAGGACTTGCACAAACATGTCACTTCTTTGCAAAACATCCCCTGATTTTGTCAGTTGCATGAGCTAATGCCAGTGAAACTCCAATGCTTTGGAAGAAAATCCAGGGGCACCTTGAGGGGGTTTATTCTTTATTTTTTTTTGTAAAGTTCAAGATGATTAATTATATGGGACTCAAGATATGTAAAAGTTATCCAAGTTTTCACCATTAATCACATAAATGAACAGAAAATAATTAGTTCATAGTGACTTTCTGGCTTATTATAATCAGCCCAACTCAAATCGACTTAGCCCACAGAGCCAAATATAGCAAGGAAAAAAGCTCGAGGCATTTTTTCACTGTGTGTTGCCTGTTATCACATAGTGAGGTTTCTGTTCAAATGATGTGCCTTATTAAGGCAGGCGAAACCCATTTAAACAATGTATCAGAAATGCAGACAAGCTGCAGAAAAATTCATGTATAAAGGGTATATTTTTCTTGAAATTTATTGATGGATAAGCCTGCTAAAACTTTAGAAAATGTGTTTTCTAAACCACTGACATTTTGTTTTTCTAGTAATGCAATTCTTTGTTTTTTCATTTGTTTATTTTTAATTTTGTGGTTGCTCCTTTCTTCCCTCTTACTTCTCTTTGTAACATACTTGAAAAATGGCAATTATACCCTTTTATTTTACTGGCTTAAACCATGTGCTTATTAGAATAAATGTTATCATTACCCTTTTTATTTTATGATTAGTAATTTTTTATTTGATTGCCAATGCTTTTACTGTAGGCTTAAAGTCTTGAATATTACATGTGATTGAACAATAATAAAATGGAAAGACTTGGATATGATTCTTTCTTTCTTTTTCCTCATAAATGCAACTTTAATTCTTAGAGATCTATTCTAAAGGTAGGTACCCGACATTATGTTTAAATGATTCTTTTTTCCATCTCCTATGTGATTGGCATTTTCATTGTTCACATGATATCATAAAATTACAGAAACATTGGATTATTAGGGCTAGAAAATACCTTTAAGATTACGGAGTTCAAGAGTTCCCCCACCACTGCCATACTCACCACTAAACCATGTCCCAGGTGACACATCTACACATATTTTAAATACCCCCAGGGATGGTGACTCCACCACTTCTCTGGTCAGCTGTGCCAGGTCTTGATCACCCTTTTGATGAAGAAATTTTCCCTAATTTTCAATCTAAACCTCCTCTGCAACAACCTGAGGCTCTTTTCAGTTGCCTTGTCCCTGTTCCCTGGGAGCAGAGCCCGACACACTGCTGGTTGCTCCTCCTGAGAGGAAGCTGTGCAGAGCCAGAAGGTCCCCCCTGAGCCTCTCCTCCAGACTGAGCTCCTCAAGATCCCTCAGCACCTCATAATAGTCTGTGAGGATGCTCCAGACCCTTCACAAGGTCTGTTCCATTCTCTGGACACACTTCAGCCCTTCAATTTTCTTTCTTGCAGTGAGGGGCCCAAAAATAAATGCAAGATTTGAAGTGCACAGGGCTGTTGGTAAGTGATGGAAAATGGCTCAAAGTACTTCTGTCAGTTCCCTCAGTCCACTTGAGTGGATCCCATCTACCCCCATAGATATACACACACATATTTAAGAGTAGTGTCAGGACACTTCCCATTTCCCCTTGGAATATCGAGGCTCTGTTCTGCTTCCTATCCCTGTTTTCCAGGTCAGGGTCCCTAGAGAACAACAGTTCTTCTTTTGTTATTGTGTTTACTCCCATCATCCAATAAAGGATATAGGAATATCAAATAGTACTAAAGTTTGTATCCTAAAGTTTGGAAATCGCAGTGTCGTCAGACTGCTGAGACAGAAATCCTGTCAGTTTAGTTTCATAGCCACTACATTTAAGCAAATAAAGTGATAAACTTGTAAGTACATAGGACGGTTATCGGTACTACATGTCAATAGAACTCTGATGTTGAGTCAGAAAAGATGCATACTTGGGTAAAAACTGAGACAGGATCCCAGAATTTTCTGTGACTTCAATAATGGAGAGGCAAGGCTCATGAGATCCTTCTTCTGATAAATTTTTTCCCTGTAATTTTACACTGGTCATGCAGCAACCATTTCCTCGGTTTTAATTTTTTAGGTTTTTTTTTAATTCCCAAACTGTGTAAAAGAGTTGTCAGTTGTTTTAGTATGGAGTTTAAAACAAAGAGAAACAAGGTTCCTGGAGACAGCTGAACAGGCAGCACCTATGCAGGTACCCAAGAAATTTTGAAGACAGAATATTCAATTTTCCCTATCATGAATTTGATATTTTCATCCTAATACACAGGATTTAATGTTTCCATCCTAATACACATAATGCTTTCTTTAAATCTTAAAATCAGTACTCAATACTTTTAAATCACTGCTGTTACAAAGAAAAATGATTAGTTTTACTGTGATCATCCAGAAAATGAAAACATGCAGTTTGAATCCTTTTTGATTTGGATGAAATTTTCCCATTTAAAAGGGTTTGATTCAGATCTCTGCACAACTTTTCTGAGGAGAACAAATGGACAAACACTGGAGGAACTGGAAATAACCACCAAGTTACAGAACTCAGGAACTCACAGTGTGTGAGTTCTCATTAACTTTGTATTCCTATCAGAAAACATATATATGACATCATCAAGACCTATTTATTTTTTTTTTTTTTAAATTGTCTTCTCTTTTAATTCTCTGGTATGTTCCAATACAGAACATACCAGAGAATTACAGTACAGAACCATATCCCAACCAAGAATGCTTTCCTAAAACAGGGAGTTGTAATCTGTTCTGAGAGAACACTCCAGTCTGAAATCTGTAATTTAGTTCACTCCTCCAAATATGTCATGACATCTCAGAAAACGTTTTAACTCTGGGTATGGGGTGAGACTGAAAATTTCAGGATTGAAATATTGCAAAGATTCTCTGCTCTGATATCAACTCATGGAAACTTTATCTCATAATTTTGCTCTTCTTCTTTTGCATCCCTCTTTTGTGCATTCAGACTAAACTACTCTTGGCAATGCCATCCTGTTATTATATTTGCACAGTCCCTTGTACAAAAGCAGCTAGAAAACAGCTGAAGCCAGTATTATTTACAATACTGTAAATAATAGATTTCTTTTATCTAAACAGCAATGTGCATACATCAAACAGGGTCATGACATAAAGATTTGTAATAAAATAATAATAAAAAAATTGAAATATGGTTGTTAATAAAACATGTTTTCAAGTTTCCTCTTTCATTGTCTATGTGTATGTGTGTTAGTAAATGCTCATGTGTGTCTGCAGCATAACAACCAAATTAGATTTTGCATACTATATCAAAACAAGTGCAATCCCAGTAACCATTTATTTCTTGGCGTTTTCATTGTTTTTTTGGGTTTTTTTTGTTTTTTTTTTTTTTTAATGAACTTTCTCTGAGGACAGTCTTACAATTGAGCATTTATTTATTATAAGTAATACATGGGATTTTGATTTTTCCAGCAAAAAAATACACTTTGATAAGCACAGAATATCACAGATGAAAACAGCAACACAGGCCAGTAAATAAAAACTTTGGAATTTAAGGAAAAAATTCTACTATCTCTGTAAATGAAGTTATAGAAGAAATTTAGAGCCTCAGAAAAAAGAAACTCTTGTATATTTGGTCATATTTTCCCCCTTTCTCTAGAAGAACTTATTTGCTTCCATCCTAGGCAAAAAAAAAAAAAAAAAAAGATAATTTTACTAATATGAAATCACAGCCTACATATTTTGGAAGACTGAAAATATAGGAATATTTATTTTTATATATATATACACATATATACATATATATATACATTTTTTTGTTTTGTTTTCATATTTGTATACATGGTGGGAAGTAAAAGAGCAGTGTCACAAAGAGTCTGCATTAGGCCTAAGATAATCCATTATCTTGTGAATGAGAATACAAGAGGAACTTCCCCTTAAGCACAAAGTTCCTCTACACCAGTTTAACAGTAATTATTTTATTTATTCTTTAACCTCATTGTGAGGTTTTCTGTACCTCTTTAACCTAGGAAGATGGTAGGAAAGGATGATCTATATCACCTATAAAAATCAGATAGGAAGGAAATATTGTGGCACACTGTGCTTTTAAGCAGCACTATATATATATATATACTATAAATACCAATCTGTTAACTACTTCATTGTACATTACAGCACTGCAAAAATAATTATTTATCTTAAAATTTATGAAAATATTTACAGCTTGAAAATATTTTTTAATAATATTTTAATTAATTTGCATATGAAGATTCGTGCCTTAGATTGCACAGAATGTTAATATCTAATGGTTTACTTCTAAATATCCCTCCAGCCATCTTTTATTCTCTTTTCTAAGAATCATAGATTCAAATTATTTTTCCTCATGGAAGTTAAATTATAGGAATGGTAGACAGCAGTGAAAAACTTTTTATTCATTCCAGCATGGCAAAACCTAAAATTTCTCATGAGAAATTATGCAGATTTCTCCCTGCCTTGATTATTCACTCTAGGTCACTGTAGTATACTATTGCTTTTGTGGTATAAAATTTGTTGTTTGTATACAAAGGTTTTAGTGTTTATTGGTTTTGGTTAGTTGGTCAGATTTTTTGGTTTTGTCTGGGGTTTATTTGTTTCCTTTCTTCAAAAAAATCTGCCAGCTTTAAGCTGATGATCTAGTCAGTTAATAAAGACAAGATATTTGAGATAAGTATCAAATTTGGGAGGACATTTCTGCAGCTTCAGGAACATCACTGGAGAAGGATTCAGGTGATGACTGGGAATTATTTGCCCTCCCTCAGCAAAACATAAGGGAAAGCAAAAAAGTACTTTTGTGAAGAAGACTTAGGCACTCTAAGACCAATCTAGGTCTTGGTATTTCTAGCAAATAAAATGTAGGTGATATAACAGCTCCATCAACAAAATTGAATTGGTGATAGGAGGCCTAGTTATTTGAGGCTACGAGTTTAAGATCAGGAGAAGAGTGCTAGCACTTTGTTTTGAGGGGAACAGAAGCAGTTGATGTGAAATTATATGAAAATATATGAGATAATTTTTAGTAAATTTTTGAGGGCATTTTCCCAAATTTAGTCACAGCTCAAAATCCTTACTCCTGCCTTATTAGTTTAAAGCTGTGATGTAAACTCAAAGTGACAGCACTGTCACCACATTGAGACCTAATGCCACAGAGCACTGTGCTTCTGGGCCAGCAAACAAAACATCAGCTCCTAAGTGAAAAGGCATCAAAACAGGGGAAAAACCAGCTATATGCTGTGTATTATCATCATATAATGCTACAAAGCAGAACAGCACATTTACTAAGGAATGCGGGGGCAGGAGTGTACATGAAGGGAGATTCTGTTCATAGTGCCACAATCAGCAGTCTCATTTACTTATCTGTAAGTTTCCATGATGATGGGATTGGCTATTGGTAGCAGCCTGCTATTAGTCTGAATGACTATAAAGAAGAAAGAGCTTCCCTCTTTGATACACACATACATAAAACAAAGTGAGAAAATCGTGAAGGAAAGACCTAGGGTGTACTTTTACACACAAAAGCAAGTAAGACAAGATGAAAAGGCTTTGAAATTATATTTAATGCTGTAGCAGCTCTGTTCCTGCATCATAACTCTATTAAACTAAACAACTGAAAGGATACAAAGAAACTTGGTCTCTTTGTTTTCTGATGAAATTCAGACCTTTCACACCTTCTAGGGCTGCTCTCAGGCAATAGTGTGTAGATTTACCTGCAGAGGAGACAGCACCTTCAGCTGCACTCCTTTGTGTGAAAACTCAGGAAGAAACTGCAAAATCAATGAACAGGGCCATGGAAAACATCATATTTTCTCCTTCTACCTGCTTCAGTCAAGTTTCCACAGCAGCCTCTTGCTCTAGGGTTGAAAGTGTAGGTGGAAAGGAGGGTGAGAAGCAGCAAAGAAATGACATAGAATGAGAACAGCTCATGTGATTTTGTGGTCAAAGACCATGGACTTTAGACCTTACACAGGTGCACTTCATGTGGAACACTGAGTTTCATTAGAGAGTAGTAACAGTGAGGCAAGATATTCTTAGTGGCACAAATATATAAAGAGAAAACAGTGTTTCTTCAAGATCTACATGGCTTCTATAAAATTTTTCTAGTGTCTCTTGACACAGGAGGGCTTGTGAGGCAAGACATAAGGTCTATAGGTCAATCTTCTGGAAATTTGAAAGAAAAGTTTATATTTCTCCATTAATTTGACAGAAGACCAAATCTACTCCCATCAGAAGCCCCAAACCAGATTTGCTCTCACTCACACATACAAGGACACATACAGTCTTGATTGGCAATACAGTATCATAAAGTTTCTTATTACTGCTATTAATATGTAACTATTTTTACTACCGCAGGTAAATACTGTATTTTTAATAATTGTGCAACAAGGACCTTTAACAAAGACCAAGTTACTGAACTGTCAAGAGATTAAAAAAACCCCCGCATAACAACACAGAAGAGAGCCCAGTAAAAAGTTTAAATCTAAATGGAAGTGCTAATCTGGGTATATAAGGAGAATTATAGCCATAGAATAAATTGTCATACAGAACACTAAATATGCCAAATCCCTGGTGATATAGAAGAACTGTTATGAACCTGCAGTCCCCTGGTGAGATGCCAGAAGGAAAAGGGAAGGATTCTGCTTCCTGCACCGTCTCCCTCAATGACATACGGTAAGGCAATAAAACCCCTTTGTTGCTTCATTGCATCTGCTACAATAATCTTATAGCACTCTGATGTCAACAAGGTGATTCCATCATTTCCTGTCCTCCTCTTCCAGCAAACACATTAGCCAACAGTGAATATTAATCTTTCAATACTTGGTAATCAGTAAATTCTGAAAAACCTAACAATGGAAAGAAAAGCAACCCTCATGAAAGTGCATAACACTGCAATCCTACTGATAGTACATTATGAAGGTTTTCTCCTAAAAGTCTTTGCTCCTCACTAGCAACACAAATGCAGAAATTTTACAGATGTAGCTTAGTTATACAAAAAAACAGACCAGGGTTTTATTTAAAAATAAATGTTCTGCTGTGTGATTTCTGAAAGAAAGCATAACCAAAAGGAATCACCTCAGTTTTCCAAAATTGAGCCAATTCTTTTGGCTGGTACAAAGACTTGATAATTTTGCAAATGCTAGTGAGGAACAAGGCCTACAGACCATCAACAACACAATTGCTATGATGTTTGGGACTATTTACCATACTTTGTGTTCAGAAGTCCTAATGATTTTACATGACACAAGACTTCTGCTTGTAATATGCTGCACTTTTCCTGCCTCCATGTTTTATATTCTTTATGCAATTTTCCACATCTGACTGGTTAAACATAAAGGAAACAGCCTTAGTACTGAACTGCATTGTGAAACCAAAGAATAAAAATGTTAAGTTTTGACTCTGACCTTTCTTTGTGCTTCTTTGTTCATGTCTCCAATTGGCACTTTTCAGAAGGAAACGTTACAAACACCACCTCTTCCCTTATTCCAGAGGTCAGTTTAAACTTGGCCTACAGATCTTCATGATAGACATCCACATAGCATCAATTAGCAGAGTTAAGATATCCTTAGAGTTTGGCTGGTTAGAACAGATTGAGGATATAGTTGTATAATTTTTGAAGCAAGGTATCTGCAAATTAATTTAATGAGAGTCATGTCTAAATAATGTCAGGAACCTCCAGCAGCCTAATAAGAGCACTTAATGACTCATCAAGACTTTCTTTTTACTGTTTTACTTAGAATGTTTTGGGGGTATGCAACACTGTTGTTCTTTGTCTCATATCCCTATGTCTATAACAGTAATTAAATAAACATTATTCATCATTATAGAAATTTTCAAAACCACACAAAATATAAAGCACTTCAAAAGGCTTCATGGCTTTTGCCAGTTCCATCCTTACACACTTTTCATATCGTCTTCAAGGACTGATCAATATTCTAGCATGGAATTCACCTCGCTAAGGCACAAACATCCAAAAATCTAATGTTTGAAGAAGCAGCCTGGGTTCCCTTCATAGAAACACTGCCAATTTCAAAAGGAATTGAGACATTTTATATTGATCTGACATTAAGGAGTAGACCCACCACTCTATTGGCTGAGGAGGAAAATTAGCCTATCACCAACCTGGACTCGAGACTAGATTTTCAGGATGATGAGGCTTGATTAATAAACCCCATTCATTCAATTTAGAATGATTCACAAAAGCTTTAGTGTTTTCCTTTTTTCTTCTCTCCCACACTCAGCATAAGACATGTTAGCACCTTTCAGTCTTTAGAAGAAAATATATCTTTGATAGAAAAGATGGAAAGCCTTTGAGCTTCTGTGCCAGAGGAAGAGGGAAGCTGAGCTCAAAAACTCAGCTGATGTTCCACAATCTGGCAATAGCACAGTATTTGTTAGCTGATATTAAAGAGTGGACTTCATCCCACATTAGAAAGGAGAAATAACTCTACACTGTGTGCTAAACTGACCTGAGGGAAAATTCCTACTAACAGGATATAAAACCAAGAAGTCTACTTGTATTATAAAAACAGAGTAATGCAACTTGTTCCAGGGGCACTGTTTGCTTACACAGCTTACAGGACAATGAGGCCTTATTCCTCATTGTGGTATCATTGCTGTAATGAAAGTAAGAAATAAATGCAATAAAAACACCCCAAAAGGCAGAATAACACCTGCCTTAAAACTCATAAGATTAATAAAGCAAGGATTGATTTCAAGAAAGGAAATTAACCTGCTGAAGCAACATACAGTAAGCTCTGACACAGAAAAAGCTCCCTAAGATCTCCATGGTAGTTTTGCTTGAATAGGGAATGTTGGGCTCAGGCTGTGATTGAATGTTGGCAGTCTGTGCTATATAGTTGGCAAGGTTAAATGCAAAACAACCATGTGTGGGGAGAAGGGAGGGGGAGAAAGTATAGTACTCTGGTTCCCTGGATAGTAGACCTGGATCCCCAGCAGAGAAAAAGCAGGAGATGACAGATGAAGGTCAAACACATAGGAATAGCAAGGGATCTGTGGCAGTATGTGAGAGGATTGCAGTCTACATTCAGTGCTAAAAAGGATGTGCAATTGTCACTGTTCACAAAAGGTGCCATCCGTCTCAAAGCCTTTCAGGTACTTAGGAAACCCATTTGGTGAGTCCTGAGTAGTTTCTGGTGTTTTGGCTGCTGCCTTAGCTAGGACAGCAGCATCACTTTAGGGAAACCATACCTGCACACAAGCAGAATTTCAGGAGGCTTAGCAAAGTCCATAGCACAAAGCCACTTCTTATGACCACTTGGACTCTGAAGGTGCTTACAGTTACACTGTAAAACTGAGAGACCAAATTCCTTGTGAAAGCCCTTCCATTATGATTGCTAGGTGCTGCATGTAGTTCACCTCACTCCTTAGTAAGGCTTACCTGTTTAGGCTTAACATTTCATTAACATTGCTATGAGACCTGCTGACTGGAGCAATATTTTGGGTCGACAGTTCAACATCCACCTGGCTCCATGAACAGGAGTATTTCTAAGTGACTCAATCATATTAGTTGTATTTTGGGAACAAATATGCTGTTTTGGATCTAGCTGTAAATAGATAGCTCAAGGTTACATGCTAAGCCAAAGATGAGAATTGTCTTCCCCCTTTCCATGTCCAGCCCAAGGCTATACTCTGATCTGTTAGTAGGTTATGCATATTCATGTTTTCATATCCTCAGGAGCCAGGACCTTGTACAAGGCCTCAGACATAGACAAAAGTCTTCTCTTGGTGGAAAGCAACATAAAGCAATGGAGCAGAAAGGCAGATGATATGCCAAAGAGAGGATGAAGTCAAGGGAGGCTCCAAGACATCTCTCAAGGACCTCCAGTGAGCTTGAAAGCTGTTTCTTCTGCAAATCTTCTTGCCTGCAGATATGCTGTTTTCCCTTTGAAGGATGAATTCTCCTTCCAGCACAGTGAGCCTGGAATTATGTGGAAGGTATGACTTTCCTCTCTCCTTGCAGCACCTTTGTTCCATCTGTAAACTAGTGGAGCTATACTCCCTCCAGGCTATAAAACTGCCACATTAGGACCCTGAAAGTGCCCTACTTCTACTCAAAGCACCTCCCTTGAGACTAAGCTCTACATACATGTAGCCCCACAATCTTAATGTAATTGGCAATCCATTTATTTAATTGTATTTCCCTCCCTTCTCTTCTTCACAGACATTTATTTTTACCTTTGGAATTTTCATTCTAATGTAACAGCATCAAGTACAACACAGTGGATCCATTGTCTGAGCCCCCAACACAAATTTCATTAATCAAAACACCAGCTACAGAATACAGGTCCAATCCTTATAAATTACATTGAAAATCTTAATGGAAGTGTCATTCACCTCTATTATTTTTATAACAATACATTAAGATCCATGTATGCTTTAAAAATTAAACTCTATATTCCTATCCATAATATATTCCTATTCATAGAAAAGCCTGCTTGTATATGGGCTTTAATATGCAAATAGAAAATTATTAATCAAACCTTTACAAAACAAGGTGAAAAGGCTTCTTTGTTTTATTCAATACATTGCTTTGGCAAAAAAATCCCAACTTTCATAATATGTTTTTAATTCTGAAAATTTTCCAAGCACACGTGTGCAGAAACAAACAGGCCTCATGCACCTTTGATAGTCAAAACCAAGTTTCCTAGTTTAATCTCTTCACCAAAAAGGAACATAAAATATCTTCTGCAAAGCCTGGCCAATCTTCAGCTAGCTTGTCAAGTGTTGGTACATAATGCCCTTGCAGACAGAGTTGCTTAATTTGGACTGGGTCTGATAAATGTTTTAAAGTAGGACTGATTCTCCATTGGATGAAGTTATGAATGTCACGATGATGTATGATAGAAACAATACCTTCAGTGATTTTGTACCATTCTCATTAGAGAGTTGCCAAAACCTCCAGATAACAGAGCCAACTCATAAACCAGCACCACCTTTACTGTTCTGATACTCTAGCAGCCCTCATGTAATACAAGGATCAGACACAACAAATACTGAAGGAGGTTGCTTTAAAACAGAATCAATTTGCTTTTCATCTTAGTCTTGCAGTTTTTCTAGCAGATTATTCACACAATTGTCCAGCATTGTCACACTGAGCGTAATTCACTCATCCTGAGGACTATAAAGTGCAACTGGGGAAAATCAATTGACAGTGATTCATGTAAGGAAACCAATGTATGTGATACAAATGTACTTGAGGGGTATCCAGTTGATTAGCTTTGTTTGCTTCACTTTCCTTTTCTTGATTGAACAGTCCAGACAGACGTTCTTTATGCTCTTTTATTTTTTTTTTTTTATGTAAGAACTAACCAAATCTATTAAAAATCTTGTATATTTTGTAAACTGAGTCATCATAAACAATGGTTGCATACTGTAATTCCACACAGGCAAATCCAAGCAAAATAAAACAGTCACTCTCCTCCCCTGAAATAATTATAGGAATCCTAGCCCTACAGAGTCAGAAGAGAAGTGCTTTTGGATCAGAAGATACTATACCCAGGGGGAAAAAAAAATGACCTGCACCATTTTTGTTACAGAGAATTATTTACTCTAAAAAAATGAAAATACGTACAGAGTATATTAAGAAAGTCCTTTAATTGCTTTTATTTATTTTAGGGGTCAGAACGAGGGAATTCTGCTTTCTCTTTGACTACTGCTTCTCTCTAGGCCCCTGGGATGTGCTCACAGAGAGCACCAAAATTGTATTAAGTGCCTTGGACAACACATCCCATTTATATGCTCCAGATAGCAAAGACACAGCATCTTAGTTTCTTTCCACTGAACATCATAATGATGTGGCTGGAGAAAGGTGCTGGATGCTGGATGTGGAAAGAGTTAATACAGATTCTTGAAGGATATAGTAGCTACATTTCTAGAACCAGAAGAGTGAAAGTCTTTATTCTCTCTGTACCCCTGCACTCAGCTGCAAGTCTTTCACAGGCACAGGTTATTACATGGCACTTGAGGAAAGCAATAGCTCCCCTCCATTATTCTGATGAGGTTCTTCGTATTTTCCTTTTCTTCCCAGAGCACTGTGTCTTTCCCTGAGAATAAGTCACCAGGAGGAAGCTTTTTAATCTGTCACTCAGGGACTCATATAAGCAAGTACCTGTATAACAGGGTTTGTGGGATCTGGGGAAGATTGAGTTCTTCAGTCAAGACTTGAAGGTGTGACCTCCTGATTTAGAAGACAGAGTGCTACTTCTGGAGTTTACCACTTCCACCATCCTCCCCATCTGTTTGTGTCAAGCTCAAGAATTGTGCTGCCAGTGGAAAAGGCTGCAGTTCTTAATGAAATCAGAAGTGCTGGGAATTAAATCTGTGCTTTCTGAAAGATAATCAGCACTCTGTTTTAACCCCTTTTATTTCCATCTTTTTCAGATTCCTTTTTTTTTTTTCTGTTAAAAACTTCTGGAAAATAGCTTTTTTTCTTTTTTTTTCATTTTTTGCATTATTTATTTACAAGGATGACCACTAGTATTCCAAGATATTTGTTTATTACTCTCCATTATAATGCCAGACCAAAGTGTGAAACGGACAAGCAGACAAACATATAGCTCAAGCAAAAACTCAGTAAACCACAGGAGACAACTATGGATACAAGATACAAATACTGATTCTGCTGGAGCAAATCTGGAAAACAAATGGAAGTGTAAGCACCAAATTTTCAGGTGATAAATAGTGGTTTGAATCCACAGCAAAGGATACATTACTCAATTTACTTTTAGGCTTACTTCCAGCTGTGTGTTAAGATTACCCTGACTGGACATAAGGTTCTCAACAAATCCGCTTCTTTACTTCCTTTCCCAATTGGGCAGGAGAAAGAAAATATAACAAAAGGCTCAGGGCCAAGATAAGGACAGAAAAGCGTCTCTTACCAGTTACCAGCATGGACAAAACTGATTCAGCTTGGGGAAATTAGTTTATTTCCAAGAAAATCATAGTAGGGTAATGGGAATAAAATCCAATTCTTAAAATATCTCCCTTCTTCCCCCTCTCCCCCTCATTCTTGACTCAAATTTACTCCTTCTTTTCTCAACCTCCTCCTCCCCAGTGACACAGGGGGATGGAAAAAGGGCCTGTGGTCAGCTCGCCACACTCTGTCTCTGCCACTATTTCCTCCACCTGTGCTGGACTCCTCACCCCCTCCCCCTGCTGCAGCATAGGTTCCTCCCACGGGAGACAGTCCTGCATGAACAGCTCCAGGGTGGGTCCTTCCCATGGGATCAATCCTTCAGGGAAAGGACCTCATTCCAGTGTGGGTCCTCCACAGATCCTGTCAGGATCCTGTTCCAGCACAGGATTCCCATGGGGTCACAGCCTCCTGTGGGCATCCCCCTGCTCCAGCTCCGCCAGGGGCTGAGGTGGATCTCTGCTCCCCCGTGCTCTCCCTGGGCTGCAGGGGCACAGCTGCCTCACCATGGGATGCTCCAGGGGCTGCAGGGGAATCTGAGCTCCAGAGCCTGGAGCAGCTCCTGCCCCTCATTCTGCACTGCCCTGGCCGTCTGCAGGGCTGCTCCTCTCAGACATCCTCAGTCCCCTTTCCATCTGCAGCTGCTGTTGTGCAGGTTTTTCCTGATTTCTGTTACCGCAGAGGTGTCACCACTGTCACTGAGGAGCTCAGCCTTGGCCAGTGAAGGTCCATCCTGGATCCAGATGGCTCTGCTGGACAAGAGAGAAGCATCCAGCAGCTTCTCACAGAAACCACCCCTCTAACCCTGCAACATCTGCAACATCTTGTAAAGCAAAACCAATACAACCTGAAATAAGAACATGAAGACTGGAGGCTCCAGACTTTGGAACTGGTAGTGTAAAGAGCTATAACATCAACATACATCACCTGCGACAGCAGTACACTGGTCTACAGAACCTGAGGCATTTGGCATTATTCTTCATTGAGGCAGCTAAAAATTCTTTCTAAAGATGTTTGGTCTTTTGGTCATCTTCTTTTTTTTTTTTTTATTGTATCTTTTATTTTCTTTTTTTTTTTTCATTGTATCTTTTCCTTTGCTTTCCTTATCTGTTTGTTTGTATTTTGTTCCTTTTTTGTTTGTTTTGTTTTTTAAGTAAGAGAATGCAGATAGTACCATGGCTGCACCCAGCCCTGAGGAGTCAGAGCTGTTGTCCTGTGGACAGAGCTCAGGACAGATGATTAAATTTGTCTTCCTGCCTTTCCTAATTCTCCTCTATGTGTCTTCAGGCAACCATCTTCCCTATCATTCAATTCCTTGATTTCTGAAATAATAAATGATCATGAGCATATTTGTAATATTTATTGATATTAAGATTTATTGTGAATCTGCTGTTGAGTGTTATTATTGTGTTCATTATTGTTATTATTATTTTCATTATTATTATGCTTCTGCACTGGTGAGAATGCCTTAAAGCATATGCCACTGTGCTGGGATCTACAACTTGCAATGGAAAAACTAGCTTGAAAGATAACCTTGCCACTAACAAGATAAAAATTAGAGCACCAAGCAGCTCAATAGGCTGCCTCTCTGATAACAAAGCTTTCAAATACCCTGAGCCAGATTCTGTTCTCAGTGACATGAGTGAAAATCTGAGGGGTCCTGCTGAGGTCCAGAGGACTATAGGGAAATTACTGAAAATCAGAATTTAGCCCCGTGGTACTTAAAATAAACGTGCTCACTCTGAAGGGTCTGATATGTGTTGGTGCTCAGTGTGCTACACAGGGAAGGAAAAACAACAGAAACACACACATACTAATTAAAACTGCAGATGTGACTTGGTGGTTAGATTAAATAACACCTCTGGAAAGAGGGAAAGCTGCCAGTTATAAAAGCAGAAAGCTCTTCAATTAAATTTCTCAAAGGGCTGTTGCTGATCTAATTTCTCTTAATTCCTAGAAGCAGAACCAATAACCCTCTCTTTCCAGATGATGACTGACAGTTAAATGCTGACCCATGCCTACTCCCAAGTGCACTTTGACTTTTTCTCCTTACACTTTGTCCAGTAGCTCAGGTGGATACTTAAAAAAGGTTTCTCAAACACTCCTATTTTCTCCTGCTTGGGTGAAAATAGGGCAGGCAGTGTACATGTGGGACTGAGGTTCCCAGAACAGCTCATTTTCATCCCTTTTTAGCTGCATTGTATGAAAGCTTGAGTTACAGAAAGGACAATAGCCATCAATTCAGAGGAAAAAAAAAGTGTCATGTCTACATGTGCTAAAGTCAGATTTTCACAGTGCTTCTAATCTCACAAACAAAATCAGTCCACTATTTCCACTAGACCTAGTAAAATGGCTTGCAGGGTGTCTACAGTGCCACTAAAAATGCATGAAAATTTTGTTTTTGTTTGTGGCAGTAGCTGAGAGCTTTTAAAATTCATATCATTCCTGAGGAAGAAAAGAAATAGCACACCAAAACTCTGCAAATGGAAAACTGAAAATTGTATAAAGCTAAACCTACCTCAGCCTGGCTTATCATTGCTGGAGAAGATGTCTCCTGTGGCTGCTATTCCTACAACAGATGCTGTGTGGCATTGCTCCCCTTCAGATGGAAGGGAAACAGTGCTCGACACAGTGAGTCACAGCGCTGGCTGTAGCTCTTTTCTTCCAGACAGCCCTATTCCCTGTCCTTGTAACAAACTGCTCTAATTTTTATGTTGACTATTATGACTAAAATTGCAACGCTTTTCTGTTTAGTTTTTTTTTTGTTTGTTTGTTTGGGTTTTTTTGTCTATATTTCTATAAAGCTATGGGGAAGGGGGAAAAGTGCTTTTTACAAATTATTTTTAATGAAAAAAAAAGCCTTGAAAAATAATCTGCTAGCTATAAATCTATTATGAAATATATTTCAATTAAAAGGCTAGATAATTTATATGCATAAGCTTTTCTTCTGTCAAGTTTATATTTTTGTTGTCTTGTCATAATGCCCTGAAGTAACTACTTTTGAATTTTAAACTTTAACATTTATCTTAGTAATCATGCTGCGAAGATAAATACCCCTTGAGGAAGATACACAATTGTATCTTTTATACTAGTAAGTTAGGTTTTGTACTAGTTATTACTGCACTAGGAGGCATGGGGGTTCAATAACAACCATTAGCACTTAGAGATACTCTGTTTATGTTCAGTGTATTGTACATGCACCAGTTAATTAAACCATGCAATCGTTGTGATCCTGAAACTCAGCTCTGGGATCCTTGGAAAACATTTGGGTGGCATAAAAGGGTCGTAAAGGAGTTTAAAATGTTCATTAAAATTTCCCCTGGTGCTAAACTTTCTGTAGGGTCTTTTTCTTAGTTCTCTTCTATCACAGGGAATATGGAAGGAGCGCAACTGAGAACTCCTATGGTACAGTAATACTTTAGAGCAACAGCAGCAGCTCCTGAAATGGTGTACATACTTCTCACCAGTTTAAACAGTCCCTGAACTTCTTTGCATGGTCAGTGTGAGCCAAAAGGTTTTTGTTTTTTGGGTTTTGTTTGTTTGTTTGTTTGTTTGTTTGTTTTAATGTGACCAGGGTACTTTTCAGCTGGCTCAGTACTTTGAACTGAGTTACTCATCTTACATCAGTACAGATGCTTGGGGTCGGCACAACAAGGGAACAGACTGAGAAGAAAATGTCTTGGAAACAGTAAGGTGAGGACACTCACACAAGTGAGTATTCAGCTGTCACACAAGGTTAGTAATTATGTCAGCTGTTTAACTTAAGTAAGAACCTGGTCATTTTTAAGCTAATCTAAGGTTGCACTGTTATAAAAGCAGACAGCTATCCTCTGTGACACAGTACCAGCACTCAGATGGCCTTGTGGTTAGCCAGACTACTGAAAAATCCAGGGAAAAAGAAGGATAAGAAAATGTGCTAGTACTGATATGGTGAGGAGGTATTACTGGAGAGTTGGGAGTAAAGTAAAATATATGTTTGTACTTTCCTGATATATGCAAAGATATAGAACAGCTGAAACTCATGGTGAAATTGCTCCCATAGACTTGCTCTAGACTGGCCTTTGAAGGAGGCTTTCACTTTACTGACCACTGAAAAAAATAAATGGCTATTAGACCACCAAAATAAGCATTAAATTAAATTTTAAATTAAAAATTAGAAACAATAAAGGCCTCTGAGCCAATGCACAGGGTCCTAGAAATAAACCTGATTTCCCAGCCATGAGTTATATCATTCTCTAAAAGAGAGTCTCTGCTGAGAATGGTCCTGAAGCTTCTTTGACTTTCAGGGGAGCAATCTGTCCACCTTATTTGGACAGAGAGCCTGTTACCAATAAGAAGCTGGTCAGTCAACAGGCAAGCAGGTGAGCCACGAGCTTGTCCCAGTCTCTCCCTTCTGGCTGGCCTCCTCCCCACTTTGCCTGCCAGCCTGCAGTGGTTATTTATCTCAACATCGAGGACTTGCTTTCAGGCATAGTCTTATTGATTTCGGTGCTGGCTATACAGCTTGTTTTGTAACCTGAACAACTCATACTCTTCTCTGCCAAGTTGCATGAAAGCCATGCAGGTATGAGGACCCCATAACATTTCAGAGTGTTACAACCTTTGTCCTGTGCTGTTATTGCCTTTAGGCTTCATAAGAGGTGAGGATCCAGATTTATGATTCTTATGATTGCCAATATAAGTTCAAGAGACTTTCTTTTTTATGTATTTTTTTTTTATTTTGACCTCAGTTCCTGACTTACTACAGAAACAAAATGTTTGTGATCATGATAATTCTGCTTGATTCTAACTCCCTTTTCCTTGCCAAACTTTTGGAGCTCTTAGCCGCTTTTAACTGACAAGGGAAGATGTGAATTTCATTTCAAAAGCATTTTTAAGACAACTGAGGATTGGTTCCCAGAACAGACTATCTATGAAAGGATGTTCTGCCAGGAAGGATGACTGATCAGTTGCCATCAGGTATTACAACCCAGCAGTCACCAAACAAATAGCTCTGGACCCATTTCTAATCATACTGGTCTTGCACTATCTTAAAGACTTTTAGGGGTATAGGTTGGCAAGAATATTCTGGGACAGTATGGGGACTTGAAGTTAGTTGCTGCAAAATAGGTTTCTGAAGTTTTGTTTTTAATGGATATTAGATTTATTTCCTCTCTTACCCCTGTTGACTGCTGTCCTGATTTTGACAATCTTGTTTTTATATAATGAATCTAGAGACACTGCCTCAGTCAGCTGTTCGATGCACAGGGAGCAACTGTCTGTCCTCAGCATTTGAAACATCCTTCTCCTCTCTCCATGAAAGCCCGAGAAAACAGAAAAAAAGAAAAAAAACAAACCTTTAAGACTTGCCAAAACTGTGTCTCATCTCCCTCCCTGCCTCAGATAAGCTGGTGGGTAGGAGTATTATGTACTAAAACTGTGCTTTGCAACTGACCAACTGCTCAGCTCAGATTATTCAGAGGAAATTTCCTGAAACCCTACAGGCAAAAATACCCTGCCAGTGTGCTACATACACACATATATATCCTTTTCTGAAGGTAAATTCTGCGCTGATCAAATTAGATTGAGAGTTTAGGCAGTCTTACTAGGTGAAAACTTGCCACATAATAATAATATTTACAAGTATTAAAAATAATTCTTAAGGAAATTCCTTATAATACAGCTCTTTTAGGTCTTTTCTCTGCTGGTCCAGTTTTTCTTCTATGTCATTCCCCAGTCAGCCTGGGCTTACATTTGTGATCGCTGCTGCCTTCTCTTTAGCTTCACACTATAGTCTTTAACCATCCTGGGGCTAAATTTCAGGCCATTCTGTGTTCTGTGGAACCTCACAATTACCCCTCTGGGTATGATGCACATAACCCCTCCACCCCAGAAAACCCCTCATCCCAGGACAGTAGGGCACATACACATTGTACTACTACCCCACTCTCTCTGTAAGGAGATTTGTCCCTGGATGCATTCATGCACTGGAACAGAAAATAAGAACTTAGAAAAAAAAATAGAAATATATAAAATTTTAAAAATAGACTAATCTGTAGGGTAAACCAAATTGGTCCTACTCAAGTCAAAACAGGTATCCTGATATTCACTAGATGAGGGTTCATGTTATAATTTCTAGCAGTACAAGAAGCTGTGTTTCAGTTTTACCTGCAGATTTTACAACACACCAGCATTTTAAGCATGCAACAAAATAGCAAACCACAGTGTAGCCATTGCTTCCTTGTAGCTGGTTGCTTATTTTATACAGGAAGAAATCTGTTCTTTTCAAAATATAATGAAAAAGATTACTAGCCACCAAATATATAGCAGCTGGAGGTGTCAGTTTGAATGCAACATACATATCAAAATGCAAACATTTTTAACAGGTTCTAGTGCAGAACTAAAAAAAACTGAATTAGCAACACACTTGCTCTATCTATTCTCTATGCTTCCATGTATTTTTTATAACTTAAGTATAGTAAAAGAAAATAAAATCTGATGAATGCATGAAAAAGAAAATGATTCATTTTGCAATTGTAACCTAATCGGCTCCAAATCTCTGCAGGCTGTGGGGCACACCACTGAGCTGAAGTCATGCTGAAGAAACAGCTTAAAATGACTCACACTCCCTGTTTTCTGTGTAGATTATGTATTTGGGGGAAGAGTGAGAAAATGAGGATGTTTGGGACTTTTTGCCATTCTTTTCCCAAAACACAGAAAGGAACAGCTTCAAATGCTGCAAGCATCCTATTTGAAAAGGTGACTTCAGAGTACAGGACTACCTGGATTGATTTTCCCAGACATGGGAAGTGGCACTAGGTGGGCTGTGTGATCTCCAGACAGCTGTGCTCTTTCTTTGTGAAACGCTTTGAGATTTATGATTTCAAGCTACCGGTGCAAAGGAAAAAGACTTAGCAAAATTAAGAGAGAGAGAAATAAGTTTTCTATAGGATTTTTAAAGCAATCTGAACAATTTTATTTGCAGGGATATTATTCTCCCTTTAGATTTATCATATGATGCAAAAATTCTACAGAAGGGATAGTATCCTTTATTAAATTAAGGGACTATTTAGAGTGATTTCTATAGAATCCAATTTAATTTCTAAAAGCCCCTATAGGTTTCAATCCTTTTCTATTGTGTAGGATTTCTCCATAGGGACAGTTATTAGCAGCTGCAAGATTTGATTCACAGCAAAGTTGTTTTGTAGAGAGGAAAAATGGCTTCACTAGGAAAGATTTTAATGTAAACCAGTGTCTGCTTTTGCAGGTAACAGACCTAGGCTGCTCCTTTGGCCCAACTGGGGATGGATATACCCACAGTAGTGAAATAAAACTACAGAGGAGTACAGTGAACTTTGCCCGAGTGACATACGGAGGATTCAGTCCTGAGAAATCTACCTTTTTATTTTTCCCCTTTTTGGGGTATTTTTGAGGCAGACTAGCACAGCCATCAGCTGAATGGGAAGTCTGACTGCTTGTAGTGAGTAACTCAGGTATAAAAGCAAGTTCTTTTAGTGGAGAAAGGGCTCCTTAATCTGCCATTTGGTAGGAGCTTGCAGTTTCTCAGCACTAAGTTGCATCCTACAGATATACCTGTGATCGTGTAGCTCTTATTGCCCTCCCCATTACCTGACTGCCTGCCAACAATTTGAGGCTGCATTTTACGAGCCAACAATACACATGGGCTCGGCCAAAGCCAGCTCAGAACAACACGAAGCGGAGAAGCAACTCAGACAGCAGTGACAGTTCCTCTACCCCAGCTCAAATGACTAACTGGATAGGAAAATAAGATTCATAGGCTCTCTTAAACACTGAATCACACTCTTGTGTCTAAAGTAGTTTGCAAACACATGTTCCCAGTTGCCTTTCTGGCACACTGTGGCCCTTTGGATCAACAGCAATGAGAGGGAGCGCAGACCCAGGGCTTCATTTTGCCAGCAGCCTGCAGCACGGAGACCGTGCAAGTCGTACACACCTTAAGTTTTAGCGGTTGCCATGGCGATGAAAGGAGGCATTACAAAATGCACAAGCTGTTGAACATGTTGCAGGAGCTGAGAGGAAAGGCTAAGAATAAACTTTGGGCTAATTCTCCATAACAGCACGCTCCAAGCAGCTGCTGCTTGGCCAGCATCACATCCCAGCATCACATCCCAGTAAAGCAGCTCGTTAATACCAGGCAGATTGGAGCAGGAGGGTGTCGCCCCGCTGGGCACTCGCAGGTCCTGGTACCCAGCACAACAGCTGCAAATGGAGGGTTCTAAAGAAAGAAAGGGCTAATTTTGTTATGATGATTATTATTACTATTTAATTCCTTATTTCCATGGGGCTGACGAATAATATTACACCAGCTGCTGGTATATGAATGACCCTTTTTTATTTTAATACTATCTGCAAAAGTCCCCTCATGACAAAGGCTGTAGTGATAAGCTGGAACAATAAGAAAGGTGCCCCTGCAGCTGAGACAGGATCAGGAGTTTTGAAGGGGAAGGAAGATGAATCTTACCCTTCACCATTTCTGTAGCTGTGTGTGCTCACTCCCAGAAGCACAGAACATAACCACAGAACAGAATCACCGAATGTACTGAGTTAGGAAAGGACTCAAAATAACCACCGAGTCCAACCCCTGAGTCTCTGCATACTAAATAGGAAGCATGTCAGGGGGCCTGGCCCCTAACACTTTTGAAACCTCCAGGGTGTTTTTCAGACAGAGTATTCCTGCCTCCCAAATCATCCTGACACAAAGACATAGGATCACACAGAGCGAGCAGGAAAATGCTCTGTGTGCTTCTTGTAGAAAGCTGGCCTGAAAGACAGTTTTTCATTTTCCATATATCTCAGACCTGTGCCTTCACACTCACTGATCTGAGGCAGAATTCTTCAGTGAAGTCTTTTTTTCTGCCTGACAAAAACCCACTAGATGGCAACATCCCTCATCCCCTCACCCAGCACTGCCAGAGCCAGATCCCTCTTGGTGCAGGGTGTTGAGTGCATTGGGGGGTGGCAGATAAGACACAGAGATCTTGGATGTTGTGTGCTGAGATTTCCAAAGTGCAAACAGAAAGAGATCAGCAGAAAATTCATTGCCAAACTTACCCTAGATTCAAATAGAAATTTAACCATCAATGGCAAAGCCTGTGTTACCTGTGTCTGTTGACAACACAGAGAGTTACTTCTGAGCACCTGTGCAGATTTCAGGCCCTGTAATTCAAACAGCCCAGTACACTAAGGATATAAAAACTATAAAACCCAACAAAATCTGATCAACAAACTTCTTCCCCTCTGCTCTCACAGGCTTTCCCTATGGCCTTGTCTTTCTCTCAGGTATAACCTTAAACTAATTTTGATTACAAGTTTTTTTTTTATGTAAATATCTGTTTATATATAGTATTCATCACATTTTGAGCATAACTTACAAGATTAATAAGAAATTTTGCAGGTTTCTTTGTGCACAGGGCCCACCCTATACATATGTGTTTGACACCCTAGTCTCAAACATACATGCATGCATGCAAGTTCTTGGAGGCACTAGAAAAGTACCCAAAACCATGCAGGGAAAATAAATGTGCTGCAGGAGCAGCAGAGACAAGAATGTATATGATGGAACTTAGAGGAATGACAAAAACATGGTTATAATATATCCACAAAATGTTATAGTGATCTAGTATTAAAGGGGAGAGCAGGAGAATATCGCCATCTGATGTGATGGCTTATCATGAAGTCATGAAAAGGTCAAGTTTTGAGCCTCCCATATAGGTCAACATATGGTGCATTACTCAGGGATATCACACCAGCCCTGTCACAGGATCTGGTAATGAAGGCCTAGATGATGAGTCCCCTGTGATTTGATGCTGAGAATGAAGCACTCAACCCCATGGAACCCCTAGAGTACGTCTCCTTGGCAAATTGATAACCTTTAATCTTCAGGATTTATCCACCTTCTAAGTATGCATAACTCATGAGAAAATTTGTCTATCAACATGTGCTAAATTTGGGTTGCATGTTTAACTCCCTTTCCCAACACAGACTGGTTTTGATATGACTGTTACAGAACTTCCCTCCAATTTGTTTCCAGCAGCATAGATACATGAGGTTCAACCCAAACTCAGCTTTTTAAAGGGGTGATAAAGGAAGGGAGCTCTGGGAAGGAGTGTCATAACCTTCTCCACAGTAATTCAGGCTAGGAATAAAAAAGCTGTGTAAATATATGAGATTTAACTTGTTGGCTTTTGCCTTTAGGCAAGGTCCTACTAGAACTGTCTCCTACTTACCCCCCAAAAATAGAAGGGAAGGGTAAGAGTGAAATGAAGTTCATTAAACATGGATAACCAGAATGTGGCTGGCATATAAAGATTAGTAGGTAGATTGTCTGGAGCACTGCAGTGTAAGGAGGACGATCCACACAACAGACAAAACCCAGAGGAAATAACTGCAGGGCAACAAATTCTGGAACTGTGTTTTTGTAATGGTTAAAGCTAATGCAATAAGAAGGCCCTGAGCTTCAGTAACTCATCTGTAACCCTCTGGTGTGGCTCACTTCAGGTTTTACAAGGAGCAAGAGACTGGTGATGTTTTATCTCATGCTGACCACTCCCATCATTAATCAGCAGATTAAATCTGTGCCATGGCAAATCATAGACCTGCAGGAGCTCAGGTCACTTTGGCAATGGATTCAGATAATTTTCCCCAAGCTATTTAAGAATGGTCACGAAGGACACGTGTACACTGAATGCTGAGGGAAATTAACACCACCACATATTGGTTATCCACACCTACGCCTGAAACAAACATGTTTCCAATTAAAAGTGAAAGAGACAATTGTTGAAGTCACTTTGGCAATGAGAACTCTCCAGCTGCCTCTAGATTCCTGAATAAGTGAAATGTTTGACACAGAAGCATATGTTTTTGGCAACATTGTTTAGTCCATGTTTTAAAGGGAAAATTGAAATTCTACAAGGTGTGAAAAAAAAAAGGTCACTGGTACGTTTTCTGTTTGGAGTGACAGAGACCATGTCACCCTTCTATTCCTGTTCTCTGTAGACTTTAATTTTGCAAGAACTGCCTTACAAATGAACAGAGAGGGAACGTGCTGGGTAGGCACATAGCAGGAGAAAGCAGATTACCAGCAGAATCCCAAAACAGTCACACTCTGTAAAATACTGAAAAAGGGCCTTGGAAGTAGAAATGCAATCTGAATTATAAAGTCAGTGAAATCTCCTACAAGATAACAGCACATGTTTAAAAATTTGGTCTTTCTATTTGTTGTTAAAGCTGAAGAGGTGGGATGTAGATAGGGAAACACAACCTATAAATGTAAGCTGGTGACAAGTTACAGTTTACAGGCATCCCACAGCTCTGCCTCCCAGCCCAGCACCCAGCCTACTCTGTCTCTCACTTCAGCAAGCCAGAAACTTGGATAGGCCAAACCGAGTCATCTAGCACTGTCTACTGCTACAACCATGTAGATCTAACTGGAAAAGGACACAGAATACTGTGGCTGCATGTGCTTTTCATGCTATTTCACAAGGTTTGGTTCAAGAAACCAATATATGACTAACTTCTTTTATAAAGTCTGCTCTTAATGTGCTGAATTGTAAGCATTTTTCCAGATATCAAATATCACACTACTGAATAATTTCAATTTCATGCCACAAAGAAACCTCCCAAAACAAAAGCAAACCACAACAAATAACTCTTTTCTAATAGCAGACAAAAATGAAAGAAAAAAACAAAAGCAAACTAATGCCAAAAGAACACCAAAACTGTAAAAATTTAGCACTTTTCACATGCTTCTGCCATGGCCTCCTTAAAAAGAAGCATTTATTTCCCTTCTATGATTTCTGTTTCTTATCCAGTCTTTGCTCCATTATAATGTGTTTTCCTTCATATTCCATGACAGCTTAGTTTCCTTAACAGCTTTTTGTAAGAGAATTTCTCAAAAGCTTCTTGAAAGTCCTAATAGATCATGTCAGCCAGTTCTCCTTTATCCAATATTCATTTGACACTTTCAAAGAATTCTAGTAAATTAAAGAAGCTCGATTTTCCTTTTCACAACACACATTACTTTGTCTGTTACATATCATGCTTATCTAGGATTTTTTTTATAATCCTACTTTTAATTATCATTGCAGTCCATTTGCTGAAGTAAGACTCACTGGTGTGTAATTCCCAGGATCATCCCTAATGTCTTTTTAAAAGACAGATGAAACATCTTCAGAGGATGATGTTAATGAGAGATAGTTTCATTTCTGTACAGCTCAACCACTTTGTCCTTATATTTCCTCAACATCTGGTCCAGGTGGCTTGTTACCCAGGTTGGAATCTAGCCAGGACAGAGGGGTTAACACCTCTACCGATGAGAAAAGTGCTCTGAAGTCTTTAATGGCCAGATGCATCAAGAACATCAAACTCTATGTATCTGCTGATATTCAGCTTTTCCAGGTGCATAGTACCCCATGCTGGGAAAATATCATGTCTGTCATCTGTGGACTTACAGGGCAAAATTTTCTTGTACTGTTATAGACTACAAAACTGATAGAACCGTTTCAGCCATTTGTATACAAATATGCAGCAATTAGAGTGAATGAATGAAGCTCATTCCATAATTCCACTGAGCACTATAGTATCATGTAATCAGTTTATTCTACCTGCAACATAAAATTCTACTTAGTTACACAACAGTACATTTTATCAATTATTGATTTATGAACATCTAAAGCTTTCTTCAGTCACCATTTATGCTCTCGGTTTTATCATCTCTGCTGTACTGAGAGTAGTGTCATCCAGTGACATAGTCCATACTACTTAAAATTCCACATACTTCAGTAGATTACCCCATTAACCATTATGTTTTCCAGGCTGTATAGATTAAAGTAATTAAACTTGTCCTCAAAGACCTAGCTTCTTGATTATGGGATCATTCTACCGCCTGCAGCACATTTGAGGTGATTTGCAGTAATATTGTCTTTGGGAATTTAGTGACCATATTACACTGACAGCAGTGAGAGCTGGTGGCCTTCTAAAAATCCAAATTTCATCTGTGCCCCTTAGAAAATATCTCACAGAGGCATACTGAGGCAAGGCAGCAGCGTTATGGGTGGCTGGATGATTTTGGGAGACAGGAACTGGCCTGTGTAGTCCTTTAAACCATGATTTGCTGTTTTGGGCTGTAATGAACTTGCAACTGTGTCCTGGTTGGAAGTGACTGAAAGATGTTTGCAAAAGACAGTACATTGGCCCGTGTGAAATGAGCTCGATACCATGAGCAGAAAGAACAGGTGCCCATATCATACTTACACCAAAGTATCCTACTCAATTCTCAGGGTAATAACTTCAGCATCAAGGCCAAGGATAAAATGACAATGGTGACTTAAACTGCTTTTCTTTCCCATAGAGGTGTCCCTCTAGGTCAAATGAATGCATGTTGGTCTGAAAATCTGAGGAAAGCTGCATGTTTCCTGACTATGCTTCATCTTCTCTGTGGATAAAAGGGAGATTTAAAAATGTCAATCCTGCATCTTTCACTGGTGTGAAATTTTCTAAAAAATGTGTAAAGAAGGCAAAAAAAAAAAAAAATGATGCTTGCAGACAGGCTGCTGATACATTGTGGAGAAATTTTCAAAACCATTCCCTTTAGAAATAATTCATCTTGTGTGTCATATATTTTTCTCCTTTTCTCTGTACTTTTTCCTTCTTACAAAGGACTGGAAAACAGGATCCTCAATGCTTAAGAGTTAATCTGCTTTTGCTATCCATTCCTCACCTGCAGTCAATATTCCCCCTCTGTGACAACCATAGCTATGAATTTATTTATTCAGCAGCAGTGCCCAGGGGCCCCAGTAGGGATCAGCATTTCATTTATAATATGCAGCAAAATACAGCAGAGTCCCATGTGACTTTTTTTCTTAATAAACAAAGGATGAAAGGATATAAGTGGTTCTTCCCATTTTACAGATGGAGAACTGAAACACAAACAGATTAAAAGGTAGATGCAGAAAAGGATTTAGACAATGTACTGACTGCCATTTAACCTGCATCCCATATACTCATTATTCTGACTCTTGACCATCTGCTTTTGGAATGATTTCTATATTTCATGGATTCTTAGGTTTTTGACTAAATTTCCCTAGAGATGTGTATTTCTGCCATAATACAACCTGAATCTGGAGCTGCCCAATGTCTATTTCAAAAACCCCAATGGGGATTCAAAAACTAGATTTTCTTTGCTTGGCTCATCTATATTCCTGCTGGATTGAGCTTCTCCTAAAATAGAGATGTAGATCTCTTTTACACAAGAACTTAACAGAAACCAGGAACTTGGATGAGTAATTCATGGTGATGCTTGGTTTTCCATTCTTTCTTTCCCTTTGTTTTTTGGTTTTTTTTTTTTTTTTTTTTTTTTTCCCTCTCATGATTTTGGGAGGAAATCTGGATGTAGACTTGTATCCTTTGCACTTTAGATGCAAAGTGCAGAGGAATGATGTTTAGTATACAGCTGTCCAGATAGATATGAGGAATAAAAATGGATGGTGTTTGTTGACACTCCTGAGTTTATCAGTTGCACACAATTCCTGGAGTCCAAAGGCCTGTTTTTATATTATTTATGTTTTTTATTGGGACCTACTTATATTTTATTTAAGACTGCTGATCCAATATGGTGGTCTAAGCTTATCTAAAGCAAGACACATGTTTGATGACTACATATAGTACTTAAGACCATAAGAAATTAATGCCATTAGATAAATTCTACCCGATTAAGATAGAAGTTCCTGGAAAAGACATTACAAGGAGCTTAGTCCTATGGCTATATCTCTTTTTGTTTTTCTAGTTTTTTTCCTATATAGCTGGGTTTGCAAACCTTGCCAGCTTTAGAAACTTCCTGTATTTTCACTCTGACCCTGGCTACAACCCTGATCATCTTGTCTTGTTGTCCAGTGTTCACAAAGGGCAAGAGTAAAACAGTATTTCTCAGAAATTCTGCAATCCATGCTAGTGAGCAATATTTCAGTCTAGTGTGAGGTGTATCTTTAATTTCTGTGTTCCTCTTCTGTTTTCATGAAGGTTCCAGGTGTCAGAGTTCATATACAAGTTAAGGGTCTCTGCTATGGTTAATTCAAGGAAAAAATATTCTTTATCAGAATTTCTGTGGCTATTCAAGACTATTTGAGTACTAGGGACACTGCTTGATGGAAGCTTAGTTGTTATCATCTGTTCTTGGAAGTTAACATAATTTAACATCATGTAGACAAGCCTTTTTGTGCCACTTGTCTTCCATGCTGGAAAAAAGCTCCAATACAAATAATAATATTTATATGCTATTGACTAATGAGTCAGACTAGGAGTGAGACTTTTATTATCTTCTATTTCTAGAAGTTCTGTTTTTTTGCATAGCTGTGCATTTTAATGAAGAACAAGATTTATATTGTTTTCATGTATAAAGAATACCAGTCTCTGAGCTACAGTAAATTTGCATACTTTCACTGAAATCCACAGGACCGTGATTAAATTTGAACTACCGATTAAATCTTTTGTTCAGTTATCACCCAGGTTCTTAGTGCTTTGCAAGATCAACCTGCATGGATCTAATCCAATTATCTTTGCCAAAGGATGGTTGACTTTGACTACACCAGAATGAGTAACAATGTGTCATGATTTCAGAGCCGCTGTAATGAAACTCTCCCTGTTCTGTAATTATGCTGGGAACTTTCAAACACACATTTGACAAACGTTTCACTCTTGAGAGGCATCAGAGTGACTCTTCTGAAGATTGAAGGGTTTCCTCTCTCCCTACAGCAGAAAAGGAGCAGGTAGGTGCAACCCACCCATTCTCTAAGCTACCCCAAACTGGCAATCCCTTCTCCTGGGACTCAGAGATTTGTAGTGACAGCATTATGCATTCCTTGAAAGAAAACCTCTCCCAGGTGGGTCAGGGAAAACGGCTCAGAGAACAGCCCATCAGCAGCCTCAAATCTGTGCAGTACACAAGCTGATTTTCTGCTTTCACGCCTTTATTTTTTTTTGTCCCACCCCTTTTCCCCTCTCCTATGAGAGAGAGAGCTTTAGTCTTCCATTTAATAACAGTCTGGTTTAGCCAGACAAGATAATTTATTTCACAAACCTTCTGTAATCTAGTCACAAAAATGCAGCTAAATCAACATCTTAAACAGTCTAGCATGAGTAGAGTTCTTGGGGAACTAATAGGAATGTGGACTTTGGTTCTTTTTTCCCCCATTGGAAAATAGAGTCAGCATCAGAAAGAGAAGCTGAATTTTATAGATTTGCTGTGTTTTTCTCTTTGTCGCCTTTACTTGTCTTTTCTCCCTCTCCTGTTTCACGTATTTCCCTTACTTTCCCTGAAAAAAAAGTAAATTAGCAACAACAGCAATCCTGGCCCTTCTCAGTTAAGTTCTTTCAGGATGTTTTTTGCTTTTCTGTTCCAAATAACATTTATTACTCTCTTTAATGCAGTGTTTCAGTGTGTTAAAGCACACTATTCTCTCTAGAGATTTTTCTTTTCTACAGCTAAAGGGGTAATGAAGGATACAGTTAAAGCACTTAATAGTTTAAAATTTCATGCTTCCACCTTTTTTTTCCCTTCATTCGCAAATGACTAAGCAGAATAACTCAGTGGTGCTAGACTGGGAGAATCAGTGACATTAAATACAGTTCAGTGAAAAAATCAGGGAATTTTGCTATACCAGGAATGAGACTTAGGCTTTTTTCTGGGATTTACTATACCCAGAGACCACACTTATCTGTAAAATAATGAATTTTGGAAAAAAAAAAATTAGAAAAAAATACCACAAAACAAACAGAAATAATGGAAAATTGAGGGTATTTTAAAATGTAATTTAAACTTGCCCATTCAAATCATTTTTCCCAAAAACTTCTACTACCTTTTGCCAGAAGAAGATCATCAAGTATTCAAGCTGAGGACAGGTTCAATCTTGAAATCCCATCAACATACATGAGAGAAATAGAATGCATTACACAAATATGCGTGGCACAGCACACCTGAGACATACCTGTATGGGACAGTTGCTGTTCTTAGAATTATGGCTCCAAACTTTTCTTGAACTGTAAGCAAAATATTGGGATTTGTCATGATCCAAGTACAGGCATACTGAACTGCATTTGCACATACCAAATTTTGCATTTTGGATGGAGAAAACAAAGCTTGCCATTTCCAGAATAGGTATCACTTACTAAAATATTTTGACTAGTATTTTGCTCACACTGGCACATGTTCTGCAGTAACTCAGTAGAGCCTATATGTAACAATGGAAAGCTTTACTGCACTTCAATCCCATTCCTTCAATTTGTGGTCAGGTAGTTGAACATATCTTCAATGATCCTTAGATTATTTTTTAACTCTGTGAGCTGAAATCCATCACTTCCCAACATTTTGAAGTGTGAGAATTTGAAAGGTTTATTCTGATCATTAATCAGCCCCTCCAATTAAGCACAATTACACCCTATAATGATAGTTATAATTATTGATTGATTAATCTTTCAACTATTAATTAAGAATCTTAATTAAAGGAGTTTTTTTCATGTTATTTAAACTGAAACATGACTAATTATTTTATAATTTACCCAGTATGTGCAAAAATTGCATTAGTTCTGTTGTGTTTTCTCTGTTTCACTGCTGCATTGACAAAGCTGGATTTAGATTTTCTAAAAGAGCTATGTCTCCATTCTTGCATGACCAACTTGTGAACGTCTTTGTCCATCCAGGTTTGCAGAAAGGTCTGAATCTAAAATGACTTTTACAACAGAAGACGCAAAATGATCTCATGAGATTAAATAGTTAATTTGAAAATCTTGGACTTCACCTGCAAGTCGTCATGGATATTTGAGTTATTATTAATGTGCCTCACAAATGTGAGATAAAGAAGGAACTTGTACTTTGGCAAGAACGTAAGCACAACTGAAGTCATACTAAGTGAAGGATGATACAATGTTCTGGTCTCCAAAAAATTCCAGTCTGGTGTATTTCATTTAGCTATCACAAAACTGAAGTACAGCTTCAGGGAATGAATTCATAAAGGCAGAGAAAAAAGATGAGGGACTTAGATATACCTATAGGCACAACTCTTCTTATTTGGAAAAGAATATTTTTCAACTACATGATAAATTTACATAGAGAACCATTTCTAGGAATGCTTATTGTTGTTTAATTCAACCTTACACTTGTATTACAGTTGACTGAACTCTTCATCTCAGTGCTTCCAAAATCATAATTTTGGAGAACTTTTTATTTCCATTTTTTTTTTTCCCAGCACATCCAATCTATTTGTTTTCCATTAAACTGTGGTAGCTCTTACTTCCATTAAAAATAATGAATATAATTGTAAGTATTTAAAATAATCCTATCAACAAAATTTTAGATGCCTACAACTATGTTAACCATTCTGTGTATAGTTACTGGATAGAAACAAAGAATTCTAAATTGTGAATAATTTGGTGCTTAAATAGATTCTTAAAATATGAGACAAGTGATTTTCTTTTACAACTTATAAATCTCTGTTGATTGTAAAGGAAAGTAAAAATGTTTAGCTCAAATATATACCACTAAAAATAAGTAAAATTCACCTTTCCCTGTGTTTTGAACTCTTGCACATTCTATTTAAAAATTTTAACTACAGTCTGTGCCAAAAATGTTCTATGCTGGAGTACACATTCTGAGAATATTCATTTTAACAGTTGTTGTGTTATAATGGGATTAGTTGTGTGAACATAAATAAGTTTGGAAGAATCGTGTTGTTTAGTCCAATAATACAACTGATCTTGGTAGAACACAGTGTAAAGACCTGCACTTTTTATTAGGAAATTAATCATCAGGGGATATTGATTTACAAACTAATAGATTTTGTTAGAATAGATTCTTCTAACTATAAAACTTTCAGTCTGGAGCATGTTATTTTAACCTTAAAAACATCAAAACTAATTGTTCCCTGGTTATATTTTTCTAAAAGCTTTACCTCTATGAGATAAAAGAAAGTCATGCAATTTCCAGCTAATCCCTTACCATTTTGGAAGAAGAAAAAAAATCCACAAAAAACCTACAAAAACCCCCAAAAAATGGGGAAAAGAGGCTTAAAAGAATAAGTAAGCTGCATGTATAGCAGATGCTGCTGTTACAACTCATTCTATAAGTGATGGGGTTTGTTGATAGTATATACAAGTAAGATGGAAATCCTTTAAAGCTTATGATGTATTTCAAACAATATATAAAGTGCTAGACAAGGCTAAAATAATTACAGAAGTGTCTGCATCATAAATTCACTTGCACATGATCCTGATGCACCTGTCGCAAACTTGTCAGAGATCAGTAGGGGCAGAAACCTTTGCACCAAGAGGATGCTAATTTCTGAGGACTGGCCTGTGTTTCAGGTTGTGAAGAAACCTGCTTCTGTTTAGGAGGGATTGTTGGTTTTGTTTTGTTTTTAACCCAGTCTTACATACCTGCCGATGGCTACAGCAGCACCTTGTCAAGATGAACTCTCTAGCTTAAATCAAACTTTGCTCTGTATCAGCAGTGGGATGAAAACACTACTTGGAATGGAACTTAAAGGCCTGGGATTTTCACCAAAGTCATGATGATGTCTGTACAAGAGAGATATTCAGTAAGGAATACAATTTGTATTGTATGAAGTGCTGGTATTGACTTCGGGCAATACAAGAACAGCGAGTTCTTCTGAGTGCTCATCAGAGGTCCATTGTAGCCAACAGAAAGAGTCCCCTTTTCTGTGAATATTATCTGGGCTTGTACTTACCCAAAATGTCTGGTGTGAGATTTATATGCTGAGACTGCAGTATGTTCAGTCTCCAAGCACAGAACAAATCTTGATATATTTTCTATATTATTTGACCAACTCCCCTTGACTTTCATTGAGTTTAGATGAAGTGAAAAGTCATCAGTAACATGCACAATCTCCTTCACAGTTTGAAAATCAGTGACCTCCTTCCATCAATATGGATACTATATGGAAACCAGTGCTTGCCAGATCAGAAACCATTTATGAATGTAATTTTGCATAAGCTACAAATCATCTACTTCTAAACAATCTGTGCAAAAATCACAAAATTGAGAAAATATCTAACATTAATTTTCTTACTTACCTTCTCTGATCTTAAGTGACTAAAAATATTCTGCTAATCTGCCAATTGATAAATATCTATGGTTATATTCAAACACTCAATAAACATATTTCTAGAATAGTTTCTGATTTTTAAATAATTACTCTTTCACCTATAGCCTTGTTAGTCCAGGGTTTAAACTATCCACTCACTTCATGTCACTGGAGACAATAAATATTGGCAACCACTAGTTTGGGTTATTTTTTGTCTCATTCAAATTGTACCACAAGGTGAGTTCTCAGTGATGAACTGAATTTCCCTGAAGTTCACAGAGCTTTCATTATCAGCATCTCTCCCTAGCTCACACAGACAGCACCAAAATGCACTGCAGAGCTTTTAATGCATTCCGAATAGCTCTTGTCATTCAGGATCCTTCATTTCATGTTTCAGATTTTCCCAGGGGGCTTTGATGTTAATCCATTTCACACTTCTAACACATCTGTTCTTCTTTCGGCTTTCTTATCTCTTCTGAGCATTCAAATAAAAAAAAAAAAAAAAAAAAGGAGAAAAAAAAAAAAAAGGAAAAGAAAAAAGTTTTAGCTGTCATTGTGCAGTTTCTGAAGCCAGACTTTAATGATGAAGCACACTCCAGATAACTTCATTGATACTTGGTTTTAGCCACACAAGGAGTTATGTATGCACAATACATCCAAGGCTGCTTCCACATTTCTTTAAATTTCTCTTGACTCTTTATGTAAATTAAGAAAAAACTGCCCATCACAGTCCCTAGAAATAAGACATTGTGGTCCAGTGATTAATTTTTGGACATGAACCAGTTTTATAAGAAGAAGCCACACTTCCCTAGTAGTATTAATTAAACTGTGACCAAAACAACTTTCATGTGTAGGTGTCAATATAAAGAAAAATGCTGAACAAACACAGGGCAGTGATCACTTCTAGTTATAACAGGAATTGCCAAAATTCAGTGTTATGATCCTTGATCTCAGAAAAAAATTAATTTTTCCTTCTTCAGAAGGTCAATATTCAAAATGGAAATAAGTAATACTAGTAAGAAAGATAGTTCAGAATTCCTCATTGTCATCCACCCCAACACAAGAGAAATGTAGCTCACATATTTACACCAGCCCTGTGTAACTAGTCAATGCTGGATGCTCAGTCTCACTCCATAGTCAGTGGTGAAATATTGGGAGCTCTCAGTGTGATTCATCCCATCCCAAGATTTCAGTCTTGATGGGATGAATCACCATCTCTAGGTGTCACTTTCCATTGACACACATAGTCTCTGGATGACAGCTTTAACTAAAATTTATATTCAGGTAGCTAGAACCAACTAAAATTAATCTCAACTTTTGATTTTATCTGGGAGAATAAAAGAACTATTACAAATGTCCTTAGTTTGCTTTTTATCCCTTCTTTCCCCTTTGGCCAGATACGGCATTAAGGCTATTAATGACAATCCCCATTTTAAATATGAAAATGTACTATTTCATGGCTAAATTTTGCAAGAAATGTTCTATTGTACAGTTGCACCTGATTTGAGGCATGTTTTGTGGGACTGACCAAAACTGGTTGCTTAACAAAGGCAGCAACTTAATAATGCTGGAAAAGAATTGTATTCAAAGAATCACTATAGACAGGAGGTTACCTAATAACTTTCTATTGTAGGCCTGTCACTGTCTATGAACGACATGCATTATCATATAAATGAAAAGACTGCTCTTTTCCATCATCCATATCCTCACTCCCCATAAAAAAAAAAAAAAAAAAAAAAAAAAAAAAAAAAAAAATTGGTCCAGATCAGACTTTTCAAATTTTAAAAACATTAATTTCTTTGCAAATCCTGACCGACTTCTGGCAGTAGCTTTAAACTATGTCAAAAAGTAACTATAATGAGGCAATTGTGACATATTATTAGGACATGGATAATTAATATCAAAAAGCAGAATGATCCCAATAACAGCCTGTTGACCATGCATTTCCCAAGGGATGATTGTTTCTGGCTTAATCCCTTGTTTCCTGTTCCAGTACTCCTGCTGAGCAAAGGCAGATACTTAGTTACAAAACTGTTTGAGTTGTTCCCATGAAGAAAAGAAGAATGTTCTCATTTGGCCATTGCAGGTGGTGGCTTGCAAATATGCTTGAGGCATTTATGATGATTTAAGCATTTAAAATTATTTAGGCATTAAAAAAGTTTGTCATAAACAGTGACTAAGTGCAATTTCTGGTGAGAAGGGAAGATGTGTACAAAGGATGTGTACAAACAGGGAGGTAATGCATCTAACTAGAAAATCTGATTAATATGACAAAATGTACTTCATGTAATCAATCCCATTTTCTTCAAAAGAAATCAGCCTCTGAGCTGTAATTACATTAAAGTGAAGAGAAGTTTTCCATGATGGAACAATCATAAAAGCTGATTTTCCAAATGAAACACTATACCAACAGTGGTTTCACTGCTATTTTTGAGGAAAGGGTAGTTGAGAAAAGCATCAATAGAAATAAAACATATGGATAAAAAAGACCCTACCTTGTTTAATCAGAATTAAATACTCTGATAAAGTCATGTTGATTTCTTTTTATCAGAACTATAATTTTCTGTATAATGTAGATGCTTGGATAGTTAATACTGACTTTGGAAAAACAGACATTTCAAAAGAAATGGATTTCCTGGGTGAAAAAAAAAAAAAAAAAAAAAAAGACATTTCAGTGATGATGGGATTGTTCTGTAGAAAAAAAAACCTATAGATGTAGGTTTAGAAGTCCCAATGCTTAAGAAATTTTGGACAACTGCCCAAGAATATTTGAAAGACAATGTCTGAAAGCACAAGTGGAAAACTGTGGTATCTTTTGTTTTGTTTTGTTCAAATAAAGCCCTTTATCACTGTACTTCTTTATTTCACTCAAAAATGTCTCAGAATTAGGTTAACTTTTTATGTGTGCATGTACATATGTATATCTCTAGAATGTTAAGAACTGAAAAAAAGAAAACCCACCAAAAACCAAAAACAGAAAAACAAGATGAAGTAAATAGAAAAACAATATATGGCAAAATAGTCAATTCAACCAGTAAGACACCTTTTTTTTTGTCCTATGCAGTCAAAATCCATCTTATTTTTGACCTGATACTGAAAAACTCTAGGAGATATGATTTAGTTTTGTCTTGTTCTGTCCTTCATGGTACTAATTGGAATTTTTGCAATCCTTGCAATGTTTTAATTTCCATTCATAATGAACTCCTAGTTAGAAGAGAGTTCTCATCACACATTTCAGTGGTAAACTGAGGTAAAATGAGGACCTGTGTGGTGGAGTCCATCAGGAAAGACAAGGAAGGCAGCAGGTCATCAATCAGCCATGTCTCCCTTTCCGTAAGCTGGCAAGAAGTGAGTGCCTCTAACTTCAATTTGGTGATGCAAACTGATTTGATATGAAGGCCTCTTTACCAAAATAAAATAAAAATAAAACTGATTTTTTCCAGTCAGACATAAGGATTTTTTTTCTATTTTTCCCTGAGGTCTTTAAGGTGATAGTTGCTTCCTACTGCTGATAGATAACAGAACTGCTACTCAAGTGTATGAAATGTCTGGTTTGAAACTATGCCATTCATTCTGAAGATGAACGTGTAGAAGGATTTTTAGTGTTAAGTGGCTGAAGTGTTCATCATTTTTTTCTGTAACACATCTCAAAGAACACTGGCATTCATCACAAACAAAAAGACCGAGACTGATTTTGTCTGGTAGGGCTTAATCTTGCACTCTGTGTTACCAACATTCTTCCATGCCCTCCACTTTCCTCTTTTTTTTTCAGAAATAGTCACATGGCTCATAATCCTCTCTGTTTGGTGACAATGGCCTTTGAGTCTACAGACTTAACTCCTCTGCTTTTGAATAACCTTTGCTGGCCAGATATTGTCTTTCTTGAGCTGAGTAATTTATTTTCTGGGAAAAAGACAGGTTTTCTGGCTGTGATAGACAAGCACTCCCACCTTCCCTCATAATTCAGTTCTGGAACATTTTATTCACTCCTTCTGCTCACAGTACCTCCTTATTCAAATGAGTATGACTGAAGAGTATGTCTGACCTCACTTAAAGACTCATTACAAGACCTGAGTTTTTTGCTACTTCACAGTGGGTTGAATGACTATTAAAATGAAGAACCAAACACCCTTCTCTGACTCATATTGATATTTTGTTTCAGACTGAGTAAAAAGATAAGAATGTCTAGGACGTCTGTGTAGTTATTAGAATTATGAGCACATCTAAGTTTTCCAAAACAGCTTGCTCATTTGAAGAGTAATGATGCATAAAGTCCCTCAGAAGCTCTATCAGTCTCTTCTGACTATACTTGAAGCTGAAGGAAAACACAATTTCTTAAAAATCACCAAGTTTCTAAAGAAGATTTTAACTCAGTTACCCAAATAGCCAAGTTACCAGTTACCCATATGTTCAAGATTGGACAAGGACTTTATTTTCTGACGGTGTGAATTTTCTAGCCTGGCAAGTTATGTTCTGCTGTAGGAAGGAAGATGTACACTGAATTGTAGTCTCTCCAAACAAGACAAACAATATAAAAATTCTTAGATGTAATTTTGATTTTAGACTCACTAACCTCAAATCGCAGACTCAGAAATGTTATGAGTAGGTGTTGACTCCCTTATGCATTTTGCAAATTGTGACAGCACATTCACACATGCATATGCTGTCAAAGAAAACAAACTGAAAAACCTTCTAAAGGCAAAATGGTCCTCCCAGATGAGGAGGTTGGTATTTTGTCAGGAACCCTGTAGACAGGGGGCACATGTGGCTGAAATGGATTTAGAGGAAACCCACACTGGAATTTAAGAAAACCATGACTAGCACAGCTGACACTGAGCGGTCCAGTGCCACTGAATCCTGGGAAGAGAGAAAGTTTCAAAAATGTGAAGGCAAAGGTTATAGAGGGGAGAAGGAGAGAGAACATCTTTTAAAAGGACATTTTACCCTTTAGAAACCTGTTTGCTTTGGTCTGTTACTAAAAAATTAGGACAAGGATTATTGTCCTATTCATTTCACCCTGTTTCATGGAACATTGTTCTATAAAAATAAGTTATTGTTATTATCATGATAAATAAAGGACAGATTTGAACAGCGCTATAAATTTTGGTAGTTTTAGATCTATTGATTTTAAATGGATGTTTTTGTCATGGTTATTTATTCCCTTGACCACTCTTTTCAAAGAATTAAGGCTAGAGAATTTTAATATTCAAATAAACTGCATTTTTCAGCATAATTTCTTCAGTATTTGGAAATGAAGCAGTGCTAATAATAATGATCATGCCAAAATATAAATCCTAACTATAAATAATTGCTACTAGACACAAGCAAAACACAGAGCTTAGATATTTTCATAATCAAGCTCCTTTATCCTTGTTCAGTGAGCTGTTGGATTAGGATGAGGATGAAGACCTTGAAAATTCTGACTTTTCAAATTATACGAAATCACTCAGGCCTGGAAATAAACCAGAAATCAGAGAAATGTGTCTGCAAACAAACAAACAAGCAAACAAAAAAACAAACAAACAAACAAACAAAAACAAAAACATAAAACACCAAAAAAAACCAAACAAAAATCTTGGATATTGTGAAGAACTAAATAAAACCAGCCTGGAAACATTTACAACTTTCACAGAGCTGTTGCAGTCATGGCATGCTGTACAAGTTACTGCTTTCCAACCATAAGACCTCCAAAGGACAATCTTTAGCCATTCTGACATACACTCCCAGGATTAATTTCCAATTAGTAAAAAACAAAACATGGAGCAAAATCCAGACAAGTAGCTGATCATTACTATAAAGCCTCAGTGAATAAATGAAGTTATCCACACTAAGTTTCGTATATTCTTTTCTGTCTAGATTTGACCCTCATTGAAGATATTGTGGAAGAGAAACAGGAAAGTTTCCTGGACATAGTTTGAAATGGCATGGTTATGTTTTATATATTTTAGAGGGAAGAGAGGGCATTGTGGAAATAGTTGGATTTGGCAAGAAAGCGCAGAGTCATCCAAACCAATAGCTTTGGACGTGAAGTTTCAGGGTTGTTTCTCTGCAACTTTAAAGGTTTTGTCAGCCTTAAATCTACATTGTTGTCAAACTAAAAAGAAAAAAGCAACCACACAGTCCTAGAGAGACAAGGTTCTTTATGCTGTTACTCATCAAAATTCAAATTATTGCTCTGTCAATATTGCAGAATGTCAAAACCACTTGCAATTTGTTAATGTTCAGGTGTATTTTTCTCAGTCTTAAATTTAGAGATGTTACTTTCGTTTTATCAAGTACTCACTAGAAAAATATCTTGTACTTGAACTCCTCACAATAGAAGTCGGCTTGACTACTTTCATATGCTACTCCAGGGAAGAATAGAAGGAGCTGCATGAGAAAAGTACCTTTCAAAAAAATAATGTATTTTGTGGATTGGAACATCCTTTTTCAGTGAGCTTCTGCTAAATGCCTGATATTTTAGGATCCTTTCCCCTTTTCATCCCCAGGATTGAGGGAAAATTCCATGTAAAATTGATCCATTATTCCATGTAATAACCTGATCCAAATTAGCCCTGTTTCAGGATGGAAGTTTAACCAGATGACCTCCAAAGGTCCTCTGCAACTAAAATTATTGTGGTCCTGAGGCTACTGTTCAGTATGACTTTTTGCAGGTTGTCAAAAAAGGAAAAAGAAGGAGATGTCTAGGCTTCACCAGTCATGTCTTGTAAGATGCAGTCAGTTGCTGACCCAAATTTACTCAATTCTTGATTATATAAGGTCCTATTGGAATAGGGATATAAAACAAAAGATGAGATACATTTTATTAAGTGACATTATAAGAATATAAATAATTTATTCACCTTTAAAAATTAGATAAGAAGTGTTGGAAACAGCTTTAAATACAAACAAGTGGTGTGAGTGGATTTTATTCTATTTTAACATATAGCTGACCTGCATAACAAAATGTTCCCTGAGTGAGTCTAAGCAGTACCTAGAAGTGGATGGAGGATTGGAAGTCTTTCTTAACATATACTTGATAATCCAGAAATAACATAATCACCTCTACTTTAGAAATCTTTACTTTTGGAAGTGAGTAGCCCTTTTTTTCCTCTTTGATTTGGAGACCTGTATTTTCATTATTGTAGCTTATTTTGTTCATGAAATTGGTAGAGGTTATACAGACACTAAAATTACTGATCAAAAATGAGAACAAAAATAAGGCAATGAAAATAACCTAAAACTTTCTCAACAAACAAAACATAAAAGTATCCTTCTGAAACTGTTTTAAATTGTCTGCCTTATATTTTTTTTAGCAGACGCTCAATTCTTCACATAACATAATGAATAAAACACACTAGGCATTGAAAAAATAGGTCCGTAATTATACTTGAAGGGCTTGGCGACACTGATAAAACATTCACCATCACCCTCTCATTGGAATTAGACTAATTATGTACATAGTTGGATGTCCATTAATCCTATTATTATTATTTTTATTTAACAGCATTATTCATAATGTAAGTTTTCCTTCCTTTAATTTCAGACTTGTAACAATCCAGAATGTTCCATGTTTAATTAGCAGCCAAAAGCTTGAAAGTACGGTATAATGGGACATTTTGGGGGCTCTATAGTGAGTTAATGACATAGCAACCAGCTAAATGAGAATGAGGGATTTTTTTCAGTGGCATTCTAAACTGAACTGCATGGAAGAAAGTTGTTTCAAATAACATCATTGCCAGTATTCCTACTTAGTCTCCAGAAGTGAGGTAGGTGCCAGAAACACATCCTGCCCTCCTCAGAGCAACAAGAATCATCCATGCCCTAGACGTGGTTTCCTCTGGTGGGAAGAAAGCTTAGTAAACCTTGAGTAAAACTTGCATTAGCAGTGCTCATCTCTGGGAATCTTTCTGGGAGTCACTCTCTGAGACTAAATTCTATCTCAAAAAAGGGAATAAGAGCAGGGACAGGAGACAACAATAAAGCTTAGGCTGAAAGAGTCTCAAAACAAATACCTCCTTTTAAAACTCCCCTTTTTCCTGGACCATGTTAGGTTGGTCTGCAGTCTTCTCTATACACCATGGAAAAAGTGATTTCTAAAAAGGGAGGATTTACTAAATTCAGCATAATACAGATATTTTAGGAAACTGGATTTTGCTCTTGTTTTTCAGGTACAAGTTCACTAAGTAATATGAGATGTGTGCACTCCATCCCTACATATAAAATGTAATAATAATATTTTACTTCAATAAGATTTTGGTTTACAGAGGACAGTTTTCCAGCAATTGTTCATTCTTTGACAGTGCAGCAAGGAAGAGCCTAGTATTTTCCACAAGTTTTGTAGTATTAGTGCTACTGCAACTCAACCTAAATGAAGCTTATTGAAGTAACTATATTTTTACATCAAGTGATTACAGCAGCCTACACAGAATACTCTCTATTCTACCTAATTTAGTAGAGGCTGAACTATTAATTATAACTTTCCCCCGGGAATAGTTCCCTGTGCTTGTTTAAGAATAGTCAGACTTGCAATCAGGCTGTGATATTTCTCTATAACTGATGATATTACTTACTGTCCAGAAATGCTTCTCCTTACAACATTGTGGTTTTGTTAGAGACCCAACTCTGAGATGGCTACATTTAAATTATGTGAATTCTACCCACATATTCACATTATCTACTCTTTTAAAAGTGCCAATTCAGACTCTTTCTATCAGTAGAGATATGAGCTGTGTGAGTGTAGATCTCAGGTGATAATCCATCAAGTCTTTGAGATAAAATTTTGTAGGAAGGAGTAGTCATGAAATAGTAACCACTCTGTGCTGTAAAGATTTCTACCTCTGTTACCAGAGGTCTCTGGTCTCATAACCAGCTCCTGAGCCAAAAAAGACTACTGTGAAAGTCAGCTCTGATTCAAGAAATTTCAAAATTTTTCAAGTTTTTTTTTTTTTCCCCTATTTTTTTCTCTTGTTTTTTGGCCACTGAAAAACAACTTAAAAGTTGACTTCAATGAGAAGTAAGATACAGATATCTTTTGACCCTCTATCTCAAAAATATGTTGAAAAATAGTCAAAAAGTAGTTAATACAAAATTGTACCAAAAAAAAAAAAAAGTGGAAAGAATTATTGCCTCATTTTTTCTGTGAGTGAAAGTAAGTTTGCATGAGAGAAAGCAAAAGGAGCATCAAACAGTATTTCATTGTCTCTATGGAAGAACATATACCTCTTCTCTTTGGTATGGATGAAGATACTGTGACAGAAAGAAAAAGTTTTTCCCATTGGTGCCGTTTTGCTGCCTTCCTCACACTTGTTTCAGTGATTACATTTTTCTCTTCAAGTTTCAATACTGGTTTTGAGCTGAGCTGAGTATAAGAAAGAATAATTTTTATTTGCTATAAAGCCTTGACAAGACCTGTAATTGTTTACATTTGACAATTTAACCCTAAAACCAAAATTAAAAAAAAATACAATAATTTCTTATTCAAGTGTTATTGGTCCTCCACATATTCTGCATCAAGAGAAAAAGAATTACCACTTCTCTCATTCCCTTTGTGCAAATCAGAAATTAAAACTAAATAACTGGGCATAGCATGCCAAACACTCATAAATCAATTCTGCCCCCAAATAAGCACTATTCATAATAAAAATATGCAAATAGCATTGACAGAAGCCATGCAAATAATTTCAGAAATAAATCAGGGTAAGTGGGCAGTAATAAATTCCAGTTTGACTGGAACAGCAGAAATTTAGACGAATTAGTGAAAGGTGGGAATGTTTTACAACCAGATGGAAAGACAGTAATCATTTGATCAAGTGCAACTGGACACTGCAAATTATTCCATCTTTCTCTTTAGGATGAGACATGCACAGGATATTAACCAGATTTCTTTCAGACTTATTTCTGTAAATCTTTTGGGTGTTGAAAAGAAATGTAAAACAAAAAAAAAAAAATCAACAACATTGTGATTCTGAATGCAAACCCAAACCAGTAATAAAAATAAAAGAGCAACAACAAAAAAAAAAAGAAAAACAACAACAAAACCCAAAAACCCAAAAAACACCAAAAAAACCCCCACCAAAACAAAACAACAAAAAAACCCACCACTAACCATCTCTGCTGATTGCTTCAGAGTTTCAACAGGGCTCCTTCCGTCATGCTTGTGCAAGGGACCTTAAGATAAAGTGCTTACATGTGTCCTCCTTTCCTGGCTGCATCATGTAGGAGAAAGGGAAGCAGCAAAGATAGCCATGAGGAGCACAGGCATGCCAGTGATTCACAAAAGAAAGGATTTCTTGCTGTCTCTTTGGACAACACTTATGTTGTGTTAATCCTTGTACCTAGTGTCTAAGAACTAGGGTGGCAGGTGTCTCAGGAGCTGGAAGAAACAGACAAATCAGGTAGTTCAATGAGATAGAACCAAGAGTTTCATAACCAGTAAGGCTTATGTGCTCCAGGGATCTAGGCTGACTTCTGGTTTTCATACACAGTCCTAAACCATCATAGTATTTGCATAGAAGCATCTCTCCAGCTGGTGTGGATATATCATCTTTGTGTTAGAAAGGCCAAGTAGAAAGAATATAACCAGCAGCTTGAAGTCTTAGGTTCTCCATCATGCAACTGAATCTATGGTGACACTACTACACTGGAATCAAAGTATCTTCCTTGAGATTTCGTTGTAGTTTCCCAGGGCACAGGGAATATTTCTCTGTCTGCTCTGGGGGTCGTGAACCCCAGAGAAGCACTGGCTTTGACTGTCATTCATGGAGAAAGCTTCCAAGACTTCAAGATAGACTAGAGTCTCCACAAAAGTGTGAAATAGATTATAGAGAATAGTATTGTATGTCACCTGGGTGAGAAATTTAGATTTTGGGATTTTTAGTATATTGTAGATGAGAACAAGATGGAGGGCATAGGGCATTGTCCTGATCTCCTTCTTCCTTCTTCTTCCTTCTTCTTCATGGGTTTGGGTGTTGTCTTGTAATTGGGTAGAAAAATCCTCATTGCAGGCTTTGATGGATCAGTTATTGGGTTAAAAGGGAAAATAATCTAGGTGTCATTTCTTAATTGGATAACTTGGTCTTAAAAGACCTTGTAACAAGAGATTTTTGGCCATTTTTTTCGGTGCTTTTCCAGTGTGCAGAGTCTGGTATAGATGGCATGCAAACTTTAAATAAGATAACAATACTCAAGAAGCTGGATGGAAAATGTGCTGTGTGTCTCCTTTCTCTGACACAGAACAGCTCCGGGAGGGTTTTCTCCAACAAGGAGACTCCCAGGGAGGGGCCCAGCATGAGGCCCAGAAACTGATAGAGTTTATGACATATTATTTGAAGTTGCTTATCAAAAAAAGAGATGGAATTTTTTTTTTTTTTCTAAGAGGACTAAATTAACTGTCCCTTTAAAATTTCTGAATGAAAGTGTTGTATATTTCCTAAACAAGAAGCCAGTCCTGCCTTCAGATCTGATACAGTTTCAGGCAGCAAAATATAACAGCTCCATTTCTTTTGTACCTTCAACTCCTTCTCTGCTAGAAAGAAAATTTTTCAATATTTTTTTTTTTAACGCTGTATTTTTTTTTCTTTTCCTAATTTTTTTTCCTTCTTCTTCTAAGGTACAAACTTTAGTCTAATTTCTTAGGTGACTGAGATGTTAATCAAGCAACTCAGGAGAGAGGCTAGTGAAAAAAAACAAATGTGAAACTGTCCAGGGGTAGCATTCTACTTTGATGTAAAAGAGAGGAAATTGTCATTTTGAAGCCACTAGAGACAGCCTTCTTGTTACAAAGAAGACCCTGGGGAGTCACTACCTGATTTGCTCTTAGTCAGGCTGGCATCTCAGTGACCGGGCAATTGTAATTAGGATGAATAAATGAGAAAAGTGGCAGCTCCCCAATTTGTAATTCAGTGAGAGACATTAAAGACACAGCATTATGATTAATTTTTTGGAGAATCAGGCACTATGCTAACAGGTAGCAGGACTTCCCCCTACAGAAATGACATAAAATCTGAATCCCTTTCCATGAAGAGAAAAATAGGACACAAACAAGGGACCCCAGATGGTTATAGAACTTTAGGCAATTTTTAGGGAAAGTTAAGATAAAAAATCAGATGTCAGACTTAGAGAAGTCATACAAGAGGAAAATGAAGTTTCACTGACGTAACTGTTATTACAGTCAGATCTTTCATCTTTTCATCTGACTAATGAAAATTACAGGGTACACATGTATCAAAGACCATTCTTACTATTGCCATTAGAATCAGTAACTACAGAACATAATCTTTTCAGCATCATTTTCTGGGAGTTTATAGTTAATTTCCAGGTAGAAATAATAGTTGATCCAGAAAACGGATAAATTTACATATGTAAAAATTTAAAGCTCATATTTAATAATTGAACCCAATTAAAAATCTTTTCTAAAAGTGAAATGCCAAGACTCTAATAGAAAAAACATGTGCAACAGGAAAGTTTGTTGTCAATCTTAATTTCTAAACATGAACCAAAATTCTCAGAAAAAATTTCATCTTCTCTAAAGCCAGAAAATAAACATAAAACCTTTGCAAAGAATAAGTTCAGATTGCAAAGAACAAGTGATGACTGACACAAAATAATCAGTTTGTGGTTTTATGTATGAAGAATATGGTTCCTAAGAGGCTGAGCTCTGATTTCAACCCTTCATTGATAGCCACCAGTGCATATTCGATACCTTGTGAAGACACAACCAGGGGGTGATAAATGTATTGCACATAATTTTGCCTTTTGTTTCTGTGAATTGAAAAAAAGCCCTGAATATGAATATAATTTGATGCCAGAAAACCTTCCCTTTGTACAAATTTGAATGGTCCAGCAGGGCACTGAAATATGCCAATATATAACACATACACACACACACACATATATTTATACACTATATTTTCTTTTCTAAAATTTTATTTTACAATTGGAGGCAAAGGTGCCAGAAGCCTGAAGATAATTTGCATTTGAGCTGGTCTGTGACCATCAACATTGCTGGGGACAAGTTCTGCACAATCAAGTCCTCTGCATTAGCAGCTTAAAATTATAAAATACAACAGTAACTGTGCACTGAGCTCAACCTTGGCCATGTCTAATTTGTAGCAATGCCTAAATCTAATCCTAGTGAAGTTCCTCTCTATGATACAGATTGAAAGTGGTTTGTTACCAGGTGGGTTGGGAGAAAATCTTTCTGTGATTGGTCCCTCTGGCAGTTCTGTATCTGTAATGTAGGTGGACTGTCAGGGTTACTTTAAGACTTCTTTTTTCGGCGCTGTCAGCTTAGCTGGTGCCACAACCATTAAATTTTGTTGAAAATATCAGTTTTCAAAGAGAAGATACCTTCCTTTTCTGATTTCCTCCACTTACCTTCCTCAGCATGTTTTTTTATGAAAGTCATGAAGCCAACGCCTACATATTGTTATTACTTTGTAGTTGTATGTTTCTCAAACTAATTTCTTCTGTTGATGTTTAAGCCTTGGCTATCTGTTTGCCTGTCTGTCTATATATCTGCCTATCTATCTATCTATCTATCTATCTATCTATCTATCTATCCATCCATCCATCCATCCATCCATCCATCCATCCATCCATCCACCCATCTATCATAGATCTGGATTTTTTCCTGAGCCCAGAAATAAGCAATTTCACACTCTGACATTAAGTCCCACCACAGCTGTCAGCAGATTCCAGACTAATCATCAATACATCATGAGGTTTAAAACAAAAACAAATTAAAAACACCCAAACAAACAAATAAAACAATAAAAACACACACCAAAAAAACCCCACAAAACAAAAAAAACTACCCCCAAAAGACCTAAAACCAAACCAAACCAAATAAAAAAAGCAACCTAATAAAGAACACAACAACAGCCCCACCCCCACAAAAAAAAAAACAAAAAACCCCAAAAAAAACCCCAAACAAAATAAAAAACAGAAGAATGCTCATCTCTTTAGAGTACATTCCCCCAGAGTCTCACAGGATATCAAGTAGAGAAGATGGGCTGTGCTTTTTGATGGAAAAATAAATGACACTTAAAATTTAAGCAGAGGGAAAAATAACTGGGAGGTAAATCAAGTGATTTCTGTTAAGATAGAGGATGAAGAAAAGCTCCTTGCCTATCATATCTTAGATACAAATGAGTAATTCTGTTTGTAAAATAATATTTTGAAACTTCTCAGTTTGAAAACAAGAATATGAGACATTAGATTAAAAAAAAACCTGTCCAGTGTTCCACCATTACATCATTGTTCAGAAAGTAATCAAGTTGGCTAAAATCCCATGGCAATACACTAACCCTTCTGTTTTTAAATCCCCCCAGTCTTGTTACCTCATTTCACTGTGCTGAATCCTAGCAACAGTTTTGTTTCCAGCTTTCACCTACAACACAGTAAAATTTTCTACTGAAACAAGGGCTCATGTCTGTTGTCTAATACCCCAGCAACAACACAAGTGTAAAATCTGTTAAAGTTTGATGGGAAATGTTGCCTTCAGGGGAAGGCAAGGCGACCTGGTTGCAAGGAACAGCACGGCAGCCCAGTCTCCCCTGGGCCACTCGGGCCAACGACACACGCAGGCACCAGTGTGGTGGACGGTTGAAAGCCTTTATTATCTTATCTCATGGGTTTAAATAGTCTTGGGGGACTGTGCTACGTCAGGGGGGGTTGGTAGGGTCTCTAGGGTTAGTCAGGAGTGGAAAACTACTGGGTTAGGTGTGGTTACATTCTTTGGGGTAAATGGATAACATGTTGCAGGGTGAGAGGGGGAAGGGGTCTTTCTTTCCGTCACATCCCGAAATCTTCCGTTCGCCTGTCCCTATCTACTACATCTCCCCCCTCCTTTTCATAAGTAACATGAGGTAGTCGTAGATATAGGCACTGGAGTGAGGTACAAACTTGTAACTTGGTAAGGAAAAAAGGGTTTTTGGTAAATCTGAGTAAATCTCGCAAGGTGAGTTTCGAAGGCTTTTGCAGCTGACTGTGTTAGCAGTTTTTGGTTTACAGCATTTGTTGCTGGCTCACGAACAGAATGTTTGCCCGTTCTAGACGGGCCTGAACAAATGAGACTAACTTGTTCAGCAGGCATGGTTCTATGGTAACAGCTAAAAGCAGTATTGCCAGTGGACCTACCAGGGCAGAAATTAAAGTGGTGAGCCAAGGTGATTGATTGAACCAGGATTCGAACCAGCTCTGCTGGGTTTCCTTGTCTCTTTTTCTTTGAGCCAGTCTATTTCGGAGTTCTGCCATGGAGTCTTTAACGACTCCTGTATGATCTGCATAAAAGCAGCATTCCTCTTTCAAAGCTGCACACAGTCCTCCTTGTTGCATGAACAAGAGGTCCAGTCCTCGCCTATTCTGTAAAACTACTTCTGAAAGCGAAGAGACTGATTTCTCTAGATAGGAGATGGATTTCTCGATCCTCTGCAGGTCTTCATCGATGGTCATTTGCAGCTGAGAGAGTCCGTGCTGTTGGGTTGCGATGGCTGAGACACCTGTGGTTGTACCAGCTGCTCTCAGGCCGAGCAGCATTGCGATAGTTATACCTGTGATTATTTCTCTTTTGTGCAGTCTGTCAGGTTCTTCGAAAAGGTGGTACACTTCTTCATCTGAGTGGTATAGGACCTTAGGAACAATCAGAACTTGGACACAGAAGTCAATAGAGTCATTAAATTTGGCAAGGAACACACAAGGACTCACTCCGGATCGCTGGCAAACCCACATCCCAGATGCGGATGGGACCACCCACTTACCGATCTTTCTGTTGGGCTTGACAACTTTAGTGCAGAAGTTGCCTTTTTGCTTTGCTAAAGTTGCATTATCAAAACATTTGCCTTGTCTTGTGATTTGACTCAGGGTGATTCCTCTGCGGGGAGTGTCCCATCTGCACTGGTGGGGGGCACTGGCTGTGGAGTAACTGAAGGGGGTGTCTAAAGCAATGCCTTCGTAGAAAGGGGGTTTAACATCATAACAAAGCCAACAGGAGTTAGTCAGGTTTGGTTTGGTTTCGTTTAGGGTTAGAAAGGTAGTTTCTAGTATATAAACACAGGGGTGTTCCACGGGCTGGTGGAGGGTTCTATGTGACCCTTTTGCAGCTCGAGGTCGACCAGTTCTAGCAAGGCTGCCATTCGAGGCTTTGACAGGGGCTACTGCTCGACTCATACGGGGTCTGGTGATTTCCAAGTCAGTTTGATTGGCAGCAGTGGGTGTACGGCAGTGGCCCTTATTATAAATTTGTAATCCTGACTCCTAACATAGCAAGGATGTCCCTTCCTATCAGGGGTGGAGAGTTTTGCAAAATGTAGGGGTGGATTGCTACTGTTTCTGGTCTCTTTTTTGTATGAAGCGTTATGGCTACTAATGGGGTGCTTTTCCAAGCTCGGGACGGCCCTCCCACTCCGTTCACTGGGGGGACTTCTTTGCATTGCCAGTGTCGGGGCCACAGTGCTTGGGGAAAAATCGAGCAGTCTGCTCCTGTGTCTGCCCAAAACTGAAGCCCTATGACATGGGGGTCCTGACTGCCATAAAGGCGGCACGTCCCCCACACCTTCGGTGGCTCCTTCCCTATTTTCATGGCCAGGGCCACCCAGGGGTCCCGTTCCGGGGCGTCCCCTGCTGACCCTGCGGCAGAGGCGCTGCTTGCGGTGGTAGTGGGTACGAAGGTACCGCAGGCTGTGTTGCGAAATTCGCTGGCGAGGGTACGAAGCTGGCTGCCTCCTGTGTGGGTATGGGGTATAAGGGCACCCCGTCCCACTGGGGGTTGGCATAGATGGGTGCCTTGCATTTGCAGCGGGAGGAGGCTGGGTGCAGCCCGCACGCCCCCTCCCTCTCCCGTTTCACTGGGGCCGGGACCTGCATTCCTTGGCCAAATGCCCCTTCCTCCCGCAGCCCCAAACAGGCTCCTCTCGGGCGTGCTTGGGGTGGAGGCGCCGCGGCGGGCTGCCATGCCAGCTGGGGACAGCTCAGCGCAGGTTATTTTTATTTCTCCCCAGTCGGTAAACTGGGCTGGTTTGTATTGTGGCTGCTTTTCGGTGCGGCTTAAAGCTTTACTTGGTTTTGTTTTAAATTGCATTGGCTCTATTCTCTTCGTCTCAGAGTCCCAGCCGGCTCCCGGCAGCTCTTCCGAGCTGCCGGAGCTGCTGCCGGACTCCGAGTCGGAAGTCGAATGCCAGCGCACTTCCGGGGCTCGGTGCCGTTTTGTGCGGCTCCGACCCCGCTCCTCCCCCCGGGGGTGGTGCCGCTGCCGCCCCCCGGGCTCGCCCTGCCTCCTGCAGGGGTGGGTTTCTCCCTTACATGGTAGCGGCGTCAGGCGCGGCTGCCGATCGGCTCCGAGCCCTCTGCCACTCTCCTCCTCTTTCTCCCGCACACGCGCATTAGCGAAACTCCGCGCCTCTGGGCTCTTCGCGCCGAGACTGCCCGCGCCCCGCCCCTCCCCTTGGCTGCCGGCGCCATTTTCAAAGGCGTATGGAGGCGGCGTGGGCAGGATCTCCCCCCGAGCCGCGGCTCCCGCGGCTCTGGCTTCCCCCGCCAGTCCCTGCCAAAAGAACTCTGCGCGCTGCTGCACCTCCGGTACCGGGTCACCGACCGGCGGTGGCGGGGCGGATGGGGAAGCCGCGGATTTTTGGGAGGTTTCCGCGGGGGGTCCCGGGCCCCGGCCCGGGGAGGGGGGCGACGCGCCGGCCCCCCCCGGATCCCCGCTCCTGGGCGGGTCACCCTCAGGGGCGGTTTGCGTTGCCGCTCCTACGCCTAGCTTGGGTGTAACCAATAAACACGTACGCGCTGCGCTCCATGTCTCCTGCTCTTCTATTGCTCTGCGCAGGGCTTTCTCTACTTTTTCCCACGCCTTAAGGCATTTGCCGCTGCCTGAGGATTTCGTGTCCTTGGCCAGCGCGGCTGTGCATTTTTCCCATATCTCCGGATGCAAAACATCCACAGGGCGTTCAATTGCCCCAAGCTCAAGCAGCCTTGCTATAGCAAGATAAAAGTCTTTGAGCTTACACTCAATTCCCCATTGCTTATGAACTTCACTTACGACCCTGGCAATGGCATCCATGATGATCGCGGGTCCTGGGACGTCTCCCTTGCCGAGAACACGGTTCCACCGGTTCGGCCGCTGCTCTTGTCCAGGCGACACCCGCTACCCGAGCGAATTATTCCCGGGTTTCGGCACCAGTTATGTTGCCTTCAGGGGAAGGCAAGGCGACCTGGTTTCAAGGAACAGCACGGCAGCCCAGTCTCCCCTGGGCCACTCGGGCCAACGACACACGCAGGCACCAGTGTGGTGGACGGTCGAAAGCCTTTATTATCTTATCTCATGGGTTTAAATAGTCTTGGGGGACTGTGCTACGTCAGGGGGGGTTGGTAGGGTCTCTAGGGTTAGTCAGGAGTGGAAAACTACTGGGTTAGGTGTGGTTACATTCTTTGGGGTAAATGGATAACATGTTGCAGGGTGAGAGGGGGAAGGGGTCTTTCTTTCCGTCACATCCCGAAATCTTCCGTTCGCCTGTCCCTATCTACTACAGGGAAATAATAACAGTAAATAAATAAATAAAGCAAGCATTGCAAATTACTGCTAGACAAAGAAGATAAGTTGAATAAGAAGACTTGTATGACTACATCCATGGAAACAGGCTAGAGAGCATTTAGGCCTGTTTTAATGAGCAAAAAGACAAGCTAATGATGGCTGGAAATTAATGGGAACATTGAATTCAACAAAATACATTGTGCTCAAACAAAACACATCTTAAACAAAACACTTTTAAAAAATCAGTAAATAAGAGTGAAATCCTGCTTATATCATTAAATTATGAGAAAACTTCAGTAAAAAGTTGAGAGCCTTTAAAACTTATCACTCCAGTTGTGAGAAATGCTGGACTAGATAGGTCATTCAATGCTGATATCAATATCTCTTCCTACAGAGAAAATAAAATCTCCTAGGGAAGATTTGGGATCTCCTAGGCTCTCCTAGGATCTCCTAGGATCTCTTAGGATTACAGTAGTCTAAGAAGATATATTAAAAACATTTTAAAGGCAGGTAAATGGTTGACTAAGTGAAATAAAATCAGCAGATCAGAGCCAAAATATAGCTGTATGTTTGGAAGTTGGGTAAAACCTATATATGCAGTCCTAAGCCATTAATAAATAATGGAAGACATAAGACCATTACTTCCATTATACTTTGGATAGGAAGACAGGGTTCACTCCACATGAGCCACAGGGTGCCTAAAATCAACCTCAGTCTGTAAAAACAAATATACTTTCCTGTAATTGTCCAAGATTCTGGCAACAAATTCAAATGCATCCAGTGCTTCCCATGGAACGTATAAGTAACTAATCTATGCTACTTTCCCCACTACATTTGAAATGCTAAATGAAGTACAAGGTGCATTCAAAAATCACTTTGCACTCATGTTATGTCAGACTAATTTTAGGTATAGGTCTGAGTCTATATTTAGGAAATGATGATGGAGAAACCTTGGGTTCAACTTTGTACCTATAGGCAAAGTAGAGCCTACTTGGAATGCATGGTGTGCCTGTCTTGGCTACCAGATCTTATTCCATGGGGACTGTGGCAGAATCACAAATTCAGGGCACCTCTCCAATGACAAAAATATCCTGTGATAGAAGAAGAGATGGAATTTTTAATGAACTTAATCTTGGGGGGTAACAGATTAATTGCAGATAGACAAGGGAATATAGGTCTAGGATCACACCAAGTCTGAATTCTGACTCGAAATGGCAAAGTCCATGTAGACAGCCATAAATACTACCCACTGCCTTATTTAGGGACTTCAGCTTGTAAAAGTAATTCATCCTGTTAGGGATTACACCTGTGCAGTAAGCCACAAGGATGAAAAGCTTTGCACTGCTCGAATACAAATCTCCTTATTGTGTGCACAGACCAGACATAGAACTGAGTTGCTAATGTGCTTAAAATTCAGGCTCCTGGTTCCAATCAGATAAATCAGTTCTTTTTCAAAGTATAAGAGAAAAGGCTCATTTTCACCCCTGGCATTAGAACATGAAGGGGTGTAACGAATCTAGCTCCCAGTAGAGATGAAAAAAATCTGTGAAATAGCTGATAAATATTTGTTCAAATGCTTTGGGCCCTGACCCAAAAAGCATATGTACAGATGAAAAGCAGATGAGCGCTCCCAGCAAAATAAAAGGAGTATCTGTAAAAATATTCACAGGTCAAAGTCAAGCATACACTAAAACATTTTTCTGGGTGGCTCTGGTCTATGACTGGTATGAGTACAGACTCTAAGCACGAAACTATTGGTACCATTTATTTCAGGCAGAGAGGAATCATTGCTATTATTGTTCTTACTGATACTTTGCAGCCCTCATAGTGAGTGCACTTTGACTTTTATAATGTTTTTCCCTTATCCTAGTGTGGCTTGCTCCTTTGCCACGTATCACAAAGCAGCTTATGCTGGCATAACTGCATCTACAATAGCATTTATATTGGTATTTCTGTAACAGTACATCAGGAAATGATGAGAAATAAATAAAGACAACAACAAAACTCTCATACCCCTATATGGAACATCCATATCAGACATGGAGTACCTTCTTTCTTATCCTTCTTCTCAGAAAGAATAAAACAACCAATATGCAGACAAGACTGAACATATAAAACATTTTCTGTACAGGAAGACATTAAATAGTCCAAAGCTCAGACAAAAAGAAGTCTGAAAATATTGAGAGAGATCTCTAAATTGTGAAGAATAGAAACAAATGAATATTTATTTTTTCTCATGACACAAAAATTATAGGTAGTCAAAAATTATCAGATGCGAAGTTCTAAAAGCAAGCAAAGGAAAGGACTTTTACATAAAGCAGAATTAATTGTGCAACTTGTTGCCACAGTAACTTGTGGAAGCTAACTGCATAAAGCAGTTTCAAGAGATGATTAGACAAATTAATGAAAGTCTTTCTAAAGAACAGACAAAGATGAAAACACTCTAGTTTATAAGACTGCACTGAATGAAGACAGGCAATACTGGGGAAGTATTAACCAGTGCATGTTCTTGTTATGGGCCATTTCAGGCCATTGCCTGTAGGATGTTGGGTTGGACAGCAGAAGGATTTAGATCATGAGGTAAATATTGAAATGTAATTTGTCATGGCAGTCAAACATGGACAGACATTTCCAGTCTCACACACTGCTTTCTTCTTACAGCAAGACCTGCAGCACCTATGTTTACTGTGGCTTTTCACCTCCTCTGTGTGTCCACAGGTCCCATGCAAATAGGTCAGGGTAACTGCAGTCCTCTGATTAATTTTGCTCAGCACAGTCTGAGCTGAAGGGAGAGAGAGGTTCTGGCATTAGATGACATCTGAGCATAAATAATTTAGGACATATGGAGTCCTAAAAGGACAGGACACCTACACCATGGTGAATGGATGCAAAAATACAAAGATTGTTTTTTTATTGTCAAATATCAGTGCAGTGTAAAATATCTAGATTTGTTTCCTTGTCAAATCCCTAGTTGCCAAATTCCAAAGACAGCACCTCTGCTGAAGTTTAGATTTAGATACCTTTTTCATTTCAAGCATCCTAGTTTTCTCTAAGTGTCAAATTAGGAATTATCTTAGAAAACTTAGCCTACTACACTCTTTAACCAGACAGAATTTGTCAGTGGGAATGACCTAGGTTTGCATTTTTAAAGATATTCAGGTGCCATTTCACCTGCTTAACTTCCTGATCTTTTATGCTTTTTGGTTCATGTCACAGAGTACATTGCCCAGAAAACTTGTGTGAAACTGAGATCTGCACTCAAGCAGCACTCTCTTGAAAACATCTGAGAGCCTTCCAGTCTCCTTAGTTGTGATTAATGGATCTATTCATGTGTGTAAAGTTATTAACAGAAATATTCATAGAACCAGATACTAAACCAATGAGGAATGAATTAACAGGTTAAAACGGGTATACAGAGCTGATCAAGTTAATTTTTTGTAGTGATGTAAATAATTTCCTTATAATCAACAAAAAAAAAAAAAAAAAAAACCAAAAACAAAAACAACAACAACAAAAAAACAAACAAACCAAAAAAACACCAAAAAAACCAACCAAACAAAAAAAAAACCCAAAACAACAACAACAAAAACTTCAAGAAGATCTTACAGTTGAAAATCCTATCTGGCAGATTTCTGGCTTTTTGTTTTCTTTGTCATGAGTTCACCTTATCTAGGCAGCAAATTCCCCCCCAGATGTTCACTTTCCACTTCCCATCAGAAGGACAGAGGCAGAAAGTAGGGAGAAAACAGAAGTAAGAAAGCTTGTAGGTTGAGATTAAGACAGGGAGATCAGTTATCAATTACTGTCATGGTCAAAGCAAACAGGAAAATGAATTTAATTTATTGCCAATTAGAATAGATTTGGGTAGTGAGAAACACAAGAGACAAACCTTAAGGCCTCTTGTTTCCTTTTGCTTTCCCAGCATCTCCAGACTCCTCTACCCACACCCAAGTTACCTGGCAGTACAATCAGTATTGGTATCATATCAGTGATGCCTAAAGATTATTAGGCTTTTCATGCATTTGTAGCTTTATAGATTTTTAATATATATAGTTGTATATATATTAAATAAATAATAAGTAAATATACATATTTAATATATATAGTTTTATGGCTTCTAGTGCTTTTCCTACCTTTTCTCACAACTTTGAATAATGAAATTACCCTTTCTAACGCATTCTTGAAATTCTATTTAGTCTTAACATTAAGAAGAGAATTTCTGACAAGGACATCTTGCCTTCCATCAGAACTTAAGACACCTAAGAAGAAATAGGGCAAAGAATCCCCTGGAACACCTCCAAGGGGCTGACGCAAGAGTGAAATACTGGGGCAGCTGATGTTGCCTCCACTGGTGCATCCCCTATTGGATGTACCAGCTAGACATACTGATTAATTATCTTTACAAAAATTGCAGGAATCCTTTACCATACATGCTCATAGGCATATTTTGTCCACTCAAAACTTTTCATTAAAAATAGCTTTTCATCCTACCACTTGCAATATTGTTCAGAAAATTTTGTCTTTAGATTCCAGGAAACATCAGGAATATCCAGCCTCCTTTGGAGTGGGGTCCTTCACATGAGCGTTTGCCCCAGGGATACTATTGACAGACAGCAGTGTGGGCATCTGTTCCAGAGTGGCAGTCTCCATAGAATGCTGGGGGAATTTCTGCTGCTCCTTCCTGCCTCCTTCTCCAGTGCTTGTATGGGTGTTTCTTAATCTTGCTACAGTCACTGAAATCACAAGGAAATTCAAAGCTGAACACCACAATGGGAAAGGTGTATGGAAACATTAATTCAGGAGCCTTGGGCCTATCTGGCTGCATTTCTGCAACTGGGATGGGCAATCCTTGGGTAAAAAAACAGGCATGTCCTCTGCTGTAAAATAAATCACAAACAGAGAATACCATCAGACATATCAAAAAGTTTTACTCTGAGAGTAGGTGTTTAAGATGGAGGTGAACCATCAGTACACCATGGCCAAAGATCTGAAAATGTGACCTAGCAGATAGTTAGAAATTAGGCATCACACTTAAGCACCAGCTGAGGGACCAAATATTCTCCAAAGAATGTCTGCCTGTAGGAGCTGGTAACTTGAAGGAGAAGGTGTCACTAGAGGGACCACTGGTCTGATGTCTCTGAAGAAACACACGAGTCTCTGCACTGCCAAAAGTTATCTGAAATCAGAAATAGGTGGGATCATGGTGCCTTTCTTGATGTGAGTGTCACTGGTGAAGACATCTGAGCAACCAGGCAGTCACACCTCACCTCTATCTACACGACCCTGTTTCACAGCACTGTGATAAGGGGCACAGAGCATGCTAACATTTCTGAGGGGCTAGAAGAAAAGTTAGAACAACTTTTCCTCTCTTTCTCATCAAGGACAGAAGAGGACATTTTGCACTACACTGCAGCTGAAAACCTAAATACTGGATAAAAAATTTTTAACTAGCCTAAAATGTTCAGGCAATGGAATAAAACACCAGAAAGAGCTCACGTAATCGAAGAAATAATATTCAGGGCAGGATGTAATACCCAATTATTTGGGATGGAAAAAGTCTGTGAAGTCAATCCTGCCACAATGCAGGGGGATAGAATAGCTGTCCAGAGGCCTGCAGCCTTAATAAATGTGTATAGGAGAATACTGAATCAGCAGTTAAAGGAGACACCAAAACTGCAAACACAGAGCTGTGATATTAAAGGACAGAGACAACGCTCTATTTACAATAAAATAAACATCGTTTACACATGTGTTACCCATTTAAGTGAGGAGATCAGAAATGGAAGCAGGCACTGTCAGGCTACATTTACAAGATATGTGTTTGATGGAACATTTCAACATGCTTTGATTGAGACCCCTGCTACTTTCCTTTTGAAAATTGTAGAGTAAAATGTGCTGGTGAATTGTAAAGGTTTCATCCTCCTTGATGTATTTTTATTGAACACGACTTGTAGGCTTCAAATTTTAATACTCTGTCCCTAGACTGCTGTCACTCACCATCACACTTCTCAATTCACAAGAGTTAGAGCTTGGGGGAAAATGGCCTAAATATAACCATTGGGACACTTTGTTTATCACAGGGATATATTGTCAAAATGTAAATTTATATTTTATAATTCCCATGAGAAATAAAAACCTGGCATTTAAAAGCGAAAACAGAAAAAAATAATTTTTTTCCTTCCTCAGTAACTGCCATGCTCTATCAGAAAACAAAAGTATTTCCTGATTATATTGCACTTATTTCCCAAGTGCTTGCTTCTCCTTCATAGGAAGTTTTTCATCAGGGCTTCAGAATAATGCCATGCTTTTCTTTCCTCCCTAAGCCTTCCAGTGTTCAAACTTACAGATGCAGTATCCTTCTCAAACATCATTTTCATTGCTACAAACTTCTGTGCCTCTGGAGTAGGCCAGTTTATGGTTCTGATATGCCACTAATGAATCTCCCATCTCTTCAGCAGTAAACAGTCTTTTTACTAGTCAATATTTGTGCTGCATTGTGCACACAAAACTCTGTGAATCTTGCCCCCACTGGTGAGCACATTTTATGGATATAAATACTTTTTTTTTTTTTTTTTGTCTTCCAGAGACTCAGGATTACTGGCCTTTTTTTGTGTATTCACAACATCTTGTTTGCTTAGATCACCAATTTCCATGAAAAATGGATGCTTGTGGTAGTGGGCAATCTAACTATCTGTATTACTAATTCAGTATCTCTGAAGCAAAAACTAAATATATTGACTTTTGGTTAGTTAGTTGTGCTTGGTCCTTGTGATTCTACCTAGAATAAAATAGAGATCGAGGTAATTTAAAAAGTGGGAGCTTTTCCTGGAAAAACTCAAATTCAGTATTACTTATTAAACACACTGGGCTTCACTGTAAAAAAATGAATGAAATGGGGTTCAAGGAAGTCCTTAGTAGATGCATTAGTATTCTGTGAATGTAGGAGCATAGTATGGACACAATAAAGTACAAGAGACTCCTAATTTATATTTCTTGGATCACCAGGTAAAACAAAATAGAACCCTGTCTTGGCAATTTCTTATGAAAATAAATAAACAATTTTTCCCAAACATATAACCTGGAGTTTAAGGTATAAATAATAGCAGGAAGGGTTCATGAGCTAAATAAAACTGACATAAATAAAAGCTGTATGCTCCCATTTATGGCCATTCCTGAGGTAGAATTTTCAGAGAGGTGCCAGGACAACTCTGTTGAGTTGCACTAGTGCATCTGGTCACATTACAACTATTATAGATTTATTACAATGTACATCAAATGAAAATTTGATTCTGATCAGCTGAGTCAAAACCCCTGAAAGAACCATGAGTATAAAGTACCTCAAACTATATTTGAAACTGTATTTCAATCAAAAGTGAGACAGAAGGATCCCATTCAACAATTAGCATAGAAAGCATCCATAATCCTGGGGAAATGGTTTTTCCCAGCCTCCCTTTCCTGCTTTCTGCATTCTTAATTCCAGGTATCTTGATAGACAGCAAATACTGCAAGGACCCCCTCAGCCTGGTTAAGAAACTAATAGTGCTGGAGTCCATTAAATCAGCCTCCCACTTGCATCTACAATCCTGTCTGCATTATGTTGAAGAAAACTTTAAAATAAGAATTAAAACTCTACAAACTCAGATTCAACTAATATTATTCATCTTATTAATACTTGCTGTTGTGAGAATTATCAGGAGATAATTGACCTTGTCAGTGTTATGCACCCTCTGCATTACTGTTGGATTTTTCCACTCCCCTCATGCTTAATTATAAGTTGATAAAGCTGAAAATAAGTTTATTTTCCCTTTCCCTTCTTTAACCATAGAATATCAAAGAAAAGGGAGCTGGGGGAGGAGGACGGAATAAATCTAAAACATGTAATCTGCTCAATTAATAAAGTGAATCTAACGGAGTTGCTCCCTGGGGCCTGACAAATGCACCTGTCACCATCACCAGACAACTAATATAAAGCACATGTCCAGACATTTTTCCCCTCCACTATTCTCTATACATGTATTTTAAGAAAAGAATCCTCTAAATCAAGCTAGAGGGTAGTGGACTGACCTGTTGTTTTTGGGATTTTTTTTTAAACACTGATTTTCTGCCACACTCATGCTGCTCCGCTGGCAACAGCACAGCAAATGCAGGGCTTTTCAAAAATGTATTCAGTGGAAGAAAGAATATATATATATACATATATGCACACTTAAATAACAGACAGTATATCCCCCAGCTGCAGCCTTTTTAAGTACTATTTCATACATCAGCCCTAAGATGGCATTCCAGCAGATTTAAGACTCACATGATTAGAACATTGATAAGGGAGCGGTGCAGTAACTCCTGTGTGTGAAAGCTGGTGGCTGTGCCCTGGGGATTAGAGAAGAGATGAAAACATACAGTCTTCCTGCTGTCATTGATGTATTCATCCCTAGATGCAGTGGCTAGCTTCCACCTCCCTGAAGATGCCTTCAAACCCTCAACACAGAGACTGAGTGGTACACACAGGATGAAGAAAGCCTTCAGCCCTTTGAATGGCATCTAGTGTGACCTTCAGCACTACCTTTTAGCCCCTTTTGTGGCTGTGTTTTCCAGACTGTAAAAAAAGTAGAGTAGTCCCATAAACAAAGAGCTGACTTACCTGTGGCTGTGACTGTCTCCCTGAGCATGGATCACAGCTGTCAGGAGAAGAATTTTGCAAAAGAGATGTTAGGATTTAGCTACCTATTTAATAAAAAAGATATCCATGGAGAGGAAAGATGTTTACTGCAAGGTTTAAGTTTTGCAAAATATTCTACTACAAAATATTCTCTAAAATTTTTGCCATGGGTTGAGATTTTCCTCATGCAGCTGGCCAGGAATGTTTCCTTGCTGGTGTGATATCTGACTCACTAAGTCCATGCTCACTACTGGCTGTATATTCAGTTAAACCAAATATTCTTTTTTATTTTTCTTCTTGAATTTTCAGGACAGTAGGAGGTGAACAACAAAGACAATAATATCCAATTTATTTTTTCTTTCTTTCTTTTTTTCTTTTTAGGGGTAGGTTGCCCTTTGAATCAGCTGATGTTTTTTGTCTTTGGACTGAGAAAACAAAGAAGTTTCTCTTCTGCCTCTGTATTGGATGAGCTTCATGGCTGAAGCTTGTACTACAGAGATGCCTACAAAGTGCTGTATTTGGTGTTGTCATGGTTTGACACTGGCACAATGCCACGCCCCCATGAAAATGTAACCTATCAGTTGAAAGCTGTGAAATACGATCAAGAACAGAGCAAAGCAGGCCAAACTTAATAACAAGGGGAAAACTTTAGTACACTGCTACTACTACTACTACTACTACTATAAAAGGGAAAAAAAAAAACCCACAAAATTCTAAATGAAAACCTTTCAAAACATTCCTCCTCCCACCATCCAACTCCAACAAACCACAGCAACACACATTTGGACCCTTAATCAAGTCTTCATCCTTCCACATAATCAATACTGAGTCCATCAGGGGAGAGAGGAGTCTCCCTTGCACCACAGACCCCCCCATGAAACACAGCAAGACACCTCTTGTGTTTCCATGTCACACATGGCACTGCCCAGGCACACCAAGCCAGTGTGACACTCTCCTCTCCATGTCACAGTGCTCTCACCACCGTGCATGGACGGACTGCTTATAGGGCCCCTTTAAGGATGCTTTGCCAAGGACCAACAGGAACAACAGTCCAGTGTCTCATTTTGGGACTGCAGTCCCCCCCCCATTTTCCCCTGGGGCTGAGGGTCCGAGAATAGAGATCGTCTCCTCTTCTTCTCTGAAGACAGAGGGCATCCTCACACCCTCCTCCACTTTCCTCTGTTCATTCCCGAACTGGTAGTTGCTGGAGGAGTTTCTTGGCTCACCATTGCATCCCCCTAAAATGCAGTCTCTCTTGGAGGCGGAATTGGTTCACTCTATGGCTAACAAGAAGAGTCCAGCCAACAGTCACCTCATCATCTCCCCCAACCTTCTTTCCCTAACAACTGAGGTCCCCGGCTGTCTCTCTTTCCTTCAAATTGAGGAGGAGCAATATTTCACAAAGCCTTCATTTCACAGGGAAGGGTTAAAATTCCCGGACTCCCCGGACGGCTGAAATATCTCGGCCCAGGACTTCGTCTCCTGTCTCCCCACCTTCTCCTTCTCCTCTGCCGGCAAACTCCCGGGTGTCTGCAGGCTCTCTGTCTCTTTCCCTCTAGATTGTGGTGGGGGGAACAAAGACATCTCAGATGTTTTCCACCCTTCCATCCACAGGAGCTGGCGCAGCTCGGTTCCTGATCCTTCATCCCTGGCCTACCTTCCCAGGCCACATGGCTTTTCACCTCCCCCACCCAGCTCGTGGCTGGGCAGGGGAGGTCTGCACCCTCCAATGACCAGAACCAAAGAGAGCGAGTTCCCCTGGGAATTCTGCTTTTAACCCCTATGTGATCTCAGAGGTGTGTCCACCTTCAATTGGTCACCCCAAGTGTCAGTATCCAAACCTGACCCCTGACTGGACTGACCTCTTCCTTCCAAGAAAATTCTTTTCTCATGTCAAACCACATGTTTATCTTTGTGCCACATGACAGATTCAGAGGGATTTTTCTGGATATTCCTATGGGGTTTATCCAAAACATTTTTTTCTAATAGACATATTAGGTGATATTTATCACCTTTAGATATTTATCTCATTGCTCAGACAGCAAGGCCCATAATTTAACAGTAAATTTTGGAAGTGGGCTCAGTTCACTTTAAAATCAGTTAGCTTTTGTTAGTGGAAGTTTTGAATACCTTGTTTATAGGATTAGCAGGGTTATTCAATAGGAAAAAGTGTGGAGAACTATTTTTCAAAACATTACTTGTCTGAAAATAGGGTCCTTTCACAGTGATATTCTCCTATACAAAAAAAATAGAAATCACAAAACATTACAGAACATAGTTCTCCAAAATGTTTGATACTAATTAATTATTTCTGTATAATTTTTTTCAGAAAGATGAAAAAACTCTGGCAGTATGAGGCCATTATTTTAGATAACCATCCTACAATGATTTTAAAGTATTTCTTATAGTTAAACTAGACATTCTCTCACAGAATTTTCTGAATCCAATTCTGAAAAGTACATATTTGATATGTTTGTTTGTATGTTTTAAGTTTTGTATTAAAATTAAGGAACTATATAAAATGCATAATCTCTATTTAATGCAAGTAAACCTGGAAGTCCTATTACTTCTGATTCAGGTAGCAAGACTTTTGCCTGTATTGGCAGGTTAGAATAGGTTAGAGACAAAAGGCACCAATTTTTTTCTATCTGAAGCCAACAAAATCAGACTAAGTCTTGGATATAATGAACTTAACTTCAAGAAAAAAGAAAAACCAAAATAAGGTTCTTGATGCTCTTTTGTTTCAAGCATAATATTGCCTACTTCTACTCCCACTCTTTTCACACAGGAACACAGGTCTCTGTTTCCATAGTTTGCATTCAGATTTGTTGTACAAAAATGAGCCAGTCTGAGTACCCAGACTAGATAAATAAAGATCACATGTTATTCCATCTTTTTAAGCTTGAATGTGATGTGAGGGTGTGCTCTCCCCAATCACTTAAACCATAGCCACCTGTGGGGGCTGTGATGACTGGAGACAGATTAATAACTGGACTGGCAACATGGTAGACAAAAGCTGTCTGGAACAGTGACCCAAAAATCTTGCTGTTATGCAAATATAATTCCATTATTTTACTCCATAAATAGTGGGCAGACACTGAGTTCACCTGCCTGCAGTGGGGTCTCCCCTTGAACATGCATGCCCCTCAATGCTCCTCTTGAGGTTCAAATTCCTTGCTGAAAGTGTTCCTTAGTAAGTGATTAATGGCATGTTATAATTTGAAAATAGAGGTAAGGAATATAAAGAGTTGACTAAGCACATATAAACCCTTAGAAGTAAACTTTTGACCAAGTCTGAGATAGAAGTGGATGAAGGTGCACCTAGAGTGTTCTTTGAAAAGGTTCTTTCTAAACCTCATGTCCTAATGAGAGCATCTGCCTGACAGTTCTGTGTAATCCTGTTCCCTATGCAGCAAATAATCCAGTGTGCCTTGCTGTTGAATCTTGGTAAATCACTGCCACATTTCCCACAGAATTTTCTTCGATCACTGTTTTATTTCAATATTTCAATTCTCTTAGATCACTGTTTATTTCAGAGTGTGTTGTATCTTCTCTCTTCAGAGTGAAATGCATCACTCCCTTGGAGGTAACTGGTTATATAATCTCACAGTACCACAAAGCATATCCAGTCAGGACCTATATTAAATACCTTCAGTATGTCCTGAGTTGATGATTATTAGGTCAAGGAAAAATGGAATAGGAGGATTTCTTTGGTTGTATTCCCTGCATAAGCCATTCTGACCATCATCACATGAGATCTTGTTCCTGAGATGAGGCCGCTGAAGGTCCTATTGTAAACCAGGTCTGTCTGATCTAGACACTAAAGGAACCCATTGAGTTTGGAGGTGGAACTCAGTGCTCCACCACTGCTGTGCCCCAAAACAATTACTATTTCAGGCTCTTCCATGGGCCATTTGAAATATCTAAAACATCTTTTGATTAAATAGACCCAAGTCTAGTTTTAAGTAATTGATAAAATTTTTATAGATTTATTGTACTGGAAAATAGGCAGAAAGCTATCAAAGCTAAAGTTAACATTTTTTTTAGGTTTCAACACAAGCATTTTAAATTTCTTTGTCTCTGCAACCTCTCCAGTGACAGGAATTATTAAAAAAGCAAAATTATGCCTTAGAGCGTGAAGCAGCTTGAGATATTATGAAAGCTGGAGTATTCCAGAAGACTAAGCTCTTCTGTGCTTTCTGAAGACAAGGCATCTGATGCTTAAGTGCTGGCATAGGTTGCAAGTCTCTTTGGCTTTTTCTTTGATCACAGATTTCCTTCCTTCCCAGCTTTGGCCAAGTCGCTTGAATTTGTTGATTAAATGGTAAACAGAGAGAGTGATATTGCTACATCTCACAGTGACAGAGAGGATATTATTTAAATTCTTTATACAAGACTGACAAAGACACCCTTGACATGTACCCATACAATGGTAAATTGAAGAAATATCCTTAATAAGCCCCAACAATTAACAATTATCCCATAAACCAGTACCTTTGCATCCTCTATATCAAATTCACCATGAAAAATCCATTTTTGTGCTGAGCACTGCTGATAAAGGCAGGATTCATTAAAAACTATTTGTGCTATTCATTATGGAAACCATACAGTGCTCCTTCATGATGGCAGCAGTTTCAAGAACCAGTCTGAAGACTTTGGGAGAAAAATATAAAATTATTCCAGTTTAAAAGTAGAGTGTGGCAGGGGAAAGAACACTTTTCTACACTACAGTAAGAGCTTTAAGAAACCAGTTTGGTTTTCTATAGTGTCTCTGTGAATAGAAGCCAGATGGTCTTTAAACCAGCATTTCCCCCACCATTTTAGGCATGAAAGCCACTGCTCTGATGGAGCTGCAAGTGGAAGAGATAGGGATGGCAGGGTGCACAAAGGAGAAATAAGAAATCCTTTAAACAGGGATTGAAATAGTCTGTTTGACAGACTAGAAAAGAGGGGAGTGTCAGGAAGGTAAAAGGGCAGGCTCCATAGGGGTAAGCAGAAATAATGGAGTGTAGAGTAACAGGATGTGAAGGAGTTATAATGATCATGGTATCCAAGTGTGTAATTTGCAGTGAATAATTGATCCAGTGTATTTTTCTTTTTTTTTTTCTTTTTTTTTTCTTCTTTTTTCCTTTTTTTTTTCTGTTTCTCATCAAGAAGATCACAATTTTCTTGCATCTGTTCTGTCCTGATGATTCAGTGAGTGATTTCTGCAATTGAAGCATGGTCTGTATACTGAACACAAGCAAAATTCATTCTGAATATACAGTATCAGAAACCCTAGTTTAGTTTTCATGGAACACATAAATCACATGGTATTTGGTACTTTCTCTAATTAGTAAGTGCGATTCTAACAATTGCTGTGACATTTCTCCCAATTACATATTCAGAAAGTGTTTTTCATGAATATTCTTTTAAAATGGAATTTCTCTCCCAATGCTTATGACAGTAAACTCATTGGTAGGAATATTACTGCAGTGTTAGACAATCTAGGGATTTAAAATTCCACAGTACTTTTTTGTTAAAGGGGAAGAGATTACATGAGAGACCAACCCTAATTCCAGCATATGTAATTACTCATGAAAATATCTGATATGGTCTTCATTAACTGAAATAGGTCTCCAAGCCTCTCACTCTGGAGACATTGGTGTATGTGTGACTGAAAGTAAATTTGCAGATTTCTTAGACATGACATGGGCTGAAAATACCTGCAACCAGGATGTCCCAGCTGTCTGTCATGGAAGCTACAGGGAGAATTACATGCTCAATAAGCAAGTAATATTTCCCTGGAATACGAGGGAGGAATTCTCAATGCACTGTTAAAAAAAAGAAGAGAAGGTGGTCTCATTTCAGGACAAACTCATAAAATTTCAGAGGATAAGGCTCAGTCTAGTGAGAGTCATGGAAAAGACAGGACTGTAATTAACATCCAAACATCATTCATGGGCAGTAACAAAGGCAGCATGAGAAAAAAAGGATGGTGGGAGGAGTCTGGGGCAAGAAAAACTTATCCTTAGTAGAAGAGATCAGGTTAAAGAATTCTTAAGCAAATTATACAAACAGAAATCTATAGGTGCTGATACCATGTACCCAAAAGTGCAGAGGGAATTGGAATATACCATTGTAAAGCCTCCTGACAGTGGCTGAATGATTATGATGCCTAGAAGAGGTGCCTGAGGACTGGAGGAAAGCAAAGGTCACTCCTGTCTTGCAAAAGGGTGAGAAAGAGGGTTTGTGGAATTACAGGCTGGTGAGCCTGTAGTCCTTGGGAAAGTGATCAGTTAATCCTAGAAGGCATTCCCAGGCAAATGAAGGACAAAAAAGAAAACAGGAGCAGCTAACCTCCTCCTTATCAGATTTACTAAGGGGGACACATACTTGGCCAATGTGATAGACTTCTGTGGTGAAACGACTTTCCTGGTGTCATGGTTTGACACTGGCACAATGCCAGTGCCCCCATGAAAATGTAATCTCTCCATTGAATGCTGTGAAGTGGAATCGAGAACAGAGCAAAGCAGGCCCAAGCTTAATAACAGGAAAAAACTTTATTAAGCTACTACTACAAAAGAAAAAAAAAGGAAAAAGGGAAAAAAAAAGCACACAAAGATCAAAATGAAAATCTTACAAAGCATTCCTCCTCCCACCACCCAATTCCAACAAACCACAGTGAGACACAATCTGGACCCCAATCAGGTTTCCACCCTCCAAACAATCGATATTCAGCCCATCGATGGAACAGAGTCTCTCCTGTGCCACAGACCCCCAAAGAAACAGAGCTGGAACATCCTGAGTTTCCATGTCACACATGGCACTGCCTGGAGAAAAGTTTGCCATGGTGACCCTCTCCTTTCCATGCACAGTGCTCTCACCACCAATGCATGGATGGACAGACTGCTTTTAGGATTTTTCCTTTCAAGGATGTCCTGCCAAGAGGGGAGAAAACAACAGTTCAGTTTTTCATTTTTTGGGACCACAGTCCCGCTCATTTTCCCATTTTCCCCTGGGGCCGAGAGTCCAAGAACAGAGATCTTCTCTTCTCCTTCCTTTGAAGACGGGGGCACCACCACAAACGCCCTAACTTTTTCTCTGTTCATTCCACTTCTGTCTTTTCCCAGGTGATGCAGGTCTCTTGACTCACTGGCATCCTCCCAAAACACAGTCTCTCTTGGAGGAGAAGATTGGTTCAGTTTGTGGCCAACACGGAAAAGTCCAGCCAAAAGCCACTCCTTGTCCCCCTCCCATCCAGAATTCCTCCTTCCAACATCCCAGGGTCCAAGGTGTCCTTCTTCCTCTCTTTCAAATCGAGGGGAAAAAGAAATTCACAAAACTTTCATTTCTCAAGGAAGGGTTAAAAGTCCGAACTCCCAGGGATGGCTCGATGCCCAGACTCCAGCGCCTCCCACACACTGGGCACCTTGCAGCTCCCCCCCTCCTCCTTCCCCACAGTGAAATTGCTGACAAAACTGCTGCTGTCTCTTTCTCTCTCTCAGGAGAGAAACTCTGGGGGGCGGGGGGGAACGGAGACATCCCAGATTTCTCCACCTTTCCATCTGCAGGGGGTTCCAGTCCCTCTAGCCTTGGGCCCACCTCAGTCAGGCCATGGGCCTTCCCCTCCCCACCCAGCCACGGCCGGGCAGGGGAGAGGCTGCACTGCGGCTGAGCGGAACCAAAGAGAGCGAGTTCCCCTGGGAATTCTGCTTTTAACCCCTCTGTGCTCTCAGAGGTGTGTCCACCTCCAATTGGTCAATATCCAAATTGACCTCTTCCTTCCGGAAAAATTCTTTTTCCGTGTCAAACCACAACACCTGGCAAGTCCAAGAAGAGCAGTAGGCATGTCTACCCTGGCTTCCACAAGACACTGAAAATTGTCACCACAGGATCCTCACAGAGGAGCTGATGAAGCATGGGCTGGATAAACAGAGTGAGACATGACTGAAAAGGGCCAGGAAGGTGGTAATCCATGATACAACATCTTGATAAAATCCAGTCACTGGTCATCAATCTTCATTAATTTTCTACATTATAGGGGAAAAACTGTACAAAACTAGGAGAGCTGGCTGGTACACCAATTGTCATCCAGAAGTACCTCAACAGGCTGGAGAAATGGTCTGGAAGATTCCTGGACCCCAGGAAGCCCATGTCAGGGAGAAGAAAAGGCTCAGGAAGAATCTGTCTATGTATGTAAATATTTGAAAGGAGGATGCAGAGAAGGTGAAGTCACGCTCTTTGGAATGATGCCCCAGTGGGCACTAACTGGAACACAGGAGGTTCCTGCTGGAAATTAGGAAACACCTCCTTACTGAGAGTGATTGAACACTGACTGTCTGTAGTGGTTTAACCCTAGCCAACAGCCCAGACCTACACAGACTCTCACTCTCTCCACCACCAGCAGGATCTGGGAGAGAATAAGAAGGGTAAAAGCTGGAGAATTCATGAGTTGAGATAAAAATAGTTTAATAGGGAAAGAAAAAGCTTTAGTTAGTTTAATATTTTAGATAGTTTAATAGGGAAAGAAAAAGAAAAACACAAACAAAGCAAAACAATAATTAATTCACTTCTTCCATCGGCAGGTGTTCAGCCACCTCCAAGAGATCAGGGACCCACCATACAGAATGGTCACTTGGTAAGACAAACACCACCACTTTAAGTATTGCCCTTCCTTCTTTCCCCCCTCCCTTACATACAGAACATGATTTCATATGGTCTGAAATATCCCATTGGTCTGTTGGGGTCCCCTGTCCCAGCTGTTGTCTCCTCCCAAATTCCCAAGCAACCTCAGCCCCCTCATGTCTTCAATGTCCTTTGCCTTTGATTTTATCCAGTAGTGCACATACATCTTCTTTAGTCTTTGTTTTGCATTTCATATGATAGTAGAAGTTTTTCTGATGGCTTTTCTTATCTGTTACGAATTTCTACTTCAGATAAACTTTTAATTGTTTGATTGAAATCCTTCTGGTGTCCTGCAGCTGTTTCCAGTGTTTACCCACTAATTTTTTTCCTGTTTGAACTCAGTGAACTAAGTCATCCTCTTGCCAAAGCTGCTCAACATCCTTCACATTGAAATAAATATTTCCTTTGTCCTGGTTTTGTCCTTGATGAAGTATCCCACATCTTTTGGCCTTTCAGGCAACACCCTATGAGATCTCATGAGTTCCCAGAACAAGGCAGGAGTCACCTATTATTCTACTAGTGGTTTCCCTTATTTCCCTCAGGATCTTTACCTCCTCTATGCTTGTTTATACACAAACATGGAAATGAGACTTGAGGGTAGGTACTGAGCTGGCCACGTGACCTTATCTAGAGGGAAGAAATTTTGGAAATTAAGCACAGTCTTAAAAATGGTAAAAATCACACAACATTTACTGACAGAATTTCATGAACATTATCTTCCCCAATCAAACTAGATCATAACACTAACTTATAGCTGTGACTATTTTTAACTTGAGCTATCAAATATGAAGATTAAATAAATACTTATTTAATACTTATTTACTTATTAAATAAGTATTAATAAGTGAGTTTAGAATTCAGGTATCCACGAGTAATTAAAACTGTTGGATTAGCACATTAAAACTGATGTTATTTTTTCAACAAAATTTAGCCATCTCAAAGGTAGTGTGTGGAAAAGAAACAAATTAGTTTCGGCAAAGAGTCTGCAGGTAAAGAAAGGCAGATGTGTACACCATGAGGAAAATGTGTCATGTCTCTCCTGCAGAGAAGAGAGACTCATCTAATTGTCTCCTCAGAGAGAAGTGTGTTTCACTCATTTTCAGGACAGCATCAGAACCTTTCCTTTGGTCCATGATCATCAAATGCTAGGTGTGGCTGGATGCCAGCAGCCCCACCTAGAATCAAGTAATTCTTAAGGTTGCAAAGCCAAAGAGAGAAGAGGAGCTGCATTGTTATCCAGAACTGCAATGCACCCTATATGGCCAATCTCATTTATTAAGAGGCAATTTACAGAATGAACCTTCCCAAAACAGGGATTTACAGAACTTTCTTTTCTAAGGCTTCTTTAGTGTCTACAAAGATTTAAGGTGATATTCAGTGGCACTTCTTCAGGGTTTTTGTGAGTTTTATTTTTAATCCAGGCATTCATTTTATATTAAATTTTAGGAATTAAGTTTTAAGGCTAGCTCTCTGTATCAAATTTACTTGAAAATGGCGAGCAGATCAAAAGGTTCTGGCAAAATCATAGAATCATTAAGGTTGGAAAAGATCTTTAAAATCATCAAGCCCAACTGCCAACCCAGGACCACACCACAGTCACCACTGAATCATGTCTTGAAGTGCTACATCCATACATTTTTGGACACTTCCAGGGATGATGATTTTGCCACTGTACTGGACATTGAGGGATTGGGGGAAAATATAAATATAATAATCACAATTCAAAACCCCCTTTTCCCTAGGATACCATTTTATACACCACTCCCCTCTATTCCTCCCAAGCAATAACCCCAAAAACCAAAATCAAGAGCATTGAGTGACAAAAAGTGTCAAAAGGACTGTAGAAGAGGAAGGTACTTGGAGCTCTAATGTTATCACAACCAAAGCCTTTCAGAATTTAAAAGAAGAAAAACTGCCAGATATATTTGCAACAATTTGAACTTGATTCTTCATTGATGATGTAGCCACCTGCTGTGTAATCCCAGTAATATAGACAAGTAGGCATAATAGACTGGAACAATGTGGCCAAATGTGGCAAACATTAACATCATTCTGAGGCAATATTAAAATACAGACATCTGGTAAAAATAATATCTAAGATACAGCTTGCAGTCATTGATAAACTGGTGCTGATTCACCTGAGAGACAGAGCAAGGTGAGCTAGGAAACTGAAGAATTTAGCACATGATACTGTGTCTTGTATGAGAAACACAGTCACTGAAAATCTGTATGCAGTATTCCCAGAGAATATAACTTTTCAGGGAGAGGAGAGGATGTTTCTAAGAGAAACCAAAGTTTGGAACAAATTTGCTTTTGCTGCTTTTAGAATTATTGTATCAGAGAGCTCCATAATACTGATGGACCACTTTGGAATAAACTGGTGGCTTGACATGAACTGATGACATAAGACCAAATGGATAAACACTTTATCCATGTGAAACTTGAAGCAGCATTTTAAGTAGAGGGATGGGGAAGTAAATGAGTATCCATAATTATCCAAATTCAATTAAGACTGTGAAATACATTAGTTGTTTGCTAATGTTTTCTAATGTTTTCTACATGGTGCTTGTGTTTTGGGTGGCTTCTTTTGTTTGTTTGTTTGTTTTGGGTTTTGTTTGTTTGTTTTTTATTTGTAATTTTTTGGTCTTTTATTTGAGGTATTTGTATTCAAAGAAAATGTGCATATCCATGAAATCACCTGGAAAATTTTGCCACCATTTTAGAGTTTAGGCTAGGATGTGTTTCAAGATTTACTAATAGATGTACAAGAGTAGGTCTTCCTGAATCTGAGGACTAGTGACATTTCCAACATTGGTTAAATGTCTGTCAGGTTCAGTGTTCTAGTCCTCAAGCAGGGACACCAATTTGACCCTCAAAAGTGGAGACTATTAAACTAGTAATAAACTTCTTGGGTATGAAGGTAATTTGGGGATTAGCTACAGGTTTTAATAGCTGTCTTCTCAGAATTTATGTACACTGGGTAGAGAGATGTTATTTGGTTGAAGAAAGGGTGAGTTCAGATGAAATAAAGATTTACTTTTAGCTATTATGTAGACTGTTTCATAATTTGTATATTTTTTCCAATATTCCTTACATATTTTTTGTGCCCAGCATGGTGTAAAAAATAATCTTTATTCCCTTTACTCTGATTTTGCCAATTAAAAAAAAAAAAAATCTCCCAGACTTCCAAACAAACAAATCCATGAAAATTACTGAATTTGATCTGCTACAGAATATATTTTGCCTTTGCAATCACATATCTTTGCCTTTAGATCTCTATTTGATTTGTTCTTGTATCAGGCCAGAAGTCCATGCCATCCACAGGAATACTAAAGCTTTTGAAGAAGTGTTGTGTGACTTAACTGTATATTCAATTTACTTGCTATGGTAAATATGATTTTCAAAACACAAATGATTAAACAAACCAGAGAATTTCCTTATTTTTCAAGCAAGGTTAGAAATGGGAGGAGAGGTGGGATCCTAAAATTGCTCTGCTATGGAAAGTAGCATGCAGAATGGGCTCTTTCACTTTCCATACTAAAAAAAATCAGAATATTTTCCTCCCAAGTCTCTGGTTGGTGGATTTGTATAGACCATAGTTTCTCTAATGAGTAAGTTTAAATTATCTAGTTTAAATTTATTTGCAGCAGTTTATACCCTTTTTTTTTTTTTTTTTGCAAACATTGCCCGTTAGCTATAATAGGCCCTTTCCTGCTCTTGTGTTACTGTTAAAACTTCCCATATGTTACTTTAGACAAATATCAAATCCTCTGTTTTATCCCTTTCATTTTGGGAGCCTCAACATACCAAAATTTCTAGACTGCTAAGAAAATTTCTCCATTCTCTTGACCTTCTAAGTAGCCTTTTTCTGTATATGTTTCATATCTGGGATTTCATAGTTAATTTATATTAAAACTTTATGTGAGACTGGAGAATATACATATGAATTTCTTGTTCCTGCACTTTCAGGGAAAAAAAAAAAACATATTAGATAAGGATTAGAAAATAATCCATTGCCATAATTCTTGAGCCATAATTTTAGAAACAGTTATTTTTTTTTTGTGTTTGGACTTGTGTTTGTTTTGTTATGAAAGTATTTTAATTGGCTCTAAAATGTAGGTAAATTATCTGTTACTTATGGGACACACAGGGATGACTTCTGGAACTGAACTGGAAGTTCATATTGGCCTATAAATTCAAAATGAAGATTTGATGACAGAGCAATCCCATCCCTCCCTCCTCCTCCCAAACCATCAGTTCATTTTACCATCTTACACTTTTGGGAGTATCACTCTTCTTCCAAATAATCTCAAGAGTTCTTATCAGCGTAAATAAATATGGCATGGACAGCACTGTGCCTTCTCAGTCTGCCATGTGCCTGGGTAGCAAAGGATTCTAAGTGAGGCAGCACCAAGCAGGAATTTCCCACAGGTTAAGCAGAGTGTTATATCAAGTGAGGAACATTACTGCCAAGAAATTACAACCTCAGTATTGACATAAATGTTGGCAGCACCATTTCCACTGATAGTGGTATCAGGACAGATTATGATTCACACAGGACTGCCCAAAGAGTGATGATTTAGATTAAATGTTCTGAAATAAGAAAAAGTTCTGAAAGGAAAACTGCAGATGTCAAGGATTTTATCAGGCCACTACTGAGATGGAGCACATTTTCTCTTCTGTTCTCAGAAGCATCTTGCCTGTGGAGATAAACTAACCATAATGAAATCTCTTTTTCCACCCATTTCTTTCTTGATGGCAGCAAGAGACATGATGGTAAGGCATGATAAATCCTGGGTGGTGATTGAAGGTATTTAACTGCAAAAAATGTCACCTTCCAAGTGCATTTCTATATACATCTGAGGAACTCAGGCCAAAGTCTGTTAATAGTGTGACACGAAAAAATCCAGTAAAGACTTTTGACAAATTCTCATGGTCATAGTTTCCAAATCCAACATTTGGAGTTTTCAGTCTGATAAAGACTAAATGGCTTTGTCAAAGAGACAGAATTTATGACACTGTAAGATTTACAGAGTGCATCTTTCTTATTATTTGGGTCCTACCTTCTTTTCTATTTGATACGTATTCTTATATCAAATAAATAAATATATACTTTCTCTCATCCCTAGATTAAAAACAAAACCAAAACCAAATCCATAAACAAACACAAAACAAAAACAACAAAAACAAAACACAAAACAAAAACAATAAAACCCCACAAAACCGAAACCAACCAAACAACAAAAATCACCCCAAACCAAACAAAAAAAAAAGGAAATATTTGTATCTAGCATATATAAAGTTATAAACTGATTATTTCAGTCTGTAAATTCTTTGGAAAAAGGAAGTAAATATTTAAGAGCATATAGGAATTCTGCAGACAGGGTGAAAAGAAGAATGTTGAGCTGCAACATTGAGGAAGATATGGCAATAATAGTGATACTGGAATATCAGTGACAGTCTCATGGTGTAAATTAATGATTTTTTTTTAGGAGAAAGCAATATATCTTAATAAACTTTTTAACATAACTGGAAAAAACATTTTTTCTTGATAATATACATTTTTTTTCCCCAGGAATTTGGGGTATAAATTCTAATTTGGAAATCTAAATACAATTTTACAGAAAAAGCAGTTGATATTTGGGGAAAAAAAAGGTGAGTTAATGAAACTGTAGCCCATCCTTGGACACCTGGAAGAGTGATTTTCCTGACTGAAAAATTCATGAAGGCTTTATTTAAAACTGCAATTATTAAAGAATTCTTTGAGGCACAGATTCACAGAAAACTCCTCCATGTACCTGAACAGAGACGACAAGAAAGATGGAGAGAGACTAAAAGAGACACGGATGACAGAACATGGGAGAATTGCTACAAGCTGAAAAATAGTTTACATTGAACAAATTGAACATTAGGAAAAAAAAATTCTTTAGTGTGAGGGTGGTGAGGCACATGTTTCCCAGAGAAGCTGTGGGTGTTCCATCCCTGGAAGTTTTCAAGATCAGATTGTATAGAATCCTGAGCAGCCTGGTCCAGCAGAAGGGGAACCTGCCCATGGCAGGGGAGTTGGAACAAGATGATCTTTAAAGTCCCCTTCAAATCAGGCCATTCTGTGATTTTGTGAAAAGAAGCCTACTGCAAAACACTGGGTCTTCACATAAATGTAGAATTCCAGTCTTAGAGGTGGAGTAACATCACTGTCACTGCTTTATGTTAGTTCTGTGGTCAAACTAGGAAGAAGCATGCCCATAACTGGAAACTATGACATATGGAATGTACAGCAGAAGAATGATATTATAATATGTATTTTCTGACACTTCGATCTACATCGCATCCCTGAAAAAGACTTCTTAATCTGGTGACACCAAGAAGGCAAAAGTCTGACTACTGGACCTAAGACTTATTATACTGATGAATTTACATATATATTTAAACAAAATATTTGCTATTTTTTGGAAGTCTTCAAGAATTTTTTTTTTTTCATAACTGAACAATACCATTTTTTTTTTTAAAGGTCCTATTTGACCACATTTCTCACTTCATTTTTAAAAAGGGCAGACTTTGTTTTCCATTTGAAGCTAATTGAGGGACAGTAAAATGTAGATTGAGATTTAGAAAGCAAAAGAAAGACACAGTGATGCACAAATACAGGCATTTCCCCACCACAAATAACCATTAGGTCACCATATGCCATAATATGATCCTTTTGAAGGCAGTCTCTCTCCAGGGCTATATAGCTGGGAGTAAATAAAGAAAAACTCAGATTCTTGATCTTAAAGATAGAATTGAAATAGGTCATATAGATAAAAGATAACAAGTAGCCAGCAAGTTTATGCAATAAAGTTTGGTATTTCTCTCTTCTTTCCAGTCCCTTTTCAAAGTGCTATCTTCCCTCCTTTGCTTGCACTTTGATTTCAAAATGTTAGTGGATTTACCTGTAGGAAAACCACAGAGATGATTTAGAGATGAGATCAATATCTTCCAAAGCATTTCCAACTCTGTCAAATACAGTCTAATAAAATAATACTTTCAAACTCAGAGTTTCAAAAGTTTAAATACTCTTAAAGCTATCCTGAAATTATCAAATGCACTCCCTCATTGGGAAATTTCCCTACAGTCTCAAAAGTAGGAGAACAGTTCTGGGTCCAAGTTTGGTTTTAAGTTATAACTAGATTAAAAGAATGATTAGGCCACTAATAATACTTAGGTCACATCTGAAGTTTATCCAGATGCTCCTGGGACAGTATGGAAAAATTATCTGACACTTTAATTATTAAGATATTTCTGTGTTTGTAACACTGTGTGTACAACAAAATGCAATCCACTTGATTTTGCAATATTTTATGAAATGATGCTTCTTTTTATTGGGTATCACCCATTTCTACTTACAGAGATTTAAAATGGCTTATGATCTCATCTTCTAATTTGCCTAAGCTGTGTTCAGTGTTCAGAGAGCCTTAAGTAATTCCCTTCTCATTCTCTGTTCATGGCAGGGACAAAGTCTGTTCTTCATACATTAGTTTTTAGGCTACTTAATGTTGCTAAAAAAAGCCATGAAAGACTAATCAACTTGCCTGTGCATGTTCTTAATCACCCATATATTCTGTTCTCTACTGACCAGAGATAAGATACTTGAGAAACCAGCCTGTAGCCTGAGATTTGGCCTTCAGCTTTTCTCAGAGAAAGAGTATTTTCTACAGCAGTCCTTAAAAAAAGGAGAACTACTTAACAACAAATATATTTACCTTTATTTCTACTTCGATATAAAGGAGAAAGGAAGTGTCATTTGTTGATTTTTTTGTGAATGTGTAGCCTATTTTAAAACTGCTCCTTTTTCCACAAGCTGCTTTTGGAAAGACAGAGTGTGACGCAGAGGTTCAAGAGCAGCATAGAAGATTCAAGGACAGCTTGCTATAAGTTTTGAAGTCCAGTAATAATTTTAAAAATCCAGGTTTAAAGGGCTAGGGCAAATTTATTTGAAAAGAGAAAATGAGGAAGAAAGGGGGAGGGAAGCAAGAGAAAAGAAAAAGAAATTGGAAGCTGAAGAGGAAAAAAAGGAAATATGAAAGAGAGATAAGAATAAGAAGGAAGGAGAAGGTGTTATACTCTTTAATCTGTAATACCCTGTTAATTGCTAAGTGAAACAGACCTGGTTCTTTCAAAGGTAAGGAAAAAAGGAAAGTAAAAATATTAGGTAAAAATTGATCTAAATATTTAACTACTTTTGTTGGAAATAGCTCCAAGAAAGGGTTCAGTTTATGTGTCCATATTATGTCCTAACACAGCAGTTAGACTTGGAAAGTCTTTTTCCAACCAGCTGCAGAGACCTTGATCTTAGGAATACTGCCTTACACAGCGGAGAAAGGAAAATCTCTCTCTCCCTTTTTTTCTGATTATTTGTGTGCACAGCAAAGAATTGTAGGTTGGGATTTATTGCTGATACAGAAAGAAGAACACATGACCTGTGGTTGTGGGCTGTCCTTTCAGACCTCCAAAGGCACTTCATATTGAGCTGAAAATACACCAAAACCTCCATGAGGTGACTCCTGCTGTTTTGCACTGCAATGCAAAGATAGATAATGCAAAAATAAAGAAGGAATATTTATTTGGTGTAAATTGACTTTGGTGGAGCTATATCAGTTTACACTGATGGGAGATCTGTTCCAAGAAGTCTACAGAGCTGACCTTACCTTCTCCTCTAGACAAACATTGCACTAACTTTGCTGACAGCCTGTTTCCAACTGTCTGCATTTTATTCCAAGTTTGCAGTACTTGGAGGGTGGTGGGTTTGGGGTATTTTCTCCTATTTCTTCATAATTGTGAGACCCAGCTATTGGGGTAAAGTGATACATTAGTTAGAAAACAGACAGTGAAAAACCCATCAGTTTTATTTACTCACTGATGCATCATAGTAGAGATAAATGTTCTGTGATCATAATAAGCAAGTGATTATTAGTCAAATCCTACGGAACATCGGAGGAAAAGAATTCCACATGCTTAAATATAATATCACTTAATAAAGAAAGATAAAAAAAAATAAGAGAGAAAATATTAGATTTTTAAAGCCAACACCACTTTTTAAGACATAGCTATATTTTATATGAGATTTATCAAATGATTACCAAAATTGAATGGTAGGAGTGTCAGTTACTTCACGGCATTGCAATATAATTAATTTCAGCAGATTTACAGAAACAATTTGGAAGACACAAAAATAAAACTGGTTCAAGAAGGGATTTTTAAGGGATTTTTTTTTTTTTTAATATCAGAAGAACTGCAACACAGCCATGCCTCCTCCTTGTTGGTGGCTGCCATTTGTGTGAACGCAAGCACAATTGTAGATATTGGATGCATAATTCCTGTATGTGACCTTCATTTACCAGACTGGCTTTTCACTCATATTGCAGTATCTAAAACTTCTATGGGGCATGTCTTGCTGTCTTCAAGTAATATCTTTCTCTCATAACATATTTTGTTTGAATTCTATATATATATATATATAAAAAAAGAGGTAGCTAGCACACGTATGCATATGGGGGGAAACTGCAGCACATCTCATTCTTTCTTGCTCTAGCAAAAGCAAAGGCAGTACCATATTCACCCAAGTTTTTCAGTTTTTAACTCCAAAAGGCCTACATGTCTCACCATGAGAATAGAGCAACAGTTATTTTATTTGGATGTTAGAGAGCAGCTTGATAGAGAGATGTGAATAAGGTAAAATAGGGGAAATTAAAAAAAAAAAGGAATATAATTATATTCTTAACTATCTAAACTAATTTTATATATATATATATATATATATATATATATATATATATATATATACATACACACTAAAGTGAATTAAATGAAAGCTGATCAGGTTGGGGGCTAGAATTCATGTTTATTTGGATAGCTAAACTAAGAATCCATTTGCCAATTTCAGCCAGGAATCTTATTGTGCATGATTTTTTTTTCCCTGACTATTTTCACATTCAGATATTTTCCTTTCAGTACCCATTCCTGTGTCCTATATCTCTTACAAGATAGAGTTCTCTCCATAGTCAGCATGCAGTTTTTTCCCAATTTCTGGGAACTATTTCTCTGATATTGAATCTCTTGTTCTGGCTTACTATTTAGAACTAAACTTATTTGTATCTCAATTTAACTGTGCATAAAGTAGTTGTAAATGTGCTTATTTCTCATGAGGCTTACAGAAGTTATTTCTTATATTTTCTCTCTCGCTCATTTTTATTGTTCTTTCACTCTTACTTTATGTTTCCCTTTCTGTCTTATAACCAGCCATTAGAATGAAATCCATCCTCAACTGAGGCAACAGTAAACATCCTTGACTTTGTTATTTTATATATGTAATTATAATGTCTTTTCAAAAGACACTATGTTTCCAGCAAGGCAATGATCTATGTTACTCACTTCACCTGCAAGAGAGAAGGCCCTTGGCCAGCCAGCTTTCTTTCTGGAGCAGAACTTGGCCTCCCAAAAGATGTCCAAGTAATGTAGAAAGAATTTCCCTCAAGAGATACTTATTTTTCTCCTTTGTCTATGGAGAGAATCTAGGCAACCATCTTAGATGAGGTGCCTATTTTTCAGTGATAAACTTAGTTGGAAAGAATAGGAAGAATTAATCTCACTTAGGTTAAGACGCTTAAGTTAGACATTTCAGTTCAAACTAGTCATTCTAAACTCCTTTTATAAGTAAAGGAGATATAAACACTTTTGCTTGTTCCTTAGGGCTGCTCATTTAATCCTAAAATGGCTTGTTAAAATAGATGACTTCAGACTTCCAAAACTGAGAAAGATGAATCTGACCTATTTGCTCAAAAGTACTCAGCAGAAAAATACTTTGATTTTAGCCATACCATCAATATAATGAAAATTATAAATAATCACTCCAATACTTGGTGGAAGTTTTTAGAGAAGTAGAAGAAATAATAACCTTGAATTATTCTCATTATCTGACTCATATGACAGCCTTTGATTTCCCATTGCTCCTTCATTTCGTTTCCATCTTTAGAGAATACTTGTTTAAAGATTGCTTGTTTCTTAGGTTTTTTGTCATCTGCCATATTTTTATGCAACAAAATAAGCTTTTAAATGAAGGAAATAGAATCCTTACCTGCATACCTGTCCTTCTGTGTCCATTTTCTAATACCTAAGCAGACAGTCTATGGTAATCTTGTACATACGTCTCTGTAGGCAGGGGAAAAAAAAGTGCATTACTTTTATTGGTAGAAAAAAGCATGTGACCTGTGATAGTGTCTGGTTTTGTATCTTTCAGGAGGGCAGGGTAAAATGTTGAACTTAGAAAACTTCTTTTGTTCCCCAAAAGATGGAAATTTCATGTTCTTTTCAGATCCCTTTGGCAACTGTCAAGGTACTTTGGTCTCAGATTCTTGTCTAACCAAGATGTCTCCATCTTCCCAGATTTCATTATGTTACATGTACACAGTTGAAGACAGTATCTGTAATAGTTCAGACCAGTTCTGTGGTGAGTGATGTAAATTAGGACCAAACCCTTGAGCTTGGGTTTATTAATTTGGATGCAGGAATGATGAACTATTTATCATAACACATTGTTCCTTCAGAAGACTCTTTTATTTCACACCCCATGGAGTTAATTTAATAAATTTCATTCATTCCTTCATTCATTCATTCATTCTACTTTTTGCAGTCATGAATTTTAAGAACATTTATCTAGCATCCATCAAGAAATTCAAAACTCGACCAAAACCTGAACCATTTGCCTTTCTTAAGGCAAATGTTTCCTTTCCTGATCTTCTGAAGTCTGGATATTCACTGTTTTCATCTAGAGAGTTGTTTCTTTTGACAAGCCCTGGAATAATCAAGAGGTGTGTTCAATACTGCAAAGTGAGTGCCTTCTTGGTTGCTATTAGTCTTGATAATTACTACTGAAAGTGCTTTTGGCTTATCATCCAGCACAGCAGTTTGTCATATTTGTTAAAAAAAACAGGAAACTAGATTTAGCCCAGATGGGCGCTCTATATAAAAAGTCACCAAAGAAACCTTTTGGGTTCAGTGTGTTATGATGTTTTGCCATCCAACATTGTCCATATACACAATATCAAATATTTACTACCATTCCTCTAAGGAGCTGCAGGCTTATATGTACAATGTTGCTTTATCTTAAAGATGTTGTGCTATCTTGGAGATAAAAAAACTGTCTTTTTGCACAGCAATGTAATATTCCACAAGGAAATCCAGCATGCAAATTCAGCCATCATGTGTCCAGTGCAGATCGTGGATGGACAGAAGAAGAGGGAGCACTGGGCAGTCAACAGCTTTTGCCTTTTTAAAGTATCTCCAGAGCAGGTGAAGGAAATGTATTCTGTATACTTGAGAACTGTGTCAGCTCATGGACAACTCGCCACCTATCCTCAAGACTCATTTCCCTTCCAGTGTTATTTCTCCTTGTTGGAATACTCAAATGTTACTTCAGCATTACATCTTCTATTTCTAAAATATAGAAACTATCATTCCCAATGAGATGGGGTCATGACTGTTTGTACCTGTGCAATTGCTTTCATAAAGTCATTGTTATGGCACTTTAATATTAACTTATTTTAGTAGCAGTTCAGATTTTTAAAGGGGAGGTTTTGAACTTATCCCAGGTTGCCTGTCTAGAGTCTGTATAATGTTGTCAGAGTCTGATACAGGAAAATATTTTGTGTGAAATTTTAATTTCTCAGTATGTCTGGTTCTGATTTTTTAGTTTCAGGGATCTATATTGTTCCTTTTATGCCTTTAAGAAAGAGATAAAAAAGGGATCTGCTCATTAGGAGAAAAAAAAAGATTAAGAATCTACTTTCTTTGCTCTTCAGCTATTCTACCTATATTTTCTGCTGAATGATTTTTCCTTTCAAGGGTGTAATGAATGTATCTTTCTCAGCTTTTCCTTTCTGAAAAAAAAAAAAAAGAAACTGTTCCAATCTCCAAATGATGAGTGAATTTATTTTTTTCCCACATTAATGGTGTTGGCATTAGGATGTATGGAATGTTTCCCCCTTTTTTTCTTTTATTTTTCTGATGGAATTTGTGCCCTGTGGATCACTGAATTGATTCAGCTGTGGTGTGTGTGTGTAGTCTACTTAGAAACTCCCTTTATATTTAATATTCTATATGTTTTAACATCTATGGGTCAGCATTGAGAAAGGCAGCACCTAAACACGAATATTTTCCAGTCAATTTCTGGTAACTTAGCAATTTACAAGCAAAACTCTAATTGCTATGGAGGATGTGGATCAAAAGAAATTCTATTGGAATAATTTGGAGCAATACACCCCTTATACACGCATAATTTAAGTGAAAGTGGGTATGTCCTTAGGAAAGAAAACAAAACAAAACAAAACAAAAGCAATCAAACAACAACAAAAAGTCTGCTTCTCATTTTTTTTTCTTATGTTTTTTCTTTATTTCATGCTCTATTCATTCATGAGGCAACCTACTTTAATATCAATATGAAAAAAATCGCTTGTTGAAAGTAAGGCTCTCTCAAGCGAGAGCTCGCACAGACCCTGAGGTCACTTGTACAAATCCAGCAGAGATCAATAGCAATGATGCCTTTTTGACAGACAAAAAAGCTCTTCAGTGGACTTCAGTCCAGGCTAAAACAGGTAAGTTCCTCTGGAGAAGAGTTGAGTAGTCTGAACTTGCCTTTCACTGAAGTAAATTGCTGAAGCAGAGCAGAGGATAAGAAAGTAACATTTTGTTGATGAACCAAATAATTCATGATCTGAATTGTCAGTGCAATACTTTTTCTTATCACTGACTTGAATTAAAAGAGTAGCTTACATTCAGTTAGGAATTCTTTGTACATCCCTGCCTTATATCAAAAAGCTGATTGTGCCCATTTTCTTACAGGCACTCTGCTTATAAATGCTGTTTGTTAAAATAAGAGGTGAATAAAATTACACTCTACCAGAAGGGAGAGAAACAAACAAAGTTGAAGTTGAGCAAATTTTAAATTTTTCATGATTTCCCACCAGTTGTCCAAATTTTCTTCCATTTAGTCTGATCTTCAAGGCTACATTGAAAGACAAAATAAAAATGTAAAAGCTACACACATTAACCAGGCATAAACATATTTCAGTTTCAGACTTAGTAAGATGAAAACAAACAAGCAAACCAACCAAATAAAACCACTCACAGAGTCCCCAAAAATTATTCATTTCAAAGAAAAATATCCAAACAAACAAAACATAACAAAAATCAAAATAAAAACAAAATCCAAAATAATAACGAGGGAAAAGTGTTTTAAGGGACTATGAAAATACACTTTAAGTGTGTGAAGAAAAAAAAAAAAGTCACTACAACAGTTTTAAAGTGAACCTCTCTCAATATGAAATACATGCAAAAAATATAGTTCTTTGCCTAGTCTCAAAATCTTGTCTCTCTCTTTCATACATCACATAGAAGGTGTTTTTTTTTTTTTACAGAATCACCCTCCCCCATTATCAAGAATTTGCACTAATAAACTACAACAAAGCTATATAGAAACATGATCTTACCTTATGTCTTTAAGAGCACCACACACACGGACTTTCACACAGCCATGGGTCATAACTTTGAGTGTGAAAAATAAATGAAAGGAGCTTAACACTTCCTAAGTAGAATTTTTGAAAAACAAAAGCCAAAATGATACAGACAAATTAACAAAAAGAATGCTAGAAGGATGAACATTCCAGATACCTTACCTATGAGGGTTATCAGGAATATAAATATTTTTCCATGTTTACAGTGGAAAGAAAAAAAAAGTCTTTTGTGTCACAGCTGTACCAGTTCTAACAAATTAAATAATTATGGGGAATATTTCTGAATTCAAGAAGTCAGTTGGCTGTGAAGATAAATTGTAACTGTGGTTCCCAGCACCCTTTTGAACCATCTGACTTGAGATAGCCCAATTTTTAGGTATATTATGTGTTTAGCACAAGCCAGAGACCTGTTTACACACATCCACCTTCTATTGAAGGTGAAAAGCATTTAATAATATGGACATAGCCTTTTGTCTGCCAGTTGGCCTCAGTACCAGAAAACAGTGCTGGGTACATTTAAGCTGACAATTTCTCTGTTTATTTTCAACTCCATCTGCTTGCAGATCCATAAACATTTATTTTCTCCCATTCCTAACAAATCAAAGAATCATGGAGTACTTTGGACTATAGAGATTACTGGAAATCATCTTTCCTTTCACTCAGAGAAGGGTTAGGTTAAGCTATTCAGGACCATGTTTGCACAAACTTTGAATGCCATGAAAGAAGAGAGAGCCTCCAAGACCTTTGCAAACACTTTCCAGTGTTAACCACCACAGTTCCATGAGAGCTGCCTGGACAGCAAAGATGAAAGGAAGTAAGGTGTTCAGTACCTCAAGCTCTGATTCAAAGGTCCCCATTCCACTCAGCAGCAGCTCCACCTTTTCTCCTAGAATTCCTGTTGTTATTGATCTATTTGGAAAAGAAAAATTAATTTCACATTTCCCTTGCTATTTGCAGGAGAGAATGGGGCATTTCCAGGGGATTATTCAGGCAGGCAGCAGCAAGCTGATGACCAATCCTGGCTCCGTATTGTTCTTCAAATACCCATTCTACATTAGCTACCAGCTTAACTTTCTTTCTTGAAAGTTGTAGATGTGAAAATTCTGGTGTCTTCTGGTGTTAGCAAAACCATAAGACCGTAGTCATTTTAGTATCTCTGGTAATCTTTTGCCCTGAGCAAATACTTTGCTTATGCTTTGAGTCAGCCTTAAATTTCTTTCTTTAACAAATACACTTGATTTTCTTAAGTCTCTTTGAAAGCAAGTTATTTGCTGATATTTCTGAGTGTATGTGTACAGAAAACAACTGAAAAATGTAATGAGATAAAAGAAAGCAAATAGGGCATTTGTAAGTCTTTGCCAATACAGGGAAAGGAAAATGGAGTGTAGAGAGCATAATCTGCTAAACATGACAGGGGAAATATCAGGCAATTAGAGTGAAGAGTTATATATTCTGTAATGTGTGTGCATCCATATGGAGACAAAATATGTGTATAAGTATGTGCACATACAGCAATAAACATATATACAAATGCAAGCACCTATACGAACATGCACACACGATGAATTTCTAATTAAGATGAGAACAACATTCAAGCCTAGACTCAAAAGTTATCAGAGGCCTTGCAGAGAATCCCCCTGGAGTTTCTGAGAGCTGGGTTTAGTAGCCAGTAATTTTCAATTTCTTAGATAATGTGTAGGACCATGGTGCTGATTAGCCCTTAAATCACACTCTCCCTGGAAAAGCAAAGTCTTTAATTTCTTTAATGGCTAAAAAAAGTCTCTCTTTTCTCTTTTTCACCTTCAGAAGCTCTTGTTTAATTGCAATCTGGACTTGGTATTTATTTTTGGGTGCTGAGGATAAGCAAGGATAGAAGAAAAATGCAAGGGAGTAGAAGAAAAATGCAAGGGGGTCTCATATTTGGGGAATTGGTTTCTCTAGTGGAGAAATGATACATCATTTTAATTTCTGCATTTTTAAAGTGACGCCTGGGGTTTTTAATCTTGAGTCTCCCTTTGACATTAATGGGAGTCATGTTGCTGAAATGAGCACGTGATGCTTTGATAATTGAAAGGAGCTGTGTGTGATAGAATCATAGACACTGGAGAGGTAAAATACCTGTTCCACTAGGAGATCTTGCCAGTTTTCCTTCTAACTGAGGAAATTAAGAGATTTACAGGGTCTTTATTAATGTAGTTTAGCCATTTATAAATGAGTCAGAATAGCTCCTTTTACTTGAAGATTTCTGCACAGGATAAATAGACTTTATCAAGTGGAAATGTTCTGTTTTTTAGTCTCATTCTGTCACATGTTATTCTTTTTGTGACCTGTAATTTCTCTAACACCACGTATTTTACAACATTTTGTAAAGTGAAAAAACATTTTGGATGTTTTCAGAGGGTTACACAGTTTTTCCCCAGGCCCTATTTAGTTGATTTGGTTATTTTAATCTACTGACTTAATAAGTCAAGCCTGAAAGTCCCTAGAGGGATCTTTCCTATTTCTTTTTCTCTGAATACTCTGCACTCTTTGAGTATTTTACAGAGACTAAAATAAAAAATTTAGCCCAGGTACTGAGGAATCCATTAAAACCCAGGTGGAGTAAAACAGTGCAAAGGGGTCTCAGAGATGATCTGAAGACCATATTGAGGTATAAAGGTATTTATTTCCTGGGTTTATGAAGTCCATAAAATCCATGGAAATAGTATCCATATCCTTAAAAAAAAAAAAAAATCAAAACCAACAAGAAAAAAAAAAAAAACCACCAAAATAATAAAAACAAAAAAACACACCTTTTTATTTCCAAGGAGTAGTTCAGAAAGTAACATCAAAAGGTTTTGGTGATAATAAGGTCCTTGACCCCTTCAGAGCCCATTACTGTGTATACTGCATGAAAGAATGAACTGAGAATCAAGACCCTGTGGTTTAAATATTGCCTATATTATCTGTTTGTTTATCAGTTTTCTCGGTTCTCAACCCTGTCTAATGTAAGGGCATGACAATTGCTCATCAGTAAAACAAAAGACCCATTTACACTCCCTATTCATCCTCTGAAAAATCTTGTATGTATTTAAGTGGAAAGAAGGAAGAAAAATGAAGATAATATAGTCTTTTACGATCTCTACAAGGCAAAACAAAAGGAATTTACTGCAGCAACATTTCTGCAGTTCTGTAGAAAACACAACAGGGATTTCAGAAAGAAAAGAAAAAAAAAAAACAAAAAAATTTGAGCATGCATTTTTAAAGCATACAAAAATATCTAAGGAAATTAATTGAGCAAAGCAGTCATTAAAGCACAGCTGAGGTCACCAGCACAAATCATTTGAATATCAAAAGCAAAACTTTCAGCCTCTTATTGTCAATTTTCTTATGCACCCCATGAAGCGTACTTTCTGGTTGCTTCTTTGTCATATTTGCATCAAAAGGCCATGGAAGTAACTAAAGCATCATGGCAGTGGAAGCTGAAATGGAATAATTTTCTATGAAAAAAAGTGTGAGAATTTTCATGTTCTTCCAGTTAGTTATTAAGCAGCCCCACAGTCCTGAGAGCCTTCTTGCTTTACAGTTAGGGGCATTCAGGTGTTAACAGGATGGGCTGTTGTGAGAAAAAAAGCAGGAATGGGTATAATTAAGTTGCCTAAAACTACTCTCAGAATACAGATTCAGAATAACAGTATTTCTCTTAAGTACCAGCAGGATACCAAGAGGCCAAAATACGATCCTGTATAGTCCCTGTATTTCACCCTGGAAATATGCTTGAAGGACTTGCTCAACTTTTAGTAACTCCAAAAGCTCTGTGGGCCTGCACATCTCTGTTAATTTCTGCATGTCAACCACAGGTGCCTCCTTTAACAGCAAAATGCAGCCACTGCTGGTGGAATCATCCAGTTTTTAGAAAGAGCACTCAGTGAGAGATACTTGCCAAAAGAAAAGCAAGAGCTTTGGGTTCATTTCCCTTTTTGTTTCAAAAAATTTAAAACTTCATCTTCTGCTTCCCTTGCAAGTTTCCTATCAACAAACACCAGGATACAGGTACTGAAGAGATGGAAGGGTAATGGAACACCTTTGGGTCTGAGAATAAGTTGTTCTTCAGAAAAGAAAACAAGCCATGAATCCATGGTGAGGGGAATGTGTTTTCAAACAGTAGGAACTGCTAGACAAGTATTTCCCTATGGATGTTTAAATATAAGTAAGCAGAAGAAATGTGTTCATGTGTTCTAGATGAGAAGGATGTTTTCAGGGTCTGTCTAATGTTAAGTTCGTTTAGTCTCAGAAGAATTTAAGGCATGAGCATTCTTTCCAGTGTACTATCTTAACCATTTCTCACCATCCCCAACCTCCATCTTTATCCTCTTCCATTGCATATTTCATGTTTCCTCTCCGTACAATGAGACAAATGTCTTCACAGGAAGTATGCTTGATGGTATAAAATAAGAATTCAGTAGTTTTTTTACCAGCAAATCTTCACTACAAAAACCATACTCTCTTGTACTGTTTGAATTACAGAAATCACTCAGTTTACACTCAATTTAGTTCCTGCATGGGTAGAACTGTTTAATTTTCATACATAACAATAAGTGTTTCTTATTATCGATTTCTAATATTCTAATCTGTAGAGTTCTGCCTCGCAATATCTCTTAATAGTAGAGAACTCGGCTAGCAGCTTTTCTACGATGGTGGATAAATGAGGCTCGTACCAGGCGGGATGACTCCTTCAAGCTGCTTTATTTCACTGAGGGCTGGGTGTCAGCTGGGATCTGCGACCCAACCACACAGCAAGGGAGCAGGCTCGAAGAGAGGCCCGAGCAAGGGGCGGGGTAGAGTTTATAACCAAGTGCGGAGTAGGAGGGGCAGAATACAAGGGATCCAATAGGAACAGGGTTAGGGGGAGGAGTTAGGATGGGGTGATAGGGATACAACAAATGAGGATGAGGGAAGGGGGTGGTAACTGAGGAAGAACCAATTACAGTCAGAGAACTTAAGAACCTTCCAGAACACGGGTAAGTACAAAGGGGTGATTGACATAACCAAAAGGTGGGAATAACTGATAATTGCATAACTCGGGGGGAGTGGTAGGTTTTGATGGACATCCTGGGAGGCGGGAATCTACACCACAGCCTCCTCCCATGGCATGTCCGAGGGAACTTCTCTTAAGACCCCTACCACACTAATCCACATGCAAGTGCTTGGGTGCCCCACCGGTTATTCACATCACTTCCTTCCATTGCAATAATCAACTGTCATAAGCACACAGTCCTTATTTCCTGTGGTTAAGGTGTTTGGGACTGTCTTTTCACAGTCAGACAAATATATAAAATGTTTACTATGACTGAACTGTTCTCAGTGCAAACACTGGAACAGCTCATGGAAGTTTTAGCCTATAGAATTGGGTACAGTGAGATGGCAAAAAAGAGGCAGAAGTTTGGTTAGACCTCAGTTCCCAATTCTCCCTGAAATGAACACTAGTGAGAACAGAAATGGTTCTGGTACCACAATGACAGAACATGCAATCCATAGACTATCTAATACTTTTCTTTTATAGCTGTGTCAATGCAATTTTATTTTGGTGATGTTTTGAAGCTTGCACGTTAAATGAACACCTCTAGTACTGAAGCTTTAGTTCTGTAAAAATAATAACATGAAAACATCAAGTTCATTCTCTTGAGTTTTCATGGTCTATTTCTTTGCTTGCAGCAAACTTGGAAAAAAGTATTTACCTCTTAAATGTTTACCTAATACAATATGAAGAGTTGACCTTAAATGGTCTTTACAGCTCATAGACCATAAAAATAAAATTCTGACTGAGCAATTTTTATTCAAAAAAACCCAATGACTGTGGAAAACTATGTTTATTTTGACTCATCCTAAGAACACAAGTAATATCGTCTTGTACAAGTACTATCACTTGCAGACATCCACTGTCAATTTTTGACTTGACTTTAAAGCCATATACACCAGTACTGGCAGGAAGGAAGAAAGGGTGAAACTACTAGACAGCATTTTCTTGTATTCACCTCTGGAGTCAGTGAGCAAGACCTGGATCCTAGCATTTCTTTACCTTGTGTCTTCTGTGACTGCAGTTTTCACCTATTCCTTGCTCTCACAAGAATTTAACTTAATTACAGGGCAGATCTCCTATAAACAGCATTTCAAAGCTAACAATTGCTTTTTTTCCTCTCCTCCCAAGTTAAGCTCTTTGTTAAAATACTGTCCATCCCTTAGTTCACAGAGCCAGACTGACACAGGGGCTGCAGCCCACAGGCAATGAATGCCAAAGACCAGCCTAAGGAATTGCAAACATAGGCCACTCCTCAATTCTTTCAAGAAATTTATGGTTTCTAACATATCTGATTTTGCAACTTTCCTCTTTCTCTTCCTTTGGCTTTTCCAGAAAAGTCAGGTGTTTATAATGAAAAATGAGCCTTTACATGTGATTTTTATACATATTAAATTTTACACACACATATATATTTATTTGTTAAGAAAACAAAATGAAACAGAGAAAACAAAACAAAACAAAACCAAAAAACCCAAACCAAACCAAAACAAAAAACCCAAAACAAACAAAGAAAAATGCTATGTGCATACACTGCAATGGTTGCTTTCCTCAGGACTTGCAATGAGAATCCATTAACAAGAAAAAAAATACTATACACTTGAAAAGCATTTTTTTCTCTCTTTCACAGCTGGTCCTTTGATCTACTCTTTTCATGTTCCTGGGTTTGTTTTGTTTTGTTTTTACTTCTCCTCTCAACCTGAAGCATAAATGATGAATACTGATGTGACAGTATTTGCCCTAATCAAAAACCAAGAATATGGACACACAAGCCTGTACCAGTTGTTCATAATTTGTAGATCAGGAAATATATTATTTTTTTTTTTTTTTGGAGGAAAGAGTCATGCTTTGTGGCCACTGGATTCACGTTAAATAACTTTTGAAGTGCTCCTGGTTTTAATATAAGCCACTGGGAGGCTTGTTGCAAATAGCTTTTCCCAGTATTTAAATCTCTTCACTTAAAAAAAAAAAAAATACAATTATCAGATGTAGGTAAATTTAAAAGGATTTGAGACCTTCCTCGGATGTATAGCTCAGCTGGGCTGATACTAATTCAGTTTAGGTTCTATTGAGATGGTTAATTTTGTCTGTCTGTCTACTTGCATAGGAATATGGAATGAAGCAACTGAGTAATATCTTAATTTTTAGAGACGACCCGGTCAAAATCAGAATAGTGAATACTCTTGAAGGATAGCTTTGCTTATGAATACATACTAAATTTTGGGGATCAGCTTAACTCTTATTCAGAATGAATTTCCATGTCCTTGCTGAAGCAGATCTATGGTTTGCCTAAGTATTTACAGGGCATTGAAGCTGCAGAGACTAAATTGATAGGATATGGCTGCAGCACATTGCCCTATTGTAAGTTTTTTCAAACTGGGAGATTGCTTGCCTGTAAAAAAGCTGGTGATGACAAAGTAAACAACATGACAAATGCTTCAGGACATTAAAAATCATGTAAAAAAAAAAAAAAATCACACTGAACTCCTCTCTTCCAGATTATAATAAAATTGGGTAAACTATTCACTGTGACTAATTTATTCCAAAGTTGTCCCTTCGTGGGGTCATGAATTTATATTCAAACAGATTTGGATTTCTATAGATTTCTTACTCAATGTCACAATTACTGAAATAGTTGTACTTTTAATCCTTTTTTGGGAACTTTCCCTTTACATATTCTTTGATTCTTATATTGTGCATATGGCTTTGAGAGGAGATGAATTAGAAGATGCTATTGTTCTGGAGTAGTGAGGACGGGTCTTTACAGGATTATTCTTTCCTGGCTGCCCTGATGCATACAAATACAAATATTTAGGTAATATTATCAGACTGCATAGAAAATTGCATTATAGTAATCTGTTCAGGAAGGCACATTATGAGAGCAGAACCAACAAGTTCTTACTTTCAGTTTAGATTTTGTCTGTAACAAGTTGCTTATCTTCCATAATTTGCTGATTTATCTAAATGAATCCAGGCCCATATAACTCTCTTACTTAAGATCTAGGTCTCATAGAATGTACTAAAGCATCCTGAGATAATTAGTAAATAACTTTAAAGTAGGATAAATGCCTTTAATGGCAACCTTTGAAGTATTTCAAGTTGTGAAAACAAATGTGCCTTATTAACTTTATTACTTAAAGACAGGGCAGATTGATGGGAGATCCTCAGCAGCTTAGGCAGCTGGACCCAAAGCAATTCCAGTTTGATGATGGGTGGCCTGATTTACAAAAGGTTCCACAATAGGAAATATAAACTGTTTCCCTAAAGCACTCAATACCTCAGGTTGCACATAGTATAACCACCTGTCCAGATGTCACTTGAACCTGATGTGCTTCAAATACAGTGAAACTTCCTTCAGTTTGCCCCACTATTCTATATGCAATTGAAAAACCCTCATGGATGCTACACTCTTACAGATGAGTGTTGAGGCCTAAGTCTCACAAAGTGTCTCCAAATTTTTAATTTAACACTGGTTGAACTCTGCATTCCCTGCCCACTCTACTCCCCAGTTATTTTCAATTCTTCAGGAACCCAAAAATAATCTATAAAAATACTTGGACCAACATAGGGAAGATCTGATAAATTACATTTCTGTAAAAGACCTCTCTATAATATAAAGAGTATAACAAGATGCTTGTATCAGAAATTCCATCACATTTCCAAATGATTTCCTGAAAGTCTAGTTATTAAATTAATTTGCTGCATACATATAAACAAAAAAAAGCATCAAAATAAGAAGGTCATAGCATAATATTGAAAACTCATTAGAAGAAACTTTAAATCCACCACACTCAGAGTCACTGGATAAGTAGTTTACTTAAATATACTGCAGTCCATAGAGAGCTCATACATTATTATCAACAATTATTATGCAAATATTCTTTTTCTTAGTAATTTAATACTAACACTAATTGTCCACTTAGAATGTTTATTATTGGTTTTGTTTCTTGGATGACAAATATGGGAGGAAATCAAGTATACTATGAGATCACAATCAGAGTTCTGTTAAAATTGACTATATAATTGCTGGGATATCCCTTACAATCAAAACCTCGAGCTAAATTAAAAGCAAAGAATATGATTATAAAGGGTCATGAGGGTATGTAGATTAGTCAATCATGACTGACATCAAATTTTCTTTGTCTTACATCATTTCCAGGAGTCTTTGCCTCAAGGGCACTGTTACTTTATAGCTAAGACAAGCTACATGCAAATAATTGAGGATTAATTGCAAATATCCACAGAGTATGGATACATCTTCACACAATTATTTGCTTTATCTCATTCTTAGAAGAAACTTTGTTTTGTGAACAGACAGAAGGATTTATCTATATTGTACAAAAAAAAGTGTATAGTGTGTACCTGAATGAATACTTACAAGGAATGTTTCTGTTTCCATCTCCCACAGCTGCTTCATTTTCAGCCTATTCTGACAGTGAAAGAGGGACATGAGCTTATGATGAGGGGTTGGCAGGGCTGTAAAATATTCAGCATGCTGCAAATATAAAAATCATCCCTTGACAGCATCCACACAAAAAGAACTATACCTGCTCTAGATCACTGATGGTGCAGGGAAGAGGAAATAAAGAAGAAAAAGGAGAAATAAAGAGAGCAGGATTTAATTATTCTTTCACAAAAATTCAGGATAAAGGCTGAGGAATACACTACTACTGTGTGTAACTGAAGGAAAACTCAATTGTTGCTATTGATGCTGTCTGAGTAGATAAGTGAAAAACTAGTTTTCAAGGGGTTTTGTAGTTTAACTTCTCCCCTCCCTAAACAAATATTTTTAAAAAGGAAAGAAGGTGTTCTTTTTCTAAAGAGTTGTTGAATTTCTCCTTTATCCAAAGATGCGTATTGTCTTCTCTTTTTTTTATGATAAATTATAAGAACTGACACAGAAAATGTTATGTTTTCAAAGTGTAGGTACTTTTTAAGCCTAACAAAAGATATATTTTATATCCTATTACTGAAGGAATCACCAGAAGGAAGGTGTTACTTATTAGTAAGTTATTTAGAATGTCTTGTGTACTGTTTTATGACGAATTTCTGTGGGTGTTTTTAACAAAATGTACCTTTCATCCAGAGACTTGACTCACAATTTTATTTCTCAATCCTCAGCCTTGTGGTGTAGTTATATGAGAGCAACACCCATAAAACACACATAAACAAAAAAAAAAATTATAAAAAGAAGGAAAAATAAAAACAAAATAAAAAGAAGACAATAAGAGTCAAACAACACATTGGGGTGTAGTACTGCAACCTGTGACTAAAGCATCTTCCATGATTAAATTCTTTCTCATGTGTTAATCCACCTCCTCTGCCTTATGAAGCCAAGCTGGATGAGAACACCTGGTATCTGTGGTACAGTTAACCATTAAAACACCAAGGTCCTGTGCATTATAGTTCAGGGTAAATTTACTTCTTGAAAATGTATTCACACTCAGAACACTGCTGTATGCCAGTGAGAATAAATTAACTTTTTTTTTTTTTCTTTAGAGAGGGGATTGCTTATGAACATAATTTGAGTCCAGTATGTGAAAAGATCAACACCATTCCTGTAATGATAATCAGTGAGTAGGTCTCACAAAAAATATCATATGTTAGTCCTGTTGCTATGCCCTTCAAAATTTTACTTGCTCTTACTGTTTTATCAGAATCTATTATAAATCTTAAGAAAAAGGCAGTTTAAGAATATCCTTGTTCATGTTTCATTCCAGTTCAGAGGAAATCCCAAACTATTCACAGTCTATTGAGTTTTCTGTTAAAAAACACCTGGTGGGAAGTAGTGTTCACCAAATGCAGGAGGCAGAATTCTAGACAAAAAGAAAAGCTTGCCATATTCAAGCTCAGGGTGGGATCCTTGAAAGAAAAAAAATTAGATTTCAAAGGAATGAGAGACAATTATACCAATTTCTGATTTCTATAACTTGCAACTGTACATACAGGCTGGACAGGGAAAAGTAACATTGGGATAATGATGGAAGAAAACAAAGGGACTGAAAAGTTAACTACATGGAAATGGTGTTCTTGATCTTGAAATGTATCCAGTGCTGGCAATTGTGCAATTTAGAAAATTGGTTCAATTAAAGCAGCAGCTTCTTATGTTGAAAACTGTGAGTTTCTGAATAGGGCAAGAGCTGGATGTAGCAGAAATCAAAGGACAGTTATAAGAGTTGTAAGCATAAGATACAGGACAGTAATTTTATGCTGAAATGAGAGTTTCAGAGATCATATGTATCTCCTAAATGGAGCAGATACAACTGAGGATTTCAGAAATCATTTGAAATTGTCACTGAAGAAGATAAAGAAAACTCACTGTGGATCACTTGTTAATCTTTGAGTCAGAATGAGGTGACCTCTTACATCCTCAGCACAGCGTGCATGAGAGAAATAAATCTACTGCCCCACAGTACACTAGGAGTTAATACCGATGATGTGTATATGTATGCATTTAAAATTAAAGAATGCCTTCTCACCAGATAGTTTTCATATTTGTTTTCATTTGTAATAGTAAGATTGAATTTATAATTTTTAATTAGGTAAATTGACATTTAATTTTTATTTCAGAATTCAATAATGTTTGGCTATATTCTATCTGAAATAATGATCTCATATTGTGATAATACCCCTGATTTAAAAAAATAAATAAACCTACACGTGAGAGGTTCCTGTTATCTGGCAACAAGTTCCATCCAGTGGATGTATACTTAATTGCAATATATTTCCTTAATGATCTAACTTAATTGGGACTCAAAGATATGGTATCTTTTGAATTTTGCCTTCCTTTAACAAAGTGTTTGTAGTCTGCTTTATTTGAAGCACTGTTAAATTAATAGCTTTATGTATAAGTAATGATTTTTCTGAATATTTAATCAAGACTTACAGAGACAGGACTGTCAGGAAATCACAAAAAGTAGTAAAGGGAATGACCTGTTGGGTCATCAGGCTTTTTTCCCCCTTCATTTCCAGTCACAGAAGAGTGTAGATGGCTTCCCTGCAGTATGATATCCAGAGCTTTCTCCATTCTTTAGAATTAGAGCACTTGACTTTGAAAGAATGGTTGGAAAAGGGGAGCATACTGGAACCAATAGTCCTTCATCATCACCAGCAATTAAAAGTCTCATCAGCACTGAAATCAATGCAATTATTCTGTGCTTCTATTAACGTGAAAATTAGAGTGCAAATTCCAGGCAAAATCACCATTGGTCTGAATTATCCTTTTGTGGAGTCTGTTTTCTTTGATGATAAAGGGAGACTCCAGTAACCACTTTCCTAATGTTGATTTACTGTTCCTATGTTAATTCATATTATTTAATCTAATCATTCATACACATGCACTCTTTAATACTTCATTCAATCACACACTTGTAATTTAATACATTCCATCCAAATTGTATCAACAGCTTGAGAGAAATAGTTGCAACTAGCAAGTTGTAAGTACTTCAGGAAGGAACAAGGGGTGATGATGATGACATTGTGACAGCAGTTGCTTTTGCTGATGCTCAAAATGTTCTGCAATTGTAAAGACTCACAGAAGGGAGAAAATTAGAGAAGTGGACACAAAATGGGGCACTGCCACTACCTAGTGATCTCACTTTATACAGAAAACTACGATTACAAATATTTTTTGTATTTTCATTATAAATTTTTGGTTTAGAAGTGGGCTTTCTCTATATTCTATTTCTTGACATCTCCACTCTCTTTTTTCCTTTGTTTTTATTTTTATTTTTATTTTTATTTTCTTTTTCTTTTATTTTTTTCCCTTTCTTTTTTTCACCAGGAAGGATGTTAAAAAGGTACTTGATCCTGAAACATAATTGCACTGATATTTCAAACCATTATACTACTTCTGCTGTATCCACACTGTCTGCCAGCCACTGACACATTGAGGTAACTCTAAAACCAAGTATATATCAACCAAACTCAAACTGTCACTCAACTTCTATTGAAGTTTATTTTTTCCCCTGTTATTGCTCACTACCAAAGCATGTGTTCATGTAAGAAGAATCTTTATTTTCCTTTATCAGTCTGTACCTTTCCCTGCTTCATGAATTTTGCCAGAGACTGACTTCACTAACATCACTGTGTTTTTTTTTTTAAATTTGGGGGATTGCAAGTGTCCTCAACCAATAATGATGGGTAGTGACTGGTCATTATTGGTTGAGGACATTGCAATCCCACAAAATAAAAAATATCAGGAATACTGGACCTTGTATAGATAATTTACAAATTAAAAAGTCAAGGGAGAAACAGAACACAAGAAGGAAGACCAAAGTATTTTCACAGGGAGAATTCAAAGGCTGATAGATACAGAGATCTATATACTGAAAAGAAGAGGGTGGGCCAAATACCTAAACAAGCATGTAGTGTCATTTCCCTGATATTCAAGTTATCCACAAAGGAACTAGCAAATATGACACAATATTTCTGAGGTGTTCATGGTCTTCTGGAGTTGCAGTTGCTTTAACAGTTATGATGAGTGTCTAAAATGCCAGTGAATGCCTGTGTATGTGAAAACATATTGCTCCTTTTTACGACTTTTAAGTAAACTCATTAGTATTTTTTAAGTTTATTAAATCCAGTATAATGTCTCAAGTAGTGCAAAATAAAAACACCAAATAGATCACAATTTCAAGCTCTTAACATTTAGTTTCTACCTGATCCCATGAATCTTTTATTCAAAACTACACCATTATCATGATTACACTACATACGTGAGCCTGTATTTATCTTCTCTTTCCTTGGAAATCACAGAACCACAGAATGTTTCAGGTTGGAAAATACCACAGTGGCTCAACTCATCCCAGATCCCTGCTTCGGTCCTGGCACAGGATTATGTCCAGATGGTTCTGGAATATCTCCAATGAGGGAGAGTCCATAACACTGTTCCAGCGCTGCCACGCTCCCGCCCCGGTTCCCTTTTCCTCCGCCCCGGCTAGCTCTCAGTCACTTTACAGTAAAGAAATTCCTCATATTCAGGTGGACGTTCCTGTTTACCAGTTTTTCTCATTGCCGCTTCTCCTGTAAGTTGGCATCACTGAGCAGAGCCTGGCCCATCCTTTTGAACCCCTCCCCTTTAGATATTCATACACATTGAAGAGGTCCCCTGTCAGTGTTTTTTTCTCGAGTCTGAAAAGACTCAGCTCCCTCAGACTTTCTTCATAGGAGAGAAGATCCTCAAAAGACTCCCTTGATGAATTTTGTAGCTCTCCATAGGACTCATTCCAGGAGCTCCCAGGGAGCCCAGACTTGGACACAGCACTCCAGATGTGCCTCACCAGGGCAGAGCAGAGGAACAGGATCCCCACCCTGACCGACTTGGAATGCTCTTTCCAATGGATTCCATTTTCCTTCTTGGCCACCAGGATGCTTCTGGCTCATGGACCACCTGTTGTCCACCAGGACCTCCAGGACCTTCCCCTCAGAGCTGTTCCAGGAGGTCACCCCCAGCCTGTGCTGGAGCCTGGGATTGTTCCTCTCCAGGTGCAGGACTTGCCTTTGCTCTGTTGAATTTCAGCAGGTTCCAGAATGTTAATTTTCAACAATGTTAAATGAGATAGATAAAAATGGAAAGCAATGTTAGGCCATGTTTTACATAATCATTATGTTATTAAAAAAAAAGAACAAAACAAAACAAAACAAACAAGTGATTCAAGTAAAAAAAAATATGACTAGAATGCTTTTATTACAAGCATGTGGGAATTATTAAGACTCTGGATTCATTCTTCACATTTTCTTCCCTCTGCAAACACCAAAAAAATGAAGGCTGAATCTTCCAAATGATGTATTTTAATTTGAGAGTAGGTAAAAGACTGATACCGACCACTCTGTACTGTGGTTGGTACCAGCTTCCCAAAGGAACCTTTATTTTTACCTCTTTTACCTTAATTCTGCACGACATTTTGAAAAGTCATCTCTTTGGTTTGATAGATGATTTTGTGGGCCAAGTGTCTTACCTCAGATCTGAACCTAAATAATTGCTTTCCCTAGGGGAAAACAAAAAATATATGTAAGTAGATAGACTTATTCTTTGCTTGCAACTGTCACTGCAAATATACCTCACTTTACATGCAACCAGAAGACAGTCGATGATCCCTGCATCAGTGTCAGGTCTGTTTCATAAATCAGACAGCAGGAGGTGGTCCAAAAGTCAAATTCTGAATACTCTCCTGGGGTCTTAATAGGTTACCTTTGAATTGGAGCAAGCCCTCATGGGTCCCAGGTTGTTTGAACTCCATAACTGGGTCTTCCACATAAGTAGCTATCAAGCCAATTGGTCTTCTGGGTTCTTACTTAATATGCTTAGAGGTTTTGCTATTAGAATAAATGCCAGTTCTTTTTGTTAGTGGATTCCTCAGGCTTTCAGAGCGTAGTTTTAAGCACTCTAAATGCCACCCATGCTCATTATCCCACCTCCCACTCCTCAGTGTAATTCTTAAGTGACAAGAAGCTGGAAAAATACAGATGGCATAATTATATATTTTGCAGTTGATTAATCACCACAAAACATTAATCACATTTGGTATAACAATACATAATCAAATTCTTTATAGTAGAAATTAAGTTTCCTTCTGATACAGAATGGATTCCTTTAGGATATTGACATGGCTTTTCAGCATCTGTTTTGCACCAATTCTGCATCTGCATTTGATTTAATCAGCTTTAGGGCTCTGAAAAAGAAAAAAAAAAAAAAAAGCTTTAAGGTTTGTTTCATGTTTCAAAGTGCACAAGTTAATAATAGCAGAAGTGCAAATAGAGATATAACTGCTGTGACAAACTACTCTTTGTACATTACACTTACTCATTTTCTGCCTTCAATGGATCTTTTCTCTCTTTCAGTTACTTTTTTAACAGAAGAGAAAACTTCTTTTGAAATAATTCAAGTTGGTAATATATTGATAGAAGAAAGACAGTCAAGATAGCACACCAAAAAATGAACTGATAGCTTATCACAACTGTCAGCATCAAAGGCATGAGGAATTGTTGCTGGACCAGTGGTCAAGCATGATGCTGTAGCCAGTCACATCAGATATATTTACCACCATATTGTGCTGCCTTTGACTCTCCAGTGTCCATGGTCTGTCACATGTAGCTCTCATACCAGGGAATAATCTTTGGCATTAGTTCAAAACTCTGTGGCACAGGCCTACAGATCCTAATTGTCCCAGGCTAGGCTAAAACTGTTTTCAGCTCTGCAGATGTGGGTGATGGAGGCCATGGATTTCACCTCCAAAAGTGTGCTTTACCAACCATGTTATGGAACAGCCAGAGGCCAGTGCATGTTCCATCACTGCTGCTAAATCTGGGTCACTGTGCAGTAAAGCAACATAAAATGTGTAAACCAGAGGCAGAACAATCAAGCAGAATTTAATTGCCTGTTACTAAGGGATACTCTTTCCTAGATTATACATGTAAACATAACTAAAAAGAGACTCTAAAATGCAGGAAGATAACTCCATAAGATTAACTCACTCTTTTACATTGGTGTTTTAGTCCAATATGATATATGTAGGCTTTTCTGGTAGATTAAAAAATCTAGCTGCAGCACATCGGCTACAAAAACCTTTCTGTTCAGGCAAGAGGCATTTAAGCTTATTTAGGATATGGAAGCTTAAACTCAGCTCAAACCCAGTTCAATGGAGGCTTTTGAGGGTGTTTTACCCCAGTTCTAAAGGAATTATTCTGACTCCCAAGCTATACTGGAAAGGAGATTTCTTCCTCTCTCAAAGAATCCCATTGAGATACATTGGTTTTCTGTAGAGTCACTGGCACTTAGTTCCTATCAATCACATTTTTAAGACCACGTAATCACGTAATTTCAATCATGTAATTTCTTCTCTAATTGTATGAAAAACTGTGACAGACCCAAGGTTAGAAAAATACACCAAGATGAGTGCCTTAGCTTGAATATGAAACCAGTGACTTTTGCCTTAGTTTTCACAAATGACAAACAAATAATTTCTGGGAAAAATTGTATCAGCAGGTTTTTTTCATATTTTAGAGGTAATTGATGCTCAATAATGCTTAAATTCATCAGTTATATGATTTATTTAAATATGAGCATTATGCAATGAGTTACTAAGTACACAATGCAAAGAAAAATCAATAGAAAGCATTCAGTGTGTTTAGCTCTTAATTTCAACACTTAAACATTGGATTCAAGTATGAATGCATAGTAAAAATATTCATATTTATTATGTTCATGTGAGGGACAGCAAGAGAGCAAAACAGCATATATGTGTATGTAGTAACAATTTGCTGCTTCAGGAACATAAATTATTAATTAACCATGCAGCTTACAAGGAGTGATAAAAAAGCAAATAAATAAAAAAGAAAAAACAAGCCAAACCCACTTTAAAACAAACTAGATCAACTAGGTTTTGAAACAAAGAACTAAGGCATGTTTTCTGAACACGTAATTTGTCTGCTGGTGCTCAAAATTAGGATGTTACTGGCTTCTATGAAACACTTTTAGAGCTATGAAGAGTGGTACTGTAGACATAAAGTGACTGATGTTCTGCCAATACAAACCTCAAAAGGAGGTTGAAATACACAGCAAGTGTCGTTTCTGAAGCTGGAGATAGGGAAGCATTATGTTTTATTTTGCCCTTTAATATAAGCCCCAAAGCATTGCTTCACTAAAATGGGTCTGCTACCTGAACTGAGTCCAACTCAGTCTCTTAGCACAAATGCAGGGATGAAAAGCTCATTCAGCATGTCACTGTACAATTTCTGTGTTTATTGCTGGAATTAGCAGAGCACAGAGCCTTCACATCCACAGGTTTTTACTTCTATTTTGTTGCATACTGAGGAGATGTAGAGCCAGCTGTGCACTGCTTATTCATACTGGGAAACTGCTACTTCCCCAACATCCCCTCTGATAACAAGAGGATTGCTTTAATTGGAAACATTAACAGTCATGGGAAACCATGTCTGAATCCTTACGGACACACAAGGGCTCTGTCATGATCAGTGGTAAATGGGAAAACTGCTTACTTGTTTGCAAAAATCTTTTGTTTTGACTGTCCATGCAAAACTCACTTGTCATTTCTAAGTGCTTTTGAGCCATTGAACATGAAAATTTTATGAAGCAATCATTTTTGAAAATAAATAAGGAGAATTTCAGGATCGTGATTTAAGCCTGGAAATATCCCATTGTCCCCAGGAAGCCTCTAATGAACAGAAGCTGAAGATCTGGCTTGGGCTTGTGTAGGCAAGGAATCATGATACTCCTGGTATAGTGTTTCTTGAGGAATAACCATAAATGTCACATACCTTAAATAAAAAACACTCTGGAACATGTGCATATATTCTCAAAGTCTTTTAAATTAATCAATGTAGTTTCATGCAAGTCTTTTAGCATATAATGCTGATCCTTGTTAGGGCGAATTTTCCTTTCTAGTGCACTTCATGCAAAGTAAATTTGACATTAACACTGTTGGATAATCTTTTCACCCTCAGTCTGAATATTTAAATCAGGATTTAAAATATCTTAGTGGGAAGAATCCTAGTCTGTCAGTAAGTAGAAAAGCAATGAAGCAATAGGTATTTCTCATCTTTGTGCTTACAGCCCAACATTTTTAGTGCAAAAGACAGAATCTAATACTTTGACATATTTAGCAGAAATGTTAGAAATATGTTTTTCTGATCTAATGTTACAGGCTGAAAATACTGAACACTCATTAAATACATTTTCAATAGTCAAAAGGTAATCAAAATCATGAGAAATCCTTTTGCCCACAATAGAACTCTTTCAAATCTGTAAAGACTGTACAGATGGAAAAGTCTTTTATATACCAATATTTAATAATTAATATTTTTATTTATGAACACATATCTGCAGATCTAAGAAACTGGCTGACCTAGAGACATCAGAATCCCCTCTAAAAATATATGAGTAGAAAGAAAGGCAATACATTAAAATGGAAATATTTTAATTTAACCAGTTAAATGGAGCTAAGGGAAAACAGGCCTTAGATCCTGTACTGGGTTTGTGTGACCAGGTTTTGCTAGCTTTTTTTTGGAGGAGCTGGTGACTTCTCTGAGATGCTGCTCAGAGAAGCAGTAGTTTCCCCATGTCCAGCAGAGCAAATGCCAGTTTGCTATAGGGTGGACTCACTGCTGGTCAAGGCTAAGCCCATCAAGAATTATGGTAATGCCTCTGTGATAACATATTAGGGAGGAAAAAAACATATAATGTAGAGATATTTCTGTTCATAGAAGAGTGCAGAGTGAGACCATGTGTGAGGAGCAGCCCTGCAGACGGCCAGGGCAGTGCAGAAGGAGGGGCAGGAGCTGCTCCAGGCTCTGGAGCTCAGATTCCCCTGCAGCCCCTGGAGCAGCCCATGGTGAGGCAGCTGTGCCCCTGCAGCCCAGGGAGGGCACGGGGGAGCAGAGATCCACCTCAGCCCCTGGGGGAGCCCAGGATGGAGCAGGGGGATGCCCAGAGGAGAGATGTCAACCCATAGGGAACCTATCTGGAAGGAGGCTTCTGGCAGAGAGCTGCAGACCTGCAGTGGAGAGAGGAGTCCAGGCTGGATGAGGTTTTTGATAGCGCTTGTGACCCGTAGCGTCCTGCACTGGAGCTACCTGTTCCTGAAGGACTGAACCCTGTGAAAGAGTGACCCACTTTGGAGTAATTAATGGAGAACTGTCTCACACAGTAAGGATGTCATTCTGAAGCAGGGGAAAAATTTCAAATCCTCTCCCTGAGCAGCAGCAGGAACAACATGTGATGAGCTAATCATAAACCCATTCCCAATTCCCTGCAACACTAAAGGGAAAGAGGTAAAGTTTGGAATGAAGGGAGGCATTTGGGGAATTTTTTTTTTAAGATTTTCTTTACTTCTCATTATCCTGCTCTGCTTTTGCTGATTATAAACACAGTTAATATCCCCAAGTTGAGTCAGTCTTGCCCATCATGGTCATGGTCTTGCCCATGACTGATCTCTCCCTGTCCTTAATTCATGAATTTTCTGTTTTATTTTCTCTCCCCTGTCCAGTTGCAGAGCTGAGAGAGTGGCTGTGACTGGTGTCTGGAACCCAGCCAGTGTCAGTCCCTTAGAGATGCCCAGTAGTACATGCACTCCTGGAATATCCTTATGATGCTGTGGGGCTGCTCAGATTTACAGAAAAAGTAATATCAGGCACCTGATTTGGGAAAAAATACACAGTGGTAAAAGAAGAATGGTAATAAGAAGTCTGCAGTGTATTTATACCCTCAGGAGCCCACTTTAGTGATATTTCTGATATAATAATAGACTAATATAAAATCCTATGCTAATACTCTTACAACTCTCCCAGTTGTTTCACAAACTAAACTTCCCTAGACATTCACAAGAGTTGTAACTGAGCAAGGACCAAGCAAAGACAGACTCAGCAACTCAAGAATAAATCATCTTAGGGAAGTACATTGATTAGCTATCTCTATTCTTGTTTAAACATATTCCTGCTTCATTGTTGACTGAGAGGATTTGCATATGAAAGCAGAATGTGCTCCAGCGTTGAGGAAAGGGTGAGATGCTCACTGTGTATTTATGGAAAATAAACTGTTAAAGAGAGACAACCAGCTCTGAAACTTCAGGGGGTAGAAAAAGAAAAGAGAGAGGTAAAAAGAAAGAGAGATAGAAATCTATCAGCTTTTGACAGGTAGGCATAAATCTTCCTGAAGGGTAGAATCACTTGAGGAAAGAGAGTGTGAGAGACCATTAAAGCTTAAGAGTTTTGCACGATTCGTGAGGAAAATGTGGAAGTTTGCAAAGCGTAGACTGGCAACTCCAAATGTAGATTGAAGAGCATCAGAAAAACCCTTTGTTTGTGACGTGTTTGACTCAAACAACTTGTCTTAGGAATGTTGCTTTATAAGGCCAGCTGTTGGTAAAAGGCAGCCTTGGTTTCTGGGCAAATGTTATTCACGATGGACTGTTGCTACAAACCCAACAAATCCAGCATTTTTAAGCAGTAGGATTTAAATGTCTTGTCTTATAAGAAACTAGGTTGGACAATCCTTACCATTGGTTTCTAGGCCAATCTTTTCACAGATGCAGTGCCCATGGACTGAGTGATGAATGACACTGGTTATAGCTCATGTGTGTTTGAAGAAGATAAACAGCTTGGTGCCAGTTAACTCCCTTTCCATATAGGGAACAACACAGTAATATACTGAAAGGAGAAAAGGGGTTTATTTATCCCTCATACTTCTATCCATCTGTGCAGTTCTCAACTTGGAACCCATTATTTGTCCCTACATGGCTCATGGTAGAAAGTAGGAACTATTCTCTTCTGGCTTGAGGGTGTTTTTATTTTTTCTGCTGTCATGAACTGGGGCTAAGATTAAAGACTTGGAGCAGGTGAGGTGGATGTTAATTTCCCACTTTGCTGGCTTTCTCAATTCTCCATGTGCTTGTGGGGGCAGCCACAAAGACAATATTGAAGTCCCTTTGACAGTATGCAAAACTTGTCTGAGGACACATGTGCCTTGTTTGTTCCTACCTTTCTTAAATTATGTTCTTGAACAACATCTGAACGATACTAGTTCACTGTTCTTCACAATGCTCACTCCCTGTGAAAATCCAAACCACAAGAATCCAGTCCTGCCCTCCATGATAGTTTGTATTTCATGGCCAATAATCAGACACAGTGGTCTTCAATATCTGGAAAGACAAGACAAAATCAGTGCAGAATCAACAGTTAAGAAGCTAGTTAGCTGTAGGATTCGGCTTAGGTTTGTGACACTTTCTAACAAATGAGATTTATTGATAAACCAAAGATCAGATAATTCCCATTTTCTCTTGTATTGTTGTGATATCAGACAAGATCATACCAGAAAATCAATAAGGAATTTCAAAAGATGCAATGCTTAGTAAGTTATTTTCTCCTTATTTCATAATGTCTTTGGCTATTCCGCAGTATTGCTGACAGTAAAGTGGTGACTTATCTCATGCACAGACACATTTTGTCACTTGGTCTGCTCTGATCTGTTGATGACAATATGAATCAGTTATGCTAACTTGATAAAACCAAACAACAACAAAAAAACACCATAAAAAACAACCAACAACATGCTGTCATTGCATATAAGAGGAGTTTGCATGAGCAGTTGTAGGATTCAGTCACTAAATATCTCTTCAATTTCAGTCTCTGCTTGTCTCTACCAGCATGGCAGCTGATGGAACAATAAAGGTCATGATCACTTTCTCTCCAATAAAGAAACCCTAGAGAACAAAACAAATTAAAAAAAAAAATATATGAGAAAAAAATAGAAGAAGAATAGAAAAGAAGCAAAGAAAAACCTCCCTCATGAACAAACAAATCAATTGAAACAAAACAAAAATACACCCCCTAAAAACCCCCAAATTTATTCACAAAGTATAAAATGCAGGTCAATGCTTTCCTAAACTGGTAAATGACAAAACTACCCCTTGTACTTCTTTATTTAAGAAAAGTACATTTCATCTCTAAGAAAGAGCTAAATTAAAACAGAGAAATAAAGAATGATTTACCTCAGGTAATTGTAGGTGCCTGTGACTTTTGTGGTAGTCCACAGCTAATTTTAACATTGCTTTTATAATCTACTAAAAAAAAATAAAAACAAATGCAAAAGTCAAAAGCCCACACACTTGAAGAAAATCAGTCTTGTTAGCCAACATATTTTGGATTTCTAGTTAAGAGAAAGGTACATTGCACCCTAAAAGTAACTATTTCTCTGCTTTGCTTAAGAGAGCCAATGGATTACTAGCTCAGGGGTAAGGTCCACATTTAATTAGATAAGGACTACTCTTAGTATTGGCAATAACAATAGTAGTGGGATTGATGTGACTCTTAAGGTTGTGACAAGATGCCATAGCTTTAAGACAATTAGAGCTTTTATACAATGTTTAGGGAGAGATACATAAGTATGGGGTCTTCAGATGCCAAAATCTGAGTGGTTTACTTAGAACCCTGAGCACTCTTAAAAAATTCACTTATCTATTGCAATACAAATGTCCAGCCCTCAGCTGAATATTTCCTTCCTTTACCTTAGACTGTAACCCATGATTTTTTTTCTTGAATTCAGAGCTACAGCAGGTAATAACACAGTTTGGGTTTTTTTGTTTGTTTGTTTTTCCTGGAAAAAAGAAACATGGAAAGGAATTGCAAGTATTTGCACTCTACCTTAAATGCTCAGCAGTGGTAGCACATCCTTTGAAAAATCTCTCTTTAAATACTCAAAGTGTTTAATTTATGAGACCAGAATTCTCACACCTCAGGAGGGAATCTCCTCCGCGTGATCAGATATTCTTCAGTACATTTCTAGCTTGGTAAGAAAGAGCAGAAAAAGGAGAGAAACACAATGAAAGAGAGGCATAGAAACCAATGAACTAAAAAAGGAGGAAGCACTAAATACCAGTCCCAATGTATTAAATACTTCATTAACTCTCACTTTTTGTTATTGTAAAATATGCTGATTTTCTACGTCTGATCAGCCTTTACAGGAAAGTTAAGTACCATATATATCTGTGGTGAGTGCACACAGCCACAGGAGGGGGCAACCACTTGGAAGTGGAGGGCCACTTCCAAGGCCAGGTAAGTTTCCCCCAAACATTAATGAAACCACATGGGCTGGATGGAGGCAAAATGCTGGTGGTAACCCAAGGAAGAACAACTTATTTTTAGTCTAGAGTCTAGTTTTGAGACTTTGTTGTCCCCTGGAATCTGATGAACAAAACTGATCCAAAAAGCACCATCTGAAAATGCTGAGCAGTGTGGTCTCTACAGAGACACATGGGACACAATTATCCAGATGTCAAGTAACTACATAAAATGGTCTAAATTGTTATCTTAAGGTATTTAAGATCTGCCTGTAACAGACAGATATGATGCAGAAGCTATACGGGGTTTGTTTCTGTCTGGAGTGGTGTCTGGAGGCATCTCAATTAGCACCTCACCTGGCTTCTGAGGTCTGGGCACAGATTTGAATCCTAAGTAAATAGCCATTGGACCACCTCATTTTGCAGATGACAATCAAGGTTTCAGTGATTTTGATGTTTATAGTATTAGAGCAAGTATTGCATATGGATTCTAAGAATTAAAAACCATTTTGTAAATTCAGTGCTGAAGAATCTTGCCTATTTCTGCAAAAGAAGCTTTTCAGAGAATTGAAAAGAGATCTTCCAAAGTTCATTCTAGTGTGTCAAAAGCCACACACTTGTTTTAGATATAATATTATGAAACAGATAAATAAAAAGAAAATCATTGTTGACTGTATGAGTTGGAAGTCTTAAAAGGCTTCCTTTCATTCTGCTTGAGTCACTGTAAAAAAGGGAGAAGAAAAAAAAAATCAAGTTCATAAAACTTTTGTAGTGCAGAAGAGCCACTAAGAATACAGTCATGTATTTTTAGAGTAAATGACATGTGCTTTTTACTCTAGTGAGTGATCCATATTTTAAATGTCCCCATATACTATTATCATGCATAAAAACCTGTCACAATTATTCATGTCTTTTCACCAATATCCATATTTTGACATTACCACTGAAAAGATCCAGTGTGCTCAGTGGCTTCTTAAAAATAAATAATTGAAAGCTACTGTAAATTATATTAAGCCTCGACATGGCTGACCCTCTCCTGCTTCAGTCCGTTGCTATCTCTTTAAATGTATTCACTCATAAATTATATTGTAATTTGGAGGTGCTGAAGTCTTAAGTTTTTTGACTCAAATGTAACTTCCTTCCCAATGCATAATTCATTTTCACTTTGTTCTTGGTGCTGTGTGTGCAATCGCATTTTTGGCAGCCAAATGGAGGCTGAAATCAACAACTCTGTAAAGGGTGAGAATGAAATCAGAATGGACGGCTTGGCGGAAGAAATATTAAGCATGTCACAATGTTTTGTACTCTATCTTGTGAAATGGAGACAAAAACCTCAAACAACTCTTGAGTTTAAAAGGAATGACATTTAAAGCCTGAAAATTATCCACTGCTGATGTCATGCTGTTGTTGAATTTAATTACTTTTCACATCACATAAAATGATGGCTTCTGAATGCTTTTTATGCCATGAGACTTTTTGATGGAGAGCATACTCTCCCATTTTCCATTTTTTAAACTGGAATAAATCAGTCAATCTCTGTGGACACAGATGAGGGACATCAGGCTTATCTGATAAAAATGAGTGTCAGTAACTTCAGAATACTGACCTTATTTTCTGAAATAGGGTCCCTGCAAAAGCCTCAAAACCCCCCCAAAATTAACATGTTATTGGGTCAAAATTTCAACTGCTTTAAGGGAAAGTAGCTTTGCAGCCTTATGTTGACTGACAGTCATACCTCTGTTTTTATCTTTTCAACATGAATAAGTAGTTCTGAAACAGAGTCATTCAAAAAATAACATCCTCCAGTACTATGGTTTTCTTAACATGTAGTTTTATCTTCAAGATAGCATACTGAAGTGCAGCTGCAATGTGATGGATCAGTAACAGAAACCCATCATATTAATAAGCATTCATGAAGATTTCATATGATCAAGATGACAAGACTTTTTCTTTATGAGATCACACAGCACCTCCAAGATAGTAATGTGAAGAGGAAGCTGTAAAAATTAAAAAATCCTAGAAAAATTAGGAGTATAGAAGAACCAACTTACCGTATAATAGATGACACACAATTACCCAGGAACACTTACATGAAACTGGTGAAAGCTAGAGATGGTGGTTAGGGGTAAGCTGTTATAAGAATCAAAGGTGGAACAGAAAATAGGATTCAAAAAGGCAGTTGAGGCACAGAAATACCTTTCCCCATCAAAGTTTAGTTAAGGATGTGTCATTTACCTGAATAGAGTCATTATGTTATGAATAAGCACTTCTGTAATATTAAAAGTGGCTAAATCCAGTTATCTGAGGCTGACAATCTGTGATGGCTACCATAACTGTGTGTCAGCTATGACAGCCCACCTGGACAACATGAATGTTCTTTTTCTCATTTCTTCTTTTCTGGCTCCCCACTTGCCCCACTTTCCTCAGTTCTCTGTTGGATGTTTAACCTTTTGTCGTTTCCTCTGAAAAATGTCACAACTGAGACCATTGAGCACTGCTTCATTCCTTAAGTGACCAATGTCTTCCTGAAACCTCCCTCTGTCCCTGACTGGCCTTATTTCTTCACAGCTTTAGTCAGGAGGATAAAAAAGCCAGAAGAACTCAAGATCAGTTTCAATGTTATGTGTGACACACCTTTGCTCTTTTGTCTAGCGTTTCTTCAATTCTAGCTTATGATCTGTGCTTTTCTCTCCTGATTTCTCACTATCCATCTGTCCCAACATTGCACCTTGTGCTCACTGTTACAGCAGTGAGACAAGCATTGCTTGTATGATAGCACCTCCCATCCCAGTCTGCCTCTGTGTTTTTTTCATGTTGTTCTGCAGGACTGGAACAGCTGTCCTGAGGTAACATGCCAAGCCCCTTAACCTTGCATTATTCAAATCTCTCCCTAGGGAAGGAGGAAAGTTTGTGAGCATCATCCACTTATGACAATCTTTTGTCAGTGTATATGGTATTACCTCAGTCCTACTCCTCTGCCAGAGAGAAAAAGCCTATTGCATTAAACGGGTTCTTCTCAAAAGCCTAAGATGCTCAACCTGGCTCATTAAGGCAATGAATGTAAAGATGAAGAAAATAGTTCAAATGGGACATTTAACTAACCTGTTTTTAAGTCTCTGACACACACACACACAAAAAAAAAAAAAAAAAAAAAGTGAATTATAAGGAAGAAAAGGAAAATGTTTGAAATGGAATCTATGTCCATAGATTTTGACAGCTGCAATATTATAGGCTGAATTAATGTTCCATAAATATACTCTGGGCATTTCCATTATAGTAATGTCAACTCTCATTGTCAGTTAACAGGTGCCTGTGTAGTAAACCACATCCGACTTCTGAGCTGTACCTTGAGTTGTATTTTCTGATATCAAATGATACTGTGATGGCATTAAAACAGTCTTTAATTGCTCTACTGAAATGTTACACTAAAAAAAATCCCCCCTCCAACAAAAAATCCAAAACCAAACAAAAAAGCCCAACCAACAAAACAAACAAACAAACAACAACAACAAAAAAACCCCACAAAAACAAGAAACACAAGGGAAAATTTTGCAATTTTGTTATACTAATCATAGCACAGATATCTTAAAGTGAGGTGAGTTGATGTGCAGTTATCAACTGCATTATTCACATCAACAAATACAGAAAAGAGAAAGCCATTAGTGATTTTAGTTATTTTCAGAGGTAAGGCATACCTTAAATGAAAATCACCGGTTAAAGCACCAAGACTTATTTCAGATAGTGAACTGCTGCTAACACTGATGGCTATAAAACTAATTAGAAAAACACCTCCAACATCTAAAAGGAAAATATGTAAATATGAGGTAATTTCTGTACAAAAGTGACATGGAATCATTGACTGCATGTGGCTGGATGAAAGTGAGAACCTTTTTTATCAAACCAATATGACTTTTTCCCCCCACAAAATAAAAGCAGATAAAATCAAGGTTCTGTTTTATACACCTTTTATTTTTCTTTTCCCCTGTATCTCATTGTTTTAATTTATTAAATTAGTGACATGGAGGTTGTCAGAACATGCAGTACAGGAGAACTTTAGCATTAACTTAACCCTCAGGGAAGTGTTTGAAAATTTCTGTGCATCCAGCAAGCAACAATAAAACAGATGGGTGATTTGCTCACAGTACCAAAGACTTTTCCTTGCATTCCCATATCACAGGAAGGTTCTGAGAGAAAACCTTAACTTCACACACCCTCAACTTCAAGTCAATGACTTATACAATTTTTCACAGTCCTTCATTGCCTAAGAAGCCACTCAGAATGAAATGTCACAGTTCTTCTTAGCACAAAAGTAAACGTGAGATATAATTGTTTGTCATCTTTTATTTAAGTTGTGGTTCAATTTGAATTTTCAGGCATGCTTGATCTGACCACAGCCACCTGTCTAAACAAGCAAACCTCAGTACTTCTACTGCATCAACAACCAGCTTAATATTATCAGTTTATATTGTAACATGAATTTTCTCTAGCTTCCTGAAAGTGTAATTTCCTCTGCTCACTGCCATAGGTTAGTTACAAGTAGTGGAACTTAGTTTCAGATGGCCTAAATATAATGAGAAAAAAACTAGCATCAGACACAACAATACTGGCAGCAGAAATCTGTGAGAGAGGCTGTCTTATCACAATTCCTGCCTCAGCCTTTCATTTGTGACAAACCTGGAGTATATAATAATAATAACAATATACAAGAAAACAAACAAATGAAAAAAAAAACAAAAAAACTCCTCAGTGGTGGACTAGACATTTTAGAAACTGCTATTTTTATTACACCAATCCTATGGCAAAAATGGTATGACATTCTATGGGTTCCCAGGTTTAAGGCTGGATCTAACCTTTACTGCTTGGACAAGTTCAGCTGGACTTATGACCATACAACAAATTCCGTAGTGAAGCAGGGAACGGATACAGGATGTTTGCAGACTTTAATAATCCAGTTTATCCATAAAAGCATCTATATTACTACAACAGTAAGGAGTATGTTATTACAAAAAAATTCAAATTAGCAAACCACCATGTTAGTAGTTTTTTATATACATAAAGTTAAATAAATACCTTCTCAGCCTGGTCTACCATTGTTTCTTCCTCCTTTTAGTCCTTTGCCTTTGTGAGGCTTACCTGCCTCAAAAATTCCTCTGCTTCCAAAGTAATTACACCATTAGTACTTCTGTAGGCACTTGTTAATTGTTCATGTGGTCTTCAGAGTTAAGCAGAATTCAGCATTTATTTGCTTCCTTTCTAATTAATTGACAGTACATTGATGTGCAGGTGCCAATATCACTTCTGCTGATTCAGTATCTTGACAGTGAAACAGAAAACCCTGAACTGAACTGCTGTCAAATAATCCTACCTCAGTTTCTCATGTACTTGCCTGAATGGAAGGATATTTACAACTCCATTGAATTGCAGAAATTAGAAACCTCAGGGATGCTCTCCAGGTCTGTACAAAGTATGGTGTGACCTTGGGAAAGCAGGCATGGCCAAGATTTGAGTTTATAAGTGTTAAATCCAGAGTTTTGATTGTTAAACAGTAGCATCCTTGACATAGCACCAAAACTTCTGTTACTCTCAAGGGTCTCTCAGAAGGCTTAAGAGGAAAGTTGCTGAATAGCTTTATTCATCCAAATGCTGTAAACTTTGTTGGGGTCCATATGCTAAAATATAAACACTATTAAAACTGCCTGCTTTGTGAGAGTTTGAGAATTCTCTCTTTCCCTAAGGGGTAATATACTTCATAAATGCTCTTTCCAACTATATTTTTTAGAATCATTCTTTTGCCCCCAACTGTGAAAATAATGGATATGTAAGGATTACACCAACATCCTCCATGTTAAAAGTCTTAGCTTATGCTCATCAGTTTAGCCCTCCCTAAAGATATGCATTATTTGTACTATCTATTCTTCTTAAATTCAACTCATCTCTGTGCCAGAAATTTTAAAACATATTACATTCCTCCTAGTCCTTAGACAAGTATGGGACTTTACTGCATCAAACACTGAATTTACTAAGATGAAAATTTAGTGCAATATTGGTCCTGAAATGTAGGTGGTATTGTTATCTTTTCATAGCTACATATACAACTCTCTTGAGGAGATTTTTTAGCTTCAGTCTTGGAGACAGTGCTTTTGAGTCAATATTATGCTGTGATAATTCTTCAAAACTTTATTTCTTTATATTAGCACCACTGGACAATATCCTTCTTTGAGTGAAACACCATCATTTACCAGAAGCTTATATTCATACTAGTCCCTGTAGCACAATTCAGAAACACATTTTCTATTTACATTTGTCTCTCCCAGCTCTCATTTCACTTCCCAGAGCTTTTCTCCCCATGCTGTAATAGGCCTGAATTTTGATGAGGCCAAAACACAAAGCAGCCATCATGAATGACTTATTTAGATGCACAACTTTTAGCATACTGCTGATTCTGTTACTACATCAGTCAAGTTTCCTGACTACTCTTCCTGAGATGTAACAGCTCCAGAAGGATTTGGAGAAACACTACAATAGCCTGAGAGTTGCATTTGTTCTCGCTTTTGCTGTTGCCCAGCCCTGATTAGAAGAAATGTTCGAGTTAGCTAATTACTTTCTCAGTGGTGACAGATGGCCAAAGGGTGTATATGAGGGAAAAACAGAGAGGAAAAGGGTTAATGTTGCAGATCACCTCGTTCCCCTTTTATTTAGGCTCCTCTAAAGCTGTTGATTTAATGGACTGATCTCCGATTGGGGTTGGAACACTGACTGGAGAATCAGGCCCACGAGGTTTGGTGACCTCGGGGTGAAAGCACTGCAGGTGTGTGGCTAACAAGGTGCTAATTGGGTACCAGAGTGAGGATGAAAGCAGTTACAAGCAGTTGGTCAAGAGGCAGCATTGTACCCCGAAGAGCTGCAAGTGCCAGGCTTTGTGCCTGGGAGGAGAGGCAAGCTCTGCTCCCGGCTGCTTTACTGCCGCATCCTGGCTGAGAGTGTTTTCATCGGGAGGAGCTGGCAATGCTCTGCTGTGCCTTTCATGCAAACTGCTGAATCTGAGAGAAAAGTCAGACGTTTAATTAACGGGTGTGGATGTGGCTCAGTAGATTGTGTTTCCACAGGAGCACAGATAGAAGGAGAAAATCCTCCAGCAAGAGTCTACAGATTCTGCATCTACTTTTCTCGTGAAATCTTGAGAAAGTTGTGTTGCCTTCATCTCTCTGTCTTCCTCACTCTCACATTTTTGATGTTTTTGTTTGGTTTTTTTTTGTTTGTGTTTTATTGCTTTGTTAGCTCAATGAAGTCTGCTCCCCTTTTCTCCTTGATCTCACTGTATAAGATGCCTACCTGCTGACACAACTTTCCCATGCTGAGGAGTCCCCTACATCTTAAATCAACAAAGAATAGAGAAAAAAGATTGTAGGAAAAAATGCCCATGCTCAAGGGTGGAAGAAATGGTGTCATCAGCAAGGCAGCAGCAAGAACTTTGACCATGTACTCCACTTGCTATAAACCCTTGGTTTTGTTTCCCTGGCCATTTTCTTGGTTTTAAAAGAGTATTTTTTGCAAGGAAAGAGAAAAAGGTACTGGCTTCCAAATGTATTGGTCAGCACTTTCATGAGAATCCTGCCTTTTATAGGATTTTCATTTAGAGCTTGATGAAAGATGTACATGCCTCCTTCAACATGCAAATTTCTCTTTCCAGGTGGCTGCTCATTGTATTTGTTTTTGCTTTAATGCAATATTGACATATTTGTCATCTACAAATCTTTACCTTTTAAGTACTGGGAGTAAGGGAGGGAAAGAATAAATGGCTGATATATTAGCACCAGTGCTTGTAGAATGTTCCTTTGTGAATGTTGTTGGGCTTTTTGTGGTTTTTATTTTTAAACAGCCGTCAGCTGTACTTTAAATTGCTGCTGAGATGAATGGAAGCTAATAGGAGGCATTCCTGAAGTTTGTATTCTAATCAGATCAGATAGGATATTACTAATAAAAGTGACTACTGTGAGCAGAAATGCTTGTGACTAAATAATCAGTTTTGTTATTGGGAAGTGATTAAATCGCCTAAGGAAAAATTTATAAATAATACCTAGTTTACAAAGATTTAAATTAAGGGCCATTCTTCTCCCTTCCCCCTGCCCCCCCTCCCCCCCATCAATCTATTTTAAATTGCTTTTCTGTTTAATTTATTTATTTGTCTATCTTTATTCTTATTTATTTATTTAATATCAGTCATGTTGCTTGTTCTATAACATTACAGGTATGTTGAACTGTGACTAGATTGCAGGAAACACTGACATCAGTCTCCTCCATTTAATTAATGGGGAAACTGTGGTATAAGAAGGGGAAATGTAACTAGGAGTAATTGTAAAGTATCAGTCGACATAAAAGTGAAATTTGACTTAGGCTGAAGAAAATAAAAGTAGTGGTGTAAAAATATCACCTTGTGCACTCGACATATTTTTAAATAAAGGGAAAATTTTCTTCCTGTTTTAAACATATTATTTGCATTTTGATATAAAAAAGCAAAAAAAAACCAAGTGATGAATTTTGCAGAGTTCTGGTACCTTAAAAAAGCACCTCAGTTACCTTTATTTGTAGTTTTGCTAGAAGGTAGGACTTGGGAAAATATGCTTAATACAATTGACTTTAGGAAAGGCCTGAACTTTTCCCCTCCATCAGTTCAAAAAGACAATATTCCAAAGAAATAGACCATAAAGTATATCCTTCTTGATTTAGATCCTGTGTTGGCACTTAATTTCAACTGAGTTATTAAATCATTTTGATTCTATCAAATGCTTAAGTGCTTTGCTGACTTGAAATCTTAGTGAGGCTACCTGCAATAGTCCCTTGCTTGTCCCTAGTGGAAGTTCTGCCCAAAGGGGAGTAGGTGGCTCCAAATCTCTTTCTCTTTTTCACTGATTTTTTTCAGCTTGAGCATATCCCTCCCCAGTTCAGGCTTGATTGCTTGATTACAGCGCTGAGCACATGATGGCACTCCACCAAGACTGCTTCATAATTAGCAGTACTGATAAGTGAGAGAGACAACATTAAAATAGTAGTTAATGGGTACAGTGCAACAATGTTAATGGGTTAAATTATTTTCTTGCCTTCACAGTGCAGCTGAGAAAAAAAAATTATTTTTCATAGTTCAACTATTAATTTTCTATGTTAAGCACAAGGCACCTTTTATTAAAAAAAAAGCCAAAACAAAAACCAACAAACCAACAAAAACCCCAAATCCAAAAATCTCCTACCTTAATTAAAGATGAAATATTTCCTTCTAATTAACAAAACTTACAGATAAAAATGTCTCCTACAGCAACTCAAATCAGTTCTAACAACTTCCCTCATTATTCTCAAGGGGACAAATGAGCATTGTGGTACCTTGTAAAAGAGTTGGAATTCATGTCCCACAGGAATGTCTTGTGGATCTCACTGTGAGGCTTTGGTGTCCTATTTCTGGTTATCCATGATGCCTGCATATGAGAGGAACCCTCTTGTCCTCAGATATTCACATATAGACGAAAGTTGTCTCTAAGAACAGAGTCATAATACATTCAAGATTTGATGGAGTAAAACCTGCAAATTTTAATTGACCCAGTCAGGGACAGCAAGTGCAGGACCCCAACACCATAAGGATTTGATTTTTAGAAGTGAAGTTATCCACATTTGAGTTTTCAAGTTGTCTGAGTTTTCCAAAATAGGGTAGCTGTTTTCCTGACAGTAACCAGAGGTTAAAAGCATTCTTATGACCACAAAGTAGCTCGTTGTTGCAGAAACAATTGCAAAGAGTGTCTAATTCTTCAAGCTCAGAGTGTCTTTTCTTATTATTTCTTTTCCTCTTAGCTTTTCATTTCATGTACTTTTTTATTTATACTTTCTTGTAATTATAGCCTCCTCCACCAGGAAGCCCAGGAATAAAATTCTCAAGGATTCCAAACAAAACTAAAAAAAACCCACCCAGAATAACAAAACCAAAACAATAAGAAAACAAACTAACAAACCAAAAAACCAACCAAACAAATTGCCTTTAGTCAAAAAAAACAAGCAATAATTTGAGTGTATTATTTAATTAATTTATATAATAAATGAAGTTAGGATTGAGCACAAATAATATTGAGCACAAGAAACTTCTATTCTTGACACTCCACTGCAGGCAAAGTACATGTATAAAATAGATGTAACATATATATTATACCATTAGATACTTTATTTATATTATGTACCTATTTACAAATAGGTACATAAGCACATATCCATAACATCTGAATTTTGCAAGCAGGAGGAAGAGGGAAGAAAAGTGCTTTCCTTTGACAGTGTTTAGTTCCAGAAAGAAGTATTTCATTATTGGAAATTATGTGCAATCATTGGTATTACAGTTCTTTATCTCCCTGTAACATTCAGGACTATAGTTGTTTTATTAACCTGAATCACTTAGATGGGGATAAAAAGGAGAGGGAGAGGGAGTAGATTTGTCTCTCATGTTTCCAGAAATTGCCTCCTTTTCTTCTCCAAATGGAAACCCAGTAAGTGTGACACTTCATAGACAGATGTTCTGAAGAGGATCAGGATATTACTACATCCTCTCAGGCTAGTGGGCACCTAGCAAGCATTTTCAGAGCTCAGTAGGAAAACTGCAGTACTGGGAAATCACATTTGGATATGCATTCATTTCTCTCCTGAATATGTGGGTAATGGGTATTGGGTACTTCATGGTATATGTCCATTGAGGTCAGGAAGTGTATACACCTATAAATACCACCACAGCAGCCCTCAAACTTAGTTTTTGTAAATTATTCTTTATGGCTATAAATCCCAGGAGGTCAGGGACAAGTAATGGATTGTGATCCTTTAGCAGATCTGACTGCTTCTAGTGGATATGAGCCCTGACCTTGAATATACTCAGTTCTGAGTTTTTATTTCAGATCCTTCTGTACATCCATGGTCCCACCATTGCAGTGGGACTAAAATGGGATAATGACTCTATTCCAGGGCATTAATGGGCATAACATGTTTGCAATGTGTTTAGCTGCCATTAGTATTAATGCACTCATTTGAGGGGCAATAAATTGATAGACTGTGGCCTTATAATGCATAAAAATTGCATCAGCTTCAGAGCTGTAATGGAAAATTCTTCCATGAGTTGAAGTAACTGGGGAAGTGACTTTTCTTAGAGTAATTTTATTTGGCACTTTGAGTACTCAGACCACGACAAGATCAGTCTTGTTGTCTTCCTTTAGAATCTCAGTGGATCAAAAACAAAGGGTTGTTATGATGAAATAAAAACTTTAAAAATAGTGAGTGAATAAGATGTCTTTGTTGTTTTGTTGGAGAAAGATTATGAGGAGCAATTGCCTTCTGTAATGACCAAGCTAGAAATGAATAAGCCATATTTACCTCCAACTTTATTATTCTGAGAAAATGACTTAATAATATTCTAAAAGAGAACAAACAGTGCCTTAAGCAAGTTATATATCTATTTAAATACTTATGTCTACCTCTTGCCTACAGCCAAAAGATGTCAGATCAGCAGGGCTACAGTGAGTGGCCCTTTAGTCTGTATCTATATCAGTAAAGCAAATGTTGCATTTCTGTGCTCTGAATGTAAATGTCTATTTTGTTTCTACAAGAATTCCTGGCTTGGGTTTGGTCTGGACTCACTGGTAAGCTTCCAAATAAACCCTGTTCATCACTGATTATTATCATGCATTATAGACCCAACAAGCAGCTGTAAGGTGTCCATCCTTTTCACAGGGCTACATTGATAGCTAGCTGGAAGGTGAGTCATTTAGCGTGGTTCTTTTACTTCTGTGACCCAACAGTCCCAGAGGTTTATTTAATTCACAGCTAAAAACTTAGCCATCAAAAACTTCTTTGACAGTAATTTAAGAGCCAGTAAAAACTCTTGTCATATTACTTAATTAAGCTAGAAAGCATATATGTACTGTAGCAGAATGATAATCCTACTTAAAAAAAAAAAATAAAAAAGATGTGTGGAGATTGATACACCAAACCATGCTTAAATGTATGTGTAAGATAGTCAGAAGGAGGATTCACTTTCATTAAGGTAGCACATGTCACTTGCCACTGATGACATCTCTTCCAGGCTCTTGAACAGGGTATAAGTTGTGGCAAATGTCATTTTGGTAAGACAAGAAAGGCTTGATGTGTGCCAGAGAGGACTCACCAAAACAACATAGTCCAGGTTGATTAAATCTCAGAACTGAAGCACAGCCAATGTCAGGCATGGATATATGTAAAGAATAGATATTATAAGGCAAGGAGCTGGAAAAACCCATGAAAAACTACATAAAAATCTAGCAGTACCATGGATTCTTTTACAGGCCAATTTAGGAATGACTGACAGATACGGTCATAACCCAGACTGAAAAATGCAAATAATAAATATCTTAGACACACAGACACACACACACAGAGAAGTAAAAATATAAGGGCTGAGAACTGATCCAACAAACCAGCCTGACAGAGAGGGGATGTGACACTCTGCTGCCTGCTGAAATAGAGATGTAGAGAGATGGATGACAACAGCATGCAGAAAAACACTGTAGCCCGTGGCTCCTCATTATCTTCATATCTGTGACTCTACATCCTGACCTGTGGGGAATGCCTTAGGGTACATATCCTGAGGTAATATCCAGCAAAGACTGAGCAGGAAATGCTGCACAAAGCCAGCATGGAGATAGTCGTAGCAAATCTAGGAAGCAAGCAGCTTTGCAGTTCTCTTTTCCTCTTGGGTCTCTTCTGAAGGCCATAAGCATGAAAATACAGAGTTTCTTTTCAATTTGGAACAGGCAACAAGTAAGCCTTGAAAAGCTGCAGGCATGATGAAGGTGATGATGAGGATGATGATGGAAGAGCGGACCATGTGATATGGGGATGAGGAAAATGTGAATTGGCTCTAAGTTGTGAAAGAGAAAGCCTGAGACAAAAAGATAGCAGTGTGGAGGTTTTCTAAAGCATCCGCAAGAGATGAGTGTCTATCCTCCATCACTGATCTGGGGGCTGAAGTCATTGTTCACCCCGTGAACCCATCACACTCACAGTAATTTTAGGTTGCCTTCAATAGTGATCTCTCACTAATACTAAACTTTGTATTGTGTTAACCCTTGTTTGCCATGCCCTTGACTTGGAATCCTATGCATTTTTAGAGAAAGAGCAGAACCTGCTCAAAATGGGAAATCTGTGTTCATGTCTCTCTCCTCACTCTTTTAACCTCCCAGGCCTGGGCAGTGGTGATCAGTAGAGGTCTCAGCACCACTGTGGTCTTCGTGCACCTGCTACCTCTGTGTTTTCCATTCTCCAGGGCACCTCATCATGCTCCCAGTGAGGAAAGGCTGATTTCTGTATTCTGGGACCTAATCATACTCAGGAAGAAGGGATGAAAAGCAATGCAGTCACCATCAAGAGGGCTTTTCAAACCCAGAAGGCCATGGATCCTTTTCTCTTTTCTCTCTCCAACTCTTTTCTCATTTACATTTAGACAAATGACATATAGTAATTAGGTTCCCTACTCTGCCAAAACTTTAAATAGGATTCTTTAAAAATAGCCTTTAGAACTTCAATTTTTTTTTTTTCTTTTTTTTTTTTTTAGGAAATGAACAATAGAAACAGTCTGCTTTTTTAGCACTTTTTTAAACAATAGTCCTTTGGAAATGCAGGCTGGATGCTGACAAGTTTGACTAGCACGGAGAGTTCTGAAGCGTATTATGGCACTTTCTTTCTTTTTTACTTCATCTCCCTCCACCTCTCCCTTTTCCTTCTTCCTTTCATTCACCATTGACAATGTATGCATTCATAATTGAAGAAATTCTTTCCTTAATGACTTACAGTTCTACAAGTTGTTGCTCTTGTCAGTGCTGTGGCTGCTGTTTCTGCAAACTAAACACATTTGACTGCTAATTTCCCATTGAAAGACATTGGAAGGTTCCTGAAATTAATGGTGTAAGACAAGTTTACAAACTGGTAGGCTCTGATGTGAAAATTAGTGTGTCTGTTCTGCAGAAGCTAAGAGCAGGAAGTTGGCATAGCCGTGAGAAGCCTGAATACTCATAAAGACCCTCAGCAAGGAAGAAAAAAAAATAAAGATTTCTCATATTTCAGACTTGGAAACAGCAAGAAATAGACCAAAATATCAGAGTACATAGACATGGAGAAGGGGGAAGTAGACTCCTTAGCAACAAGAGGAAATTGGAGGATTTTACATGCAGAAACACTTTTACTCTGAGAAATCAATGACTTTGTTAAGGACCTTCTGTTGGTATTTTGCTTCAGTATAGTATGTGTTAAGTTATGAGTAATGCTTGTGGGAAATTGAGAAGGTTTTTAAGCCAGGAGGTTACAGCACACAACTTTGGTTATTTATGAAACAGAAATTGCAGAGGAAAAAAATAATAAACCCATGGAAACCGAATATTGTCTTTCATTCATGTAAATAAGGATTTATTTAGTTAAAGCTTGTAAAATATTCTGTCAGAGTAAGACAAGGTGATGTAAGACAATTTGCCCTAGATTTTTCAAGGAAAAAGAGAATATTTCTGGTTGACCATTTGCTCGGGAGCATACATTTAACATCTGCAGGCAGCCATTGCAGTTTTCACCTAAAAAGATTATGTCCTTAAACACAGTGTGTCACATGAAGCAATCAAACTCCTCAACTATAACCATGTTCTGCCATTTCCTCCTGTTCTTAGACAGAAATATCCAGGTTCTTTCTATTTATTAGTAATCTTTGTGAACATTTCCTTGAGGTGTAAAAGACTGGCTTCTCTGCTTTAATAGTTTTGGGGTTTATTGCTATCAAGATCCTTGATTAAATTATTCAAAATACAATCAATTTCATTTTATTTTATATAACAGAATCAACACATATTATCTGACAGAATTATTTTGTATTTTTGCTTTGAAATGATGGTATTTCTAAATAGCATCATAATGTATCCTGGTGTAGACTTTGTTATTCCATTAAAAATTGACCTAAACGGATTTTGAAAATTATCCTCTTTTCTCTGAGATATAACTCAGTTAAAATAAAAATAATTTATTTTAGAAAATATGTTGCCTACATTAAGAATATGTTCTTACTCTTGTGAATGATCCCCAGACTACAAAAATATCAAGAAACAATTATGACAAGTAATACATATAACCCAAAAAAATTTAAGTGAAAATTACAATTTCACCATTCTGTCCTTCTGGGTGATCTGTCCAATATTTCCCACAAGTTATAGACTACACTGACTTCCCAAACACAAATGACCAAAATTGTATATCCTATATTTGTATGTTGAATCCATGTAAAACCAGACAATAAGAACAAATAAAAAAAAAAACAACAACAACAAAAAAAAACCTAACAAAAGAAAAACAAAAAAAAACCCCAAAAAAACTCACAGAGATTTGTCCCACTGCCTCTCCAGTGTATTCACTTCAAATATAGAATATATGAAGATGTTTTTTAGACTACTCAGAGAACCTTTTAAGTAAATGATCTTGGGACTGATTCATTCTGTATCCTGTTAAAAATTTAAAGTAAGCATAAGCAGGAATACAGTGTTAATGGCTATGCTGTAATGACATCAGGAAACAAGGGATGATCTTAGGCTATTTGGGAAAGCACCATGAGAGCTCTTACAATGAATGATCAGTACTGCTCTTTGTGGACTTCTCTTAAAGGGACTAGTAACCTCTTCTGTTTTTCAGAAGATGCATTTTCTTGTGAAGATGTAATTATTTTCACCCGTCACTCATCCTCTACACCAACATCAATTATCATAAAGGGTAATATATAAAAGCACTTGAGGTGAATGTGTTTTCTGCTGTCTCCCTAGTGAATTGAGATGCAGATGAACGATAAAAATAAGAAAGACAAGAGAGTTCAAATGGAGAAATACATGTCCTATACATCAAGAATTAATTTAATAAGAAGCTTCTCTGTGCTAGTGGGCGATTAAACTAAATTGCCAGTCTAAACTTTTCTATGCTGCATTTCAAATGTCAACACATTACATTGCTATTCCTCTTAATTTCTCACAAAGAAAATGCAAAATGAATTCATTATGCTGGAGTAAGTGGAAAAAATGATGAGTTTCTCCAGAAGAGTAGGCAATGGGGAGAGATTGGGCAAGGCGATTATATTGAGATATTTGAATAGCTGGCCATTAGCAGGAGGATCCCCATTACTTTGCTGATAATTATATCCTCTTTGCTATGACTTCCCAGTGGAATAATACAATGTTCCCAGTGCAGCAGATAATGAAAAATACCATTCAGGTGGTACATATATGCCAAGAGGAGTGTGTTGTATTTCTTCCCTTCCCCCATCATGTAGATTGCAATAGCACGCACCTACAAGATATGTTAATGTGTGTTTGGTTGTTCCGGGCTGTGTGCAGGGCAAATAAATGTATCTTGAAAATGGAGCTGGCAGTGGAATATCATTCTCCCAGTGTAATTATCTCCCATGTTTAGTGGGCCCAGTGTATTGCTGAGTACATTTTTGTTAGCTATTATGTAAATGACTTTCAAAGCCCACCACATGTAATAATGAGGACTTTGGAAGGGATCTTATAGAGATGAAGTTTTTTTTTTCCTATTTTAAAGAAAGATGTATGTTTCTCTTAATTAATCCATCATTTTGCTGGCACGTTTCTCTTCAGCAATCAATGAAAATGAAACAAACAAACAAAAAAAAGAAAGTAGGAGGGAAAATAGAACACAAGAACACCCACTCATTTACAGTATCTATTTTTTTCCATCTGATACATAAAATCTCTCATGTGTTATTGCTGTCCTATCACTTCTTGGCATTTTTATTGCTGTTCTATTTTCAGTTTGAGGGAATCTTGCTGCATACTGTATATCTGTCTCAGATTCATTAATTTTCAGAGAAAACTCAATTTGCATCAAAATACTTTGCTGTTTGGATGTTACTTTACATATCTTGGGGCCTCATGGCTTGCATGAGAACTTTGCTTTCCAATTACTTACCAGAGGGGAGAAAAGAAATGCCACTGAAATTTCTCAAATTTGAATATTAGAGAAGGAAATAGAATTTTGTTAATGGTTTCTCATATGAAAGCCTTTTATTGGGCAACCCATGTCATTAGTTTGGTTTGACTTGGATTTGATTTGTTCTAGTATTTAACAAGAACCATAAATGAATGTACATTAAGTTCAGTAATGACCTGTGGTAACCAATTTTTCATTATATGTGCTTCCATAAAAAAAAAGTTTTAAACATTTACAGGTCATGCAATAGGAATATTTTTTACGATATTTTATACCAGTAGAAATATTCACTTGGATACTATTAATGAATTTTATGAAAGGAGCTGTAAAAATCTGGGGGCTGGATTCCCTTCTTATTGGACAGTCACTCTGGCATGAATATGAATTCCTTTAGTGAAGGGAGAGTAAGTATTTCTCTTTTGTTTTGGTTTGTAGGTCTGGGGAAATGAAGGAGGTTGAGATAAAAGAGAGAAACTGGGTCACTTTATCTGATGTTAACAAGATGAATCATAGAATCATATAATTGGCCTGGGTTGGAATGAACCTTAAATATCCCTGGGTTTCAAACCCCCAGTCTGTAAAGTTCAATTGCTTTTGAATGGAACTTTCCACTGTAAAAACAAGATATCAGTGGAAGGAAAAATAATCTCCAACATATCAATTTTTTTTCCACAAAGGATATGAAAATGGAGCAGAAGCTTCTGAATGTCCTTTTGCATTTGGTATCTATGCTGATAATATTTTCATGTGTGTAAAATTCTTCAGGTTCAGTTGGCACTGTCAAATGTCTAGAGTAACTAGAATATATGAAAATATACTTGGAATAGAATCTGCAATGAAGAGATAAAAGTTTGTCACTTAAACAATAAATCTGCATAAGTAGAACCCCCAAATGCAAAAACTTTATATTATTAGTTGCAAATAAATAGTTGTATTTGTTACCTGCAATAAACTGGTCCTGATTCCTGTGTTTTGATGAATTGACTTCCAATCCTTTTTCCTCTTCCTTTTGCCCCTTCACACTCTTCTTTCTACATTTTTTGTATGTCTTTTTAAATATTCCTTTTACACAGATAAGTTTGTAGTTCTTGTGTGCAAAAAAAATGAATCTTTGTGAACATTGAGAACTATTCACTGGTCTTTGCTAATATCCTTTTCCTAGAGAATACTTAACTAAACAATGTCTGAGGACAATGTATAAATCAAGAACTTTGAATACTAAGTTAAAAGGATTGTGTCCACTTTGCCCCCACCTTTCTTTCTCTAGAAACTTAACATATGATATCAAAAATGACCAGAAGGTTTTTTATGTTTTGTTAAGGTTGTGATCCCTAATCTACCCTTCACAGTAAGGACAGACATTTCTGAATAAAAGTTCTTGAGTAATAGACCAAAACAATATATTTTCTTGTGCTTCCCCATATTTACAAAGCGCATGTTTATGATAACAGCAACAGCTATTTGATAACCTTCATAGTAACTAAGCAGGTGTAAAAGCTTATTACCTTTTACAAAAAAAATATTCTTTTTCTATCTTTAACACATACTGCAATTAATATGCATGCCTGTCTTCCAGATAGTACCAGATTTTGGTGAGACACATTGATAGAAAATCTGTTTCTATTCTTTATGTAAAAACTAGATGAATAGTTTTGATGGGCAGAAAGATAGAATATTATTTCATAGTGGGCTTTTTTTTCTGTTTTATTAATATTTGCTTAAATTAATACTTAATGTTTCATTTCTTTAGTGTTATGCTTAATGTTATTTCAATTAGTTTGGGGGGAGGTTTTTTGTGTTTTATGTGACACAGCTTGAAATGCTTGGACAGAATCATGGAAATGGAATAAATCTGTTGACGTCAATCTAATTGTGCAATCTACACAGCGGTGTTGAAAATCGATCAATACAGAACATGTTTTACATATTTCAGTATGAATTTCCTCCTGTCACTCAGCAGCGGTAACTCACCATAAAAATGTATATTTTCAACAAAAAAGAAATTATGAACTTTAAAGACTGGAATCTTATTCTGCAATCTGTGGTTGAGAAAAATCACTTTGGTTTGCCTTACAAATGACCTAGAGAGGCCTCCTACTGAAAAGTGATGGTTTTCATTCTCCATCTTCAGTCAAATTTTAGCATCCTTCCTGAGGGAGCCAGCTGTCACTTGGTTAAGGGTTTGGAAATCTAGGCACAAGCTTACTTTTATTTCATCAAGACAATTCAGATAATGTGGGAGTGTCCAAATAGCTATTAGAGAGAGTGCTAGCTTCCACTTGGTCATTAGGCTGGGATTCATCTGACTAAATGTAGACATCAATGTGATAGCCATATATTTTTTATCTTGTCACCCCAGCCAATGAGGGAAACAAGGTCATGATTCATCTTGTCCTTAAGAAAATGCTCAGAATACATTAGATGAATTACTACTCCTCTCCCTAGACAATAACAAAGAGTACCCAAAATGCTCAGAGGTAGATGTCCATTGTAGATAACAAAAACTAAAGATGATGAATCACAATAGAAATATTTGTGTCTTTTATCTATAGATTCCAAGTAATTTTTATTTGATTTCTCAAGACTGTTTCAGACTAACTGATTAAACAGTATTTAAGCTTGTCCTAGTCTGAATTTTGAATCAAAAACAACACAGAAATTTTGAAAGGTCATTCATCTGAACCTGTGCAAGACATCTGACTTTCTCTGTTGATTATTATGTTTAACTTTTTATCTTAGGGTATGATGATTCCCATAGAGTTTTTTCTACCTAAAACACATATCTAAATTTAACATCTGTCCCCCTCCTTGTTATGTCAATGAATGCTGCCATCACAGCAATGCCCAAATTTTGTTTGATGTTGCTTGGCCCTTCAAAGAATGTTTATAGAGCTATTTAGTTGTATCTCTAAAAACCTTAGAACATTGCAGTAGCCTTGTGTAAAACCTTTTTGTGCAAAAAATAATTTTGGAGATCATGTCCCCTATCTTCACCTTTTTGCAAGCCCATTCTTTGCGTTCCAGATGTGTCTTCTAATCATTTAGTGTGCACTAGTCATGTGATAAGTAATGAATGACATCACTGTATTGAATATCCATTAATCCCTTTTTATTTCAGTCAAAGGGCCAGCTAATTAAGTCATGACTGCCAGGTTCCACAAAAGTAATGAGAAAACAGTGTTATTTCTATGCAACATGGTGTGTCACCAGTTGTGCCTTCAGAGAAATGTCAGAAATATCTTCAGAGTCCTCAACTTATAAAGCCATCCAAGAAAATTTTCCTTGTCTTTCCTCCAAAGAGAGAAAACTAGAGTCAAAGGGACCCATTTCAGAACAGACCAGCAGCCTACATTACTTACTTCTCCTTATTTAGCAATAAAAAATGAAGTGTGCTACAGGAAAAGAGTTCATTCAAATGAACAGAGATAGAACCAGGAGAAGACATGTCAGGCTGTCTATCCAAGAAAAAAAAGCAAGAAAACAAAACAAAACAGAAAAATGTCCTCCCACATGAACAGCGTGATCATTACCAACATTTACATGTTTATGGAAGTAATTTTTAAAAATAGATCCAGGAAATTCAGTTTGCAAAACTGTTTTTTTCAAAGACAAATGATAAGAGAGAGACTGCAAATCAATACTGCTCACATCAAACTAGTAAATGAGGAGAGGGTCTATTACTACTTTTGCTCATGTGCATCTTACTGCCATCTAAGAAAAAAATTTTGCATTATTACCCTCTCTTTCTTTTTTCTCTTTTCTGCCTTTTCTCCATTTATATACACTTTCTTTGTTCAAGTCTCTCCAGCCAGGATGTCTGTGACACTCCAGGAAGACATTTTTACGACTGATATGTACAGTAAATGTACTCACTTCAAAAAATGTGCTGTAAAAGGTCTACCCCATCTGACTCCATGTTCTCCCTCATGTCTCATCTCCGTGAAAAACAGATACCTTAAAAACAGGGCAGCAACAAATTTCACAGTGATGGTGTTGTGCTTCTTTTTAACATTTACAGTAGCCTTGAGACCTAACTAGAGAACTCAAGTGGTGGAAGGTCAGGCTATGTGCTAGCACTAAGCTGGGCAGGCAAGATCATGATCATTCTGCTGAATTTGGTTATGAACTTTGATAAAATGTATTAAATAACATAGACATTAAATAGTTTAAGACAATGTCTCTAAATCTGTTCATTCCAGCATCATCTACTTTAAAATATAGTTGTAGATTTTGTGTTATTTAAAAGGGTCTAATTGTGTAATTTAATAACAGGTTATTTTTTTTTCTAATTTATCCATTCTGCTAAACAACCACGATTCTGACTAATTCCCAAAGCATGATGAATATTACTGAAAAAAAAAAAGAGTTGTACCATTTATCCCAGCTGCAAGTGGTCCTTTTATTCTCCAGAATCACAGAATCATTTAGGCTGGAAAAGACCCCTGAGATCATTGAGTCCAAGATTTGACTGATTACCACCTTGTCAATTGGACCATGGCACTGGGTGCCACATCTGGTCATTTCTTGAGCACCTCCAGGGTAACAGACCTTTCCATGACAAATTTCCTCCCCATGTCCAGTCTGAACCTCTCCCAGCACAGCTTGTTGCTACATCCTCTTGTCCTGTCACTGTGTGGGAGACCAACACCAGCTTGCTACATCAATTTGTGTGTATTCTACAGAATGTCAGATTAAGGAAGATTAGTAGGACCTCTAGTCCAAACTGACTGCTAGAGCTGAGTGCCCAAAAACATGTTACTCTGGATTTTATACAGACAGCTTTTAGTACCTCCAGGGAGCAAGATTTCTCAGCCTCTTTGGGGAGCCTATTCCAGTGCTCAGTCACTCTCACAAAGAAGTTCTTCATATTCAGCTGTACCTTCCTGCATTCCAGTCTCTGCCATTGCCACATGTCCTGTTTCTTGTTACTACCAAGGAGAATTTGCCTCTTGACACCCTCCCCTGTACACACTGAGATAATAAAATAAGAACCAACCCACTAAGAAAATTCCAACTAATAATATAAATAAACCCACTAGGAAATAAACCCACTAAGAAAACTCTAACTGCAGCCAAAATAAGTATTTCCCAAATCAAATTATGAGAAAAAAAAATATTGTTACTGAATTTTGTTCCTAAAGTAAACTGCCCCTTGTCATGAGCAGATTTTCTTGGTTTTGTTCTGGGCTTTTTGTTTTGTTTGTTTTTTTCCTTCCTTTTTTGTTATCTTCTCCTGAAAGAGAAATGTATGAGTTCATCAAAACTTTTTGTCTAATCATGTTTAATAAATAGTTGAGGAATTAAGAAAATAAGCCAAATTGTTCAGCAATTTTAGAGCATATTTTTAGTCTGAAACTTAAATATCTTACGGTATAGAATATTTAAGATGTATAACATGGTGTTTTCTTATGCACCAGAAAGCTATCTATGTGAGACTGTGTCAGCCTGTGTTATTAAGAGGGATAACATTAACTCAGAGCTAGAATCTATGTAGAGGAAGTAGTCAAAATATATTTTATTACTGATTCGTCTAGCATTTACACTGAGGAGTTTCGGTTTCAACAAGTGAAAGTGCTCCTGTGAAGCCACTGAACACATCTCAAGGGAAGACTGAGTTAAGCATTCTTTAGGTTATCAACCACCTCTGGCTGAAGGTTCCTTCATGAGTTTTGTCAATATATCTCTCCAAAATGTGTAAGGAAAAGTCTCCCTATCTGTTTGGAGATTGAAACACTTTTAAAAAGTGCTGGTGAAGACAGATGTGAAATGGTGTGATTTTTGCACAACTTTGGTTTTTCTTTGCAATTTAAATTAATTATGTCAATGATTGACAAACTTGCTTTCCCATCACCAAGAAGCACTTTCAGATATGAGGAGCTTCAGAATGCAAGCATTGTAAATTTTCATGATTTTATGTGACTTATTTCCGGACAGTATATGATTGAAATCAATGAGGTTCAACCAAGGTTAAAATCATTCACTCATAGGGAGTTCCTCATAAGAGGAATTGACAAAGATATCTAGCATTGAAGGAAACAAAATATCAGAAATCAGATGAGAAAGCAATTAATGGACAATAATGGGTATGCAGCGGTGAAGGTTTTATACTCTGTATAAGACCAATTAATGTAAAATATGTTGTCTTTTGTTTTAAATACAAAAAAAAAAAGAATCTCAGCAAAACAAGACAATAAAACAAGACAATAAAAACAAGAAGACAAGAAGATGTTCTTAATTACTTGTAAGTATATGTGTTCCTGATTTCAGGAACACTAAATGATTTCTTCAGGGAGCTCGTGGGATTTCTAACAAAGACTGCTGTATGAAATCAAACATCATTAGAGAGATATCTAGTTTATGCTGGTAGGTAATCCTTTCCATCAGGGCCTGGCTTTCACAGCAAGAAATTTCTTCATTGAAGACAATTCTGGCCCATTCTTTGCCAGAGTGTTCTAATGCTAGAACTCTTTCTGAGGCTAAAAACTAATTCCATTTCTAGAAAACAAACTTTCAGTAGCCAGTCAGAAATCAACTGGTGTCCATATGGAAATGTGTTTAGAAGTTTCCTACATGTAATTCAAAAATATTCAATGCTGTAGGACAAAATACATACTTACATACATACATACATACATACATACATACATACATACATACATATATATATATATAAATAATATATACATACAATTTTTCCACAAAAATATAGCCAACTGAAATTTTCAGTGATTTTCATTTCTATAGAAAACTCCATCCTTTGTTAAGTGTTTTATTGTATCTAGTTAGTGTATTTGCTGTATTACCACTATTACCTCTGTTGTGGTTTTCTAAACATAATGTCTCTTTTTCTCCTTGAAGTGATAGAAAACTTAGTCCAGTTTAACTTGTTTATGTACCTTTCTTTATCTACATTTCATAGATTGTAGTAATCTCTGCTGCAATGCTTGTTCTTTAAAATGTCTTCATGGCTTTAAGTTTTTTCTTCATTTTTTTACTCTAAGACATTTCTTCCTTCTTCCTTAGCTCAGTCGGCTAGACCTTGGTGTCAATAGGATCAAGAACATGATTTCAATCACCATATGGGCCATTCACTTAAGAGCTGGACTCTGTGATCTCTCTTCCTTCTCAGACTATTCTATGGCTCTTTTGTGATTCCTTCTTTTTTATTTTTCCCTCTTTTCCTTGTATTTCCTTTACTGCTTTCACAGTCAAAACTTGAAATCTGTACTGGTGTTCTAGTTTGAAAGCAAAACAAGTGAGAGACTCCAAGTCAGAAATAAAATTCATTACGAAAAGGGAAAATAAACATAATACATGCAATAATACAAAGAGAAGACCACTGACAAAGTCAGAATACAACCAACACCCCTTTGGCCAGTGTGTTGATAGCAGTCCAAATTGGCGTGGCTGCAGTCCTCTTGGAGTGGCAGATGTGGTTTCTGTTTGAGCAGTGGTCCTGTAGGAAAGGTGTAGTTGTCCCACAGAAACCCCATCTGTGTCTTCTTGGAAACCTGTGGGAAGGTTCCTCTCTGTCTAAAAATCCCAGAATATATCAAGGTGGGAATGCTTAGCTCGTCCCCCTGGTCAGAGCATCTCACAATGGGCTGATGTCATTCTGAGTCATGGGGTGGGTCTTTGACTACCCCTGAACAGAAATGGCTCCCGGAGGGAGATATCTGAGTCCTGTGGGGAGACATTGATGGGCCTATTAACAGGAGATAAGAAAAACGAGGAGAGGAGAGGAGAGGAGAGGAGAGGAGAGGAGAGGAGAGGAGAGGAGAGGAGAGGAGAGGAGAGGAGAGGAGAGGAGAGGAGAGGAGAGGAGAGGAGAGGAGAGGAGAGGAGAGGAGAGGAGAGGAGAGGAGAGGAGAGGAGAGGAGAGGAGAGGAGAGGAGAGGAGAGGAGAGGAGAGGAGAGGAGAGGAGAGGAGAGGAGAGGAGAGGAGAGGAGAGGAGAGGAGAGGAGAGGAGAGGAGAGGAGAGGAGAGGAGAGGAGAGGAGAGGAGAAATATGGCTTTTCTTATTTTGAACATTTCAGCAGCTCTAAAATCTACTTTTGAGATGTTGGTGGGAGCAGGGAAGTGAAGGATGGTAATTTTTTTGTTACTTATTCCCCCTGTAGAGACCTGAATGCCAATCGACTCCTCTCACAGCACCACCTACTGTGGTGGTCTAGCTCTAGGCTAGTGTGGGGAAAGATTAAGCTTTTTCATCTGTAGTGTTAGAGTTCCTAGGAGGCTCCTGCACTGCTGTTTCGGTAAAGAGATTTATAGAAGCACTTGATGAATTTTAGTCATTTTTTTTATCAGTCTGTAACCATAGAAATGTGTGTGTGGAGACCACTGCCATCTTAGGCACTGTTGCAATTTCTACAAATCATCTTACTTGTCTGCCTTATACCTTGTTTTATATCAAACTTTTCATTAGGAAGGAATAAGACAGCTTATATACAGAAACAGTACCCTAGTGCATCTTTATGCTGGTCATGCAGTGCAGAACAACACAAGAATGAGCTGGAGGAACAAGGCAGGGGCTTTGTAGGACAAGGAGTTCACATGACTGTGTAAGGTTGACACACATGAGAGTACAAAGCCCTTTATGTTCTCCTTCATACACATAGATATGTCAGGAAGAAAGAAGTCTAAGGGATCTAACAGCGGATATTTAATTGTCCTCGAGATGCTGTTAATGCCTATTTCCCCTGAGATAATTTCTGGCCAAAAATGCCTCCCAGTTAATTCAAGGTTGCTAAGAATGAATCTTTTGGGCTGAACGTCATCAGAGACAGTAAATAAACCACCTGGTTTCAGCGCAGAAGTTAATATATAGGTATCACTCTAGGGTCTTGTCCTGTGGCATTTGGGATTTGAGATCAAAATGATAACCAGAGGTTTCTGTTTAATTAAACAAGGTGACAAAACTGGGTGTTCAGTAGCTGCCTCTCAGAATAGCAATGCTCATCTTCAGTATCACAGAATCACTGAAAACCAAAATGGATCAGGTTGGAAGAAGTGGATGGTCTGGTCCAGAAGGGCCATCCCAGAACTCAGAGCACAGGATTGTGTCCAGAGGGGTCTGGAATATCTCCAGCGAGGAAGACTCCATCCCCTCTCTGCACAATCTGTCCCAGTGCTCGGTCACTGCCCAGGACAGAGGTTCTCCCTCATGTCCAGGTGGAACTCCCTGGCTCAGTCCCTGCTCGTTCCTCTGGTGCCATTGCTGGGCCCCCGGAGCAGAGCCTGGGCCCTGCTCTGAGCCTCCCTGCACACAGGGACAGGCAGGGATGAGGTTCCCTCTCAGTTCTCTCTTCTAGGTGCTAAACAGCTCCATCTCCCTCAGCCTTTTCTCACAAGAGGGATGGTCCAGACCCTTAGCCATCATTGTCACCAACTGTTGGACCTACTCGAGCAGCACTTGTACTGAGGAGCCCAGAACTGGTGTGTGTCTGTGATCTTGTGTGCTAAATTAGGTCTTTCTAGAAATCTGAAATCTGACTCATTCATGTGTGGTTGAAATGGTTATTTCCATTTCTTGTGTCTTTCTTTCCATCTTTAGACTATTTTTTCTGGGGTTTTTTTTGTGTGTTTTTTTTTTTTCTTTTTAGGATTTTATTTTGTTGTTTGGTTTGTCTTTTACGCCTGCAATTCTATATCTCTAGGATCTAGACAGTTACATGATTCTGAATTTCTTGTGTTTATGATTGTTTATAGACAGTTACCAGTAGGTACAGTTATGATACATCACAACTACATCTTGAAATTCAAATCTTGGGTGAAGTGTTGATATAATTGCATTCAATGGCCAAAAAAAAATTCCTATGTCAAATTAAAAGTATTTTAACTCTTTTTTTCCCCACATCTCTTGGTTACTCTTTTATATTTTCTTTTGTGCTCTGAAAAACTTCCTCATTGCTGCTTTGAATACTGAAAACCAAAGCTGTCAATAATGCATATTGTTTTATGTGTAATTGTAATTCCTCTGACTTCATAGAGCTGCTCTTGATTTTCCTGAGTAGGAAAGAAGAGTGGGCCATTTCTTAAGACACACCCACACTGTATTTCAGCCAAGTGATACTGTCACCAGTAGGTTTGTGCACATCATCTTTCCACAGCAGGGTCACAGTTCTCCCATGTAGACAGTAGATATCCGCACCTGTTAGTGCAGCAAAAAGATGTGCCTATTCAAACACTGAGCCCTCTGTTCAGAAGTCTCTGCAATATAAGGTAGCATAATTTGAAACAGAAGAAAATCTTCATACAGGATTACAACCATTTGCAATCTGACATTATTCAGACAGGATTGCTATATTATGCAGAGCATAATTACAAAATGCTATCCCTGTAGTACTGCGCTTTTGTATGTATGCAGATTATTAAAAATGGCTAATCTTAAAATCGTTGCACATACAGTGCAATCAACAGTGAAGAGACTCTCATGTTTTGTGCATTGGTATAACAACATTACAGTTAGTGGAGTTGAGGTCCTGGCCTTATTTCTGCTCCATTATTATGCTGCTGCATATAAAGGATGAAACCTGTTTCTCCCTTACATCCTGCAACACTTGAGTAATTCTTCAGAAATAAAAGGTGAATCTTGGTTTCACATTGGTTTTTTTTTCTGACTCAGAATTTGAATACAATTAAAGTGACAATACCTTTTTTTTAATTTTGCATAAATTGTCCATCCACAGATACATGGTCTGAAATGTAAGTCAGAACACAAATAATTCAAAAGTTTCAGAAAGTCACAACAGCCCTACGACATTCATATCACATTCTTGTGAAACATAACAAAATAGAAGTTTCCTTTTACTCCTGATTGAAACAAAAGTAGACATATAAAATGTAGGTCTTCATAGCTTTAGAATTATTGAAGTTGAAAAAGACCTCTAAGATCAGAGTTAACCTGTACAACAAATGTGTTTACTACTAAACCACATTTCCAAGTGTGACCTTCACACACATTTTGAACAATTCCAGGATAGTGATTCCACTACTTCCCTAAGCATCCTGTTTCCGTGTCTGACCACCCTTCTAGTGAAGAACATTTTCCAAATATCTAATCTAAACTTCCACCTGTACAACCTGAGTCTGTTTTCTCTTGTTCTGTCACCTGCTACCTTGGAGAAATACCCACTTGCTACAACTACTTTCCAGGGACTTGAAAAGAGAGATGAGCTTCCTTTACTCCAGGATAAACACCCTCAGCACCCTCAGCTGCCCAGGCATGTGCTCCAGACTTCCCAGTCTGGGGTGATACATACCTATCAGAGATACAGATGTGATAAAACATTAAAACAGGTCACACATCCTCTCAACAAACATGGACTTCTTGACTCTGAGAGGATTACCTGATGTAAGATACTGTTTTCATTGGAACCAGCAAAGGAGGAAATCATCTTGCTTTAACATGGAAACTTAGAGCCAGCAATCCATTGCCCTAATACCATCAACCACCACAGGCTGAGCTGATCAGTGACTTAACCAGCCTGCAAAAATATAACTATAATCACCAATACAGAAGGGTCTTAATGACAGACAGAATAAATCCATGTTATGAAGAAGTATAAACATTTCCCCAGCTGATACAAGGGAAGAAAGGAGTGGGTCTGTATTTCTCATGATTACTCACTATATTTTTGAATGACAGTTTCATCTGATGACAGCATTAGGGAAGGCGAGAGGGACCAAATTTTTAGAAATGAATTTTACTAAGTTAGGGAAAAATTTTCTACTTAGCTCTGGAATATTAGTTTAATATTGTAGATGATTATACCTGCCTCATATCTCTCATGAGCTGAGATTAATATTCACTGATATTCACCTGATATTCACTTATTATTTGCATTTGCACCAGTTCAGCCTTGTCTATCAAGAGTGAGAATATTCTTTTTAAATTTAAAATTATTTTAGTAAATCCACAAAAAGAATTTATTCTAAAAAATTATATATATATATATATATGTATATATTTCTGAGACAGAAGGGACAGTGTAGAATTTATATCTCTCACACTCAGCACCATAAATTCAGCCTGCCATCATTTAATCTAAATTAATTGTGCAGCCTATAAATGCTGAAAGAAGAATCCTCTCCTTTTGTACAAGATCTCCAACCACAAGTGGTTCATTACAATAAAGGCAAATGATAACCATTTTCTGTAGCACACACAAATCCAGAAAGTGCTGTACAAACTCAACATATAATATGTGAAGATTGAACAGGGTTTATGCCTTTGCCCAGTGCTGAAAGCAACCACAACCTCAAATAAAACTGCAGCTTGCAACCCATTTGAAATGTTATTCAGTTAAGCTCTTTTTATTGCTTAATAAACTTGTGCTTAATAAACTTTGTGCCATCAAAAATAGCACACACAGGGACAGACAAAACAGTCCTGTTTCACAAAGCACAACCAGGATCAGCTGACTGGAACTCACACTTATGTTCATCAAAGGGCCGTATTCTCATTTTGTGGTCCTTGTTCCTATTTAGAGTTAATAGTAAATGTCTTTTCCTTATCAACTGTCAAATTGTCAGAACACACTTTGTATGTTCATGGCTGGAAGATTCAGGGGGTGTTGGAGGAAGGGGGAGGACCATCTGCTTTGTTGACAGAAGTTTACTCCCAATATTTTATACTGAGTAATTATTCAAGGTCCCTAGTATTTTGTGTCTCCCAGAGAGGAGGTATTAAAAATGCCCACTATTAAATGCTTTTCACATAGAAAGCAGGATTTTATGACCCTGTAACTGCAGGATCAGTGGTTTTACACTCTTTAGCCTCTGCAATAATGTGTGCCTCGTTCCCCCATGCAGGCCGTGCTGTGGTTAGTGTTGATTCAGTAAACAACATTTTGTTTCATCTCCATGGATATTAGGTCCATAGAGGACAGATTGCATTTGCTGATAGGGCCTCACGGTCTTAAAGCGCACTTGACTAATTCTAGCTATCATTTGTTTTTTGTTTTATTTTAAACAAGGACAGAATTTTTTAAAGAGAGATAAAGTAGAAGAAAGAAGAGCAAGGAAGAGGTGTGAATTGAAGAAAAAAACAAGAGAACTTTTCAATGGCATTAAAATTAAATTAGGGAAAAACACCTGCCCCAAACCCTGCTTCATTGATTGAACAAGGGCAACATTTAAAGGAGAAAAAAAAAATAATACTCAGGTAGTAGTATTTTTTCATCAAGTAGTAGAAGCATAAATGCCTCTAATTTCTATTAACAGAAAATGCAAGGCTTTTTAATTTTCCATTTTTCACTCTTTATATTTAGATGCCACGTTCATTACTTATGTGGCATCTGAACATATTGTTTTCCCTCCTCTGGAATTGCACATGGTACATGAAATCTTATCACATCCTTTGATTGGCTAACCTCGTTAGGAAGTTTACATGAAGGATACAGGTGAGAAACAAATTTGTTTGAAATTACACAGCTGCCAGTGAGAACCAAGGACTGATCTCGGTTAGAGAGTATGATTGCACGGATCCCTTTCAGAACTCTGTTGCTGCTTTCTTTGATTATTCCATGCAGGAGAGGTCTCCATGGGAAAAAAAAAAAAAAAAAAAAAAAAAAAAAAAACCCACAAAAAAAAACCCCACAGAACAAAAACTAAAAATACTTATGCACATTCTGATCTTAATCTTGTTGCCCACCTAAGTGTAAGGATGGCTCTGAGGGAGATGGGATTTTGGTCCCTTCCCAGTGACAGAGAAGGCAGACAGAGGCAGAAGAGAAAAAGTCATGAACCTGTCTTGATCACGAAAAGGACTGTGCCAAAGTTCATTAGCCTATATCAGTTGTCAAAGAACACACTGAGGTTGTGTCTTTGTGGAAGAATCAGCATTTCCAGCTCTGATAAATTAAGCACTTCCAATAAAATTTATATTGAAAGATCAGCTTAAAGTAGCTCATTTCTGAATAAACAGTTGACAAAGGTAGATCTTCCATCCTCCTGTTACTTATTTTCTTTCAGAAGAATTACTTAAGGAGGAATGTATGTGCCCAGCACCAATACTGAAACTTCAGCCTTTGAGTATAAGACTTAAATCTTAATTTGGAGTTTGTGATTTGACCCCTTTTCACTCTTGAGTTGTGTGCTATGAATATTTTTCCTGTTCTAGACCTGTCTGCCCCAGATTCATAAGCCATTACTCAGAAACTTCAACATTTCCCCATTTTTTGAAGCTAGCTAGGGTCTTCTGAGAAATTATCCACTAAAGTCACAGTCCTGTTTCTTCCTAATCAAGGCTTTTTTGTTCTTGATGTTGAGGTGGTTGTGTTTAATGGGGCTTTTTTAAGCTCTTTCAGCAAATTCTAGTCAACTTCCAAGCATCAAAGATTCAATTTTTGGTGGCCATCTCCTCATTTATAAAATTATGTTTTCACTGCTGTCCTCGGTTTTCAGGTCTTCTTAGCAACCGTGAATGTTTCATCCTTGTAGAAAAATATTAGAAAGCTCTGATTCCTGAGGTTGCACCATTCTCTTGTTTAAAGGTACATCTATCTGGGTGGAAGATTGAAGAACCATAGAATGTAAAGGGTGGGAAGGGAGATTAAAATGTCATCTACTCCCAAGCCCCCTGCCATGGGAAGGGGCACTTCCTGCTAGACAAGGCTGCTCAAGGCGTTATGCAACCTGGCCTTGAACACTTGCAGGGATGGGGCACCTACAGTTTCTCTGGGCAATGTGTGCCAGTGTCTCACCACCCTCACAGTAAAGAATCTTCTACTAATATCTAACCTAAATTTCCCCTCTTTCACTTTGTACTCATTTCACCTTGTCCTATCCACTACAGATGCAGAGCTCCTGTCTGGCTTCCCTGTAGCTCCTTTAGACACTGAAAGGTTCCTATGAGTTTTCCACTCAACCTCCTTTTCTCCAAGATGAAAACTTTCTCAGTCTGTCTTTAGAGAGGACCTGCTCCAGTCCTTCTATCAACTTTGTGGCCTTTTCTGGACTTGCTTCAGCAGTTCCATGTCCTTATATTGAGAGCAACAGAACTGCAGTCAGTTCTTCAGAAGAGGTCTCTCAAGAGCAGAGTAGATGGAGAGAATACCCTCCCTTAACTGATGCCCATGCTCCTTTGGATGCAGCCCAGGATACTTTTGGCTTTCTCGGCTGTGAATGCTCTACTGCTAGCTCAAGTTATTTTTCGTCACCCACAAGTTTATCCCTTCAGGGCTGCTCTGAATCACTTCTCCACCCCACCTGTCTGGGATTGCTGCAATCCAGGTGTAGATCTTTGCACTTTGCTGTGTTGAATTCTGTGATGTTTACATGGTCTCCCCTCACTAGCCAAGACTTCTTTTAAAGGTCCCTCTGGATCCATCGCTTCCCTCCAGTGTGTTGACATGCCACAGAGCTGTGTTCTTGCTGAGGTGCCTTTGATCCCAGTGTCCCTGTCCCAACAAAGATGTAGAACAGTGTTAGTCCCCTGCACTGACCCCTGAGGGGCACCACACATCACTGCTTTCCACAGGTACAATAAATAATTGATCACAACTCTTTGTGTGGCTAACTCAGATAATCTAAGTTAATTATTATCCAGTATCCCAGGTCAGAGGAAGATTTGTACCTCTTTTTGGCAACAGATGGCTGTCCATTCAAACTTATTCAGTGATACGCATGTTGACAAAAACCCAGCAGAATACACACACCCTTCTTGCATACATTATCTGCATTGTTATAAGAAAGAAGGAAAGAAAATAAATAAGAAGGATGGTGTAGAAACATTAGAGATATTGAATACCAAGAATTAGATGTCTTTTCTATCCAAGTTGCCCAAGCTAATTTTTAACCTGAATATTCTTTGCTGGAAGTAATGTGTCTCGTTGCACCTGTCTTTCTATCTATTTACATAAATATATACATAAAACCAGTCACACTCACAAGCTTCCCATGACAGTAGTCTGCTATATTTTTTCCACACATCCTCACACTCTCCCCTCCCCTCTTTACCCCTACCAAGTAACTCCTGCTGGGGAGATGCGCCAGCCAACTCCCTTGATGTGTCCTGCCCCAGAGATGGCAGCCAGATGGCCTGACATCTGCAGCAAGAAGAGCTGGCAGGTCGCCCTGAAATCTCCCACTCAAGGGAGCTGTTGTTATGTACTGAAGTCCTTATCCCTGGAAAGACTTCTTTGAATAAAATATATAATACATGATAAAATGCAATAAATCCTGAAGAAAAGGAAAGCAAATAGTATTTTGAGACTACTTACCACAGCCTCAGAACAACTTTTCCCCATGGGCAATATTTGCAGTGGAAGCCCACCAAGTCTGTCATCATTCAGTACTTAAACACAATATGTGCCCACAGCACACACCATGAATTACAATTTTTGTTAACACACATTAAAGGAGGCCATGGTACATGCAAGTGGTAGAATAGAAGTGGATCAACCCAAAGAAGAAAAACTATAACTTGTGCATGTTTTGTCATTTCTCATGATCAAGATTTAAAGACATTGCACTGCTTCCACAGAATGCATTTTGGAACTGTATGGGAATTCAAATACCTTTCAAACAGAAGCTGATATGTACTCCATTACTATGAGGTTATGTAGACAGAGAGGCTAACAGAGTTCTGAGAGGGTAAAAGATGGAGGGAAATAATGTTAGCAATACGAAACACCTCTTGAAATAGTATATTTTTTTCCTAAAGCTATGAAGAATGTTGTAGCTTCAACCACCACCTGTGCAGGATTCAAAGTGCGGTATTCCTAAGGGACTGCTGGAATCACCCTGGCCTCTTAGAACTATCTCTGTTACTATCTCCATTGAGTCTCCAGGTGTTTATTCTTACATGTAGAGCATGCTCTGAGAGTATTTCCTTGCTGGAAAATTAGAGAAAGAAAAAAATAAAAGAGAGAAAAAAAGAAATACAAAAATTAAAAAGGATACCTGGTAACTTGACTTTTTAAAGTAATCTAAGTTTCAAGAACAATTAGAGGATTTGAATAATAAAATAACAAGTGTTACAGTGAGCTCATGGGCACTCTATTTCCCCTTCCCCAGGACCCTGTGACTCTGATCAAGATAACCCTGGACCCCTCCTTCCTGCCCCAATGGGGTTGGCAGAGAGCCGGGGAAGCCCTCCCTGTCCAAAGTCTATATAGACCCCTGACATTTCCTGTTCATCCTCTTTTGCCCCACACTCCCCTTGGACATCATAGAATAAAGAGAGCTGAACCAACATATATCGGGGTAAGAGCCTCTTTTGGGAATCTTTGCCATCTCCTGGTATTCCTCCCCTCACAGCTTTGGACCTCTGGGCTAGCCTGATATTCAGGGGGCTGTGCAAAGGGGGGGAACATCAATCAAGAAAAAGAAAGAAATTGAGAAAGTATAGAAGAAAGAGTAATCAGCATATTTCAATATTAATATGAAATTTCTGTATATCTCATTCCTTTTGTAAGAGCTCTAGATGTTTGTATAAACATACAAATCTCAATTCTGAGCTCTGAAGGACCTCTGTAATTCACATGCAAATCAAAATGCTATCTGTGCATTCATTCTCAACCTAGAATTCTCCAAAGGTGAAAACCAAGTTCAAGGTTAATTTTGTTGCAAGAGAAGAAGATACCTTTTGATAAATTCAGAGATAAAAAGCAAGAACAATCTGTTGGGGGGAGAAAAATAAAAGGAACACTAACATAAATCACTCAAACCAATCCACAGGTCAAATATGTTACATGCATATTTGTCACCTTTTGTTGTCCAAAGCAATATCCACAAACCCGTTAGCGTTTTCCCATATAGACAGCCAGGCAATAGACTTCAGCTATTTTATACAGCTATGGGTAACATCTCTTGCCCAGAAGGCAGTGACAGACAGAGAAAGAGCAAAGAAATAACTTTCACAGTATTTCTGTTTTCCCAGCTATCAATCAAATTCCCTCTGACATTGCTTCATTTATGGATTATTGCAAAAACACTGAAACAATGTGCAATGATAATGTTGTAAAGCAACAGAAATGAAATTGGTAGGAGTAACCCATTTCTCACTGTGTTCCCAAGCACCTCTCCAGTCTGAATTCCCAGCATTGTTTAAGCTTCAGTTCTATATAAGAAAGCTAATCAAATGACACTCAGGAAAATTGACTTGGGTTTTCAATCTAGTTTCAGATCTCTATTGTACTTATTTCAAATAGCATTTGTTATTCTCTGCATATCCTTAGGAACATGCCCTGTCAAGAAATGCCATACAACTTCAAACCATGTTTTTTCCCACCTCTATAACTTTTTATGTATTCCCTTTTTACATTTTATTACAGCATAACATCTAAAAATGAAATAAAGATTATAGGCAACGCTTCAGGACTTGTAGTTCTGTGGCTTGCCCTGAATATCAAGTATTGTCGATAGGAACTTGCTGCTCCACCACTATAAATTGCCCAAATCTCCCCACTGACCATCACTGTAATTATTTCTGTTTGGAAATGAAAGATTTGATCGGCAGACTGATTTTTCTTTTCTTTATATTTCCCACTCCCTTTCTCATTTATCTTTCCCCCATTCACCCGGACTCTGCATTTTCTCTTCATAGTGGATTTAAAGATTAAATCTGTATTTATTTACCATAGTTATCTCTAAAAGTAAAAGAAAACAACAGATTGCAGGGGGAAAAAAGGTAAAAGTAAAAAGTAAAGTATGAAGGAGGGAGGTCAGAAAGCATCAGGAGAGAGAATGCACAAAACAGACATCCCAGCCACTAATTTAACAGGGATTTTTTTTTTTTCCTCAAAGTGCAAGAAAGGAAATAAAACACAGGTAGTTACTCCCTTTGCATCCAACACCTAGGGGCATTGGTAGAATAGATACTGAAATTTAAAACACTCTTCCTACAACCCTTTATTGCCCAAATATGTCAGAATCAGAACAATAGGTAAAATTTAGTGCCTGCAAAAGCCATGTTTGAGGTACAACTTACAACTGAAATCCAAACAAATCAGAAAAGGAAAGTCAACACATCAGTAAAGAATAATCAGTGTCAAAACATGAATTAGAAGTGTAGGCCAAAAGTACATAAAAGGGGAAGATTCAGGGGGTTTTGTGTAGGAGCTGGGTTCTACTCCAAGGTCAGCAACAGAGTTGCAATAAATGGGAGTAATTTCTTTGTGTCAAATTAAAATGCTAGGGAGAAAAACTGAAGTTTGCTATTGTTTTATTTTCCTTTAGATTTTGGACTGAGACTCAACTGTTGTGCAGCCTCCATTTCCAAGACTGCTATTGATTTTCCAGGAGACAGAGAAATGCTGTTCTCCACCAGGGCCTGGCTTTTCTCCTAAGGAGAGATGAAGAATAATGGTCCTTTTGTCCTCATTCCTTTACACAACACCCACCCTAACCAGTGTGGTATGGTGCAGTGAGTAGATCTGCATCACTGGGAGATTATAGAAGTGAAAAGAATGTCGTGGTGCTATCCAGAAATGAAATTTAGAGCCTTAAAAAAATGTGAGGATGAGGAGAACATTCTGCCAGTCTGTTAACTAGACCTACTAAAAAATCTTTACTAAAGCATCACACTGATGGGTCTAACCTGCTCCTGAATATAGAATTTGTTCCTTCTCTGGGAGGTCTTCATAGGGGTTTCTGCTCCTCTGCAGTGTTTAATTATTCTCAAACCTGAGAATAATCTTGGCAAGTATATTAAGAGATATCAAAATAATTATTTTTTATTTATATGCCACTTGTTTCAAATAATTTGTTTAAAAAATCACTAAGAAGTTTTTAATTGCAGTGCCAAGTGCCTGTCAAGTTGACAAACTAGATTCACTTATCCACTTATCCACAAGGCATATGAACTCTCTACTATTGTGAGGTATGTTCATACACACACAAAAATGAACTTACACAAAAATATTTAATGTCACTGAAACAAAGCCTTCTTTGATGCATTAATTGCTAAAGAGCAGAGACTTTAAAAAGCAAATTCAATTTTAGTAGAATATTTGAACAGTTGGATAATCTGTTCCTCTAGGCTACAAGAATAAATATAGTGATATCTTTATATACTGTTAATTATTGAGAAAACATATTAATTGTACAAGCAAGTGATTCATTCATGTGATGCACACAACATACCTTTTAGATAAATCATTTCAGATGAGGAGATTTCTTATATATATATGTATATACACACATATATATGACCTGGTTTTCATGTATCTCCTTTTTGTTCTTTTTAAACGTAGGGGCAATGTTTCCTTTCTTCCATTTTTTCTGGTATACTCATTTCAAGATTTCTCAGCTCTTCATGGATGCAGATGTGATATTCAACCAACACGAAAGCAGAATTCATGCTGGTATACATATAAGTATATGCCACTTTTTAAAATGGCATATTTGGATAACTAATCTTTGTGAATTTTTAAGTGAATTAGTTTAAAAAAGTGGCATATACTTACATAAATGTAAATAGTGCACTTAAACTTTCACTACTTTAGTCTTCCTGTCCACCATACTGAAACATAAATTTTGTTTGTTACTTCAAGGCAATTTCATCCAATAGTAAAATAGTAAAAAAAAAATTAATAAGTCTTAGTAGGATTTAATTGAAAAACTGCTCTGTCACAGGTTAAGCATGGTCAATTTTTAGCCTTTTATTTTATTGTAGTATTCTCACATTTTATGAACTTCTGTGATATGTTTGCTTTTTATACAATTTTGTTTGCTTTTCAGTCTGCCTTTGTAATCTCATGCTATTTATTATCCTTATAGACTTTTTAGAGTAGTCAACATATGCCACAATAGGACCATTGCAGCTGAACCAGATCAGCCTGTTGATCTGAGGGAAGAGTAATCAATTTTTCTTGTTGCCTTAAGTTTTACCTTTCATATTTCTCATATTCTGTGCTGCCTAGGTGTGTAGCTCTGAGCTTCATAAGTATCAGTAAGCTCTCTTCACAAGGTCAGTAGACAAAACAACCCTTTTCCAGCTTGAGACCAAGGACAACTGTTACAAGTTTCAGGTACAAAAGTATAAACAACAAAAAACTGAGGGGAGTGAAGAAGAAGGATAGGACTTCATAACCTGAAGCTATAACTGGACAATGAACTCCAATATGCAAATGGACCAAAACTTATAAAAGTGTGAAACCTCATGACTGGGCATTCATTATGTGGACATTTTGGGTCCATCTTGGATGTAGCTCTGTCCAGGCTCTTGTACTGCCCAAGGTGTATCTTTTTAAGCTCTTTTAATAAATAGATACTTTATTCACTTAGCTCTCTGTGGTCTCTCTTCCAGGTTCAGCATCTCAAGGCATCACTCTCAGGTCCTGGTTTGGATCTGCTCAAAAGGCTTCATGGGGGAAGTGTAAGAGAGGTTGCAAAGAATGAGGCAACATTTGTCATGTTTTTGTCAATGGCACAAATAGAGATCAGCCTAAACTGGCTCTGAAATTTCTTCTCTGTTCCATTTCCATCCTTTCTGTGTTTAAGATCAGTAAAGGCATATTGGTGTAGAAAATCTTATCTCTTATTACAGTTTCTACTCTTCCTTCATATTAGGATAACTTCGTATTCTTCTATTGTTTATTTAAATAAATAAGATTCTCTATTACTTTTTCATAACATATTGTCTAATTCTCTGAATTTATTGAAATATTTCTTTCTGAAGCCTTATTTATGAATTCTTTTATTTTCTCTTCCTCCTTCTTAACTATCATGAGCTTTATCTTTTTGTGGTGCCATTTGTCTTCTAGATTGTTAATCGGTTCCTCATTTTGGATGAGATGATTCAATTAAGAGCCTCTACATAGAAATGAATTATTCTCAGCACGTCTGTGGAATGGTGGAAGTTTAATTTCATCAGCAAAGGCTGTTTGTTGCAAGTGTACATAAATGTCTATTATGGAAGCCAGTTGAGGATGAGGTTTATATCTCCCTGAAAATGTTTTTATTTTCCTGCATATAACTCAGTTAACCCACCAAGCTTCTTTGATACTCAGGTATCAGATGAAAGCCATGTTCAGGAACAGTTCTTCCTTGAAATACCTGTTTCTCTACTGGATTCTGAAGAGGTTGAGCCTGAATAACTCAGATGTCTAACTTTTGGAAATCTACAGTTAAAGAAGCAAACCCTGTTACCAGTGAATTGAAACATTTCAAAACTGTAGTGAAATTGCATCTGAATTTGAAATCTCATTTTTAATCTCCTACAGGCTATGGAATCCAATCAATCATTAAATTTAAGAAACTGCATAAATATTATTTTTAATCCTACTGCAATAATAATTTGGAGTGAATATGAAGAAGCTGGATATGAAACAAATCACATGGTTTCCTTAATAACTTCTTGAAAATATATTCCTTCTTCAAATCAACTATACTATGAAGCTGCATTCCCTTGTACCCTCTATAGCATAATGCTGAAAGTATCTGCCTGATGAATTTTGCTCTCAGTTTAATTTAAAAACTGCAGGTATTTTTTTTTTTTTTGTTTAGTTTGTTGGTTTCTTTGTACTGTCAATTTGGAGTTTTTTGTGTTCCTTTCTTTCTTGCTCTCTAAATAAGGACAAGTAAAACTTAAATTTCCTCTTTTCTCCTTCTCTTGCTGCTACAGAATTATGCCCAGTTATTAGAACAATAATTCACTTTGCTCTCCAACATTATTCTTTGATGGCCGGTACAGTTTTGTTTTTGTTCTACTTTCAGAATAGCTGGAAAACACAAAACAATTTCATGTATGTGTCTATCATGTATGGGGACTTAAGGACAGACTCATTTTACTTAGGACACTGCCAGACGTTAGAAGGGTAAAGTCCAATTTCAGCAGTTTATACCTATAGAGAACCTGCTGGCAGTCTTTTAATTGAAAAATGAGCTGCAATTTAGGAAAATTCTGGATAGCAATATAATAAAGGAGTTTTATAATGGCTAGCTCCAGAATTGTGCATATTAATATGGTTGGCACTGGACTGGACTTCATGTGGAACTAAAGGATGTCATATAGAAATTAGGATTTCTGAGTCCCACTTCTCAAATCAGGGTAACTTCCATCAAAACAGGGAATTTCTGCTTCTGAGTTTACCTATCTGCAGCCTAGGCATAATGTTTTGTCTCTTGGCTCTTTCAAGGCTTAATTAATGAATGCATGTTTTACAGCTAGTTGAGAACCTCAGATAAAAGGGTCTATAGAAGTGCAAAGCATTATTATGTTGCAGGAAGCCTGATTTTCTTTTACATCAGAAAAACAAGACTTTGTGCAGACTTAATTGGTTTTTTTTTTTAAAAACTTATAAAGAGGATTAAGAAAACTGAGCCTATCTAAGTCTCCCTACTGGTAAATAAAAAGAAAAAGAAATAAAGACTAGAAGCAAAGAGAGGATTAATAATAAAATAAATAAATATATCCAAAGGGTAATACATAAGTAGCTGTTTAGAAAATAAAGGGCCAGATTTTCTGAGTTATGAAGTGGTATATTAATAGAAATATAACTAAAGAAAAAAAAGAGAAAAGGTTATGGAAAGAAAATTTTGGAAATAATCACATTTTAATCAGTTATCCTAACTCAGTTTCATGATTCCCACAGATAAAGGAGAGTTTAATAAAAAATGGTGAAGACAGATCCTCTCTCTCTGCTTGACATAGACATTAGTGAATCATTCTGGGTTACTCAAAAGAAAATAATAGGTTATTTATTTTGAGTCAGTTGGAGAACACTATAATGGTAGCAAGCACCAGAAGATTAAAACCAAATCCCTTACGGATGGACATCAACAAAGATCCATCTAGACTAACTCCATTGTTGCAGCTATTCCAATTGATGGCAGCTGGACCTAGTTCCCAAATATCACTGTTCGTGATGCTAGGGTGACCAGAAGGATAAGCTTTCTTTTGGGTTTTCAAGGACTTGCTGCCAATTTGCTAATACTCCTCTTATTACATTTTCTCGCCATGTTTTGTGGTTTACTGTTACCAGCCATAAGCCATGAGAACCCATGACATGCTGAAAAAAAGAAGCCATAATGAACTGGTGTGCTATGAACCCTAAAATAAAGGTTTTCAGATCATATTCTATGTTCACTTTGGAGCATTTGATTGTTAAATGTCTAAGTCTTGTGGGGTTTAGAATTGATTGGGAAGTTGAAACACTATTTTTGTGGTATTTTTTTTAAGTCAAAGCTACTTTATTCTCATTTGTTCAAAGCCAGACACATTTTTAGCCTAGCTTCCTGAGAACAGGGAGTATATATCACCTTTTGATGTATGCCTGTACACTTACATATATCTCTTTCTTTGTTTTGCACCCAAATCTAAGAAAAATGTGAAGAATAATGTGGTATTAATTTATTCCCCATACCATGAACATTTATGGCTGTTTAAAGACAAAATAACTCTTTTATGCATAGAAAATTTGATACAATTTTGCATCCTGACCAAACACATCTTTCAATAGATATCAGAGTATCCACACAAGTATTTATTGGCTTTACTTCACTCAGACATTTTTATTGTTTTTCTAAACCTGAAGAATTTTGCTCACACAAAACGCAAAATATGACTATCCGATAGAAACAAATGATACTCAAATAAATGCAATTACCTTGATTTCTCCTATAGTTTTTAGGTATCCTTTCAGAAAAGGAAGCCTTCCTCTTTGTGTTCTTAAGAGATTCCATTGTAATTCTGAGAACAACAATATTTAATCACAGATTTTTGTTTTCTTCAACCTTCTATCAAGTGAGAGATAATATTTATCTTATGGAATAGCATTTTATAGGTCAGTGGTGCAATTTCAATAGCCACGTGGTGCCTATCTTTGAACATTATCAACTGTCAAGTAGAAGCAGCAAGGCTATTTCTCTGCACGGATTAGCCATCATCATTCTTATTCCAGAATCAGATAGAAAATTAGACCAAAATAAGTTTGACTTTGAGCAGTAGAATACACAGAAGAGAGTGCCTATGATGGCCACGAGTGTAGAAATGTATTTTGTTGGAGAAGGGAATTGAAGTAGCTTCATTTGTTTAGCCTTGAGGAAGCTGTTCTCAGCAGTCCATGACAGACAACGAAAAAGAAGGCTTCTGTCAATAGGCTTCAAAAATCTGAGTAAGTGTTCAATCTTACAGTGCAAAACTTTATATGACTGGCAATCTGAAAATACTGGAAAACAGCTATCCAGCAGATAAAAGCTGGCTGGCCCAAACATGTCAGTTAAACATCAAGGACAACTCCTTGATCCAAAGGAGTGCTCCAGGAAGGGCCACATCAGGCAAGCAGATATCTTTGGGAATACAAAAATTCAGGAATGTAATTCTAAAAAGATATGCTTCCAGTGTCATGAAATCTATAACTATATATGATTGAGGAACTCACTTTAGAACAAATATAGTCAATTGCAGGCTTTCTTTTAAGCACAGGTTTTGAGTGCTATGTAGGCACTTCACTTTTTTTGAACTCACTGAGAGTTACTAAGAGGATACTTTTGTAGTTTTAGGCCAATGGATTAATGGATTAACTTTCAAGATGTTTTGTGAATATAGTCACTTTTTGACTAGGTAAACCAGACATGAAATGTCCCCTCTATTCAACACACTCACTATGAAACTGTACATTAGGAAATGTTCTCCTTTCTCTTTTTGTTCTCTTAGAAAGAATAGGAGTACATAAAGAACAATGCTGTAATCACACAAAAATATGATGGCTTAATGAGTCTTTTCATCTCTCTTCCCTATTCTCCTTGTGTACATTTTACTCAATACACATAAATGAGGCAAATAGAAAGATAGGGGCATGAACACTTGTATCTCTGATAGGATGAAAACGGTTTGTGAGCTCATGCTCACTCTTTGTTTATATGCTATTAACAATTTTCTTTATATCACAATTATAGATAGTGTAAGGAAAATTCTTACATGCACATAAATTAGAGAATTATCATCTTTGGGAAATGGCTTTAAGCTTTGTCCATCGTTTGCATGTGTTGGGAGGATCATGGTGGTGAATTTAATAATTGGCTCAGTGAATTTAGTTATTAAATGTAATTGCCTTGGAATTGAAGGTAAGGATATGCCAGACAATGGCAGAGAGGAGCCAAATAGCTGGAGTGGAGAAGAACAACTCTGATTGCTTCTATATGCATCCTACATTAAAGAATCCAAAATTGTTCCCTGTGGAGCTTAAAAGTTTGACGTCCTTTTTTTCTCCATATAGGAAATCATGGTGATTGAAAATCCTAAAGCACTAAAATTGTTTAGAATAGAAGCTGTAAATATATAGAGTAGAAAATAATTATTTTTATTGGTTTGTATCTCTAAAGGATTGAAGCAGGATTAAAAAAAGAAGAAAATAGATTTTAAAGCTGTTAGGTGTTCTGCTAGTAAGTGTCATGACTATTTTATTTTTTTATTTATTCTGGAGGACTGATTAGGGAAAATCCAAAACAAAGGAAGAAATAGCCACAGATGGTAAAAAGTGAAATAACAAAATAATAAAAATTATATTAACAGTAGGGACATACACACATATATATTTACATACATGTACACATACTCGTATACATTAAAGCTTACATTTGTGCAGAACTTTATTTCTAAAGGAACTATAAACTCCTAATTAAAACGTGTATTGAGCACTCACTGTAGAACCAACTAATGTTTGCAATATTACTTTTCCAGTTTAATTTAAATTGTATTCTAAAATAAACAGAGCTGAAAGCAGATTACTAAAGGTACTCTCAGAGGATATAAGAGAAACAGGAAAGTGTAGTGGTAAATTCTTAGGAACTGAAAATTATTTTCTTTCTTCTCTAAGTTCCTGAACATAAAATAATGCTGAAAACATAAAAAAACCCCAGTTTTACAAAGCAGCACTTAAGTAATATGCAATATTTGCATGCAGAATATAATTTTTATTCACCCTAAGGCTGCTTTACCTTCCCTTAGGGATGGTCAGGGCTGAGAATGAAACAGGAACAAAGGTACCTAGAGTTACTTTAATGTCTCTACATTTTGCTTTCTGTAGTTAGAATAGAGACCCAAAACTCCTTAGAAGTAGCAGGAATCTATATACTAACAGGAAGAGAATAATGGGAGCTGGGGGTCTTTCAACTCAATTGAAACTGATGGGGCTTGAGGACATGTAATGTCTTGTGACTGGTGCTGAGCACTGAGCCAGATGAGCCTGAAGTTTCTCTGTTTCATGGCTGAGAAACACACTGGTTATGTTTTGGTTTTTTATGGGGATTTTTGCTTTTTGGGATTTGTTTGTTTGTTTATTTGTGGTTTTGGGTTTTTTGGGGGATTTTTTTTTTTTTTTTTTGTTTTGGTTGGCTGGTTGGTGGCTTTTTTGGTTGTTTGTTGGGGTTTTTTTGGTCAGTTGGTTTTTGTTCTGTTTTTGTTTTGTTTTGTTTTGTTTTGTTTTGTTTTTTTGGTGAGGTTGTGGGGTTTCTTTAGAGGAAAAAAATATGTATACAGAAATTACTGACAATAAGTAGTGAAGTGCTTCTTCTGCTGAGCACTCCATGGTGTTTTGTATGTGGCTATGGTCATCTGCATAAGGATTATCTCCTATGCCCAAATGGAGAGGTGTAGCTGAGGGTTGACTCACCATCTGAACAAGGGCATCAGTGGGGAGCAGAGAGAACACAAAGGTTGTCCTGATTCTGCACTTTCTGCATGGCTTCATCCCTGTCCTTTCAACAAAGGATTGCTGGCAACCTTCCCTGACGGAAGCAAGAAAGAAACTCAGTGAATTTCATAAGAGTACCAGCAGTACCCATGTTGGATGAAGAACAGAGGAGGTGATTTTTAAAATTTATCGCAACATTGTCACTTTTGAGAGAATTTTGGGGAATATGTAAATGAAAAACACAATTTAGTGGTATTTGTGTCATGTATAAATAGGAAAAGTGGAGCAGCATTAGTTTTTGACTCAAAAGGATGGGGACCTGCCAATTCTGTAGGTTGTCCTATGTCATCACCACCAGGCACCCATGCAAAAGTATTCCCAGATTTCCTGGCTCAATCAAAGCCTCCAACAAAGGATTTTCACATCAGGCTCTCTGTACTCACAGAATGAATTGGAGAGCAGTGAGTGTTTCTGTTCCATGTGGGTCAGCCATGACACATACCATCATTCAGTGGTATGAAATCTTTGGTGGCAATTGTGCTGTAAACGCATGAAATATGGGAAGAAAAATGTACTGACCAACTCCAGACTTATTAACAACTGGCCAAACAGGGCTCAGAAGAAAAGGAGAAGGTTAACTTATACATCCTTATATATAGATATATATAGACAGTATAGACCATTCAAAAGAGTAGAAAGAGTACTGACCATTCAATAAGACTTCCACCTAAAAATAAATAAATATCCTGCAGCTACCTATTATGAGAACACAGGAGACTATTTGTGTTTGACAATTCCTCAGGCGTCAAGTAAAAAAATTCCATATATTTATAACTGCCTCAGAAATATTTCTGAGAACTTCCCCACATTTCTACAACAAGCAATGACTGATTCTCGTCATTGCACTGCAACTTATTCAGAAGAAAAAGGTACCCTATAGAGCTAAACAGATTGAATTTTCTGGAATTTTTCTCTCAAGGCCATGATAAGACCTCAGGCAAGATCCCCTTTCCTCATTCCCCATGCTTACCAAAGGCATGGGGGTCTTTTATACTGGAAAATGTGACAGAAGCCATTATATATCCAATATGCTGACTTGCTTTCTGAAACCCCGATTTGTGCATAGCAGGGAAGATATTCCACAGTGGCCAGTTCCATGGGCTATAAGGCTGCTTTTCGCTGCCGCAGCACTGTGAAAGAGCCATGGTGTAGCTGAGCATTGTACCTTACAACTGCCTGTGCCACTGGGATACATCCCTTTGGAGGGATTAAAATGCCTAAAATGAGGGATGTAATGTAACGAGAGAGCACATGGAAAGACAAGAAATATAAAAGGGAGAAAGGGAGGGAAGTGATTTTGAAGAGGACTAATAAAGTATATGTCACCCTGCTGATTGCTTTTTCTTTTCATTTTTCTTCTTTTTTTTTTTCTAAGTCAAAATGCTCCCCCACTCTCAAGTGTCTGACTTGTCAGCAAATGAATTGCATTGAAAATCTCTGTTAGTATCTTATTAAAAAGGTGAAATTTTAAAGGCATTTTGTCCCATTATAAATTTGAAGTGATGAAATATAAAAGTAAATATTTTTGCCAGTCTAGTCTGCCCTTTACAGTCCTGCTTTCCTCTAGAGAAACAAAATCTGCCAGCTCTGGATTGCATCCATTTGCAATTGCCAACAGATTCTCTCTGATGAATCTTCAAGCGGTTGAGTCAGGTTGGACAGGCAAAATGTCCATCTGTACCATCCCTGATGGATGTAACAAAGCTTGGAATGCATTCACAGTACCAGAGCAGCAATCAAGAAAGCAGAGACTAGTAAAAAATCCTGATCTTTATTTTATGTTATATATATTTTTAGTCTAATTTTATTTTAAGTTCATTTATTTTTTAATATAGATTGAATATTTTCTACACCTGTCTGCATGGGAAATAGTGAAGTACTTTTCCAGAGCCCAACAGACAGGAAGTTTAAGGGAAAATTTTTCAAAGCAAAGGTAAGTGTGAGAATTAATCGATCAGCTACTGTTGGTGTTTCTGAGAGTCATGCAGCTAAAACTCTGTATGCTGCTTTGAAAAGATACCCCTAAAATGTCACAAATCTGGTAGGCAGACAGCTGCAGGAGATAGCAATGGTACATGTCTGTCTGTTTGTCTAATTTTAGGAAGATTACCTTAATCATATCTAATGACAGTTTATCTTGGGGGAAAAATTTTCTATCAAAATAATGCTGGCTGTCTAACATTTCCTATAGGAGTGCTACAGATTTTTTTTTTTATTATTTCAATGTATATATTTTGTGGGAAGTTTTTGCTTTCCTCCTGAAAGAATATATTTATATTTATACTCATATTTATATTTATTAATATATTTATTATATATTTATATTCATATCTGGAGCATAAACAAAATCAAATCAAAATTCTCAAATTCAATGGTTCAAAGCACTTCCCTTTGAAGACTATATAAAGCACAAAGAAAGGCTTAGTCAGGGGATAACACTATGGTCTGAAATAATTCAGGCTGAATTTGACCTTTGAGATAGGTTTCTGCTCAGCACGACTTATGAAAGCCATCCATGAGACCTCTATTTCTTCTCCATGGGAGATGGAAGGGACACAGAGTTCCTGCAGAGAACAGCAGAAGAGAGACAGCATAGGAAGTCAAAGAATAGGAAGTGATTCCATCTTTACCAGACCAAATCAATATTATAAATAAATCTGGAACAAAATTATGACACAGTTATGCAGTGAACAGTTTGAATGAAAATGAATATTCTGAAAGTAATAATGTTTGAGCTTGGACCGGTGTCCAGACAGAACCTCCTCTTTGTCATAGGTCTTGGCCCTAGTTTCAGATTGGTTGTCACCTTGCTGCCTATAAAATGGCTTCTTAGAATCAGCTAAACTTGTTTTAAAATGTACTGCAGGAAAATCCATTAGGGAATATCTTACTGGTAGCTGACTGAAGAATATTTGAGTTATTTTAATGAAGCTACCCCAATATAGATGATGAAGTTGTTTCCCAGAACTGTTCTCCAAGATGGAATTAGAAGGAAGAAAAGGTTTAATGACAAATTCACTGGTGCTGTGTTACCCCAGCCTCCCTTTTTTCTTTGGAGAAATGCAATCTTTGTCCCATTTATAGCACTGTTTATTATAACTGATTCATATGTTGGATCTGAACAACCACTTCTTATCCAGGCAACTATCCTGCTGAGTTCAAAGACTTCCAGTGCTTCAACATAAGGTGTTTAGGGGTGTCTTTTCAAAGTTATGTATCAATTTAGTCACATAGTTCCTGCTAACATCAAGGGAAGTTGTCTGGTTAAATCCCCCATGTAAACTCCCTTTGAAAAAATTACCCCTAAAGCATCCCATCTGCTGAGGTTTGAAAGGGGACTTCAATCAATATATTTGTTAAATGAAATGTGAAGAAGATACATTATTTGTACTCTGGATACTCTTGCTTAATAAAGAGTAACACAGTGATGGTTAAAACATAAGGGTTCTTATTCTGTTTGAAATAGTCTTCAAATATTTGTCTAAAATATTCATATCCTTCACTTTAAAAAAATTGGACATAAAATTTCATTGGAAGAACCTCTGTCAGGTGACTGCTTTTTAAAGTCTTTTCTCCAGCCAGAATGCATACATATATGTTAGTGAGGACAGGTGTATATTTCTATGTACTTTAAAGCTTCGATCTCTTTTAAGCATTTTGAACCATTAAATCAAAATTTCTTATGTGCTAAATGAGAGGCACCTCATCTAATTTCATATATTTAGAGGTTTGTCTAATTTCAATCATACATATATTACAATGAATCCTTAGTCTAATATGGCAGCAAATTTTTATAGGCACTAGCTTTGTAGTATGATGCCAAATGTAGTCTCAATGGTGACAGCAGTAAATTTCAGCTGTGGTTTAAGTCATCCTAAACTAGACACCTAAACATACTGAGATGTGCCACACAGTAATCCCTATTACTCAGATTCCTGTTGATTATAAAAGCAGCTTGGTCTGTGTTACAGGTACAGGTAGACACATTCAATTTAAACTGCTGAAGCCAGATAATATTTATTTTATTATGAAATTTATTCTCTCAAAGTACTACTCACTTTCCCTTTAAGTGTAACAGAAGCCCAGGTTAATTTGAATACTAAGGTTCCCATTTTTGTATAAACCTGTGCCTTAGCCTATTGTCAAATATAAAATAGAAGTATCATACAACTCTACTCATAAGAGAAGGAAAATCTCTTCTTTCTCATCACTTAGCACAGAGAGCAGAGAGATTCAAAAGTTAACCTGGCTTTTTGAGTGAAAAACTGTGACAATGCTGAAAGACTGATGAGCAACATAAATGTCCTCTGAGTTTATTTTCTTGTATCAGGACTTGGTTTTAGAAATACAGCAGTGATATTTTCTGTAACACCATTAAAATCAGAAATGGCAAAACAGAATCATTGAATGGTTTGGGTTGGAAGTGGCCTTAGAGATCGTGATTTTTTTTTCAACCTTTCTGCTGTGGTCAAGGAGACCATCCGCTGGACCATGTTCCTCAAAACCCCACCCAACCTCATCCTGAACACATCCACAATGAGTTTTCTGAGAAATGTGTTCCAGCGCCCCACCACCCTCAAAGCAAATATTTTCCAATGGTATTTTTAAATCAAAATGAAAAATGTCACCTTGCACTAATTTTCTAATTTTTTTTCATATGTGAAACCTCATCAGATAATGTTCATCAATTTCTCTTAGCAATATTTCATATTCCTAAGTTACTCTGCTAACTTCACATTCTGTGGCCTTGCTGAATGATCTCTTCTAATGTGCACCAAAGTAACAATATTCTGGTGAAAATCACACTGGTGTGACCAGTGTAAAGATTGGATCATAGGAAAGTTAGTCAAGTAATGAGATTTGAACCACATTAGGGGGTGGCAGCTGAGTAAAGTAAAATGCAATATTCAAGAGTCTTCCTGGAAACGGGAATGGGAAGGGGAAGGGCAATAAGAAGGGGAAGAGGAAGGGGTGGAGGAAGGGAGAGAAGAAGGGGAGAGGAAAGGGCAAGGGTAAGGGGAAAAGAAAGAGGAAGGAAAGGGGAAAAGATCTCTGGACCATTTCCCCTGGTATCCCTAGAGTGTTCAGCATGCAAAAATTACTTTTTGAAATGTACTACATGGTTCACTAAACTATGATTCTATGATACTGTGAATAAAAATTAAATATGAAACTCCTTTACTCTCATAAGGAATAAATCTCTCAATCTGATTCTCTCATTCAGAACCTGAACTGGGAGCTGAGGTTGGAGATGACCAAGACACGACACTTCCACAGCCACCACACAGTTTTGATATGGTTGTGTATTTATTTTGTTGGCTGAGCTCATGTTTCCTAGTTCACATTCTGCTTCTCTGCCTTGCCCACCCATCCTCCCCCCATACTCTCACTTAGATTCACATCTCTCCTTTTTTTTTTCCCTCTTCTCCCAGTCTCCCTCATGTCAGAGACCTGTGCAATATCATTTTCTGCATAATGAAATCTAGAGTGACATTAATGTAAGTGTAATTTTATAGTGGGGAATGGGCCTAGCTGATTGTTTCTACCTGCTGTGTTTTGATGATAGACATTGGGATGTCACCATCTGTGTAATGAAATTTCACCTCCATAATGGTTCAGATTATCAAACATTCTTCCAAGCTGTCTTGCAGAAATTTATTTTTTTATTTATTTATTTACTCAATAAGGATGGTGAAGTTTCTTATCTTTGAGAAGCAGGAGGGAGGAAAGGAAAGGGGCAGGGGCAGATGGGGAAGAGGGGTTTCTGAAAAAAAAGCCATGACAGGAAAAAAAAAAAAAAATCGTCATGCCAGGGAAGAAAATGAGATTGTGCCATCTTTTTCTTCAGTACTGTGTCCACATTCTTTTATTCTACCCTCTCCCCTAGCAAGAAAGAATAAGACACCAAAACCATATTCCAAACAGAATACTGGCAGGCTAAAACAGCAAGTATTGATTCTGGAATTTTTATAGCTATGGTGTATCTTTACTTCACTCATACCCAACTTCCCCTGATATTGGTATGTGCTGCATAATGTGAGAGAGTCAAACTTTTCTCCCTTCTAAATGTCTTGTTGTGATTAGGAAGCTGAGTGATTCACATAAAAAGGAATCAGAGACATAGAAACAACATTTCAGAAAATAGTAAAAAGCATTTCTGCACATTTTACTGTTTGGGATCAAGTGCTAGTCCAGAAGATCACTTAATCCTTCTTGATATTTCTGTTCTGTCACTTTCATATCTATCTTTCAGAGGGTCTAGTTTCTAGAATCTTCCTTTTCCTCCCTTTCCTACTGAGAAAAAGACATGGTTCTGGAGACTAGAACCAGAAGTACTGTGTTTGCCCATGAGAAACTTCTATTGAGTAATTACATACCTCTTTTTTCATTTCCCTCTCCCTTCTCCTGCCCCCCAGGCCCCTTCTAATGTCCTGTCACCTCTGCAGAGAGGAAAGACATGTTTTCAGAGAGGAAAAACAGAAACACAGTCTACCAGAGTCACAGCTAGAACAGGTAATGTTTCTCTTTTCCCAGTTGAGGTTATAGTCTATATTTACTTAAAACTTTCAGGTGTGTCACTGTCTCAGCAGATCAGATGCTTTTAGAAGCACTTAATGCCTTCAGCTTGAATGCCAAACTCAAGAAATCCCACAAAATATGTGCATTGCAGCTACTTAGAACACAATTTTAAGAAATTCCAGAAATGTTATAAATATGAAATGCTTCACTTTGACACTGCAAATCAAAAATGTCTAGGGAACATTGGGTGGATCAAATGTGCAGACACTTCCCTGAATGTCATATGCTTACTGTATGCTCTCATGCACATAATTTTTTTGCCTGGAAAACCATGGATGTTCATGGTCTAAGAGATCATTCCAAAAGATGCTAAAAAATTTGGCTCCTCTATTTCTAATGACAGATGAAATTAGCTGTAACATGTGCCTGTGAGAGTAAAGAAACAAAAATCTCTATATCTGGCCAAGTGGATTGTGAAAGCTCACCAACTGTCATGGATAATTTTGCACTACAAGGAACTGGAGAGTTACAAAAAATCAATTAAAAATAAAGTTATTGTTTTATATCTTCAGAGTGAATAGAAAATTCCTTCTCCAAGTTTTCTTGGTCTTCCTGTATTCTTCCTGAGTGCCCACAGAAGATAATTTGTGGGAATATTCATTGTTTTACATTTGTCTGGTTCCTCATTTTCTGACAGCCCAATAATCATGTGGAGCTGACCTTTTCCATGTTACGTTTTCTTCCTCCAGTATAAGACCATTTTTTATGGAGAAATGGGATCTCCTCATGGCTCCTACCTTGTTTCAGGGGTTAAATAGCCTGCAAAACAGTTTTGTAGAAGGAAACAGTTTTAATTAACAACAACAACAACAACAATAATAATAATAATAATAATAATAAGCACTTTGTTCATCTTAACAGCAGAATTTTTGTTCTGTCATTGAATAGTTCATATTTTATCCCAAACTTATGCAGAGCTGAAGTAATGGGAAAAAATGCTGGAAGGGCTTTTTTTTCTCCCAGCAAAACTTGTCTGAGGAAGAATAATTATTCAATTCCCAAAAAAAAGTTTACTAAATTGAATAATTCTTCCCATGTTTTATTTTTTTTTTTTACTTCTAATGATTATTTTTTAACTAGTCTAGATAATGACATTATTAACTAATTAGTAATAAATGTCAGTAATTTTATTTTACTGAAAGCATTTGAAGTAGTCTACATTTATGCAAAATGCAGATTGACTGAAACTTAAGGAGGTATCACGTTTGTTTATGATCCAGAAACCCAGCACTGAGCTATTGCAGCATTTAGATCCAACTTCCATAGATGGAAATGGGACCATGGATGAGTGGGATCCCAAGAGAAAAGTCAATTTTCCCCTGATTAGGATTCTCTTACTGTAGTTGTCAGCCTATGGTAGTCAACTAAGTTTTGTCTAATCAAAGATCATTTTTAGCAAAGAATTTGGGAACTGAGTCAGGTACTGCCAGTCCTAGATTCTTCAAATGGAAAAGAAAGTGAGACCAGGGCTCCTATTCTCCATTGCCACTGAAGCTGGCCAGGTGTGGTTGGAGGGAATGTTTAAATCAAATGCAGATATCACAAACTTAATCCTCCAACAACCCAAGCAACAACCACAAGTACTTGCTGTCTGGGTCATGTTCCTCTAGGAATTCTGATTTATGTTCTTTGGCTTTACAAGGACACACAGTAATAAGACAAGAAGGAAGGCATTTAAACAGAAAGAGGGTATGTTTAGATTAAGCACCACTCCTGAGGTTGGTGAGGCCCTGGCACAGGGTGCCCAGAGAAGCTGCGACTGCCCCATCCTGGAAGCATTCAAGGCCAGGTTGGATGGGGCTTTGAGAAACCTGGTTGAGTGGAAAAGTGTCCCTACCCATTGCAGGGGGTTGGAAATTGATGACCCTTAAGCTCCCTTCCAGTCCAAACCATCCTAGGATTCTATGGACTTATTTTTAGTATCAAAAATAGTATAATGCTTTTCAGCCCAAAATAAGCCCTCCATGAGGGATAGCTCTGATTTCTTTGTTTAGCTTTTTGAAGAAGGAAATCATTATAGAATCTCTTGGTTCTATCCATGGACATAAGACAGCAGACATGCTCCTTTCTTAAAGAAGCGCCCTGCAAACAAAATATTATTTTCCCTTTAGTAAGTATTTTAGCTTTGTGCCTTAGATATATATTAAATAAAAACTCTAGTGGAAAAACACTGTGTCTTCCACAGCCAGTGTACAGCAGACAGGAACACTGAATGCAGGAGAAATTTTTGAGGTCAGAGGCTTGTGAGGTTCAGGGCAGTAGAATCTGTTCTTGGTCAATGACTCCATCCATGCAGACATGCAGTCACCATTCAGCTCTCTTAGGTGAACCCCAGCAATTCCTTCCCTGCTGCATGCACAGATCATGGAATCACAGAACCATTTAGGCTGAAAAACCCCTCTGAGTTCATTGAATCCAGCTTTTGACTGATCACCACATTGTCATCTAAACCAGAGTACTCAATGCCACATCCAAAAATTTCTTGAATGTTTCCATGGATGTTCACTCCATCTGGGCCCTGGGAAGTCTATTCCAATGTTTAACAACCCTCTACATGAAAAAATTCCTCCTGATGTAAAGTTTGAACCTCCCTGGTGTAGCTTGAGGCTATTTCCTCTTATCACTGGTGGCCTGGGAGAAGAGGCTGCATTCTACTGTCAGGGACTTATGCAGAGCCAAAAGGTCCCCCCTGAGCCTCCTTTTCCCTAAGCTGAGCACCCACAGCTCCTTTAGCTGCTCTTGCTGGTCCGGATGCTCCATCAGCTCCATTCCCTTCTCTGGACAGGCTCCAGACCCTCAATGTGTTGCCGGAAGGGTCCCAGAACTGACACAGGACTTGAGCTGTAGCCTCACCAGTGTCCCATGCAGAGGGAGATGCACTCCACCAACAAGTGCCATCAGGAGAAATCCATAATTCAGAATACTCAGACAACCATTTATAACAGTTTTCTACTCTCTGTCATCTCAAGTTCTTGTTTTTGTTATTCCTACTGCATTAGCAGGGAATCTGGGCATATGCCAGCTTGAAAGACTGAGAAGAGACCTATTGTGGATGGCTTGAGAGAGACATATGCAATTTGAGAGCAACTGTCGCACACCTTTAGCCCGAAGGGAGAAAACAGGAATATATTAACTATCAGCAACCTTTAACTAAAGGGCTCTGCATTTCTAATCAGAGTAGCCTGTGACAAATCGGGGACTGTGTCTGTCTGTGTATAATGCCTACATTTTTTGGTACATAACTAGACTTTAATAAAATAAAATATTTATAGGAAATAAATGAAAGGATATTTCCTGGGCAGCAATTTTTAAAGCTGTCAATAACTATTGTAAATGCTTAGTGCTTCCTTCAAGAAATAAGTTGAACCATATTACCCATGTATAACATAGTTTGAATCATCACCCTCTAAACCAGAGATTTGCCAGAAGCTGAGAGACTAAACCAGGGGAACAACCATTGCATATTTGCCTGCTTGCTATTTTTTTTCCCTTAAGTATTTTTCTTTGACCACTGCAATCAAGAAAACATCAGGCTAGTGAGATCTTTGATCTGTCCCTGCAAGGCAGGTCCTATCATCCTGAACTATTATTACCAAAATTGATTTATAGTCCTCTTGCTTTTATAATTTTAATAGAAGTGTTGTCCCCAGTTGCTATGCAAACATACGAGCACAACTCTACTGAATTTATCTTTTCTGTGAACATGTTGAGTAAAGCCACAACACAAGTTAACATTAACCCTTTGGTCATTTCATTGCTGTTGATAAAACAGAGGTCTGGGTACTACCATGCCAATTAAATTTCTACTTCCTACCTGACTTCCACAAGAAGGGAAAGTGTAACATGAACAAAGAGAGTGACATTGATGAGGGTTTTGAAAAGGCTCAGGTTTACCTGGTCTAACTTTAGGTGTTTACCTGTGTCACAATTTAAAACACAACTGTCTTGACCTTCCCCTACAAGCAGTGAAGACATGTCAGGAGTTAACACATTTCTAAGCCAATGCTGGAGATGCTTCTTTTTGTGACTGATTGTAGGGCAATTTAGGATGATTGCACTCCTAATTTGGATCCCTCAGTGGGATGAATGGGGGAGTCCTGAGCCCAGCAGAGGTCATTGCATGAATTTACAGCAATGGAAACAGTGAACCCAGATATATAATACCAGAGCAAAACTAAAATCACATCAGAATAAATTACATATTTTTGTCTGTCTTTGAGAGAATAAAGCTAACCTAATATACCAAAAATCAACAAATTTTATTAAAATAGGGGACTCTATTAGTTTGTACAATGGGTTGTTGGTTGCTTTTTTACACCACAGTTATAAAATTGTATTTTGCTGATGTTTTTAAAGTGGTTTTTATGGAATAGCAGTGATAATAATGAAATAAAATATAGAACACTTGTTGGGTTTTGCTTTCATGACAAATAGGCACTGACAAATCCATGCCACATTACCATCCTTGATTGCTCTGATGGAACTCATTTTCATCTCCTGTTCCTCTAATTACATGAAAATTGCATACTTTTTATGCATGACACATTTTTTGCAGCTTTAGAAAAAGGTTGTGAAGGGGAAAAAAAAACATTTTTCAGTTTCTATCCCTCACTCATAAAGGCTATATGTCATCTAACCAGCTATCAATCCGGCTTTAACAGCCAGTTTTCTATGCTATTGTTATAATCAGAAAAAGAAGTATATAAAAAACATGTTTTTCGGTGTGTTTTTCTCCCTTATCTCTTAAGAATGGATATTTAGTGTGGTCTTGTCACCAGTCTGTTATTCTCTTTCCAGCTCTACCTTCACTGATTTCAGATTTCAAAGCATGGATGAATGATTCAACACTGGACTAAGTAGAAAAGATTAACTTTAAACAATAGTACTTCCTAAGCTTTCTCCCTGTTCTTCAGGTTTTGCTGAAGATTTATTTTAATAGCCAGATAAAAGACATGAAAATCAGCATCATTGCTGTAGAGACATTAAAAAGTAAATGGACAGTACTAACAAATTACAGATACAAGGATAAATTAGATGCCACAAACTTGTGCTTTAGTTATTTGTTTGCTTTCATGATGGAAAATGGAGGGGTGGAGGGGAAATAAAAATTTATGTTATCAGTCGGTATTTAACTGGAATGGGTTTGAACCAAGGAGGTGAATTTTGTTCCTTCCAGGGTGATTAGTTTTCTAGGTATTTTTATCCTGACAATAGCGCAATAGCACAATAGATGGACAATACAAGCTCCAGTCACTTGCAGGCCCCTCTGCAGTTTTCCTAAAAATCCTCATAAAACTTCAGCAGTGATCACACCTTGAGATTTGCAGACAAATGTGTTTCAGGATGTTGCTGATGTTTTGGGGTTTATTTCTAAGTTACTCATTATTCATGCTAATTCTTATATGTCAGAATTATCTAGAAGCAGGGACAGTATACATAATTAAATTAAATAGAATGCTCAAGCACCTTTCTGAATCAAAGGCTAGCTTGGACCTTGGATATCCAGAGTACTCTACCTTTAGTCCAGGCTAAAGTTGAGAATCATGCTAGAATAAACAGGATAAACCCATACTGGAAAGTGGAAAGCAAGTATTAAAATTCACGTTTTCTTACCCTATTGAATCAGTTCCTGCAGAAACAGAATCTCCACAGACAGAGCAAAGTAAAGCTGTGTGACCAGCAGGGCTCTCAGTGCTGGCAGGCAGTGAAAGCACATTGGTGTGTCTGGTGACTGACATGTCTGACTCTGCCCTTCTGCCTACTGTTGTACATAGAAAAGACTCTTTTGTGCTGGGAAATGCCTCTCTCAGGAAACCCACTTCCTTATTCAAGCTTCACATTCAAGAAAGTGCAAGCTTTTTAAACTTCAGAAATGGGACTCGATTCTGCGGATTTGTTTATGAGTTAAAATGAAAAGATGATCTTAGTGATAAGAGCACAGCGAAGTGAGAGTTTCCTGCAGCATTCATAGTCAAATGGCAAGTCAGAAAATGAAGCTGGTAAGATGCATCCTGAAAGAGTGCCATGCCATGAGCTCATTCTGGTCTGATCTGCATGCAGTTTATTTCCTACATAAATCATTCACAAATAAATAAAGTACCAATCTGTCCCTCTTAAATATCTATCCACATTACAGTGAGACTTATTTCCCCTTTCTCTCAGATTTGTTTATTACACCCACTGGTTACATCATCTATTAAATTAACCCCCAATCTAGTTCTTAAAAACCTGTGTAACCTTGAGTAAAGTTATCACAGATGATAAAGGCATCACAGACAACTAATCCAACTTCACTTCAGTCCCTGCAATGCTTTTATCTTTGTAATTTGTTCTGGTGCTGGGCATGAATAAAAAAGGAGCTTTACTAATCACCTGAGAAAAATTATGCATACTATGTTTGTGTGAAACTAGGGACTAAATTTTGCATACTCTTCAGAAGAGGGACTGTCTCCATCCAGGGATGAAATTTTCAGTGAACTTGATAGAATTATTGTACTCATTTTATCAGAGTCAGTATTTAATTCTGTGTTTTGTGGCTTGTATAATGTTTAGTTCACTGGGGCCCCTACATACTGCTAAAATATTGTCAATTAATAATAATGAATTTGTTTATTTTCTTTTTCTGAAGCTATGAAATGGAACATTTAAATAATTAACATCCACTCTGGGTTTTTTTGAAAAGTCTGTTTTTTCTATGTGTTTTTATAATGACAATAAGAGAATTAACTATCAATTAATACATTCCAGAATGGAAGTAGCAATGAGGTTTATTTAGCTCTACAAAGAAACAGAAATCATGCTTTATGTTCTTGCTATTAAAATCCTAGGTATTGATGCATGGAATTTCTACGTTTTTAATGACAATTGTTTAGCTAGTGGTGCAAAAGTGTTCTTTGAGGAATATTTAAATTAAGAAGTCCATATTGAAGTTGGGCTAGCAGTCCTTTTTAAACTAGGACATACATTTGACCACTAGAGATTTACAAAAACTCTTAATGATCCCAGAGTTTAATCAATGAGATATAAATATATGCATGTTTCAAAATTCATGCGCCAAAAAATGCCTGATGCAAGAGTTTCTCCTAACTAATCTCTGGAAATACTAAATAAATGTGTATTTCAATGTCAACAGAGTATATAGCTTTGAGAATGAAGATTGTGACAGTAGAATGATATATTTCCAGAGAAATATAAGCAATGCTTTTTCTGTTACCAGCAGTAATAATTTGTTTGATCTCTGATGAATTCCACTGTGTCTCTGTTCCTTAGGATCCCTGCCTAGAAAGATGGGTTCAAAATTCTCGATGTGAAGACATGCAAGTGATTCTCCTTGCAATGAGGAACAAATACAATTATTTCTTAAGTGGCATCTCAAGCAATTTGTTCTTAAAATTTCAAAGAAAGTTAAATAATATATAATTATAAGCATTAAATGTGAGCGAACAAGGTTTCTAATGCTCTGTACATGCAACATGCACCTGACCTAATAATGTCAGTCCTCTACTGTGAACTTCTCTAATCCAGAACCATCCTCTGGGAGTAGGGTAGAAGGGTTTCTTTAGCTCTTGTGAAAGGAAGGGTATTTTCTTCCATGATGGAGAAAAGGTAAAGCCTGATGAACCGAATCAGGTACATATCATTTGGCTGAGTTGAAAGAAAATCTACAATTGTGCAATTAAAGAGATTTAGTGAGAAGTTCACGGGGGGTATAATTGGGAAAGATGGGATGAAATCAAGGAAACAAAAATGTGTTAAAATATTACAGCATGCACCTTACTGTGAGATCTATTAGATTATGGAAATATTTATTGCTGGAATGGGTAAACCTCTGGGTCTACCAAGCAATGAATAATGAGCCTGAACACTGGGTGAGAGCACCAGGACACACAAGCTCTATCTTGATTCTCCATCTCTACATTCCCTCTGGCAAGCTGTGAGGTCCTGCATGGGCCAAATATGTACAACAGAAACAAAAATCAAAGCCAAACTATGCTGCTTTTTAAATTTTTTCTCCTTTTAAATTGAATTCAGAGTCATAGCCAATGGACAAGAAAAACAAAATTAACTACTGAAACAAACCATGGTATCGAAACGCATCTTAGCAGTCATTTAGTGAGTATCCAAAAACTGGCTGACTAGAAGTCATACAACTTTGATCAGAAGATCCAACACTTTTTGCACATCCCCTTAAAATAAAGGAATAGATATTTTTCCCAAACCTGTGTCTAATTCTGCAACATAGCTTTTCCATTCAATCTTCTGCAATAATTGATGTATTACTTATTTATCAGAAATTCAATATTTGACATTTATCAATAATAATTAAAAATTCCAGTGAAAAAATAAAATCATATACCTTCTACTGAGGAAAATAAATAGAAAGGTATCTAATAAGGAATCACTGAAGCTGATGATAGCTTTATTTTCCAACATCATCATCATATTCAAGATAATAAAGCAGTAAAAACATTAATCGTGTATCTCAGCTTTGTTATAGGAGCAGATTACTTCTGAGACAGGGTCAGCATGTGTTATGATCAGTGAGGAGTGATGGATGTGCTTAACTGTGGGCTTTTTACTTTTGGTCATAAAACCCTGCCCAAGCAGACTTGCCTGTAAACAACTATACAAACAACTATATAATATAGTTGTATACAGCCCAACTGCCGTACAGTTGTTTGTATACAACTATATAGAAAATCAGTGAACAGTTCCAATAGAAAAATAAATTAATATGCCATTGCAACAGCAGAATACTACCCATTTCATGTTTGCATCAATTGTGGCTTTCACTGAGGGTAACAGCAGGTAAAGGCACACTAAGCCTTGCAAGGTCATCACTTTAAAGAAATTAAAGACTAAGGGAAATCTTTCTATATTTGGGGCCATAAGTCAAATACCCACATTAAAAAATAAGCCTCTAACCTCAGAGGCTGAAAAACTATTTCTCCCTCACTCTCTCAGATGCCTGAGATTTTCTTGCATGTTGCTTTATTTACAAGAAGTAAGGTAGAAGGCAGGCCTCATAGTAAGTTAAAGATCTCTATTAGGCATGCTAATAATGCAGATTCTCATCATATTCTCTATTTATTATTATTTATTATTATTATCATCATCATCACTACTATCAATTATTATCTTCCTTAGTGATTTTCTGAAATTCTTATGTGACACCAAAGCAGGGTTCTCCTGCAAAGTTTTATCTATTCCCAGCCATACAACTATTCCCAGAATTCTCACAGATAATGTCACAAACATACCTTTTTATGGTGAAGAGTACCTTTATTAGAAACAAGTTTCTGAAATGCAGCTCTAAGTATCATTTTGTTTCAGAAGTCAGGGAAAACAGTAAAACAGGTCAACAGCTAACATCTATCTGTACATTATTCAAGACTTCAATAAACTCTTAATTATTCTCTAAAAGTTTTACTGGTTTTTCCTCACCTGAAATACTCTGCTCTTACTCCAGTGCACACAGGGTCATCAAATTAAAATAATTTCTTATTCTTTTTTTTTTTTTTTTTTTTTTTGAGTGTAGGAATCTACTATGTTTTGTTCCAGAGCACTTTTAGACAGAAGTGGATATACATTATAAAGGTAACAGTATGAAAAGGAAGTATTACTCAATTTGCAGGTATATGAAAGAATGAGAATTGATGTCTGAGCCTTAACAGAGCTCACAGGGCCTGAAGTGAAGTCACTTGTCCTGAAGGCCCATACAGCTGAAAGACTATTTAAGGTATTATTTATTTTTGTTTTATGTTTTATGCTTACAGAATTGGCAGTAAATAAACACACTGAAGAAGAAAACACTACTTAACGAGGAATAGATGAGATTGAATGTGACTGTTCCAGACCTGTACAAGAGGCACTGGCCCATTAAATGAATGTGTAGAGCTACTTCTTAATGTGTTAGCCAAGTAATCAATTTCTGAAAATACCAAATAATTTAAAAATAGCCCTGTTTGACCTGAAACAGTGCTGGCATTAGACCAGGCATTTCTCAGGTACTTACTTCTTCCCTTAATCAATCAGTTCTGACATTTTTCCTTTTTTCTTTTATTCCTTCTTCTCTGTCCTTGTTTTATAAACCTTCTTTTGTAAAATTATGTGGCCAGCCAACCTGAAGAGAGAAAATTCTTAAGCTTCTTTTAATATTCCATTAGCTTTGTAGCCCATTAACACATTGGAGTGGTTGTAAAGGGAGAATCAATACAGCAGACACAGCACGATTCTTGAAACCAGGACCCTGGGGGTCTGCTCATGGTGTTGGAATAGCTTTGCTACACAACCTTCAGCCAGCCACTTAACCTCTTGATGCCTCAGTTTATTCAGCTGTAAGCAAATGCAACAACATTTGCATACTGCACAAAGGTCTTAAGAAATGTAATTTGTAAATCTTGGGCACGCACATCCATTCATTCTTACTCAGACGTGCAATACTCTTACAGGAGTCAGGTAAAAATCTGAGGCAATTTCAGAAAATATTGCTTTTAATATATGCTATCTGTTTGAAATCTTTGAGTTAAACAAGTTTATCAGATCCAAGAGTGGAATCCAGTGAAAATACACTGGGATATTTTTTCCTCTATTATAAAGAAACCAAAACTCAATTAGGAAAAGAGAAAAAACAAAAGAGAAAGAAAATTAAGACTAATGAACAAGACACAAAGATCTTCTTTTTTCATGGTGGAATTTATAGTCACTGGAGATTGCTTATAGTAGATTTTAAGCAACTACAGAATATACTAGATATCTATACACATAAAAAATATCCCTTGACAGCTGAAATAATATTTCAATTCAAATTTGAATGGGATCTAAAGATTCATTAATATATTCAGGAAGTAATCTAGTCTCTAAAATTAGTGATCACAATGTAGGAAAGTTACCACATGTAGAAATGTTCCATCAAACTAAAAACATTAGTTTTGAGTGATTTATGGATCTTAGCCAATATAATACTACTCTGTTACCATATTCTAATCAATACTTGTATTGAAAATGTAATTGAGGACCCAAAGGTTTTTCCTATATTTGTGTGTGTTGGAAGGGATTTCCCTGCACAGTTTTTTTAGAGACTTAGGTATCTCTGCCACAGATTTTTCATAATTTTGTCTGGGACAGACCACATGGAATTAAAGCATATGCTGATGGTTGTGTACACTTCCATAATCTGTGTTTTCTCATTGATTGTTGAAATATACCATGGAATCATAGAAGCTGCATTTCAGAAGTTTGGGTTAGAAGTGATCCTAAAGATTTCCAGCTCACTGCCCTGAGCAGGGTTGTCACTGACTAAATTAAGATTGCGCCAAGCCTCATCCAACCTGGCTTTGAGCACTTCTAGGGATGGGGCAGCCACAGCTTCTCTGGGCAACCTGAGCCAGGGTTTCACCATCCTCACAGGAAAGAATTTCTTCTTAGTATCTCATCTAAATCTCTCTTCTTTAGTTTAAAGCCATTCTCACTTGTCCTATCACCATATACCTTTAGAAAAATTATTCTCCCATATTTATAATTCCTTTAACTATAATTCCTATATAAACCTGGCTCAGCCAACTTCTAAGGAAATAAGCATGGCAAAAAACAGGCTTTTTATTTTTCAATTCACCTTTCTGAGAGAAAGAGTAATTCAATTCCATCCAAAAGTGCTAAAAAACTTAAAGGATGATAAATTTTTACTCTAAGAAATATTTGAAAGATTTTATTTTGTGGAAAATGACATTTAAGAAACTCAGACTTAAGAGAAAATTTCTGGAAGGATAGTAAATCTATAAACTCATATTATTTCAATTAATTAAACTCAGGTTGAAAAATTTCACACCTCTTGTTTCTATCACTGCCCTAAACATGGTTCCATCAGGCAGAAAAACATTAGGATATGAGAAGAAACGGTCAGGAAATGGATTTTCTCTACAGATGCTGTAGCCTGAATTGTCTGAAACCACACAAATATAGAATACTGACCGCAAATGTGGGCACAGCAGGCCAAAAGCCAATGCTTGTACAAGTGAGGAGGGTGAACATGGACTAGGGGAGCAGTTGACCAAGGAATTGTTCAGTGGCTGATAGTTGGCAGCTGCTTCTTTGCAGCTGCAAAGATAGCACATTAGCTATCTTTGATATACATGAAATTTATTGAGAGAAGAAAAAGAAAAGCTTTTCTTTTTTTTATTTTTTTTTTACTTTTTCTAGACATCTATTGCAGTTTCTGTTGATGGCTGCCCAATACTTCCATATTTTGAAGGGGGCTGAGAGTTTGTGCACTGCCATATCCATTATTTTTCACTTTGTTGGTTGCTAAGCAGTCCCTTGTTGCTAAGTAGGGTATAAGCACTTAATTTACTACATTCTTTTTTCTCGTACCAGATTTTAGAAATTGCAGCTCCTGTTTAATCAATGTGTAAATGCATGCTTTTGATGTATTTTTCCTAAGAGCAATATTTTGATAATTCTTAATGATACTTAATGAAGTCACTGCATGATTTCTGATTGTACCTAATTGAAGCTTGTGACTTGCATTTCAATGCTATCATCTTACAGTTTTATGTCTATCAGATGAAACTTTACAAGGACCCAAATAAATTAAAAACACACTGACTTGATGCATTTCTTGGATTAAGTTGCTTGGAAAAATATGCATAAATTTTCAAATCAGTTGTAGGGCAAAAAGTATCTCTTATATTACAAGTCTGAGGTGGAAGAAGTGCAAGAAATTGAGATGTTTGATTATTGTGTATTGTTAGCTTACATAAAATGAGCTAAAACTGTAGGACTGGATCTTAAGGATGGTGTCTCTTAAAAAACTATCAGAACACTTAATTACATAGAATTTTAATGAACATGTAAGTTTTTTATAATGCTGGAAACAGATTGGCACTGTGCAAGAATATATGACAAACACTGCCCTAAATCGCTTGTAAAGTAAAATACAGATTCTGCAAATATTTGCTATCAACAAGCAGTCCCACAAATTTGCTAAAATCACCAGATCTATTTATCTGATAAAATTCTGGGTGTCTTCATTACCTGGTGAGTTGAATTTAACAAGAGATAAAGAGGACAAATGGGTATTTTCAGACTAACAGAGAAAATAAGCATCATACAGACATCTCCCCCCCAAACTCAGAGAGAAAGGCAAGAGCAAGGTCCTGGAAATATCTGTCCACAGGAGAAATGTTCCAGTGTTCTCTGACACCTTTCAGTTACCCAGCTGATTGTCACTTTTAAGGAAATTGAAATTATACTTGGCATTTCTTTCAACTCTCCTGACTTGCATCTGTATTTGGGAGAGCCCTTGTGAGGCCTTTCTATAATTTGCCATCTACAGATAAGCCACAACAGCTGGTTTCAAGTGGGAAGAAGCAGTTTGATGTCTATTCCTCTTTATTACATCAGCAATTAAAGCCAGTGGAAGGAATCTTTCTCCTTACATCCATATCATCACTATACCTATTTCTATTTGCTCATGTTCCTGTTGATTATTTATTTGGTTTGTTTTTTCTGCTCATACACAATCAAGAGTTACATAGTTAAAAAGGCTTTCTTAAAAAAAAAAAAAAATTAAAAGGAACAGATTCTTGAGCAGGAAGATTGGAACAGAAGACCCACTGTGGTTCTTTCCATTCTGACTGAATCTGTGATTCTGTGAAATGTTCAACAGAAAAAAAAAATACAAAAAATTGCAAATGTAAGACAGAATCATTACAAATTTTTAAGAGATGTTGTCTTTTGACAATGAAATTTAGAGCCTGAGACAGCCAGAAGAATAAATAAAGTGCCCTAAGTAAAGTATTTTCAAGCTTTTTAATAAAGGTGCTGTCTAAAAGAAAGTGGTAAAAAGAGAGCAGTTAAATATATGGGTGCTCTTAAATCCTGTAAGTGACTTCTGACTCACAGTACAAGTCAATGGACTTTGCAAGTTACTTATGTTGGAGCCATGGCAAATCTCAGCATTGAATAACACCACATTTTAAGTGCTCAGTTGGCAGAATGAGTCAAAGATCTTAACTGGGTTGTAACAGGGTTGCTGCAAAGTACAGAGAGAATTGACTTAAGAATAGAGCATTCAAAAATCACCAGGAGTCAAGAGGGTCTGCTACCTGCTAACTTTTAGTTAGAGCATGCTTGTGGGTCAGCTTAGTGGAGCAGAAACTGGAACCTTGTTACAAAAAATGTCTAGCTCTTTCTGCTTGTTCATTTTTTTTTTTTTTTAAATTTATGACGTGAAAGATCATTAATGGAAGAAAGAAGATCTATGTTGGGCTTTATGCTAACTTAAAGATGCAAAGTGGAATAGGTGTCCTTGTCCATTCAGACTCACCTCTGCTGGCACTGGCACAATGGCATATGACCATTGCACTGAGTTTATGGCAATCATCTTTAAAATCAATTATTTTTCCTCTGCTGTTTTTGTAGGAGTGGTTCTCCAGAGAGGTTCCTAGATCCCAGTGGATAAAAGACTATTAATGGACTAAATATAATTTAGTCATGGTCATTTATACTGATTTATCCTGTGTTAAAATTACCTTTATCTCAAGTAACTGCTTTTTCTCTCTCCCTCTCTATTCCATACCAGCTTTAATTTTGCTTGGTTCAACAAAAGAAATTCTTTCAATGTTGTGTCAGATGAGTGGTCCTTTCTTATTGACCATCCTAGTAATTTTGTGACTTCCTCAAGGTATCAGAGCAAATAACTTTTAAGTTAATACACACTCTGAACAGTATAATTTGGATATAACACAAGATCACTTTAAGCATTGAGGAGAACATAAGCAACTTCTTTGGTCTATGTGTGCATATACAAGGTAATAGTACAGCTGAGTTACTTTGAATTCACAGTGCTCTTGATAATTTCTTTGGCATTGCCCCTGTCCTGGCCAAAGAGCATTGCTCAATCCTAATACCACTGATTCTACACCAGTGTCTCCATCCACTTTGTTCCATATTGCATTCAAAATGAGAGAAGAAAAAAATCAAAGATTGGGTTCCTGCTAGTACTATCATTTCAAACATTTTCAAATCACAGCCTAATCAGCTCCCTTCTTGTTTCAGATTGTCAAACTCCTAAGCAAGTTATTACTCTTCCTTACAATACTAATGTTTCTTTCCAGATATACAGCATCAGCAAATCCTTGGATGATGTGAATCATTTGTTCTGAGACATGCGTGTGGAGAATATGAATAGGAGACTAAATTGTTTTTATTCTGTCCATCATAAAATAATATTTTAAAAAAAGAACGGAAACAAAAAAAAAAACCAAACAAACAAAAAACCAGAATGAGAAATAGAAGAAAATTTGTAATCTGTGTTACAGACCAATATATTTACTACTCTGCATACATCAAGCAAAGTTTGGAAGTAATGAAGGAATTAAGTTGCAGAGCAGGAAGACCTTTTCATGCCTGACCTTAAAATGTTTACACCTTTTTTTTTTTTTTTTTTTTAATCTTTAGCAGTTATCACAGCTAATAGATGGAACACTGAATCATGGAAGAGCAATGAAAATCTAAGACGAATCTTTCTGGCAAGTTTGTGGGGAGTCTGTGAGTAACACAAGACAGGCATGGGAGCAGAGGGGAAAGGACAGGATGGGAGGAAAGAGAGGAAATATATTGGTTAAGGTTATTTGCTTGTTTGCTTGCTTGTTTATTTATCTTAGTTTTGTTTTTTTTTTTTTTAAACAACTGAAAGATCCTCAAGGTGTAAGTCCATTTTGTATTTGAAGAGGGGAGAGAAAAGGATGTTGAAATAGTTTGCTCTCTCCCTACCCCAGTCCTGGATATTTGGTAGTAGACACCCAGCAAATGTTTCAATCTTCCTGTTCATTAATTTATGAAGTTCTTTTAAAGACATGAGTTCAGACTGTGCCAAATTATATGCTGGGCTTGTAATGAAGACAAATGCCCACTTGAAGCTGAGTTCAGACTGCAGAATTCATTTCACTCTGGAACTTTTATCGCTCTTAAATTGGAGTGACAGTCGGTCAGTCTTGTTAGATCTGGATTCAGACCATGGACTTAGAGGTGGAGCTCCAACAGGTTGCTCTAAAGGTGATAGTTAAGGTTTTAATGGTTGTGCTACTTTTACAGTCAGTTAGTCTTGCATTATTGTTAATGTTTCTTTGGCTTATCATCTCCTAGAATGAATTCCACATCTTGTTTTTACTTTCTGTGTTCTCCCAAAACAGCTGAATAGTCCAAAACTCATGAGGATCATTGTCTAAATAAGAGCACTATTGGAGTAGAAACTTCCAGAAGGAAAACCTCAGGGCTCTTAGGAAGTTATTATGGTACTTGAGTAGGATGCACAGTTCTCTTATGGCTGTAATACAACAAGGAACTAGCTAGTTTACACACTGCTGATTTGAAGCAAAATTGCTTAACACTGATAGCTCTTAGTCTAATATCTCTGAATCTAGAATTAAATTATCTTACTTTTCTGGTCTCAGGCCATCGTGATATATGAAATGGAAAAGATAAAAGGAGCTACTTCAAACAAGGATTTACCTAATCAGATATAACTTATAAACAACTTTATCTGAATTACTCAATTACAAACATCTTTGTGTAACCAGTGGAGAAAAATAGCCATAGCTGAGATACTACTTCACTGTTCTGAAGTATGATACAAAGCAGATGATATGTGAGAATTCAGAGTATTTAATTCCTCAGGTTTTTAGACCAAGGAGATGAGCTACAGACTTGTACACTCTAGACAGATAATGTAAGGAATGCTGAATCCCTCTTTGAGTACAATTCCTAAGAAATTTCTAAATAAACTTTGTTCTCTTTCATGGTAGTACTCCAGCAAAAAGAAAAGTATAGATGAACTAAGATAATTTCTTTTGCAGAAATAAACACATCTTGAAGGTCATTACACATGTAATACATATATGGAATCAAGAATCATTGAAAAGATGGAGGTGAGCTAATAAACTGGGTAGAATCAGTCAATGCATTGCCTATCCATACCTTTGGTTATTTTATGGCAAATATAAATAATATCTTTGCATACTCAGCCAGGTATTCCATTAAAAAAATCAAATAAAGATCCTTACACCATGGTCTGAGGGTATGTGTGTCAATTTTTAGTCACAGATTTGATCTAGACCTCAGGATAAGATATATAAGCAAATAAAAATTCTGTTATTGCATGAAAATCTACAGTAAATTTTAGGTTGAAAAATTCACATTAAAAAAGCACAAAAAATGAAAGCAAAAAACAAATAAACAAACAAACAAAAACCCAAACAAAAATATGAACAAACAAACTGAATAAACACCAAAAAGTGTGTTTACAAAATCACAATATATTGCTAAGCAAGATCTCTGGCCAAATCTATTTTGTATATAAACTTAAAAGCTGTATTAGCTATAAAGTTCTTTACTCTGTCAATGATTATTCAAGATTCTGTAAATAGGTAATTCTGTAAATACAAGTATATTTACAGTAGATGTAATGCTGTTTTATAGCCTATCCTTAGAATTAGTAAAGCAGTACTTGATAAGTTCTGATAAAGCCTGATTCAAGAAAAATGGGTAGAAGTTAGGAGAAAACTCCATTTAACAATCTCTCCAACTTTACAGAGCATATCTGAGAAATTTCTCTAAATGATAAAAAGTATTAAGTATTTTAGTGCTTTGTTTATGTGCTCTATCTCAGGCATTTCCTAGAATAGAAAATGATATGAACTATTATCTAAATGTACCTATTCCTCTTCAGTAAGTATAAGGAAAATCTAGACAACTCTCTGTGAGATAAACAATATACGTAACCAGTCAGATGAGTTTCACTCCTTAACAAAAAAAAACCAAAAAACAAAACAGACAGATTTAGTGAAGCACCTAAATGTGTTAAAATTTCACCATTAAAACAGTTATAAATATGGATACAGACATGTTTTAAATACAAATAAATAATTCATATCAAGTTTCCAGGATAACCAAATGAGTAGCAGGTGTAAACACATATTTTTTATAGCTTTCTTATTTATTGTCTTTTTAAAAAATCTATTTAATAAAATAAAAAAGAAAATGATTTCTATTACAAGAGCAGGGAAATTAGTTCAATAACTTAACCTTTCCCTTCTCCCCACACAAACTCATATAAATGGCTAGGCAATGTAGTTAAAGACCTTGCAGACTACTCAGAATATAGATAATCATATCTACTACAAATAAACAAGCATTTACGTAGTTTAACAATTAATGACCAACTCATGAATAAGAACACAGAACAGTCAGAAATATTTAATTTTGTATTATGGAACATCATTAGGAACTATCTGATAAAATACAAATGTGGTAGAGTCACTTAAAATGCATAACTTTCACATATGATCAGTTCTGTCATCAAGTCACTTTATTCTATGCGAGGAATTTGATAATTATGGAATTGATGACATTCAGCATTTAAAACATGGGGTTTATAATAGGTGTAACTCAATGGTAAAATTTATTTTGTTTTCTCTTTTACTGTTTTCTTGTGGAAGATTATTATTGTGGTTTCTGGCAATTTGTTGTTTAACCTATTTCTTCAGCACGCAGCCTGTGATGAAGGAGGAAGTGGCTGATAAAAAAAGGAGGTGTCTGATACACCCTGGGCTAAATTACTCTACCTTTCCAAACAGGATAGGCAGGTATCTCTTTACACCCTCCTTTTCCTCTTCTGTTTTTTTACTAAGCGAGAGATTCTCTGCTCATACAAAACATCTTTTACTTCTGTTAGTTAAAGATCCAGAGAATTCTGAATCCAACTATTTGATGCATTGAAATCAGACCCTAGCAGGGCACCTAGGTACCACAAACCAATTCAAGAAATTAACTTTCTAGCAATGCATAAACCTGATGTTAGTATAATCCAGAGACTTCTCTGTCTTGGACCACAAGAAACATGTGGAGAGTGCACACAACCTAATTCATCTGATGGCTCAAGGCATTCCTCAAATGTTTTCCTCAACCCTCATCTTAATGATTTTGCTAATGATCTTTGTAAAAAAGGTGACTTCCTATGTATATTTACCAGAGGAACAGCATGGGAAGGAACTGCAAATGCAAATGGAAGCTAGAAGGATGTAAAGAATTGTGTAGTCTTGAAAGCCTGATCTGTTGAAACTCAGAAAAATGTAACTGCATCACAACAACGTATAATATCAATGAAAAGATCTGGTATAAGGAGTTAAGATGTGCCAGAATACAAAAACTTGGACTACCATGCCTATTGCAAAGGAACCAAGGCCCTATTTTACAAGAGTAAATAAGAAAATAAAGTCTTCCTTTCCATAAAATACTGAATGAGGAAGAGACTCCTGTCTACATAATATTGGAATAAAATAACCTTGCATGGGAAATCATAAGGTTTTTTTCTGATACATTTAGAGAAACAGAATTTTAGAAAGAATGGCCCAAAGGCAATGGAATTATGAAATTGAATTAATTGCAACAGAGCAAAATATGTTCTTGCTGGAATAACATGCAACCAGTATGCCATCCCAAGGAATATTTAACTACTAGAAGTGATCACTCTTTATGTTTGCATTCTTCTTCATCAAAATGGGAAGACTAAATTTTGATCTTGCACAAAGAAGTTGTAATTTCATTCATTCGGTATATTTGTAAAATTTTGATTTGCCATTAACTGAAATGCCAGAACTCTTTTTGTTGGCTCAGTATGACCCAGAAAAGTGTGCCTGCCACCCAGAACACCAACTGTGCCTGGATCTGTTGGAGCAAGTCCAGAAGAAGGGCACTAGTTGGACATGACACTGGAGCATGTCTCTTGGGAAGACAGGCTGAAAGTCAGGGCTGTTGATCCTGGAGAAGACTCACAGGAGTCTCTAGAGCCCCTTACAGTACCTAAACTACAAAAGAGATGGTGAGGCACTTTTTGTGAGAGTACATAGTCATTGGATAACAGCAATGGCCTCAAGTTGGAGGAGGGGTGGTTTAGATCAGGTCTTATGAAGAAATTTTTTACTGTGACAGTGGTGAATCACTGGAGCAGTCCACCCCATCCCTAGAGGTGTTCAAAAGCAGGCTGGATGAAACACTGAGCTACCTTTTTTCCATAGAATGTGTCACTGTCCATAGCAAGGCCTTAGAACAAGATGATCTTAAGGTCCATTCCAACCCAAACCATTCTAGGATTCTATGATTTGTCCCAAAATGTTGAGTAAGAAGAACAAAAAATCTTATTACTATATACCCTATGTGCCATTTCAATGAATAATAATAATTACACATCCTCTATTTAGGCATTCTCTGAAAAAGTTTTCAAAAAGCCCCAACTTGGAAAGGAAAAATTTGACTTTTTCTAGACCAATAGACAAGAATCCAGTTTCAGGGCAATCATCCTCATCTGTACCACAGATATGTTTATTGAAGCCAGTTTTATCTGTTAAAATAACACCAATAGTTTTACACCAGAAAAATTAAAACAAAAACCCAAACCACAAAGTAACTGCAGGAAAAAAACAAAAAGTCACAGAAAATATTTCCACAAACTGTCAAACTCTTTGTTAATCTTCAGTATGCAGTTTCAGACTCTTCTGTTTCCATTTTATTTGCTTTGATTTATAAGAGTTTTTATTACACAGATATTTAAAGAAATTAATGTTTAATGTTTATACAATAATTCATGGGTCTGATGCAAATTCTATTGAAATAAAAAGTGAATCTTTTCATTATTTCAGACTGTGCTGGATTAACCTTGAAATCCCCATGTGTGAAGAAAATTTATTATTTGTTATGTGTTTTGTGTGTGTGTGTGTTCATTATTTGTTGTTCTTTCTGTATTATTGAATTCAAATCAGAAATTATAACCATACTATGTGACTTGTCTAATGTCTTGCAAGCATCCTGACTAATGAACACAGAATATTGTGTGATTGCAATTTTCAGTCCTTGGAGGCTTCCTGAATATAAGTTTATTCTTAACAAGGAAGATAATTTTTTTTAAGAAAGGTGATTTTCTTCCCTAATGTGTTCTAATGGCATTTTAGATTGTTCTAGACTTTAATAATAGTAGGAGTAATTATGTCAAAAGTTACACTGAAGACAGTTGCTGGCATTACCACCAGTGAATTTTTGATGAACAAAGAATTTGAACCTGATTTCAGTTATTCATTTTTACACATAAAAGCAATGAATGGAAAATTAAATTTTCTCTTTGATTCAATTACTTTGATAAAAAGATATGTGCATTTCAATATTATAGAAGTAAGAATATATTTCTTCTTACAAGAAGTCCAAGAAATCCTTTTTGAACCATCAGAACTGAAATGTTGTTATTTTGCATAATCAGAAAATACAGCACAGATTACAGAGCTGCTGTAAACCCTTAATAAAATCTTATTTGGTTTAAAGGTATCTTGTGCCAGGAGCACAAAGGGATAGACAATCCCTATTCCTAAAAACAAGGATTCCTCTTTGTGAGAAGAGTGGAGAGAGACAGAAGAGGACAACAGCAGTCATAACCAATGTCATAAGTTAGTGATGTGCAGAAAAATTTGCATGACTGTTAGTTATATGCACAACAACTCCAGTAATTATAAGATTGATTAATATTTATGACTTAGCCATACAGTAACTTTTATCAGAATTAACCTATGAAAAATAATGAACAGGAATTTTTTGTGTGTATCTGAGTTTGTTTAAAATGAAATAAAAATGAAGAATACTTGAATGATTTCACAGATTTACTTAAAAATTGCCCTTTTTTTTGTTGTATTTCTACTTTTAAGATGTATTTATGTAGAAAATCTACACACAATATTTTTAACATCTATTAAAAAAAAAAAAAAGAGAAGAAAATAAAAGAAAAGGCTTTCAAGCCAATCAAATGTTATCCATGCTTTAATTTTGTCCAGTAAAATATATCATTTTGTTGATAGGACAAAATGATTGTTTCCTACTGAGACGGAAAATTAACTTTTCTTTTTTTTCATTGTTTTGTGAAAGAAAAATGGGAGTGTTAAACATTGTCTGAGAACTTTAATTCTTAAATTAAAATTATTGTATTGCAGTCCCTGTTGTAGTGGATACCTATTTCTCCTAAGCTGTCAGTGGTGGTGGTGGAGGAATGCATCTCTCCTTTAATGCAAATGCACACAAAATATCAGTTTTTATAGAGTCAGAAGGTGGATCTTTAACCTGTAGTTTTGGATCCTACGATTATTCCAGCGAAATATTACAATGGCAAGTGCACTGGCTGAAATACAGAGACTGCTGAATGCTTCATATAATTTCAACATCTTTATAAATGCTTTGATTGTGACAAACAATTCAATAAGGTACAAAAGGTAAAATTATGTCCTCTGAACATCTGCTGACTTTGGAGCAGATTTGACAAAATAGGTATGGAGTGAAAATGTCAAGATCCAGGACAATTCACATACATAACCAGTAGCAGTCATGCAGTGCTCCATAAAAAACTTGAGAATCTCCTTGATTTAAATGCAGCAGGATCAGGTTTATATTACTGCAGAAAACATAGTAAATACTTTATTTTCTTCACAAAATATCAGAGATTTTTCATCGCCCTAAAATTTCTTAGTTTGTTTGAACATCTACAGCTGCTAAATTTGCAGTTTGTAACCTTCTTTATTTGAAATCTAAAAATTCACTTCAGTGATACAAACTAAAACAGTCAGAAACAAATGAGAGAAAAAAAAAAGATATAGGGATCTCTTCAAGGAATATTTTATCCATATTACAGAGGGATGGTTGATAATGTCAAAAGAAAAATAATGTTTCTACTTTATATTGGCAGGTAGACCTATAGATGAATCTGCTCCCTCTGACAATGGATGATGCATACTTTGGGGATATATGCTTGAGTGCTCTTCATCGAACTCCTGTGAGGAACAGAAACCAAAATTATCCCAAGAATTTATACCACAGCAGAAAAAATGAGTAAGATTAACAATGTGGCTGCTCTAGGCAGGTTAGGAAAAAAACAAAAAACAAAACAACAACAAAAAACCCCGGCCAAAAAAAAAAAAACCCAAGTGTTCTGAGCAGATATTACAGATATGTTTGGCATGGATCTAGAAAGTGCAAAAGCTCACTCAAAAGGGAGCAAATATATTGAATATGTCAAGCTCAGGGAGAAAAGTCTGGACTACTACCCAGAATATCTAGCTAAACCTCCAAGATAGATTTTCTGGGTTTTTTTCTGAATAGATCTGTCTTCTCTGCAGCCTAGACTAACGTAAGAAAAAAAAAAAAGTATTTTTTTCAGCAACTGACTCCTTTTCTCTCTACCTAAAGTTATCCAAATGCCATACCATCTTCTATAATATTCAGTGATTTTTTTTCTTCCTTTTCTCTGGAAATTGATCTTTATCCCAACTAATCTACAAAAGGAGGGATTATAATGCGAGCCGCAGCTTCAGGAGAGGTGTTACCACACTATTAGATACATGAGAAAGAGTTGTTCTTTACAGAAATTGAATTCCTTAAGTAAATAACTTCAGTTTATCATGTAATTAGCTTTTTATCATTTTCTGCCCACATGCACACGCATAAATATTACATATCCATACATTTATACATGGATATGCATGAATATGTTCAGACAAAGAGTCTAAGATGAGGGGTTTTGGTGGTCATCAACAAACCTCAAACTCTGCACAGAACTGGACTTCAAACTTACTGCTCAAGTTAGAATACAGAAATAACAACATAATTATCTTGCAATTACACAGTGCTTACCTTGCACTGCTTGTATAGCATGAGGCCAACAGATAAAATGTAGCTACTCAAAAAATATATGCAGCAAACAATGTGCTTAAACTAAAGCCAGATCCTTTCTTCTGGCCTTTGAGGTTTTTTTGGTTTGGGCTTTTTTTCCCCCCCTTTTTTTTTTTTTTAATTTAGCAATTTAGCATACCATGCCATCAGCTCTTTGTTCTGCTGACTTATGAGTGAAACAGAAATTGGTGCAACAAATTTGTGGTTTTAACAGGTTTATTATTACATTATTCCTTTATAGGGTCTACATAATTGCACAAAATGATGTTATAAATTCCCACTGGAAATACTGATCCTTCTGTAGCCTGATGTCTGATGTCTAGAGGACATGAGCAGTGAGTCTCCCTCGTCTGCTATTAGCATGCCAACATGTTCCTTTTGGTGTATTAGAGGGCAAACCAAACAGGGGACAAGGCCTAAGTGATCCAAATGGATAGAGGAAAAGGGAGAGAAAGAAGAGAGAGAGTTTGAAAATAAGCCAACAAGCACTTACAGTAAAACTAAATACCAGAAAAACATTTCCTTCACAAGTAAGGTTGAATCAAAACCCTATTCCCCCAGCATATGAATTAGAAGAACAATCGTGTGATTATGATTAAAAAAAAAAAGAGCATTACATTTTATGTTCAGCTATAATTGGTATTTATGACAATTTATGTAAACAGTAATGAAGCCTATGTGATTTTTGCAGGGAAATTGCATTATGACACCAATGATCGTTACTGTTAATTTTCCTGAAGATTATGGCAATCAGCAGGCATAGTTTCATTGTAAATAGGTTAATTTAAAATTCAAACGCTGTTAGTATTTCAAAATGAGTTCACATTTGATTTCAGAAAGCTTTGGCCCTGGCTGTCAGGATGTCAGGGAAAGAATGTTCCACAACAGAAAGAAAGAAAGAGAAAATGAGAATGAGGAAGAGAAACTAAATAAGCTTTCTTCCAGAAATGTGTTTTCCTCTGCTAATTCAACTATTTTCCTAGGTGTGGTGTGATCTGTTGTTTTTCTACTGATTGTTTTTCACAAGTTCATAGTGAAAAGAGGGCTCACCATGTCTAGAAATCACAGGCTAATCCAGTAGTTTATCCAGTTAAGTTATGATGGCTTTGCAAAAGGTCAATATAGTGGTATATACAGAGGCATGATGTTTCTTCACACAAAGCATCAAAACTCACCTAACAGCATGTCTTGCCTCTTGGCAATATATTTCAACACCTAGAAATACCCCTCTTCCAAATACATTATTCTTCCCACCACCTGCAATAGTAGGGTTTCATATACATAAGTATAATCAAACTCCCAGCTCTGCCATGTGTGGAATTGCAGTACCATCTCCTGTTTCACAGAAGGGAAACTGAAGTGTTAAAGCCTGAATTTTTAGTTTCCGCTACAATAAAGCAAAGGTAACTACACACCTTATGAATCTGGGTCAAAGAGAAAATGGGGTTCTGGTTACATTTAAAACCCCTGAGAAAAATGATTCCACATCCTTCTCTCTTCAAATGAAATATCACCAGATCCTTCTCTGTGCACATTTTTGTAAATTATTCCAAAAAATCTTCTTCTGTGTTTTCAAGCCCTTCTACCAAAGCTGTTTGAAAGCATTGCATTATCCTAGATTGATTTGAATATGAATATCTAAATGACAGATTTCTCCATAGGAAGGCAGAGAGTGAGCAAGCGTGGAGGCCAGCTCAGATAAAGACTGCAGTGCAACCTTCTACTTGTCTTCATCACAAGGTCACTTTCAAGGGCAACATGAACAACTTGTTTGCAATCTAAATGACATATTTAGATTAGAGTTTGCAATGTACATAGGTGGCTCCTTTTTTTTTCATTCTTTCCTCATTGCCAGATAAAACGTTTGATAGGAATCTGTACTGTAACCTTTCAGATTTCATTTATTTAGGAGAACTAAAATAATGAAATGCCAAATGAATTAAGATGATATTTCTTATAATAGCAAGTGAAGGCAATTTAAATAGTCCATATTCACAAGCTCACAAAGATGAATGATCTGTTCATTTGTTAGTGTAAATGGGATGCATTTGTTAGCTATTATTTATTTGTTGTGTCTTGAGAATTTTTTAGGATTGAAATTTAGTCAGATGTCCGAGATGGTCCAAAGAAATATAAAAATTGCACTTTGAGAATTACAATTTCTTATTTTGTCTATCTTCACTAGTGTGAAGATGTTGGTCCTCTTGGTCCATTTCAAGGGGAATTAGGCTTTGGGTTTTTTTTGTTTCTAAACTCTACTAATAACCCCACTCATATTTTTAGGGTGAGAGTTTCATATATATTTTTTTTCTGGAAAAGGTAACATCTGGGACTAAACAGAATTATGGTATAAAAAATATATATCCATCTGAAACAGATAAAAGATAGGTCTTAGTTCCTTTCTGTCTTTAGAAATCCTACATCACTCACTAAAAATGATCCTCTGATTTGTTTTTTTTTAAATTAATTTCTGTCAGTCATATAATCAATAGTAACAGTATTTATCTTGTAGAACTCCCAGACAATTAATTGTAGTTTCATTCTGTGTTCCCAAAATCACAGTAAAAGTACCTGAAACACTAGGGTAAAATAGCAATGGATGCTGTGGAGTTGTTTCAACCAATATTTCTGTTACTAATTTTAAAAAGAGATCAATTTTAGAAAGTGTGATTACATAATAATAGTTGTCTTTATTAGGGTAACATTTAGGGCCCTAAACCAGAAACAGGGTCCAATAATATAATACCATGGAAACAAATAAAGGATTTTTTCCTCAGACAATATTATTTATGTAAATAAACAAAATAAAATATAAAAAAGCAAATAACCAGTAGAAAATGTAATGGAAACAAGTCAGCTTATTAAAAGCTTTCTGCTTTGATTAGATACTGACATTACTTCTATTTTTTATTTGTCAGATACAGTACTTGTGACAAACACCATCAGAAGACATGTCTCAAGAAGGGAAAAAGTATTCAGTATAGAATTAGTCTGTCAAATATAGAAACAAAAGGAGGCAATAAAGTAGGATGGCAATGTTTCTCAAAATCCTATCCCATTAACTTGCTTGCCTAAAATTTCGGTATGAGCTTCTCCATCTAATTGACATCCAGATGAGTTGCATCCAGTGCCTAATGATACAAAATAGGAAATCATTTCTTGTTAAGGTCAATGGAAAAAAGCAGAAGGCTCAACACTCTGATCCATCTCAGCTTCTTAGCCATTATCTTAGAATTGGATAAACTTCATCTTGGATATCCCTACCCCCTCCATTAATGTTGGAGTAGGTCTACAAAACTGCTTGAAATTGCAAGCCTGTCTTTCACGTAGCATTAATCCCATTTTTTGGTGCTCTAACAGTGGTAACCTTGTCATGTTGTACTGACATGGCTGACAGCAGGCCACACAGTTTGCCATAAGGACTTAAAGCCTTGGTGTTAGCAAGACCATTTGTGTTTGATCTTGACCTGCCTGCAGATCTGCTTTACTTGGTTTAGCTATAAAGGTATTTTTCTGTAACTGACCAGGTGTCTGTGGAAGATTTGCTTTGCTTTTGTTTACTTGCATGGTGCACATCCACAGTTATATGCCAACAGCAGCAATAAGTAGTTTTGCTGTGTAGAACGAGGGATTTATGACTAATACAATGGCATATTGTAGAGAAATAAAGACCTCGTATCACAGCCGAGAGCTTGAGAAGTGGGGACATGGGTTGTACAGAAGAGAAGTACAGACAAGGATTGATAAAACATAAGGCAAATGCTGCCTCTTGAGTCCACATGGATATTAACAACTCATTCATGTCAGTTAATGACAAACTGACCTGAAGCTGTAAAAAATTATCTTTAGGAGTAACAAAGGGAACAGAGAAAATGTATGTAATTTTAAAAAGTAAATATATAATACATTTTGTTGTAGCATGGCAGTACAAGCGAAAAAGAGGAAGGTGTAAAACATGTTTAGAAATATGTAAAAATAACCTCACATAGATCCTAGAGGGATGAAGAAGAAAATATAAAGATCAGAATGATACTTTTCGCAGCTAAGTGCTCAAGATGCTGAAGACTCACCATAATCTCTGATGCTATCACCACCACACCTAGCAGATGAAATCTCTTACCTTGGGATGCTTGGGAAAAAGATAAGTGTAACATGAAGAAAAGGACTGAAAACTCAGATGTGTTTCTTACAACAAAATATGTCATAAATCTGAGGATTTTTAGATGTGATAAAAGATAGAAGGTGGTATTTTTAGTTATAATTGGTAAAGGATTCCACCAAGACCAATATTGAGTGTTGTAGTCTAAAATGCCATAAAGAGTTGTTTATATTGCACTAAAACCTATCCTAGGGTAGTGGCCAAAATTCTGACTCTGTTAATTTCATTGGCCCTTGATTTTCACATGTCCATCCTTGTTTTAAACAACTTTAGCACAAATCTTTATAAGTTGCTGGAAAAGAAAATGAGACTTTATCCCATAATGTAATTGGTATTGAATGTTGTGACTGAATAATGATCTCCAACAGATAGCAAATACAAGTATTCAAGCAAAGCAGACATGTTTATTTTCAAAGCTGGAGACCATTTTTCAATCTCAACATTCAATTTCTTTTTCATTAATTTCATTACAGCAACATGGTTCATTGCCAGTGAAAGTGCAGATAAATAAAATAGATGAGAGTGACCCACAGACTCAGAAAATCAGATTCTAGTGTTAAAAGTTAAAAGATCAAATAATTGCTGCACAAACTTGGATAGGTGGAAAACTTTAATGATTAAGTAAATTTTATATGGTCATGCACAACACTTGTGTAAATCCAGTGACCATCATCTGGACATCAGAATTTCATCAAAAGAAATATTATTCTTTATTTTGTTCAACAAGTTACTCTTTAGTTTAATACTGACAATTTAATCAAACTTGATTAGATAAACCTACCTGAGCTGCTCAACTGGTAATGGGCTTTTTGGGAATGGTTCTTCCCTACTGATTATTGCTACATATACACCCATATATAGATAATAAACAGAAAATATTCTTTTTTAGAATGTCAGCAGCAACATCATGAAAGAGGCAATGGAATATCTGAAAGGAGTTAAAGGGAGAATTGTTTGTTTTACCAGTATTAGTAACAGCTCCCACTCTTTTATTTTTTCATCAAGTTTCAGTGATGTCTGGATTTTGCAATGTAGAATCTCCAGTGAAATGATCTCATGCTCTGATTTGTCCTCATTTTGTTTTTCTCTGCCACTGCAAAGTGTGGCAAAGGGAACAAAGAGACCTATCTCAGTATTTTGAAGATGTACCCTGCACTGACACTGACATGAAAACGAAGCTAACACTATCTGTTCTCATGTGAAGACATCTCCTCTACCCATATGCTGGCATTGTGGAGCTCACCCTCAGCACCTACCATCTACCAAGTGTGAAAGTGTGAGCACAGGTGAAGGAGGACATATGGCTCACAAAAAAAAAAAAAAAAAAAAAAAAGGAACTGTTATTTATTATTCATCAATCTCCAGGGCTTCTTTGCCACTCACAGTTAGCTCACTTGCAACAGACACTATTTACCATTTGACAGTTCAATTCAGGTACATCTAACAGAAGCAGTGCTTGTTGCTAGCACTCATGTATACCAGAACAGTCAGTATCTCTCAAGCATGACATGCACATTATAGAGCAAATGCAAATGAACAGCCCCTGTTGCAAAGAGCTTACAATCTAATATGAAAGAGAGAGAGAAAGAACAGCAACGTTGGGCATAAAGAGTGGTAAGAGAAGATAAATATTGCTAAGCCAAAGCATTTGCAAATCACTTCTTGCACACTGAGAAACCCTGGACTGCCTTAAGATCATTACACATATACATGAATAGCATTGCACACTAATAAATACAACTATATCTTGTAAAGACAATGTTACGGCTGTAAAATTCTGTAATTCTAAGGGACTAGTTTGGCCCAGATAGGGATATATACTATCATAATAAGTCAGATTACCCTCCTTCCCCATTTACACTGGCAAGCAGTTACAGATATGACACAGATGAATTTAAGTGCTGCAGTCATTTGAACACAGGAACTTGATCCACAAAAGAAGATGAGACCAGACATGCAGTTGAGATAATTGATACCTTTGCAAGAACCTCTGTATTGTCTGGGAAGGACTGTAGTGTTCAAATGGAATTCTCAATGACTGGAGAAGGGTAAATATTGAATCTTTTAGAAAGGCCAAAAATGTGACCTAGATTATTTACAGGTTAGTTTGCCTTACTTTGATCTCAAGAAAAAACATAGAGCCAGTCTATGCTAATTGTGTTTTTCACAGTTAAAAATCTTTTGATTTTCTTTGAGGGCAGAAAATCTACTTAGGGATTTAGGAATATCCACAGAAAATTCTTATGTGATATGAGGTCCTGTCACAGTAATGCTCAATAGACAGTGAGTAATGTAAAATCTAAAATGTATAATGCTTGTATGTTTAGCAAAAGAGAGGGGAAAGGGGAGTTTATGACCATGGTTATATTCTGGCTCTTCACCATATTCCAAATATTTTAAGGGATATAAAGAGAACTGTCAACTGCAATTCCTCATAAATTAATAGTTATCTCTCCCAAACATTTTTACTCAGACCATGTGTTTGTTCTTTGTCTTTGTACAGCTTTCCATGACAGCATCATGCACATTTAATGAAGAATTTCAATATTGGCCGAGGCTTCTGAATGTCAGATATCTCCATTCTGTGCCACTCACTATTACCCTGCTTTATGGGTGTTCACTTAGTGTTCAGTTCATGAAGCTGAGTTCATATCTGAGCCAATCTGAACTAATTTTTTGAGACACTGTATCAAATGATTTACTAAAATCCAGATATATTATGCCAAATGCATTCCCTTCAGCCACTAATTTTGTAATTCTGTCATAAACAAGCAATCAAGTTCATCTGACAAGATTTATTCTCCTAAAGCCCTGCTGCTTATTTATAATAACCATCCACAAATAAATGAAAGATGCATACACCAAAAATGGAATGAGGCTGGATCCTGAAAGATATAGGAAGTTGAAGCTTGACAAAAATAAAATGTGTGGTAAAGCAATCCACTGGTTAGATGAAGAGTACTCTGAAACAAATAATACAGAGACTGGCAGTCAGATTTTCATCAACATTTTAGTTAGTTTGAGCTAACTATCTCTTCTTTGTTTTCTTATTTATATTTTCTCCTTGCTGCCTGTAAAGACTGTATGAAATCTGTGAAAGAATAAGATAATCTTGTATAAGTGAAGTTTATTGAGGGATGGGGAAAACAAAATAAAAAAGAGAAGAATATAAACAAAACTCACCAAACCATACCAACACAAGAGCAAAATTAAAACATATGAAAGCCTCATTTTTTTTTCAATGTGTTTGATAATCTAAAATGAAAGACTAACAATGAAAAATGTTGTGTAAAATATTTGGAATGGGAAACATTTCTTCTAGGACAACATCTGTAATGGTATGATAATGATATGATACTGTATAAATATATAGTGATTTGTATGTGCCACACACATAAATATCACATTACTTTTTGTGACTTTGGGAGTGGCGTCAAGTAACAATAGACTAAATCTGAATCATATTACTGTATTGGTTATAAAACATGAAGAGATGGGAAAAATTCCCCTTATTAGTTGCTCATAGTCTAGAAAATTATATTAGACACCTAACCCTTTTCCAAGGTGTAATGAATCCTGTTCCTGTGTACAGAACACCTCTGTCTCTAATAGATAAACTTGCTGTTATTCAGAGGTAAATAATTTTCTATTTTCTTGTACAATAAGTATACTGCTTACCCTCTCCATGAAGTCACCAAATTATGAGCAATGCACTTCCCTTTCTTGGTGGAATAATTACACCCCAGTTTCGATGAGTAACTCTCTATTACTGATAGTCTTAATTTGTTTATTTGAATAAGTTCAACAACAAAAAAAAATAGATACTTTTGTTCACTTATTTCTTCAAATCATCAGAACTTCCAGGAAATTTACATATCTAGTTGTGATACACCACAGAAAGAGTTTAGAGGTCAAGAAAGCACAGAAAGTTGTGATTGACAAGTAATCAAAAGTATGGATTTGAAGCTAATAAAAATACAAAGAACCTAAATTATTGTGAGAGACAATCACAATTTTTGAAAGGGAAATATTGACTTCCTTCAAGCTTTTGAAAAAGTGCTCTGCAAGCTGTTCATAACATTTCAGCTATTTCTCCTCTTCTCACTTAGGACTGAAAATATTCATACCAACCATAGGGACCATTTGCCAAAATTTCATCTCAATCAAGCCATGACTGACCAGTCAATGTGGTAATGGGAAACAATCTCTGTTTTTCCCTAAAATGTTCCTCATGACTCAATTTGTTCTTCAGTTTACATAATAGTTTGATTAGTAACTTTGGGTTGTCATGTTCCTTTTAGACATATTTTCTTTCCCTACAATATAAACATAACTTCTGGCTATCAGCTAGATTACTCATTTTATCATCTATATGTTAACCACTTCATCCATTAAAATTCATTAATTTGCCAGAAGGACCAATAGCAAATACCCTACACTTCTTTACAGATATGGTGATCACCGATTTTACAGTGTTTCAAGTAACTGAATCTTGGGTAATGTAATGAAAGCATGTACAGTTCTGGGATTAATTGCAACTGGCTTTTTTGTGGCCTGAAAACCACAAATTGCTTCTGAATTCACAGAGTAAAATTGCTCCTTTTAATTGTCAGAACACTTTAAACACATTTCATGCTTCATGTCACCTGTTACCACATAGCAACCATCTCTGTACTGATAAATAGTAGTCTTAATAGTTCACAGAATCATTACACCACAAAAAAATTAGGATGGGATTCACCTCACCTAACTTTAGCCATCTAAAATTTAGGTGATTTATGTAAGGTAATCACACAAACCAGTTTTGTTGCAAATATAAAAGCATCATTAGAAGAGCATTCATCCCATCCTAAAATAGTGTTTAAGATGACAGAATGACTTTTCCTGTTAGTGGTTTGTAACTTGCCCTTAATTTAGAGGGTGGTATGATGACTACTGTAGAAGGAATTTTGCTTAAATTGCCTAAATGTAGTAAAGTAAGTGTTACTCTACATGTCTCTAAACGGTAAGGAAAAATTAAATATAAACAAACTGCCTGAATTTGGTCATCATTCTTGTGTTTTCATTATTATTATTATGATATTTCACACATTCTCATTCATTTAATGCAGTGGGTTTACACCAGCTTCTTTTCTTCTTTTTTCTGTTTTGTTGAAGCTTTGATTTCTAACTGAAGAATGAATATTTACTGAGCATAGTAACACTCTGATAACATTCCCTCTAACAGGACTCCAACATGTGCATGAAAATATTTGCTTTCTTTCTGGAGTGACATTAAAAAATAAATGCAAATAAAAATAATAAATAAAAGGCATAACTAAGAAACATAGAACAGTATTGTGCTGTGGGAATGAGTAGCTCTACTTATAGGGGCTATAGTAGGCAAACAAGCTGATGCAAATCCCCCCAGCTGTGGCTATAATGTGAGAAGAACTAATGCAATCCCTGGCTGTCTAAAGAGATCAGTAGGAATAGGGACAGGTTTAACATTTATATATGAGAAAGATAAAACAGATTTAGAATTTCTTCTAGTTTTTAATACGGTTAATGCTCATCTTTCAAAAGCAATGATGAAAAAAATAAGGGAAAATGCAGAAAAGAACTACAAAAATGATTTAGGAGCCATGGAAAATGGCTTATAGTGAGACACTGAAAGAGCTTTACCTATTTACCTTATCAAGAAGAAGATTGAGAGGTGATTTGATTAGAGTGTCTATGTACCTTCACAGGGAGAAAACACTAACTACTAAAAAGCTCTTTAATCTAGCAGAGCAAGGCATAACAAGAGATGATGTCTGAAGCTGAAGCCAGACAAATTAGAAATAAAGCACAATATTTTTTAACAGCGTGGGTGATTAACCACTGGAACAAAGTGCTAAGGGAAAAGTGGATTCTTGAACCAAGCCTTTGCCTGTAAATCAAGCTTGGATACCTCTCTGGAAGATTAAGCATCTCTTGAAGTAGCTAAGTTTTGAGTGAGTCTTGAAAGAGAAGGGGAATGTTTGCATAAGGATTGTAAGATCTTTCAGGGAGCATGATGTGGAAAAGTTCCATTGGAGATAAGGACTTGTGGTATACAAAAAGTCAGTTTTAATGATCTCTGTTCTCACTGCCTTTAAAATCTATGAATCATGTAAATTGTAAACAAAACCTGGCCTCAGCCACTACTTCATTGAATATGATAGATGTCTGTCCTGGAAGCTGTCCATTGAGGTAGAATTAACTGGTGTATCAAATATATTAATTTTTAAAGTAAAGAAAGTGGGAAATATAGTTTGCTATTCCTGAACATTTTCTAGATTTCAGGCAATATCCTGTTCTGCAGAGGGAAAACTGTATAACATTCTCAATTCCCTTAGCCTTGTCAGCATTTTGGGGTATGATGCTTTATGCACTTATTTTTTCCTTGTGTGGTTCTCCTGCAGACTGACCTAGAGTGAAATTACAATCACCACAATGCAGCAGTTCAATAATAGAAATCATTGCCTGAGAGTCATCAGAAATCTGGTTTTGAAATGACATTTTAAGTGTCCTGAAGTGTGTTTTTGCCTCATGTTGTGATATTATATATTTGCATTTACACTGAATGCTTCGACATGAAGGACCAATATAATTTGTCTGTATGACATAAAAATGGGGTTCGGGAGGGAGAATAATCATTTCATGGCTGCTGCAGAGAGCTGGGGAAAGGAGGGACCCAAATGGAAGAAACAATGTCTCAGAAGGGCAAAGTTCTTGTAGAAAATATGTTATTTGCATTTGAATGCGCTCCAGTCCCGTGTCCAGCTGGGCAGAGCACATTCAGCTGCACATTGTGCTATTGTGCAGTGGAGTGGTGTTCATTTGGATTATGTCCCTGTACACTGCTGTAGCTGCTTCTGCCTGTCTGGGTATGTGATATGCTGTGGATGCATGAAGGCAGAGATTTCAAATACAAACACGTGTGCTTGTGAATGATTAGATGAATAATACTTTTATTGCTATCTGTTACAAAGAATTTTCTTTCCTGTCCCCTCAAGATATAACTATGAATTAAAGAAAGCTGGCAATTACAAGCTGCTGCTGCTGCACAAGAGAACAAGGACAGCGACTGTTTTCAGAGCATTCTTTCTTCCATTTTTCTTTTTTTTCTTTCCTTTTCCCCTGCCTTTCTTTTGGCTGAAGAAAGGTTTAGAGGCCAGTTTTTTTCTCCTCTGCACTCTACTGGCTATTCCAGCCTGGAGCTAGCTTGTTATAACCTACTTAGTCAGTTGGGTGCTGTCAGTCACTACTTCAGAATCAATGGTTGCAGATGTGAGCTTGGATGCTATGCTATTTCCTATGCAGTTAATAGATTTTATTTTAATTTTTCTAACTGCTTTTTCTTACAAACAATTGTAAAAAATGTAGGGGATTTGCAGTTGATTTGACGATAAACACTCACCAAATGAGGTGAAATATTTTGAAGTAGCAATTCTTTGCCCAAGTGCAATAGTAATAATGATACAAATAGTATACTTATCCTATAGGGAATTTGTTTGCATGAATGTGAAATGTCAATGCACCAGGATCTTGCTAAAAGAAAGACATATTCAGCAGGTCTGTTATCAGGGGAGTGCAGTTTTCTTATTTAAAATATAAAAAAGTTCATAAACATGGTTACCTGTGGAAAATCAGGACATTTTTAATTGTGTGTTATTATTATTATTATTATTATTATTATTATTATTATTATTATTATTACTATTACTATTATTATTACTATTATTATTACTATTGTTATTGTTTATAGTATTTCCTTCTGAGAGAATAAAAATTTTTTATCCTTCCCTTTGCTTTGAAGGGATGGTCATGACTAAAACTTCTCTTCATATTTCCATGACTTTGCTCACCTTTGTTGTTCATGGAATTGCTCTCATGCAGCATTCTCCCAGATGCTGCTGGCTTTGAGGGAGAAACAGGAGGCAAACTGTGGGTAGTTACTTGTTCCAAAGCCAGTGCTGACTTTTCCTGATGTTGTCAGATCAGCTTACCAATGCAGCCTCTGAGGTCTTAATTGCGTTCCAGAGAGCCTCAACTCCAGTTTTAACCCTACTTCTTCAGAAATAGCAGTATTTCAGGGTGGCAGATTTTAAGCTCAACACAGCAAAGGATCCTTGTAAGATGTGTATGCTCAAAATTGCTTTCAATAATTAGGTTAGTTTTGTGTGGAGAAAGACAAAGTTTCATCTCACCTGTCCCAGGCCCTCCATGAACATGCCCCAGACACCAGTGGCTTAGACAACTGTGTTTGATTTCCAGGAGACCCAGCAAGGAAAATTGCAGCAGAAGACTTTAGTCCTTTCACTTTTATGTGAGGAGATGGGATATAACAAGGAAACACTGACAGCGATATCACTAGTTAGAGTGTCATTCTGTGGCCTCACTCAATTTATCTCAGCTCCTGGGGAAAGAAAAAAATAAAATCTCTGTTACCTGCTAATAAGCAATTATTTCCCCAGCTTTTCACAGAAACTGATAAGCTGAATTTCAAATGCATATGAGAAGAAGAAAAGTCCTTCCTTTACTGTCAAATGAGGTTATTGTATAATAACCAGATGGTACTGGAGTTCTTATTTCTTGTGGACAGTGTTGCTGAATGAGGATCCAAATCCCATAATTTCTACTGGGTGATTACAGTTCAGGTTAGGTTTTCTCATATGATTGTTCTCGGAAGAGGCAGAAAATCAGTACACTGAAAATTTTCATGGAACATTTCATGTTTCAATGGAAATTAAAAATAAAGAACAAATAGATTTTCAATCTGGATTCTCTTATGCCTTTCCTGAGATTGCTGTTTGACCACATCAGAAAGTACAAAGAGAAATCTTGACTGGGAGGAGAGAACAGTTTCCTGTCATCCAGAAAAACTTCCACATTGTCCATCATGTGAACTGGGTTCTTTTGCCTGATCTCATATGTGAAATTACCCTCACTGCACAAATAAAGACCACAATCATGAGTTTGGAGGGCAGATTTCCTTTCCATCAATATTTCTATTATTAAGACTACTATATCAACACAACAGGACAAAAAAAGCTCCCTTATCCTAGTTTTTTAAAGCTAAAGACCAGAGATGGTACTCTCAAACCCATTTCAAAAATGGCTCCCAGTTGTTTTTTTTTTTTTTCCATCTCTGGAAATCTTTTACAGAACAATTTTGAAAGTCCAAATATTGTGATGGACAATTTGACTCCCACCAAATTAATAAATCCAATCTTAGTAACTTCTGTCATATTTGGTTTTTACCTATGAATATAGATATGTTGAATATATTCCTCTGTGTAAAGATGAAGCTTTCACCATTGGGAATACAGAACAAGTATTTCTTAAGGAAAGTGACCAATGTAAAAATAATATGGACAGGCTGCAAAAATTAAAACAAAAAAAAAAAAAAAAAAGAGACGTGAAAGCTTTATGAAGTAATATCTATCTATAAATTTAACATAGAGTTTAGAAATTACTGGAAGAAAAAAATTTTATTACTCCTAGAATATTCCAAGCCTTGGAACCTACATACAGCTTAAATTTACTCAGAAAAGAAAAACTGCCTTGAGCTGCTAAATACTGCAATGTTTGACTGCTCACCCAGAACAGTTACCTCTGTTCCATTGTAGAAGTGATGCTCTGCAAAAGAGTTTACTTATCATTCATTTATTTAAATTACTTTCTGCAAGGCCAAGTGAGTTCTGGGAAATGTACCAGACTGTGATCCCTAGAGAATCAACTTCTATTTAACTTAAAAATAAATCAACCCTTAAATCAACTTAAAAGAAAATCAACCCAAAAAGAAACAACCCTTCAAAAAAACCTAACAAAAAGAAGACAAAGCAAGAAACTAGAAAGAAAAATATCAGATCCAAAATATCATAATCCCACTTCCCCTCCTCTTCCTACACAAAAATGCTTACAGAGAATTGCAGATACCCTTTCCTGGAACATTTCAGTTTCTAGACTGAAAACAAGAGTCACACTGATTATGTTCTGCCTAAATTGGAACTTGGCTGAAATTTGGGAGTCTTTTCTAAGAAGGCAATTAGGAACACTTGCTCTCTGTTCCACCTGTTCCTGGCAGCACTTAGTTTCTTTTAGGATAAAATACCAGTCTCCCTCAGACTGAGCAATCCTCAGTTTTACATTCACATATAGAACTGGAAACATGTGTTTAATCACATCCTGCTTATATTAAATATTAATTTTCTTTTTTTTCCCCCTTCAATTTTCTTGTAAAGAAAATGCCCTTTCAGAGAAATTAAAGACCAATCTGAACTCCCTGTTCATGTTCCTTATTTTCTAGAAAACTGTTCTAAATATTAAGATACACAAAGAACCAGAGGCTTTGTTCAGTTTATCAATTTTGTATTCCACTGTCAGTGGATTGAAATGAAATTTTCTTCTATATGGTGTAGTTTACAAATCAGCAGACTAAAAGCAATCTAAATATTATCCTGAGTGCTTTGTCTTTTCTTTAAAAAATATAAGTATTATGTCATAATGGTTTTTATCCTTGTCCAGCTATCCTTCACTTTACAAATGTTTCATTTACTTAGGAACACTACCATTCATAATACTAAGTTCTGAATTTAAATGTAGTTGGGAATTTTTTGCATTTACTGTAGCTCATCCTGGATGCCAATCTCTCCTATCTACCTTGAAACCAAGTAAAGGATTCTGACTGAAAAACAACTCCAAGTGTGATTTAAAAAAAAAAAAAACTTCCTGTGAATCAAAATGTCCTTTCTCTGTAACAAGAATCACAAAACTAAACAGTTACATGCATTTCATCCACCTACCTTAACAGTAATTGGAATGGACAATAAGGATTAAAAATATAAATTTATTCTTCTGCAACTGTTTATCTGCCCATTGTGGTTTGAATAAGCATAAAACTTTCCTGAAGGTTAAAAATCACTGTAACTTTTGGAACCAAGTACATTTCTACTGTCTGCATTAAAGTTTATCTCTTCAATGAGCTGTCCATACTTAGAAGAACCGGGACTTCCAATACAGTATTGCTTCAAGTAACCAAAATCTGAAAAGAAGAATGCACTTCAAAAGATCCTTTAAAAGTTTTAACAGGCAGTGCATCAGCTATTCTCACGGAGCTAAACATAAAAAATAAAGTGTATCTTTGAAGAACAGAAAGACTTTAATATTCTTGTTATTTACCTAAACTAAGTATCTAAACTAAATTACACCCTTGGTCTCAGCCCTTTTTAGTTGGAGGAAAGATGTGCAGGGGACATTTGTCTCCACTCTATGGGACAAGTCCAGCCTTGTTTGACAATTCACCAGACCCTTTCATGGCTATTGCAGGAGCCTACGGAGATAACGTAAGCCAGCAGCATCTGGCAAAAAGTTAGATAAAACCAACTTACATTAATTATTGGCCTAATTTTATTTCCTCCATCTCATAGGCGAAATACTCACTTTGGCTCTTGAACTAAAGAGTAAACCGTGGGTATATGCTTCATGCTTCACATACCTCCTCGATATAGGTCTTGTAGCTCAATATGTGTTTCTTTGAATGGAGATCTCTGCTGCTAGTTGAGTCATCTATCAAAGGTAAAATTTTCTGCATAATTTTCTGAATTATCTGTAATTTTCTTTCTGTGTTTTCTGAATATTTTTACCTGGATCCTCTCTTTTTTTTTTTTCTTTTTTTTCCCCATAACATTTATTAAATCCTATACAATCAAACATCCACCACCACCCCATTCTTCTCTTTTGGACTTAGTCTTCTTAAATTTGGATCCTCAGTTAGTGGGTACAGACTGTGCTACTTTTTTCTAGATTTCTTATTTACACTGGGCTTTGTTGAATCAAGTGTTTTTACTCAGTAGAAATCTACATCAAGTTTAACAAGATACCAACCTTACCCTAATTTATTGTGCTTTTATTTCTGCTCCTGTATGTTATGGCCAGCAATGGTATATTGATATTTTACTTCATAATAATAATTGGAGATAATAATTAATGGAGATAGTAGATAATAAGGCCTTACTTAGTAATATTCTTTTGAGGAATGACATGGTTGTTCTTTTCTGCACACTTTCTTCTGTTTGACTGAAAGGCAGAAGCAGTGTGGCAGACTGCTTGTTTGCATTGTCTAGCTGTGTTGGAAGCAAGTTAAATTGAAAAAATTGAGGATAAAACTGCAGTTTATCTGGGATGTGCTAATTTAGGGGAGTTTTCTGGAGAGTCACTCACAGTGCATATATATTACCTGCAGTCAGTGTACTTAATGAAATTTATGTGTGGTAAAAACTAGGTGCTTTTTCCTCCTTAGTCTTGGGCATTTGGGGATTAGTTTTATGTGTTATGAGACATGTTTTATCATTCCTCATCTTCCTACTTTCCCACAACTTGGCTCACAAAGCTGTCATTTTGTTTGTTAGACTGTTGCCTTATGTGGTATGAATTCTTTAGGTGCTAAACTACACAATTGATGAGGTTATGCTAAAGCTAATAACTGGTTAGAACAGCCATAGTGACAAATTACTGCTACAATTAATGAGCAAGCTAAAATAAGCTCAAGGCCAGCCAAGACAAGTCCAGGCAGAGCCTGACAGGTCATGAGGATTTATGTTGTTCTGCAAATACAAGCCTTAACCTGTTATCAGCATGTAGTTACTATAAACCCCATGGCTTCTTATTAGCATTAGCATTACTGTATTTACTAGGCTGCCGAATCCAAACAGAGGCAGAAATGAAGCAGCCAGAAACACAATCACACTTCTGACAGGGTGGTAAAAGGAGGGTTTTCTTTGGGACTCGCTGCTTGGAGTTTGTGGGCATTCTCAGTTCAGTCAGAGACAAAACAAAGGTTTCAAACCAGGCAGAAGCCTGGGAAATAGATGAGAAAGAATGTAAAGAATTCTTTAACTCTCTTGTTGTTCACATTGTTTATAGATAATTTCTGCCGCTGTGCATCATTCACTGTGCACCAGTGGGTGAGATGTTTTTACTCTAGGGCCAATAGAATGGGTCTAGACAATACTCTATAAAAGAGAGATGTATTTGAAATAAATCATAGTTCTACTCTCAAGCCTTCTGACGTGGAGTCATTTCACACTGTCCTGCCTCAACAGTGTCAGGAGTTGGTCCCTGTGCAGGCTTGCCTGGAGGCACCAGGGATGTCCCTGAGTGTCCTGCCTGGAACCCAGTGGTGCTGCAGGGAGGCACACTTGTGACAAACCTGTGTGGATACACTGCTACTTCTTTGAGACATCTCACACAAAAGCATGGACATATAAATTAAGTTTTCTATAGACTATCAGGGGTTTTTTTTGGTTAATTTTACTTTTTGAGCTAGGATTTTTTTGACATTTTGTTGGCTGAGACTGTTTTGATATGTTATTAGGCCTTCTTCAAACATTTATTGTTTGTGCTGCTTTTATTTAAAATTTATTTTGCAAATTTAATGACATGCTTACTTCCAGTTGAGGTAAGCACCAAGATGTGTGAATGCTAGTTTAGAGTTCACTAGATTCAATGAAGGTGGTTCAACCAGTCATTTGAAAAGTGAAAACAGATAAACTGATTGTCCTTTATTAGTCAAACTGAAAGAATAAGCTCTTTTAGCATTTTGTTTTTCAGTCCTTTATAGAATTAAGATGAAGGCAAAAAAATTAAATTCATTTCGTGGGTTAATTTAGATTTCTTAAATATGCTGGGAATAAAGACTTTAATTTACTGGTGACCAAATATAATTTTAAAACTATGTATAAAACAGCATATTACTCAAATATTAGGATCAGAAAGGAAAAGAAACAAAACCCAAAATATTATTTTAAGACTGAAAACGCAGAACAGTTTCATCTATGGTTCTCCTTGCATCAAAAGGTAACACTCTGAAAGGCAAGTTACATTTGTGCGTTACTGTGGTGAGTATATGCCAGTAAAATACCTCATGTAGGGAGCAATGATTTGACCTGTGTTGAGATACCAGCTGCTTTCTTTTGTCTTTAAATTCCAACAACCTTTTCATTTATCCAGAGGTTGTTACAGCAGATCATAGGGAGATGTGATGGAATGAGCTCTTGCTGTGAGACCTTCAGTGTGATATAAAAATATTAGCCATGCTTAGAAAAGAATAACTCCCTCAGTGTCAGCTTCTCTCCTTGAGCTCCCTGTGGAAATCAGAACTGGGGGTTGCCTGCCTGTGTCAAACCTGTGGCAGTGTGGTGGGAACAGCTCTCCACCAGGAACATGACACTGCAGTTTCTTTCCCAAAAGGTGTCAAACAGTATTTAGCTACTTTTGCCTCCTTGTTGTTTAATTCCATATGAACTGATGATCTGATGCTGAGAGATTGCCTAAGTTGTAACCAGTTCTGTGAACTAGCTTTTCCCTCATTGCTGAAAGATAGTTTTGAATAAATCTAAAGGAACACATATTTCATAGAATAAAATTGAACAGGAAACCCTAGAGATGCAAAATTTAAAATAAGATCCAGAATCTAAGGCCACCTTACCCCATCAAGCATATTTTAGGAAAGGAAGAGGGAGAAAGAAAAAGAAATAACATTTTTCTACGACAAAAGATAATTTATAAACAAAATGCTGAAGTCAATAACAAGTTGAGCCTTCTAGCAACTACAGGTAAGAGTATTTTGCTTTTCTGAGACTGAGATTTAATACTTATGCTTCTCTTTTTAAAAGTCACCAGAAAGGAAAAAAAATAATAATTAAAGTGTACTAAGTGCTTGTATTTATTATTTTTTTTATTCTAGTAACAAACAGTCAAAATCTTCTGCTTGGCTTCTTTCCATCTACTGTCACAGCCTAAAGTTGGTGAACAGCTTCTCTATTCGTCTACAAATCTGGCAAGAATTTGAGGTTCCTGTAGTATTCCATTCTGATTATTCATAAAATAATTGCAACCCAGGAGTCCTTCTTTATGTTTCTAAGAATCATGAGTGATATCATTAGAAATATTTTTGAAAGCAAGAGAAAAATGACATAAAAATAATTAGGACACTATGAAATATGTTAAGGTTCTGAATGATTAAACCTTTTCCTCTCCCTCTTTTTTCCTAAGAAATGTATTTATTTAATTTACATTTCGATTAGGTTTCCAGCAGCAGATGGAAGGAATTTAAGTCAATTTGTAATAGGAGGCAGACATTCAAGCCAATGAAAAATCAAAGAAAAATACAACATTCCCTTGCTCTCCTTTTGGACAATTGTCTTCAGAATAATCAGCATCATGAGAAAAAAAAGAAAAACTTTACCAGGCCAGATGGTCTCCATGCCTTAGTGCTGACAGAAGTAGCAAGAAATGCAGATAAAGAAACCTTTTCACATATCTATTTAAAATGTTTTTGGAGAAATAAGAAAACTGACAGACAGAGCTAAAGTCTGTTTGCATTACAACAATCTAGAATTCTGTTAAACAAAACACTAATTTTTATTAAATCAGGACTGTGATGGGGATCAGCACAAGTAACAACTGACTTTTTGTGTGAGCTGGAGTACAGTAGAGCCATCATTCCTAAATCTAGATAACTACTCTGGAGCTTGAACGAGAAGTATCTCCATCTCAGGTTCTCTCTCTAGTTAGTAAAAAGAGATAGAACCTCTGTCCAATGACTCAGCAATCCAAAAAATGTGAGTTAACTTCTGATGGTGACTATGATTTTTCCATGACTATAGTATGAAACTCTTCTCCAAGCACATGAATAAAAACCATAATGAATATGGACTATAATACTGTGATCTGTCTCCTCTTTCCTGTGTACAGCACCATAGAATGAAATACACCACTAAAAAACACAGACTAGAAATAATAAAAGTATTCATCCTGGCTGCTTGAGCAGAATCTCCAACTCCTGCTGGACCATAAAAAAAAAAAAAAAATACTAAGAAAATAATTTGTTACAGGCAACACTGCACTTCCATTTAGCTATTTAAAGGGGCAATAGGACCAATGACTTCCTGTCTTTGCCCACAACATCATGGAATCTCCTGGAAGCTAAGATATTTTCCCCTGACAGAATGAGGCCCCCCAGGCCTCATGAGGATGGAATTCCACCTTCTGCTCCCCACCTGGCTGGCTGTCACTGTTACTGTCTTTCAGATGTTTCTGTAATCTCATCTCCAGGGCTGTCAAGGCACCGCTTCCTCAGATAGCCTTTCCTCATGGTTCCCCAGCCTCACTGTCAGGAGCTTCTCCTAATATGGGAAGTAAATTTTCACTGTTGGATTTTAGAACCTTTTTGTATTTTCCAGTGTATCAGGATGATGAAAAAAACAAAGGTTATTCCTTTCTCTGAAGACTGATTGTGTCCTCCCACACAGTGCTCCTAGGCTGAGCAGCTTGCATTCCATGTGCTGTCCTAGGCAAACTTTTTTGGGATTCTGATTTCTGTCCCCCATTTTTATTAATACTCTTCTAATTAACCAGATAATCAAAACTGGACAATGTTCTTGCTGAGACAAAATCTGAGTAGGTTTTTTAAGGTCAAATTTCAATTATGCATTTTAGCATGCTTTTTACCTCTATTATGGAAATGCCAAATGACTGGTTATATTCATCTAATGATTCATTAAAAAGGCATGATTTTTTTTCCCTGTTGATGTGTTGGTGAAGCAATATATTTCTATCCTCTGTTTTCACAATCATGGGCTTTTAAAAAATTACTTTTCCTTCTACTGCAGAGTTCCTTTTTTGAGCTTTTTCAAATTCACTTTTAATTGTAACCATGTGCCATAAAAAGTTTGTTGTCCTTCATGTCCTGATTCCACCTAAAAATTTAAAACATAGGCATCCAGACCAGGAAGAAAAACATTGAATAGGACTAAAGCCATTGCATAGGAAGATATACACATTTTTCTACAACCCAAAGATGAGAAAATTAAAAAAAAAACTAACTCTGGAGGTTACTTTTCCCTTTCTACTCTTATTTGCTTAGTTTATAAGCTCTGACCATATTAATATTAATATATACAATACCATATGATGGTATTCAGTGTTATGTGTCATTGTTTCCAGGTTCTGCTGGACTCAAAAACCTTGATATGCACTGTGAGTGATTTCCTCCACACAATTCTTTCAACTGCTGTTAACATGCAGTATGTAAATTACACTTGTTTATATTTCCAATTTACCTCCTATTTAAACCACATTGGAATTTGGCCTATTGAGTTGCTGTTAATCTGCCTGGCAGGATTGGTCTACATTGGACAGAAGGAGGGAGGAGCAATGAAGAGACAAAGGAAAACTAAAGTAATCCTCAAACATTTTTACATATTAAAAAAAAATTAACTAAGGTAAGCTATGTAAAAATGTTCCTTTAAATTTCTAGCTCACTCATCATTTTAAACAGGTACTTCCAGAGGGTTAATTAGTGTTCAGTTTTTCCAGCAAGAGGAAAATAATTTCCCACCAAGCTTGAATTTGGCAAAACCAATCTACATCACATTGTCATTACAACTGAACACATTTTATTTTATTTAAGTATCAAGTATTCAAGGCATGGGAGAGGGGAGGGTAGAAATGAAGTATTGAAGGCTTATGTTCATTTTTTATCCATTGTTTATGCATAAAAATAAATGTCAGCTCATACAAATGCTTAAATGTTCCATCTTGCTAAAAAAGATATGTCCTAAGTTCTAATTCAGATAAGTTGCACTGAATGATATTTAGTGTATACATGATAGACAAAACTGCTAGCAATGTATATAATCAAGGTTTTAATTTTTATTTGGTTTTTCAACCTCCTTTTTCACTTCTGTTCATCTGCTTTAGGCTTTTGGTTTTTTGTTTTGTTGTTTGTTTAGTTGGTCATTTCTTTCCCCCCAGAACTTATACAGTACTTTCCTTGTGTTAAAAGCAAGCCAAGAGAAGAGGAACTTCTTAGATTATTACCAACATTGTCTAATAAATGTCTGTGATCTGGGCATTCTTCTTTCCCTGCATGGGATCTCCATGTAAACAGAGGTGGATGGATTAACTTTATTAAGTGGTGGACAATGTTTGAGCTGTCTCCTGCTCCTGCCTTTCCTTCTGATTGCCTGAAAATGCTTTCTGTGGGGTCATATCAGTAGGAAAACAACTAGAATCAGTACTACTTTTGGGCTCAGACTAATTTAAAGGCAAAGCGGCATAGCAGAACAGAGATGAGAAACTGGAGAGATCGTAGAAATTTATTAAGGTGTTTGTGGACAGAGAGAATACAAACAAGACAAGATCACATAATCAGTTCCCAGACGTATAAACAGGAATCTCACATATAGGGACCTCATAGTGATTCCATTTGTCACCTTCCTATCCTCTTTTGGACAGAAGAGTAAGAGTAATATTTGCAACTCTGAAGGTGGTGATGAGATTAAAGAGAAGAAAATGAGAACATAAGGCAGAGAGGAAAGTTACCAGAAGATTAGAGAATAATAGTGAAATTCTAAATATAATGATGATTTTCTCAACAAAACAGCCACAAACAGCAGTGGGGAGAATGAAAACAAGACTGGTGGACAAACACAAATGCAGACAGGTTGTAACCATAGGGATGGTGATAACAGGAAGATGGTTTTAAGTAGGGGTGATTTCCTTCCAGAATTGACTAATAGTTGTCCATTCTTTGTGAGGAAGAAACATATAAAAACACGAGTATGATTTTTAACAAGGATAAAATAATCCTCTACTTCATGAATGGTTACTTTCTTAGCCCAAATGAAAGCTTTCTGAAATTTTAATGAGTAAACTTGACAGATTAACACAAGGTGCCATTGTGCAATGTAATTTCATTCTGGGAGAAAGGCTGGTTTTCTTTGTTTTGTAGTTTTGATTTGTTTGGGGGCTTTGTTTTGTTTTGGGGGTTTTGTTTGTTTGTTTGTTTTCTTGTATTTTCTGTTTGGTTTTTGTACAATTCATACAATAGCAAATTAGACAATCATCAATCTTGCAAAATTAAACACTGCAAAGTAATGAAATGCTGGCATTTACTATCTTCTCTGTGACCTTGATTTAGCTGCTTTGTGTTGGAGATTCCCTCAATTGCTTACTAGGGATAGGCATCAAGAATATTGGATATGTTATCTTCTCATACACATGCAGTCATACACACAAACCCCATCTTGTCTTTCCCAAGAAAATCCAGTCAACAACTTACACTTTTACCATCTGTGTGCAAAGGTTTGCAAGTTTGGTGTGACCCTGAACTTAAATACTGATATCCAACTTCTATAGGTACATATGACAACACTAAAACAGTAAAGTAAAAATTACCCAGTAAAACCTTGTGTACTGGTTTAGTGGCTTGATATTGGAGTATCTGCAATGCAACTATGATGTATTCTCAGTTTGTGTCAGCATGCCAGGAGCTGCAGGAGTTCAACAAAGAGTAACCTTCAGTTCAGAAAAGGCTATCTACATCTTTTCCACATGATGAATTCCCCCACAGACTGGCTAGTGGGGCACACACAACACATAAATCAAACTTAACTCAATTTCCACTTTAGTTTTTTCAGCTCACCTTTGAAAAGAAAACAGCATATTATCTTACTTAGTCTAAGGCCACACTAGCAATACAAGTGAAAGAAGAAGAAAAAAAAAGGCAATATATATTTTTTAATGAAAACTTGGTAACCTGCAAAAATAAGCTTTTTTTACTCTTTAGAAAGACGCTAAAACTGCAGTGTCCACAATTTTGGGGTAACAGAGGTTTTCAAGTGTCCCTTGTGATAACAGGATCAGTACAAGAACCAATTGTGTTCAGTTTATGTACCAGCAACTCAAAGGTAGGCATAAATTGTGCACAAAGGACATGAAATTTGCTGATGAAACATAACTGAGGAAAGAAAAACAGTTGATCAAAACCAAAAAGAAGTCCAACAGTATAATTCTAAACACTCAAAATTAACAAAACCACAGATGTGGGCATGTGGTTTGTGTGGCTTACTGTGGAGAGAGGATGGAGAATAGATATTCAAAATAGACAGGACAAAAGAAATATGAAAAGGGAGAAGAACTCTAGTTCCCAGTAGAGAACCCAGTAGAGGAAAGCTCCAGTGGAGAGAGGGACTAACATTTGAAAGCATTCTGAGCAGTTGGTAGACCACAGTAGAAATCACAAGAAATAAAACCAGTAAAATATTAAAGAAATTTATATAAAAGTTCTTCTGAGTTCACTGTGCAAAAAGCACTGAGGTTCCCTGCAGTTTCCAAATCTGGGCTGGCTGAATGCTTCAACACACAAGGAATATGCTAGATAACAGTTTTGATCTATGTCTTGTTCACACTTACTCAAAACCAAATTTCAATAAAAGAAAAAAAAGAAGAAAAAAAGAGCTTTAACCACAAGAAAATAGATTTGCATGCTTTTGCAAACAAATTCCCCTGGATTTTCTTATGTGTATATATATACATATATATACACTTTAATATATATACACACATACCTATATACACTTATATATATACACTTTTATATATGTATATATATACACTTATATATATGTATACTTACATATACTTTAATATATATACTCAAATATATATTTTTTAATAAATAATCTGTTGTGCTTTTCTCTATTGTTTATTTTGAGGGAAGGGTTTATATGTTTACATATCTAAAAATGTGTGCAATATAAGTAAGATACAGAGCCTGTAAAGGATTTTGTAAATTATTTGAAAATAGTATCCATTCTTCCACCAAATACAACAGCATCAACCTTCTCCCCTGGCAAGGCTGGAGGAAGCTGTCCCTCCACTTTGCATACAAAAATGAAATGGATACACAAACCCAAACTCACCCAGCCACTGGTCAAACAAAACAAACAGCAACAGGGAGATGTCTTGACTTTAACAGTCAGTCCTTAACTCCACCCTCTGCCTAAGCTGTGCTCATATATAGAAGGTATAGCCAAGACCATGCTCAGTGTTAATTTAAAGAGATTTTTACCTGGTGCAATTTCTGTCTATTTATTACAGAAGTCTGAGGTCCAAAAGGATGTTTGATCACGTGTTTGTAACAGATTGAGAAGTGATATTAGGCAGAGACCTCATATAGATCACTGAGAGTCCTGCAGTCTATCAGGTCAGTCCACGGAGAAGGCTATTAGCAAACACAGTCTGGAGAATAAATGTAGTTTATTAAAATAAGAAAATTAAATACATAATTTTTGAGAAAGAGCAATTTATTCTGGCGGTCCAAATTTCTAAAATAATTTCAAGCATAAATGTGCAACTAATAAAGCAATGTTTTCTTTTACTGGATGTCTAGGTCATCATAGATATATATATTTGTTACTCATTTCCTACTTTTCTTGGTCTTCCAAACTACCATTATTTCAAATAATTTTTCAGAAGATGAAACACTGATTATTGCATTTTTTAGGATAGAAAGGGGATAAATGTTAAATAAATTGTACAGATAATACTTATAATAGTACTCAAATCTTCTTCCCTTCCCTTCCCTTCCCTTCCCTTCCCTTCCCTTCCCTTCCCTTCCCTTCCCTTCCCTTCCCTTCCCTTCCCTTCCCTTCCCTTCCCTTCCCTTCCCTTCCCTTCCCTTCCCTTCCCTTCCCTTCCCTTCCCTTCCCTTCCCTTCCCTTCCCTTCCCTTCCCTTCCCTTCCCTTCCCTTCCCTTCCCTTCCCTTCCCTTCCCTTCCCTTCCCTTCCCTTCCCTTCCCTTCCCTTCCCTTCCCTTCCCTTCCCTTCCCTTCCCTTCCCGGAACTTACCTTCCCTTCTCTGAACTTCCCTGAACTTCCCTGAACTTCCCTGAACTTCCCTGAACTTCCCTTGTTTCTCTGAATTTTCTTTTTCTTTAATGATATTCAGGTAATCACTTTATTTTTTTGTCCACCTCTTGCTCATCTGTAATGTAGAAAGACAAATATTGTAAGTATTTTGTTCAAAATCTGTTTCTTTAACTCTGCAAATAGGATATGACCTTTACCTTGACAGAGTTTTATCACCAATAAATTATACAGGGATAAAAAAGGGAAAAAAACCCCAAACCTAAAACTCCTCTGGCAATAATCAGTGACCATACTGATTTTGACAAACGGAACAGAACTACAGCCAATGCTGAGGGTAAATTCTCAGTCTCATCAATTACTTTACTGTCTGGGAGAGAGGGAAACAAAGTAAAAATAGATCTAGAGGGAGGAAAACTAAAGGAAAAGAAAAAGACAATACAATGTAAAAACAGCTGCAGCATCTGGAATGCTGTAATTCTTTTTTTGAAAGGTGTTTCCTTCCTCTCTTTGGTATAAAACTCAGCCCTGCTTTGAATGTAGGAAAAAAGTCAACCTAGCTTATGAAGCCAAGACGAATAGATTTCTATCCAGAGATGAACATGACAAAGACCATTTGATACTGAAGATATGGGATTGTTATGTGAGTAATTGTTAACTTCAAACGTGGAAATTATTTGAGAACAAGAAGCAAATTCTGACTTTTAAGCGTGTGAATAAAGGCTGTTATGCACTTTATTCTCTTGTAAATACCTTTTGGGATGCTACATTGTCACCTCAGCCTTCCCAAGAGACAAATTACCCCCTTTTACTCTGTATCATAATGTAAATATAATTGGTATTATATTGATAAAAAAATCCATTAGAAGCTTTGTGAGGTTTTTAGATGAACTTCTCTTAAGAGAAATTGCATACTTAACCTGCTCAGACATTTTTAGATATTTAGTCATGTATTTATAGCCTTAGGCATTTAAACTTCATTACAGATCAGCTGGAATGTGCACACTAATCCATATGTGACAATGGATGCCTTACTTAAGGCAGTGAAAAAACACAGGTTTCATCTGCTGGTCTTGCATCAGAAACATCTTTAAAAACTTTAGATCCTGAGTGGTGGAAGGGAACATTTTGGTTTCTGTATGTAAATGCCCGTGTAGTCCAAAGAGAGCTTTACATTGCTGGAAGTAAAGCCAGAAGGCCTTGTACTCAAAGATTTTCTCTGTAGTGTCCATTCTCTTTCAGTTAGGGCATGACAGGAGAGGTGGTATGGTCAGCAGCATATGTAGGCAAAGGGATAAACTATGTGTTTGAACTGAAAATTATTAATTTCCCGGGAAAATAATTCTTGGGGTCTGGGTATTTAATGTTTTGGAGGAGGTTTACTTTTTTTTTTTTGAATTTTTAAAAAATATTTTAGTAGGAAAGCATCTTTTTATTTAAATACTGTTATGCGGGGGAGGGAAATAACAAAAAAACAACAGCTGTGATTTTAAATATAACAGTCTAGATATTAAAAAAGAACATAACATTTTTTTTTCTTGCCCTGAAATGGAAACCAAAACATTTTTTTTTCAGTCAAAATATTTTCAAATTATATTTCTTATCAATTTTTGAATGCTTCAGGATCTCAACAGAAGCAATAAAAAAATCTAATGGAAAATTTTGAGAAACAAAAAAAAATAAATTTATTTCTTCATGTGTTATTTTTAACCACATTATTTTAATTTAAAAACCCCTTAAAACTAGCTATTTACTTATCAAAGAAAAGAAAAAACTGACACCAAAGCTGCCTATAGGGGAAAAAAGTATAAAAATCTTCAAGTAAGTATGATATCTCCCCTTTTAAAAGGTTTTTGGCCCCAGTGCAATTTACTTGAGACTGTGAGTCAGAGGATCATTCTATTCCCTGAATACTCACTCGGACTATCACTTAATACTGATTTAACAACCACAAGAAGAACTTTGCTATTTAAATATTTAACATTCCATTCAAATGTGAAACAGCACAGTGAAAATTGGTTCACAGTCTCTGACACAGGGTCCCTTACAGGAGAAAAGTAAGGACATGTAAGAGCAGAAGTCAGAAAGTCAAAGGCACAAAATGAGGTGCTATTAGCAAAGGAAGTAAAATAGATCAAGAAAAAGTTCTCCAAGAGTCTAAGAAGTGAAGTGTGGACAAAAGAAAATGTTAAGTCTGATACTTAGCAGAAGGGGAAGAAGCGGATAATAGATGGTTATAATTCTGAAATGCTTGATGGGTTTGATGCTTGAGCTGCCAGTGAAAAGGCAATGATAGTTAACAAAAGAAGAAAGAGTCCATGAGGCAGAATTAGGATAAGCCTGGGTTAAAGAACATAGGATAAACATTATCAAATCAGCAAAGGCTGATGAAATTTAATCTACACTCTTAAAGAGTCTACCAGGAGAAGTATGAGGGAACATTTTGCATTCATTTCTGAGAATTCATAAGAAAGTCCATATGAACTCAGAAAGGACAGTTATATTCTGAGATTTGGAGGAAGCATATCAGTGGGATGCCAGGTCAGCAAATTTGTCTTCTTTAGTACTGTGTTAATTAGCATTACATTTCAAATGCACTGGAATGCTCTTCCCTGCCCTATAAGCAAATAAAAAACTATTTTTTTCTGTCTTTCTGGACGAGGAACAGAATGAATCCCTGTCCGTCTGGGCAACTTATGTCCTGATCCAGTGATCACTTGTGTCAAAGGAAATATTTTCTGTGGATTTCAATGGACTTTCCATCAGCATGTCTATGAGTGCTCTGAATGAGAATGAGGAGGGGATTACAAGTGTAAACAGAAGCTGAAATGTTTTAGTCTATTTTCCTAGGTCCAGCAGAGAGGATTACAGAAAGTAAAGAAAAAAGTATGAATACATTGATTTGGGGGGCTTAATAACTTAAAGCTCAGCACATAGCATAAATATATTTTTTAATTTTCCTCTGGCTTAAGCCAGACAATGCAGAAAGAAACAAATAGTTTAACAGGTGATGGTTTCAATCACATTTTAAACAGGATTGACTTGCTATTTCCATAGTGCATCTAAAATTCAGAGAATGAAACTAAAAACTGAGCACCTGATTCTACTCAAACTTAAAAGACTTTTATACACTTTGTGAGAATTGTCATTTAATGAAAATGTGTAATCTACACTCTCACAATCGAGAGCAGAATCACAGCAATAGCATAATTATTACAGTTTGTGTGTCTGAGTTTTTATCTAGATGAGTGTGAAAACACATTCAAGTAACTTGTAGATGAAGTTGCATGCCTAATTTGCAAGCATTAAGAGGGTTACATGTGCAGATTGGATAATTATGTACACATACAATTACCATTTGACATTTGCCCAGACAATTATCTATTCTGTGCCTGGAATTGTGGACCCAACTTGACTGTGTCTGACACTTTCTGTCAAACAGTGTGAAGTTCACAGGCAACTTCTCTGAGGTCCCGGGCTTTGGCTAGCAACTTGGGGAACAGAATGCATTAGCTTCCTCTAGAGGTAATTATTATCTTCTAAGAATCTCATCTGGAAAGAAAATGCATTACAGTCTTGGATATGTCAAGGAATGGCATTAAATCAGTGAAAAGAATTTTTTAAAGATAAATAAGAGGTAAAAGCATTAGTTACACTTTATAAAGACAAGTTCAGTGAATGGTACATATGGAGTATTATAGCAAAAGATCATCTAGAGGATCCTAGGAAAATAATATTTCCATTACAGGATTGGCCTGCATGTTATGTTGGTCCAAGAACTTTCATAGCCTTTCCTCACATGGTGGATAAAAAGTCCAAGAAGACGAGCATGGTTAATTGGACATTTATATTAGGCTTTGCAAGATCAAAACCTCACATGCAATATTAGAGGTACTATGTAGACTGGGTAGTGAAATTAAAAAAAAAAAGTTAAATAGATGAAAGTATCTGCATATTTTTAATAATTTGATTATTATAGAAACACACTGATTTCAATCACATCTATACTATTTTCACAAAAGGTAAGTCCTGAAACTATGTTGACATGTTCCTCTTTCTCCCTCTCTTTCTCCCTTTTTATTTTCTAGGAAACCAATGCCACAATGGAACATTATGAACTATATTTCAAAAAGAAAAGACTGATTGGAATGGATTCTGAGAAGAGAAAGAGAATAATAAAATGGACTGGAAAATAATACCTCCAGTTTGAGGAAAGGTTAACAGAGCTAGCCATGTTCAGTCTGGCAAGAAGGAGATTGAGGAGAGACATAAAATATCTGCCCACAAATATGTAAAGCACATTGCAAAAGGAGAAAGAATGAATTATCCTCCCTAGTCTATGAGGAGCAAGGGGTAAAACACTTATGCTACAGACAGAAATATATATTAAAAATCAGGCTTGTTGAATAATAGAAAAATGTGTTTGCCAGTATGATTTCTAAATCTGAGAAAACATTATCTATCTACTTTTATTTGGTTTAGTACAAAATTCTGAATTTTCTCTTTATATATATGTTAGTAAAAGGGCAATTATTCTCAGGAACAGTGAATGTACTCAAAAGCACGATAAAGGGTGTGCTACTGAATACACTGTCAGACCAATAGAAAACATGAATTTGTGCTCAAATTAAGAAATATTTATGCTGAAACTTTACTGCAAGTTTGTGTTTAAAAGCACATAAGTTATTTTTTGAGATGTTCAATAGTATTAGAATGAGTTTGGCTCTCACAGAAAAATTGAAATTAACTTCTCTGTTCCAGCAAGTTACACTTTTCACAAAAAACAGAGTATATGCCTGAAGGTAAATACAAGAGTCTTCTTCCTGAAGGCAGTGAAGTAAAATATCCTGCTTTTGGTCATATTTGCTATGTGTTTAGCTGGTCTACCTTGGAAGATTTGATCACATTTCATGTTTCATGTAGGTCAGGATCAAACATGTGTTTTTTAATCTATTCAATTTAATCTTCTAAAGGGTGTAAATTATTTTAGAACTTTATTGACTCAGGTAGAAGCATGTTGCTGTGCTCTCTACCTACATCTTACACCGATCATGATACCATAACTTAATATCTGTCTGTCAGCACTCTGTGAAGTTGTCAGCTTCTCTCCTATTGTCTCCTATAAGTGTGTAAGTGCAGGGCTATTCTTTTTTCAACAACCAGCAAAATGCCACTGACTCCATGGTGGAACATGTCATGATCAGAGGGGAGGAAAGGAAGAAGAATGTTGCCTGCAAGTGAAAGTGATGGGAGCATTTTAAGTAGATAGAATGTAATTACTAAATTTGGAATTTAGCCAGATAATCTGGCTATACATGCTGTATTTGCATGACGTGTGTGAGGAAAACCACAGATTTCTAATGGCTGAAATCTGTCAAGCCCTTGGTTTTACACTCCATCCATCTGAAAGGAGTGTAGTTGCACTTCGCTATTTTCATTCAAAACCACTTAAAAAGGTGAGCTCCTATATAATTGGAATTTTAAAGGAGTTCATGTTGTGTTTATGAAGCAATCACTACTAAATGATTTAATTTAAATTTTTCATAAGCTACACTTTATGAAAAATTAAAAGAAATAGACTCTTCAGAAGATTTGCTAAGAAATAAAGTCTCTTAAAGGAATACACATGCCATCTAATCACACATATTTTCAAATGTTGAGTTTTCTACATACAGATAAACAGAAGACAGCATTAATGGGGAGAAAGAGGCAGCCACTTTTTCCTTACTCTGTCAGTAGTTTTCATTCAACTAGAAGATCAGAAATGGGCTGCAGCAACCCAGGGAGATTCAATCCAGCAATGAGAACTCTCAAAAGAATGGAAGCAAAATGGTACAATAGTGAAGAAGAAAGGCTGCTCTTCATCCCTTCAGATGACACAGGCCTGTTTTTTGCCAAAACTGTATCATACACAGGACCAAAGACAGCTTAAGTAAGCAGACCTAGTCCTAGTGACAACTAATTAAAATTCTGTCTGAATGGGAACCCCTGGTGCTATGTTGGTGTCCAGTTTTGGAATTCTTTGGAATTCTTTTGGAATTCAGCCAGATCCCTGCCGAAAAATATATGATGGACTTTTCCAGGGAATTTAAGAGCAGACATAGTGTCAGTTTGAACCTCTGATCTGTTGTCAGAGCCCCAGAGTGAGTTATAGGTAGAGTGCTTGGACAATACCCTCTCTGAGAACCTGTACTTTGAGAACTTCCAGTTCAACTACTCTGAGATACCCAGCCCATGGGATTACTATTAGTAAAAACACTAAATTGCAACAGAAGTGCTTACGATGCTTTCATTGTCTAATCCATATGGCTTTATTCATGTAACCCAATCTGCATATCCCAAAATTTTAGATTTACAGAACTCAAGTATATGGTTTCAAGGATATTTCCATTTCAAACACCAGCAGGTCTATTTAGATTTCCAATGGTTCAGCCAAAAGAAAGAAAAAAAAAATTAAAAAAAAGGAAAAGTAAAACTTTCAAAGTTTCTGGAAATAAGATGTGAAATTCATGGATTGAATTTGCGGAGAAAAAAGGGAGAACACTGAATAATGATAATGAAAATCAATGAAAAGTTTGCTCCTTGCAAACTCTTTAAAATAATTTTTTTTAAAAAAACGCCTCATTAAGATGAATCTAGGTTGATTTACAGTAGCTGTAATCAATGGTCACCCAACCTTAGAAGCTGTGTTATTCCATTTATTATAAATCTCTGTAGTTAAAAATAGATGAGCTAAGGACAGATAATAAAAGGAACAGTTTTAGAAAGTTACATGATTATTACAGAGAGGTTTAACCATGCCGTCTGTCGACAGCAACCATGGTAGCACAGTGATGAAGTGCAGAGAGGGTTCTGAAAAGTGTTTGATACAATTCAACTTCTACCTGTTTTCCTGTCAAAATTCTCACAAACCTGATGTCTTGACACATGAACTGAGGAGGAGCTGCAATTTCTTCTTTGAATAATGTATTGAGAGCAGCTCTGAGTAGAAGGGACTTGGAGGTGTTGGTTGACAAGAAGCTTTGACATGAACTGACATTGCTCACTCACAGTCCAGAAAGCCAACAATGTTTTAAGCCTGTGACTTTGTTAAAATTATGCTTAATCATTGCCTGTACCATGTCTATGTCAGCTGGGAGGTTTCCGGCCTCTCCTCTCCTCTCCTCTCCTCTCCTCTCCTCTCCTCTCCTCTCCTCTCCTCTCCTCTCCTCTCCTCTCCTCTCCTCTCCTCTCCTCTCCTCTCCTCTCCTCTCCTCTCCTCTCCTCTCCTCTCCTCTCCTCTCCTCTCCTCTCCTCTCCTCTCCTCTCCTCTCCTCTCCTCTCCTCTCCTCTCCTCTCCTCTCCTCTCCTCTCCTCTCCTCTCCTCTCCTCTCCTCTCCTCTCCTCTCCTCTCCTCTCCTCTCCTCTCCTCTCCTCTCCTCTCCTCTCCTCTCCTCTCCTCTCCTCTCCTCTCCTCTCCTCTCCTCTCCTCTCCTCTCCTCTCCTCTCCTCTCCTCTCCTCTCCTCTCCTCTCCTCTCCTCTCCTCTCCTCTCCTCTCCTCTCCTCTCCTCTCCTCTCCTCTCCTCTCCTCTCCTCTCCTCTCCTCTCCTCTCCTCTCCTCTCCTCTCCTCTCCTCTCCTCTCCTCTCCTCTCCTCTCCTCTCCTCTCCTCTCCTCTCCTCTCCTCTCCTCTCCTCTCCTCTCCTCTCCTCTCCTCTCCTCTCCTCTCCTTAATGACAAGAAACAATTCACAATTAAAAATTAACCAGATATGATCCATTTAATTTAAATTTTTTAATTTAAAAATATCTAGGCAACCTATTATTTAAAAAAAAAGGTGTAAAATTAAAACAATTTAAACTTGCTTAGCAGGCCTTGTAAATAAAAAAAAAAAAAAAAAAAAAAAGGAAAGAGTCTGCTTAAACAAAAGTGTCACAATGTCAAAATCCTTCAGAGGTTCTTTGTTTAGAAAGACTCCTCAAGATGTTTGTCATGTTTACATGCACATGTACACACATGTGCACACAAATATTTGCTTAATTCATTAATTTACATACATAGATTTTTATAATTCCCCACTATTTCGTTAATAATTTAATTGGCTGGTAGTTATCTGAGCTTCCAGAGGGGAAAAATTAGCTAAAAATCTCAACCATTTGTATTTTAGGATACTTTTTTATTATTTTCAATATTGCGACTTTTATTTGATGGAAGTTACTATTAACATATTTTCATAATCTTCTCAGCCTAGCAACAGCAGGAGTAAAAGGTGTGAGGGGCATGCAATATTCATGAAATTAAGGAGAGTTGAGATGAAAGGGAGTTCCATTAGGGAGACCAAGTGTGACAATATGACACATATTTGCATATTTTACACTTTAAATCTTTTCAGCACATCCAAGTTGATATATGGATGTAAACATGCATTGCCAGTTTTTAGCATATTATAAGCCCTCAAGACTTTGCATGCATTTTAATATGTTTCATTATTGCTGCAGATTTTAATTTCGAAACTGCACAGCTTTGATGGAAGAAAGCTGGAAGTCAAAGCATCTGGCCTCTGCTCCAGGCAAGCACAACCTTTTCTTGAACACTTTTTATATAAGCAATTCTATTTATTTATGTGTGTGAGTGTAAGTGTGTATGCAAGGGGTGAGATATGTGAGATGCACTTTCTTTGACACATATATTACTGGGAAAGGGAAGGGATATTCCAAGAAGAGAAATTCCCGGAAGTTCCAGGAAGGGAAACAGAAATGAAAAGGAAGGAAAAGTGTTTAGATTCTGTAGATATATAGATGTTCTAACTAATCTAATATATCTATAACTACTGTAATTTCCTGATTGTCCACCAATACAGAAAATATTACAAGATCCATAATTATGATTTTTTGTCAATCATTGTTTGGTTTTAAATTTGGGGTTTTTTTGTTTTGTTTTTGGGGTTTTTTTGTTTTGGCTTTTTTATGTTTTTGTTTTTTGGTTTTGGTTTTGGTTTTTGTTTGGTTCGTTGGTTTTTTGGTTTTCCTTTTAGCATTTCATAATCTGCATCATTTTATCATTTAATTGCATAAGAAAGGGAGTATGACTCAATATTGTAAGGAACAGCACAATTCACTAATGTGGTATTTATTTCTTAGCCTGTGATCTTCATACCATAACAACTTAGAAATACATTCATCATTTAGATTTCCTTAGTTTGGTGTGTGAATGCCACCTGTGCTCAAAGAATCAATGTATTGTTAAATAACCACAGAATAGTCACTCAGCAGAAACCAGCACTTGCTACAAATAACTTTGTAAGTGGATCTGACCTACCTTTATTTTTCTTATTCCTGAGAGAGAGAAAGAAGTAGTTCAAGTGATGGTGTTTTGTGGGAAAACTGTGTATTAAGGGTTTTTTTAATTCTGATGTTGCAAATTTTAACTTAATGTAACTTATTGAGAGAGAGCTATCTTACATGAACATAAGACACACCTTTTCCTGCTCAATCACCAAAATGATGTACAATATAAATAAGTAGCTCAGAAACTGTTACACAACTAGGTCCTTAGAAATTGGAAAGCCTTTCTGTTACCACATCCACAAAAGACTCTTCTAATGGGGAATCCACAACTTATCTGGCCAAACTGTTCTAGTATTACACCAACCCCACAATAAAGAATTTCTTCCTAAGACCTAATGAAAACCTTTCCCCTTTGAAGCCATTTGAAGTCAGTTTGAAGCTATTTCCCCTTCTCCTATCACTCCATACTTTTGTCCAAAGTCTCCTTCCAGCTTTCTTTAGGTACTAAGTGTTAGAAGGTAACACTTGAGTAAGAAAAAAGGGTGAAGATGTGTAGAGAAAACAACATAGAGACACTGGGGTCAGTGAAGAAAAAGTCAAATCCCAGGTGGGTGAAAAATTAAGAGATGCCTTAGTTTTGAGCTGAAATTCTTTTGGAAGGCCATGGTAATGGACTATGATACACTAAAATATCTCTGTAATTCATGAAAGCACTTGTGATGAAACAAACAGATATTGAAATAACTGTGATGCAATGAGAAGCTTGAACAGAGACAGATAAGAGTGATGAAGACTCTTTATTCCCAAAAAAGAAAAAGGAAACTTCTGTTCCTAGAAATAGATGAAGAAAATGCTTGTTTCTGTGCTAAAACAGCTCATCCTTAAAATTTCACCCCAATAAGCTGAGATGACCTGTGTTTGGTAGTTGTGGAAAGACTGCCAAACTGTAGGAGGCAAATTCATGACTGCAGATTTCTAGGTTGTTGCTATTCATGAAAATTAAAGCTGTGAGAGAATTGTTTGTTGTGGAAAAGTCTCCATGGCATGGCAAGAGAGACTCCTCTCTCCAAGTAATCTGAAGACTGTTTTAGGGGTGGTGAACTGACTGAAAATACCAATTTTTTTCTCTTTACATTCTCAGTAGGGAAAAAAAAAGAGCTGGGGGGAAGATAAGTTTTCTGAAGGTTTATTCTTATTTCTTTTTTTTTTTTCTTTTAGTTCTGTTAATAAAGCTTTCTTTATAGCCTTTAATGTTTTGAGCCTACTTTTGCCTGTCTCCTAATCCTTATCTCACAGGAAAAAATGAATAAGTAATTCTATTATTTATGGGTGCACTGGCATTTGACCCACTACAGTCTTACCAGAGCAGAGCAGAGGGTCAGAATCCCCTCCCTCCCCTGCTGCCCACGGGGCTCTGGATGCAGCCCAGGACACGTTTGGCTCTCTGGGCTGTGAGTGCCATGGCCAGGCCATGTGCAGCCTCTCACCCACAGCACCCCCAAGCCTATCTGGGCAGGGCTGTTCTCAATCCCTTCTCCATTCACCCTGTATAAGTAATTGAACTGAATTTTGTTCTAGCAGTACAGATTAAAAATGGGATTTTGTAGAAACTTACTTTGTATTTTCATTTTCTTACACATTTTCTGAGAGTGAGACTCTCTAGCAAGTACTAGCCCAGAATGTGCTAATCTAAATGACATCCTAACTATCTGATAATAAATAATAGAATGATCTTTTTTAGACTTAAAAATCTATAAAACTGTGCTGCTGTCAGAGATGAGTACATCCTTGTTGTGAATTAGGGAAGATGGAGAGGAAGGAGCTAGGAAGTCAGTGCATGCAATATGCTATGGGGCACAAAGTTGTGCTAATGAGTGGGATACAAACCCCAGTAACAATAAATCAGTCCCTATTTGTTGCATAACAACAGAGTAGGTTTGGAAATATCACACTCATTTTATAGAAATGGCTTTGCTCTTTTGCTTAATAGTTTACTGTGGATTTAACCTAAAAATGTTTTTAAGAACTGACAATTATATCAATTCCATAGCATTATTTTAATTTTCTATATTTTGGTATTACACAGAGTTCCCAGGCAGACCTAGAAACAGTAGGAAAGTAAACAAGGCCTTAGCCTAAGTAATGCATCAGAAGGGAGATATATAGCTGTGACTGGCTGGTGGGACTCAGGAGCTCAGAGACCCTGGCTGAGGGTTCTCTGCTAGGGAAGCCAGTTTAGCCCTTCAAAATAGATATTCAGTGGCTGCCAGGCACAGATATTATTGATGTTCCCCTAAAATGAATAACTGTGACAAAATACTGTTTGGCCAGAGTAAGTGGTGGAGAACCATGCTGTGAACTAAGCAAAGAGATAGAGACAGAGGAAGACTGAGAACAATAAAGGTGACAAAACTCAATCCAGACTAGATAGCCATCCTCACAGAGCAGTTTTACAGGTTAGCCCTTTAATTAAAGCCCTTTAAACAAAAAGGTTACAGATGTAGATGTCACTGTTGTTGCTGTAATCAGTGCATGGTGGCAACGTAGGACAACATAGATGTCATCCCTTCCAAGTTCAGATTCACCCAAAGCTGCTGCTTCTGGCACTTATGGACTTCTGTGTGTATAGAGAAGCAGTCAGACACATTTATGCTGGCAAAGACATTGTGGGATTCCTGAATTATTACCACAGCTATGGTGTTGGATGGCAGGTTTTGACTTTGCACTCCTGAAGTTACATGATAAGAATCTTATTTATTTCTAAGGCCCTACAAAATAACTGATCTGTTGGTGGCATTGTCCAACAATGTTTTTGAAGACATTTCAATTTTGATTAATTAATTTCATTTTTTCATAAAATGTTGCCACTGAAGCAGTCAATGATCAGGCAGTGAATAAAAACCTAATATGCAGGCAGAGTATAACCTTTAGAAATGATGAACCACATGCACAAATATTTTCCAGGATAGTGGCAACTTCCATGCAGTTTAATTATAAAATATCCTGCTGCTCGTACTTCTTTTGCACCTCCCTAGGCATCTTTTATGGTCACAATTAGAGAAGCAATAGAGGTAAGGAGAATCCCTCAACTGAACCAGTCCTGCAACTCTCATGTTTTGTATTCTTCATATGAATATTTAAATAGTCAATGCCTCTGTGTGGTTCATTTCAGGTAAATGGCCGAACTCTTATGATTCCACTTCTAACATCCACTATGTGTTTGTGCGACCTTGTTGTGATGGTCGAATAGTCTGAGCTGCAAAAAAACAGACATAAAATAAGAAAAAGCAAGCTGGCTTTCAGCTTTAATACACATGAAGCCCAACAGAGCAGAGATAAGAGCTGTCACAAACACTTTGATATTGACATTTCTCACCATAAATCCATAGAAGACACATACTTCTACCAGCACTAAGTACACCATTGGGTGTTAAGAAACATTTTTTTTTGCTACTTATTCTCAAATGGGACAGGGATGGGAAAAGGCAAAACACTTATATTAGTGCAAAAGCTATTTCCAAGCCTTGCTTATCTCAACTGTATCTGTTAAAATGTGAAAATGACCTTCTTTATATTTTTCAGCCTTCAAAAAACTCTAAATATTTGTGTTAGACCTTCTAAAGGAGAGATCTTTGCAAATGCTTACAAAGAATTGCTTAACAGTAGTTTGAAAGTCAAGGTCAGAACACACTTTTCTAAAAAGAGTGAGTGGCAAACCCAAATCTTCCTCAAGTAAAATGGTGCAATTTTTAATAATAATTATTACTGCTACTGCATAATTTAAATTTTACACATGGCTTTCAGATATAAAATTTGAACTGAGTGTGGGAATTTGGATATAACTTGTTTTTTTCATTTTTTTAAAAACAACCTCTATGCAGTGTTGCATCCACATAAAAATCCTAATATTGTAACCTCAATAAAAGAAACTGATATATGGCTAGGCTACAGAGGTATGGTGGAGAGGAAGGTATCCTAAGTGTATCACATGACAAATGTGGTGCCCTTGGATAAACAGAAGCATGATTATTGTGATATGTTTTGTCACAGTATTGGCAAAAATTTGCCCATGGCAGCCTAAGCAAAATGCAGGAAGTATAGATGGAAAAGGAGGGCAACTTGAAAACCAATGAAAAACTGAGAGTATTTAATAAAAAACAAACAAACAAACAAACAAAGAACAAGCTTTTGCCTGCATGGAAACCAAAGAACATTTTGTCTCTTTGTGTTTTTCAAGATAATCCTATTGATGTTTAACATCTTTAAGGGCCATGGGTGGTTCCTGGATAAGTTACTGCTCTTTTTACTCTAGGACTCATCCAATTCAACTGCAAGCAAGCTTGAACATAGACTGCTGTAAGCAAATTCTTTTTTATACACACATGTACACATGCTGCTGTGCATAGATACTCACATGGAGGTAGAAACAAGAAAAGTATAATTAAATTTATTACATTTATTATGGGAGATTAATTTTGAGCAATGCAGAGACTGTAGTACTTCTTTTTGACCCAGATCTGATTAATTTTGAGCAATGCTGAGACTGTAGTACTTCTTTTTGACCCAGATCTGCTCCATCCATATGTATCCAAATACATATATGTGCATCTAAACATGTGTGTTTGTATACATGTATATGTATGTATGAATATACAGAAAAAAATCTTATATATATATATATACACACATAATTTCTTTTTATATATATACATATATGTGCATAAAGAGGGAAAGTAATAACAAAAGATTTAGAAACCACAGTAAAACTTTATATCACATATTTCTTAGCTAATTTTCATATCCTTGGAAGACAAATACATTTCTCTCTGCAAATGAGTATTAAAATGCATTGATTGTTCAAGAAGATACCTGATGACAACTTGAAATACAGATAAATTATAATTTCTTCTCTCATTAACAAACTATAAACTGTCAGCATCTATGGACACTAAATTTGTTATTAAACTTTGCCAAGATAGATGCTGCTAATAAGAAGATGCTTTTCTTACTGCTATTATCTACAGACAAACTGATTTAGGGTTTTCTTTTCAGTGCTCCTGCTTTTCTCTGAGAATTAAATTTACACTTGAAAAAAAACCTATTTCCATGGCTTTAAAATACGAATTTGATTAATGAGTGGTAACTGTATGATTAATACAAATCTGTAATTTATAAAACTAATATTACAATTTTGAAGACTTAAGACAGAATTAAAACACCTAGTTTTGGGTTTTTTTGGGGTTTTTTGGGGTTTTTTTTTGTTTTTTTTTTCTTTTTATTAATAACAAAGGCTGGATATTAAAAGAAAGGAGCAGGAGCTCAGTGTGGTTAATACAATATAATCATACTAAGAAGAATTATAATTTTTAGAGAAAAGAAAGCTTCAAGACATTTACCCTACTCTTTCACTTTGGAAAACTGCTCACGTATTTATTTCTATGAGAGATTACTTCAAACAATAGTGATGTCCTTACTCTTAGACTTGAACAATCTTTTTTAGGAAGTAAAGCAAGAACAATACTGATAAAGTAGTAATGTGCTCACGGCTAATGCTTCTCTTTGCCTTCTTAGTGATTCAGTAGTCACTAAGTTATTTCACAAATCAGTGGAAAGGCAAACTTCTTATCTTGGCAGTCAAAAAATATGTTAGACCAAAGAATACTTCTATTTGTGTGGCTCTTCTCCATGATACTAGTCAAAAGTCCAACTTTGTTCCAAATGTCATTCTCAAAAAGAGTGTGTAGTTTAGTATCAGCAAATCTAGGGACTATGAAGAAATATGTTTATACATGAATGCGTTGCATATATGTTCACTCCAGGCGAATTGAACTAAATTACTTTTAAAGGTCCCTTCCAAATTATTCTATGATTATATGATTCTATGTTTTACGGTAATGGTGTCGGGGCAATGCTGAACTTTGTGTTCTGTAAGACTAGAGATAGAAATTTTTCAGATTTCTTTTAACTCAAGTTAGGATTCTGCTTAATATCCTAAAAAACTGAAGTGAAAAGACACATCACAGAATCAGACTTCTAAAAAAAACACATTATTTTGATTATGGAAAATTTTTTCTTTATCTTTTTCTCCCTCTCTCATTCTTCATTGTCAATGAGCATTGCAATTATATTTTGTTTCATTTTCTGACCCTATAAGGATGTGGCACAGTATTTTTAGTGAATATTTTGCTTTATGCAAACTCAAAGCTTCAGGTATTAAGATTATTGTATCAGGACAACACAGTCAAACAAATCAGGTTGTTGTGTTTTAGCACAACCTGGTTTATGCTTAAGCATTAAATGGACCAATTTTTTTTTGAAAGCTAGCAAAAAACATTATCTAGAAGGTTTCAGAGTTTCTATGTTCTTCTTTTTAGTGTCATAATGTCATCTTAAACCAATTTTCTAGTTCCATATGATATCACAAGGCTCAATTCTTTTTGGTATAAGAGGGACTGGAAGAGAAAAAGAACAAGGTATGTATGTGTCTGTGAGTATGAGCATCAATGACTTCATGTATGTTGAAGTCTGAAGGAAAGAGAGTAAAAAGAAAGAAAGAAGTAAGGAGAGAGATTTAATGAAAAATTTGGATTACAGCAATGTTTCTCTATAATAAGTCCACACCTCAAATCAAATTACATTTCTTTTGCAACTGTGAAAGGCTTAGTATTAGTTCTGACACTTTAAAATATACCTGCATGGCTGTGCCACATTCAAGCTGCCAGATTTGTAACAGCTTCAAAACCAAAGATGGAGTATAAGACTTAAAGACAGAAGTCTAATTTTTGAGCACATGATCAGTAAAGCATGTAGACAAAATCCTGAAAATTAAAGTGGGCTAGAGCTTCAATAAATATATTCTATCCCTCACCATGCCTTCCTCTTATACATGTATTCTTTTCTGTAAATATTAGCTGGAATTTCCTGCTCCTGAAGTCCTGGAAAAATCCACTTGGCTGGGATGAAGAACATATAAAAACATTATTTGCCCTTGGCACAGTAGCAGACAATGCATGAGATTTGAGGGCTGAGAATTTTGAATCTCTCTCTCATCTTATTTATCTGGGATATAATCATAATTGCCACACTCCCAACAGATATAGTGACGAAAAAAGAAAAAAAAAGAAAAAAAAAAGGAGCGCTGTATATAAAATCATTAAGTTCATGTTTTCTTAATTGTGAGACAATGCAATATCTACTTCAGCACCTATCAACATAGCTTGAAGTAGGTAAATTTCATTGTGTCTATTTATTTCTTTGGAGAGGGAACTGAAAAATTTTCTACAGTTAGCTTGGTATTTGTAGCACCCAAGATGCTCAGTACCTGTCAAGAAAGATATATATATATATGTTGTGTGTGTGTGCGTGTGTGTGTGTGTGTGTGTATGTATATATATATATATATGTATATATATATGTATGTATGTATGTATGTATGTATAGATAGATAGATAGATAGATAGATAGATAGATAGATAGATAGATGATAGATAGATAGATAGATAGATAGATAGATAGATAGATAGATATGTGTTTTTTGTTTTTTTTTTCCCCAAGAGAAAAACTTTTACTTCCCAATGCTCATCTGTAAAATCAGTGTTTCAGGATATGAACAAAGGTAATATTTTGCTACTCCTCATCCAGAAATAATTCAACAATCTTTGAAACTCAGGGTGCTTCAAAAATTCCTGGGTTTTCAACTAGAGCTCAACAGGTCCATACAATCCAAAGTAACTCACTGTGACTCTGGCATATTATTTCCAGATTCCTCCTGTGAAGTACCTTCCCTAAGACTCTATTGCAAGCAATAAAGTTGAAGAAGTTGTAATCTGACTCTCTAGGAAGATGTTGAAATGTAGCCTTGAACATTACAAATCAGGGGGTTTTGTGCAAGCAATGTTCTACACAATGCTGATTTATAAAGAAAATGGCCTGAATTTCTCCCTAAGATAATAACCTTATCTTTTATTTGTTAATATATGGCTAGGAACTGATAGCTGGAGGATTTGATCATACATTTCTTCTTTTTTTTTACTGCAAACATCTTGTGATGTGCACTGATTCATCACAAGGAAAAAAATAATTCTTAATTATATGGTAAATTTTACAAGTGGGTATGTCCCACTGTCTTTTTATATGCAATCCAATCAATATAATTGAAAAATCACAAGATGCTTCTCTAATCACCTTTATTTTTTTTGCCCTTCCCCCCCCTCCAGCCAGAGACACATCTATTGTAGGTCTGTCTCTTACAATCAAATGAATGGCATCCAGATGTCACCCATTTTCCTATATTAATCCCAAGAAACTGATGATGACCATCTCAGATCCAGACTCAGAAGTTTAGATTGAGGCAGATGAATCACATTCTTAGTCATTCTTTGAAAGAATCTGAGAACTTTTAATTCAAAATGTGTGGGTTTTTTCCGGAAAATATTTTACCAGGTCATTTTAATCTAAATTCATCTGGAATCTTGTATTATTTTTTCCCCCAGCAGGCAGACTTATTAGGCAATGGATCTAAAGTTGTCTAATAGGAGAAATTAGTTTGTTTAATTCCAAAATGTTCCTTTTAATGCCCCAAATTCTTTCTTGTCTCATAATCATACACAGGATGAAATGTTGAATTTGACTGCACAACTGAATATGCCTTTCCTAACAGCCCTTGTTTGTTATACAGCTACATCCCTGTGCGAACCAGTTTCTTCCTTAGGCTTACTTCCATTCTACTCATATCAGCTTGCTTAGATCACAGTTTCACATAGTTGTAGTGGATGAAACTCCTGATCTCACATTGCACAAAACAAGCAAAAACAGTTTCAAAATGTTCCATTGTGTGTATCAGCTGCAGCATCATCTTCATTTTTAGTCCATTCTTGCAGCACTCAGATGCCTCTTAATAGGTAATGCTACATGATTGCAGACAGGTACTCCAATTCTAGGAGAAGTGGTAAGGGCTGCAAATAAGAACAAAAATAAAAAAATACTCTTGGTAATTTATGATCTTTTCACACACAGGAAATCAAGAAACACCAGTTGAAAATTGTCTCAACAAATGTGAGAAACAGGAGAGGAAAACTCACTCTCTGCAATCGTAGCACTGCATTACATCTTTTCCTAAGAGTTCACTAAACACTTCACATGTATGAATTACTCTGTCTCTGAGTCACATCTGTCTGGTTAGTGAGTTTGACTGAAGGCAAGTGAGCTGATGCCGAGGAGGCTGGGTGACTTGCTGAAAGAGTGAGTATGGAGTGCTGAGAAGCACTCCAAAATGTAAATCTCTAATGCCTTTAGGCTGGTGAAATGCACTGTTTTCATGACTAATTCTTGTATGCATCTGTCTCTTCGTGCAGTGAGACAAGAACCCTAAAATCAGTAAGGTATTTTTTATTTAGCACAACCAATGAGCACATGCCAATTTAACACATACCAATGATGTGAATTGAGCCACAGGATCAGTGACACGTAGACCTAGTGGAACATGTCCCTGCCATGGCAGGAAGTTTGGAACTAGATGATCTTTAAGGTCCCCTCCAACCCAAAGGATTCTTTGATGATTCTATGATTTAGAATGGACCTAGCCCCTCTGAATACCCTTTTTCATTTACATAAAGAAACCCTGTCTTGCCAAGCTGGATTTCAAAGCACCCACAAGTCAAAATTTTCCCACTTCTTGTGTTATTAACTGTTTGCTTTTCTGTGTAATGGAACCACACGATGGCTACTTAGATCCAGTGCTGCAGAAGTCAGAAAGAAGAAATAATTTTCACAGGAAGAGTGACTAGCCAGTGGAGCAACTCAGGATTTTTGTAGATTTGCTAATGCTAGAAATGTTTAAATCAAAATATTCTAAGAGATATGCCAATAGAATGAATTCAGGGAAGTCTTGTGACTTCTGTTAAGAGGGAGGTCATTTGAGATGTTCACAATGGTCCCTTCTGGCTTCATAATCTATGAAGCTACAAAGCTATATGAACATCTTTCAAGAAATAAAGATTAACTGTATAAATACTTGATAACATGAAATTGCTGGAGGAACTATTTAAGGTAGTTAATGATAGTATTATAGGGAATAATGTCTTTGAACTGAAAAGACCAAGGTAGAATATTTAAGAAAGATAGTATTTTCTAGAAGTGAGGTCAATTGCACAGTGGAGTAATTTGCAAAATTGAGTACTATAAAAAGGGATGTACAAGAAGAGAGTGAATAAAGCATGTGATTAGTCTATGAAACAAGTTTGTTTTAAAGATGGATAATTCAAAATTAAAGTGTTCAGAAACTCCATCACTGTGTTATTTAGTGATTTTAGAAAAGAGGTGTACTTGCTTGCTTGGCCCCTTTTTTTTTGGTTGGTTTTTTTTTTGTTTGTTTGTTTGTTTGTTTGTTTTTAGAATGGATTAATAAATGGTTTACTGGTAAATGTTTTCTTATCTGAACAGAAAACTTCAGGCAGTAATTTTTCCACCTGACAAAAGATAGATCTTACAAGGGAAATAGCTGTACTCCATGAAATAGCACAAACTTTCCCCTTCTGACTTTGTTGGTTTGGTGCTCAAAGGTGAAAATATTTCCCTTAGAGACAGATACTTAACAACAGTCAAGCATACATCCTTCCACCTCAGTGCAAACTGACTTCAAGAGACAAAGTTGTGAGTATAGAAAGGACCGACATTTTTTGCTACTGTGGTCATGTTTCCTACGGTTCCCCTCAGATTTTTTTGCATACTGAGGTGGTTTGTCAGAGCTTTGCACGAATTCTGTGTCTAAAGGAGCCTCATTACTGGTCTGTGCAGACACAAGTGAGGTGGAGAAGGATGACAAGGTTTGCATTAATTGCACAGCTATCTGTTGTTCCAGGGGCCAGTCAAGCATATAATAACTTAAGTAGAGTTTCAATGAGTTGGAAGTTCTTACTTTTCAGAATATTTTGGCAAGCTGATTTCTTATTATAGCACAGTTGGTATTTCTTTTTAAAGTCTTGACAGAAAGCTGTAGGTGGCCACATAGCTTTTGTCCTCATAGCAATACATTTGCAAGATTCCATTAGTCAGGAAAAAAATTGACAGGAAACACTGGATTTTATTATATTTAAGTTCTTGACAGAGGTAATCTCAGACAACATGGTATGTGAATTTACCCATAAATGCTCATGAAGCATGGGGATAACTAGTATTTGCTTTGGGCTATTAAAAAGGCATGATGCTAACCGCAACGTTCATCTCACTAATCATATTCAGATTGTTCTAAGTCTGGAGTATCTCATGATCATAATCAACAAAATTTACAATGACATCAACCTAACTTTCAGTGAATTTGGTGACATTAGGCTGAGATCTGCATCATGTCTAATTTTTCTGATTGTCTGTAAAGGAAATTTTTCCCAAGTTGCCCAAAGGTTAAAATTTTTGTGTGTCTGTGTTTCTATTACAAAAACATCTTTGATTTTAAATCAAGTTTGTTACTTCTGCAGCTTTAGAAATTAAATGAATTGATGGAATAAAACAGAAAAATTTAACAAGGAAATTCAATGCAAGGTAAAGATTATGTTAAGTTTAGATCAAATTAAGTTGGAAGAACATCTGGGAAGATAATGTTTTCTAAAAAATTTGGAATGGTAGAGACTAGATTCTTATGTAACATTGCCAGAAAGGTAATTCTCTTTCTCATTGTTTTGGTGTTTTTCAGACCCAGTCACAAAACTAAATAGCTCTTCTGTCTATTTCAATCTTCAAATGTTTGATTAATTGAACTTGCAACTTGTAAATATTTTAGCTTTTTTTTTTTTTTTCCCCAATGGTACTATCCAGAGAAAGAAAAATACATAAAAAGATTAACATGGAGAAATAAGGAAGGCAAGATATTTGGGTTTTAACACTTTAAAAAAATCTTTCCATTTCAAATTTTTTTTTAAAGCATGAATGTTTTTTAGATTTTGAGAAAATTTAAACTAATGTTTGGCCACTTTGCCTTAGTCTCTTTTAGCACAACGCTGGTAAAGGTAGCACCTTTTTTGGGTGTGCTGAAGTTTACTTGTACCAGTTATTCTCCTTATCTTGAGGACCATACCACTGTGTCTCAAGTTAGAGCAACCTTAAGATCTTTCTGGTTTTTGTAGGTGACTCAGCCCATACAGAGCTTTAACACAATCACTATTACCCTATTGGAAAGCTAAAATTAGAGATTTGGGTGCAATCTTTTAAAGCTGTATTTGCAGGTTTTACTCTGGTTTAGTCTTTGTCATCTGCCATAGACAATCAAACATATGAAGGAAATAATCACTACCATGTTTCAATCAAGCGTACAATGAAATGCACTTCCCATCACAGGGTTTCCCATGTAAGTTAAAATGCACAAAATTGTACTTTTAAGATTTAAATGTAGTTGATTATAATTTACATCTCATTAGTATATCAAAAAAAGGTATCTATTATCAAATGTAAAATTAAATTATCATTAAGATAATTAGCCAGTTTGTTGTTCTCATTGAGTTTATTGTTTCAATTGTGTCTGTGCAAATTAGCAGAGACCTTAATTTGTACAGAAATCAATGAATTGTTTTGTTGTTGTTTTCATTAGTGTTGTGATAATACATTCACATGTTTAAATTATTTCAGTATAAAAGACAATAGTGAGAGTTTACTTCAGGCATTTCCAGAAAAACTTAGTACCTGATATTAGTACCTGATCAAAGATCCAAATTTCTGGTTAAACAAATATTCATGGTCAAAATTTGCTAGAAAATTTCATGTGCTTGGTACCTGGCAGCCCACATCCGGAGTCTTTTTGAAAATAGAATATATATGTCTCATGATTGAATCATAAGAATACTGGCAAAGTGAATTTTTGGATATAAGTTTAAATGTTATACCATCAAATTTACAGTTAGTTTGTTACATATGGACCTTTCCTGTGTTTCTTCAAGAATATGAGAAGAGTTTTGTTTAAAAAACCTCTCTTGCCAAGGCCAATACCTAGAAAAACAAAAGAGGCTTTGATTTGGCAAGGGTGAGTCAACTTTTAACTGCGTAATTTTTAGCTGTCTTTATGATAACTCATAATTTTGTGTGTAGGGTTATCAGGCCAAGATTTATCTCACCTTTCTTTAGCTAAATAGTCCATACATTTATATCTGAAATTTCTTTATTATAAAAGAAAAAAAAAAAAAAGAAAAAAAGAATGGATAAAAAAGTGGAAAAAAGACCTAGCATATGAACTCTAGTATATTTTTAATGACTGCATTGTGATGAGAGGTATAACCTTTAAAATGGACTATTTTACTTCAAGGATTATAAGGGATTATTAGAATGATGAGATTTGATAAAGATATCTACACAGTAGACATATACATTTGAGCAAGGAAAGTACAACTTGGAGTCTATACATAATGCATAGAAATACTCATGTCAATTCCTGTACCTCTCCCCTGGTAGGACAAAGTCTGTGGAGAAAAGCGGTGAAAAAAGTCAGAGGAATTCAGTTTCCTTTTAGAAAAGGAAATAAATTAAGTTTACCTATCTGATTATGACAGAAGAAGATAAGTTTACTAATAGGTGAGACATGGTAGTTAAAGAATCTTTCCCTCTTCCTTATTTATAATAGTAATCATTAATAACTATTTGAATTTTGTCCCTGTGTTCTGATAAATTTCTATTTTAGACAGAGTGGCTTCTTCCTCTCTCTGAATAGCCACTGTGTAAAAATATCTAAGGACTATATCCTAATGATTTCACTAAACCCCTCAACCCTTTCTGGGGCAGCCAGGGTTATTTTCTGTGTACACAATGACTGCCATTACACTCACTGTTCATTCCAAAGGACTGAGCAGGGTAAAGAGAAGAAGCCAAACAAGCAAACAAATAAATAAATAATACTATGACACACACACCCCAAAGCTGGATCATACAAGCTACAATAATTCATAAACAGCAACAAAACACAATTCCCCAAACAGCTGGCACATAAAACAGCCCAGAGGCAATCTCTCTTGTAGCACACCAGAAAAACACATAGCTATTTATGAGCAAAACAATTCAGTTTACTTTCCCTAATCATCCTGACTCCTCCCTCCCCTGACAAAAAAATAACCTATGGTGCTTATCACAGGAAAGCTGGTACTTTGCCTTGTCATATAGCCCTTGGGTATGTGCAGCCTTAAAAGAAGCCCAGGTATGCTAACTTTTGATATTTTCTAGGGAGAGGACAATAAGGGGCTAAGGAGACAAGCAATGACAAAATGACCTATCAAAACAAAGTGAGATTTGTCTTCACAGGACAAGGTGCAGTTCAATTGTCTCACACTAATATAAAACAAATAAGCTTAAGGGTCACATACTAGAAAATAATTACTTATCTCCACCCATTATAAACAAAACCCAATTTAGATAGATTATTTTGCTATAGCGATTAGCTAAGTAATATACCATTTCTGGTGCTATGTATGAAATTGATAAATGACACTCAATTCTGTTTATTTTGATCTGAGGGGCTTTTTTGTTCTTGAAACCCTTCTTGTGAGGGTTCTTCAGTATGTCCTGAAAAGTTCCTAATCCAGCATTATTGGGTTTGTATGGCAAGGTTTTGGCAGTGAGGGGTTGCAATGGTGGCTTCTCTGAGAAGCTGCCAGAAATTTCTGAATGTCTGATCAAGCTAAGACGGACCCACCACTGGCCAAGGATGAGCCCATCAGCAGTGCTAGCAGCACCTCGGGCATGAGACTGGGAGAGAACAACATCCGGAGAGAGGAGTGAAACTGTGCAAGAGCCCTGCAGACAGCCGGGGCAGTGCAGAAGGAGGGGCAGGAGCTGCTCCAGGCTCTGGAGCTCAGATTCCCCTGCAGCCCCTGGAGCAGCCCATGGTGAGGCAGCTGTGCCCCTGCAGCCAGGGAGGGCACGGGGGAGCAGAGATCCACCTCAGCCCCTGGGGGAGCCCAGGCTGGAGTCCAGGCTGGAGGGAGATGCCCAAAGGAGGCTGTGACCCCATGGGAATCCTGTGCTGGAACAGGATCCTGCAGCCCCTTGAGAAGAACCCACACTGGAGCAGGGGAAGAGTGGGAGTGATCTTCCTACTTCAGAGGAAGGAGTGGCAGAGACAACGTGTGATGAACTGACCACAATCCATATTTCCTTTTCTTCTCCACAACTGCTGCAGGGAAGGTGGGAAAGGAAACTGGAAATGAAAGATGGAACTGGGAAGGCCAGAAAAAATGCAAAGTGTTTATTCTGGCCATATAATTACTGCAACAGTGCCTAGGAAGGGATTTTTGAAAGGAAGAAGAAAAACTAGTCTGAAAATTAGTCCTGGAAAGGTTACACAGCCCTCAAGGATATTACACCTTACAGAAGACTGAATCTTACCAACTTAGTGACTGAATTAATTTCCTCTGAAGGGTAGTGCAATAGGAAATTATGAAATCAAGGAAAATTTGCACTGATATCATGATTTGAAAACATCCAATGTTATTAATATTTATCAGGTCTTAATAAGTATATATAAAAGCTTCTGGACATAAATCACAAGATCACTGATCTCAGAAGGGATCTTTTGAGATTATATAGTCCAGTTTGCCTACTCAAATAGGATCATACAGAAGAGGTTGCTTTAGAGCACATTACAATTACTGTGTAGACAAATCTTGGTATCAGGAAACTTTGCACAAGAATATTTACCAACTCTATCCCTCTGATCTCATGCTTAAAGAGTTTTTGTCAAGAAATTTTTAAATTCACAAAGAATGTTACTGCCTGGAATAATTGTCAATAATAATTTCAGAGCCACATAATGTCAAAAGACAGTACAGAATTATTCCAGCCTTAGATGAGAAACTTAGAGAGGAGGAAGTAAGAATCTGAGAAAGCAGTGAAAGTAAAAAGTTTGAAATGTGGCTCTTCATCTCTGTTTCTCTACCATGAATTTCCATCAGCTACTAGGTTTCACTGTGGCAGTTGTGGTAGAGGAAATAGTGATTACAGGGACAATGTTGCAAAATTTCTGAGACTGTGTTATTCATTATGTAATTAGAATTGTTCATCTCGCTTCACAATTAATTACTCCAAATCCTTAGATGAAATAAGTGCATCAAGGACTAATAGGGGTTTAGCTGTATTAGGCAACATACACCAATCTGCAAGATGAAAATCCCTGCATAGAGAGTTAATAGCCTAAATAGTGGGTAAAGGTAAAGGACTGAAGGGTAGCCAAGGGCTTGGGAAGATGAAATTACATGCTCAAGGCCATATAGCAGTTCAGAAGTGCAATTGGCAGTAGAAATCACAATGCCATCAACAAGGCCATTTTTATGTTACACAGGCTTTTGTATGAAAATCCCTTTAAGCTCAAATTCTCATGAACTCTTGCAAGTCTATCTAATGCACACTTTGCTAATTACAAGTAAAAATTACTCTGTTGAATAAGAAGACAATGAATTTCCAGATTATTTTAGAAAATAACCCTGGCATCAAAACTTTGAAAATAATTAAAGGTGAAAATAACCAAACTATTAGGAAAGAAACATTACTTGATGATCTGTGCTTACAGTAACATGACAGATATTACTGAGCTCAGAATATTTTTCCTGTAGAGGAAATAAGAAATTAACCTTTTAAAATTTTTTTCAAAGAATATTCCTTATGATACATGTTGGTCTTGGACTCTCACAGAATCACCTTTTTTGTGATGTATAACTTAATTACAAAGGTAATTGATCTTTGACCTAAATCTCAACAAAATAAGTAGCTAGGTGAGTCCTGAGGTTGCAGTTAAAATATTAAAGAACCTTTTCATCCAGCTAATACATGTCACAGAGTTTTTCTCAACTCTGTATTTTTACTCATTCTGCCTTGAATGCTCTAATGCTGTACAAGATTAAAAAAAAAATCGTGGGGAAAAAAGCAAATCCAAAAACTATGACAATAGCTGTGAAACACCTGCTAACATGCAAAGTGCACAAAACTGGAAAGTGTATGCTGTGCTTCTACACATGACTAACACACCAGCTGTGACAAATCTGTGAGATTCCTTGGCAAAGAAATGCAAAAGTTAAAGTAAAACTTTAGATGTTACCTGCAATACCTCTGCTTGGGGCAGTAGTTCCATTGGAATATGCTTCACCCAAGGCCACTGAAGATTATGTCTTGCTGACGGGTGAATTTCTTGGTCAGTTAGAAAAGATGATTCTCCCTTCTTTTAAGACTGATGAGTTAATCAATAGAAGCCTTTTGCTTTTGTATTCATGCCTATGAGGAAGAACTGGAAAAAGAATAGCACAGAATATTTGTTAAACCAATTATTCTTGAATAATCTAATTTCTTGTTTACTATTGAGAACTCTAATTTTAAAAAGTATTTCAAAAAATGTGGTAATTTTAATATCTCTTCTAAATATATAGTCTGATAGTGCTGGCCCATTTTTTCAACGTGCTGTGTTTTACATAATATACTGGGTAATGTATACTGAAACATAATTATGAGACTATAATATTGCAAAATAAAATCTTTATTAAAATTGTCAGTGGAGGAAATACAATCTGGAAATGAAAATTAAGTTGATGAAGAGGTAAATTCAATAGAATTGTAGTAAATAGTATGTGTGTGACTGTAAGCATGTTACCAAATATTTTAGTGTCTGAGTTCATAGTCTTCAAGAAACTAGTTAATATTTCATTGTTTTGTTTTACTTATATTTTCTTCTCACCTGGACAGGAAAGGAAGTTCATATTACAGCCTGTACACATACTGCCTGCAAAAACATAGTAAAACATCTATATATAAAGGAAATATTCCTGAAATTCTGTAGATACACAGATACCTGGATAGGAAACACACTGCTGGAGACAGCTAAACCTCCAACTACAGTGTCTGTCTCTGTGGGCAACTTAATTATCTCTCACTGATTGGAAATAAAACAAATGTACAGGGTAAATCCTGCTTTTAAGTTAAACCAAATCAATTTTTTGAAAGAAATGTTATGGGTATTGTATCCAGCATTAGAACTTTTGTACCTTCTAGTCAATAACCATACCATGAATTTTTATACCCAAAGTAGTTTTCTTTTCTCCTTTATAGTATCAGAGAACTGTTACCTCCAGGGAAAGAGTTCCTGAGTAGTGTGCTTCGACAGATGCACAAATACATTAAATGAATCATCCTCTGGTGATATCATACTGTTGACTAAAGAGAAATCTATATGAGATAGTTTAAAGAGCTAGTATACAAACTGAGGAAGCACACTCTGAAAGTGCTTGGCCTTTTGCCTTAATTGAAATGGGAAATTTGATGTCTTCACTGTCATCAGTGATGTCTTCACTGTAGAAAAGTTGCATCCTATTTACATCCACTCAGGAAACCCTCATCCTTTGTCTGGTTTTTAGTACCATCTCTCTGGAAGCATGAATCTCTTGGTGTCAGGAAAGGAAGAGTGCACTTTAAACCCCCAACAGGACGAATGTTGGTGTTCTGCAGTCCAGAATGGGGCAAGGAAGTGTCATTCTTTCACACCTGCCAATGTTTCTAAATTATGCTCTGTCTTTGTTCTAACCATGATTATTGTCATGGAGAGCTAATGTTAGTCCTTTTCTGTGAAGTTTCCCCTTTTCTATTTGTTGCATATGAAAGGATAAGCAATGTATGAGAGCTTCTGATAAATAAAGTTACTTTGTTCAGTGCTACTTAGTATGTAAGAAATACCATTTAACAAGGAAAATGATAAATACACAGACACACAGAGTTAACAAAAACATAACAATGTTGACAGTAATGAAGACCTGAGCTCTTCAGCTGCTGGCTGAACTCAGGCATAGCTCAGAAAGGCATAGCCTGAAAAGGGAGATTCCTGACATGACTATTGTGAGACATCATAAGGGGATTATGGAAGTGTGGAAAACTTGTCACGTGATCATATGGTGAAGTGCCAAATGTGGAGGAAGGGAGAGCTGAGGAGGGGTGGGAGGAAAATAGAAATCAGGGCAGATAAAAGATAAAATAGGCAGGTACATTCCAGAAAGCTGCATTCCTTCCTGATGGAACTCTGTGCCTGATCACAGCAGTCTTTCCTACCTTCTTAATAAATACTTTTCTTGCCTTTTTGCTCTTGTGTTGTTTCTCTTTTTTTCTGTCATACATGTGAATATACGCAAGACCTAAGGGACAGAGACTGAGGGTCTAGGTGTCCATAGGTCTAAGAGTCAATATCCAGAGAGACAACTGTACAAGAGGGATTTTTAGCTTGGAAATGAACCAGTGGCCACAGGGATCATGGCTGTATGTGTCAATACCTCTGTATCTGTATTATGTTTGGTATGTCAGAATGTGTGCCAGAGACCATACTGTTATTTGAGGAATAGTGAATATGAATATTTGTGAAATGAGAGATTCAGAGCAGGGTGTGAACTTCAATCCTGTGCCTGTGGGATATCCCCTCAGCCTTACTGTTGATCAAACCCAAAAAGGGAAATATCAGTAATGGCATCTATGGGGTGGGAAGTGAGAGACTTTTAAGTTCTGAATGTGCACTGGATAAGTATGCAACATCCAGGAGTCACTTGATGTGTTGGCTTTCTCACATCCTTAAGCTTGGAGGCAATACAAGCTCTTCTCTGAAACTTCATTACATTTCAGAGGCCAAAAATATCTGGCTAATATTATTTTTTTCAAATGCTTCATTTTTTATAATTTATTTATATATTAATCTGTGTGTCTTCATGTGTTTTATAAACCACAGCCTCTTCCCTCCTAAGTTCATTGGCAAAAACAAAAGGCAAAACGACTCCTAGAAATCTATCTATCCATCTATCTATCTATCTATCTATCTATCTATCTATCTATCTATGTATATACAAAAAGAAGATATTTCTTCTGTCTCATTTGCCTAAGAATCAGAAATTTTCAGAAAAGTAGCACAAGTTCAAGAGGGAGACAAGACATACCCATCTCCTCAGCACTCATCTTTTCTGTTCCTTTCACACCGGTTTTGGCACACCTTCCAGTTTTAGGCTTGAAAATGAATCTGAATTCCCCACAGTTTCAGACATTTGCATTTTAAATAAAATAGAAAATATTCTATTTTGAGAGAAAAATTATCATAATTTTGTCAGATTTCCAGGCATGCTCTCTTATCTGATAGCAGTTTCAACCAAGAAATTGGTTGTGAGCTGAGTGCTAAAATGTCTCTGTCAAGACAGAGGTACAGTTAAATAGTCTCACAAGCTTTCCAGATGCAATCAGGAAGGCTTTGATACAAAATGAGAAGCTAAACGCTGAATGAACATGGACTAGAGGTTTTTCGGTCCTCTAGTTTGGTCTTATGGTATCTAAATCCTGTCTAGGTGTCAATTTAGGAGCCTAAGTCACCCTGAGACTAACCTTTGAGTCCAAAGCTTCATCTAATTCTTGCTTATATCCCTTATCCAGGTTTTCTAGTGCTAGTTATCACCCTTAATAGAAGACTCAGGAAAGAGAGTTAGCACCAACTCCTGGGATTTATGCAATCATTTTGGTTTGTGTGAAGTAGCATTGGCTAGATACATATCTAAGCCTGAAAAATATAAAACAGTATGGAAAACACCACAGACTTACTATATCTACCTATAGGATTTAACCCCAACCAGTAATTCAGTCTCACAGACCATTTGCCCACTTCCCCCCTACTGGGATCAGGGAGAAAATAGGAAGACTAAAAGTGAGAAAATTTGAGATGAAGGTTGTCTAACAGATTTAAGAAGTAAAGAAAAAAAATTAAACAAAAGAGCCCAAAACATGTAAAGCAAAATCTAGTCACAGAGCAAATAAAAACAAGCAATTCCTTCCCACTTCCAATGGGCAGACAGGGGCTCAGGGCCATTCCCAGGACATCAGGGCTCCATCACAGGTAAAAGTGACTTGGGAATACAAACACCACCACTCCTAATGTCCCCACTGATCTTCCTGCTTCCCCCAGTTTTGTATCCTGAGCATGGTTCTGTGTGTTATAGGATATCCCTGGGGTCAGTGTGGTCAGCTGTCCCAGCTGTGCCCTCTCCCAAATCCTTGGGCACTCCCTGGCTGGTCTGGGGGGAGTGAGAGGCAGAAAGGCCTTGACTCTGTACAAGCCATGCTCAAAATAACAAAAACATCTCTGTATTATCATCAATGTCTTAATCAGAAATCCAAAACACAGATCCATACCAGATATTATGAAGAAAATTAACTCTACCCCAGCCAAGAACACTACATTGCCACACTTTGGAAAGCAAAATGGCCCAAGCAGCAGACATTTCCCAAGGAAATTTGCTGTCTTTTCTTTCTGCCAACTGGCTGATGAATAAAAAGCACAGTATCATTTTTTCATGGCTGTGTGAGTAGTACCCTTCATAAAGCAATGAATTCTGACCATGCAGCCCTTTCACTTTAATGCTAAAATCAGTAGTTTTGTTTGAGATTTTATAACAGATCTACTGTAGCATGTTTGTAACCAAGTCTTGCCACTTCCTTTGCAGCATATCTCTGGTTTCCACCTTTTTATCCTGTACTGAAGAGTAGCTTAAAAAGAAGCAGGGGTTAGACCAGATTTCATAAATCAATATTTCACTTAGCAACACAGTCATGGATCAGAAATGTAGTTGTATCCCAGAAAAGGAAATCAGGGCTTTATCCTTCCCCCACTGGAATGATATTATTATAGTTAGTGAAAAAAACATGAGTCAAACTTCTGAATCAGGATTTGAAGATTCAAGCTACCTTGTATCAGGTAAACCAATTCCTTTTGATTATACAGTGAACTTGTGGTTAAAGCGTCTTCTGATATGAGACTGTCATAACCTAGTTCCCAGCTACCACACCTTGGGCAAACCACCTGAGCAGAAGGTTTGATTGGGTCTTTGCATGTCTGAAAAACAGGGGAGAACTAAGGAAATTAGTGACATTATGTGCATTGCCAAAAAGTGTCCTTTTTCAGTTTCTCTCCCTCCAATTTCACCTGTTCATAGCTCTGGAACAGTTAAAACTTTACTAGCATTTCTGTAGCTATACTTTAAAAAAAGTACATTATTATTACCAGGGTTGCTTTTCCAATACAGGCAAGTTACACTCCTGTTCTCAATACTGTGAAACTTTCAAGAATATTTTTCTAATTTTTCAAGTACTTTGCTGCTGCTCCCTATTTACTCTGGATTGTGCCAATGCCCTGAAACAAATTAAATTTCAAATTAACACAGATTTTTAAATTAACATAGAAAATCACTGTATATTTTGCTGGTTTGTTCTGCTCTTTCATGTTTTCCAAGTCTGGATTTTAGTTAGACATTAAGTTTTGGTATCTGCTGATGAAAAAAATAGGCATGGACAGTAATATGGACTCATTTGGAGTTAATAGCCCTGCTTTTCTGAGTCATGTGCTATTCAAGTGCCATTCCACCTTGGCTGTAAAACCAAATAGAAATACATTGACTACCTATCCCTATTCTTTCAAAGCTACAGAATGAGAGACTATATATATATATATTTCATGAAATATATATAATGAAAAAGCAAAAGAAAATTTATATTTTCCATCTGCACTGAGATGTTCACTAACTCAGTCTAAGAAGGAGACAAAGTAATGCTGAAGTTGAAGAAGTCTTAAGCCAGTTCATGCTACAAGACTTGTTGTAGCATGAACTCATCACACAGAATTCCAGGAATGTGAAAGATGATTTGTGTTTGTAAGGAACTCTGATTATTTTCAAGGCTATTCTTCAGCTATTAAGTTATCTGTTTTGCACAATATGTCCCAGTGTATCAGGATTCTCTGCTACTACAAATTCCCAATTTGTATATTAATTGCAGATACTGCACCACCCAAAATATTCCCAAACTCAGATACAAAAATAAGGCAGGATTTTACTGTTAAATTGGAATAAAATATAGCCATAATTTGCATTCCCCCACCAAGACAAATCCCTCAGACAGTTTTAGTTTTGTTTTCTTCTTGCTTTATTTCAATTTATATCTTGATATGCCCTCTGCTGTTGTTGTATCTGGGTCTCTGTGTAGGATTAGTTTTGAGTAAGGAAGAACCCCACAATCACTGAAGAAATAAAACCTGTCCCTAGTCAGCTGATATGTGGTTCTTTCTCGGGACTTACAAGTTAAAGCCACATCTGCAAATGCTCAGAAAAACTCAGTTGTTTCGAATCATCATAAAACTTCTATCATTTAAAGATATGTTTAATTCCAAGGAAGGTCTAAATGAAGAAATTAACCCTAAATTTTCTGAAAATTTTGTCTTTTCTCCTACTAAGTCACTTGAATTCCACTGTGGATATTATTAAAAGAATAAGATATATTACCCTAATTTTCTGTAGGAGTTATTTAGGAAAAAAGGTATCAAATTGAACAGATAAGGATCTTGTATCAAAGTATTTACTCTCATTTGTCTCTATATATCTGCAAAAAGTACTCTGCATGTGATTATGCTTCATTACCCAAGCAAAGCTTAGAAAGATTTTTAGGAATATACAGAACATTTTGATGAAAAGCAAACATTTTTATGGTTAAGGTTTAAAGAGTCTGTGAAAAAAGGACTTCAGAATATGTTTGTTTAGGGGTCAAATGCAACAACATTTCACAAACTACCTGAGGAAAATAAAAACAACACAGAAAAGCATAGGGAATCCATGAGATCTATTCCCCAAACCCACAGAAGTCAGTTAAAGTATTTCTACGCAAATCATAATTTTATTTGAGTAATTAAAATAAAAAGAAGATACAGGCAGCAAAAGCAAGGGTTTACTTTAATTCTACTACAGAGCATCTAAAAATACATACAAGCTAGGGACTCTTATTCCAGCTGTCCTTGCACTCATTTACCAGTATCTTCACAAATGGCATACTGAGATTAATTTGAATCATTGCAGAGAATGGGATTTACCTTGCCAGTGTTAGATCTGGTTTATCTGCTGCTCATACATAAAATTTCAGAATTATAACCTAAAAAAACCCCAAAAAACCAACAACAAAAACAAACAAGAACTAACAATCAAACAAAAAAAACAAATAAAACCCACAGAAATCAAACCCAAGCAAAACAAAACCAAAACTCCCCTCAAAAAATCAACCAACCAACCAACCAAAACAACCAAACAAAAAAACCAGAAATATGTGAAATTGGAGACCAATATAAGAGAATCAACACAACAGTCCTGTCAAACCCTTAAGCAACAATATATTTCTAATTTTCTGTCCAAGACAAGTCTTGCAGAAACAGAAAAGATGTCATAAAAATTACAGCATTTCTGAATGAACAAACATGCCTTAAGTCTCTTCAGAGCATAGCCAGCATAGCTTTGAAATATTCATGTCCAACTCTTTAGTTTCTCTTTTGTCTCATATCTTTCTGTTCCTATGCCCACATTTCATAATTATGGATAATATAGAGAGTTTAAAGAAAACCTTAATTAAAGGTTAATCCCCAACTGTTGAATTTGAGAGTTCCCTTTGATACAAAAAGCAAAAGACCCTTAGAGGTAAAACACACAAAATTTTGATTAGTTTTCAGAGTCTGTTTGATGACAAAAAGGTAAATGAATTTCTCTTTAAACTTCTTTTTATTTGTTGGTTGTTCTTCTAAATGCCTTCAGCTTAGAAATAGCTGAAGAATAAGCAGAACAGTGACACCCCACACTCTTTTGTTGTATGGGTGCGGTGTACATTTTGTGATAGCTGCAGTGAATTCTGACCACACCACAATTAAACAAGGAGTGATTTCAATCAAATTTCACAGATGGGAAATCCATTCAAAGGATACAAACCTCTGAACAAACCACAGAGCCAGAGCCACCTACATCTTACCAAACTACATTGTTAAAACAATCCATGAAAAAGCAGTGATTTTAATCACCAGAATACTATTTTATAATGATTTCTGAATCATGTTTCTGATAAGTTTTATTGTTCCATAATATTTATAAACATGAATGGTGTCCTCAGTAGAACCAACAGAACTATGTTTTTTAATAGATTAGACACATTCTGTATCTATAATAGAGATATGTTGGAAAAAGCATTATACTGAGTTACACAGATGCTTATACAGAAAATGCTGGGAACACATAAATTTATATCAGAAAAGAATATGGAACTTAGTCAAATGAGGGAAGAAGGGGGACAAGATATTATTAAATATTTTTAAAATTATACTCAGAGATAATGACAGTGAATGCACAATATACTTGAAAATATCCTTTAGAAAATTTCAAGTTATTATTTGTATGTATTTAAGTTATTTAACCTATTCTTTGTGTTCAATGCTTGAATCTTAGAAGAATCAGAAGTATGCATTAACACCTGTGATACAAAATGTTAGTGATACACAATGCTAAATATGCCAAAGAAGGAGAATTATTTTTCTACTTTTGACAGAGAGGACCATAAAATGTCCCAGAGCAAAGACAATGTTTTGACCTATGTAAAATGTTCCATTACTGGTCAGAAAGCCCAGGGCAAGGCCAAGGGCAGACACTGATATGCCAGTGGTCATACCATGAATATTTACTTCAGCATATAGCCAGGGATTTTAAAGGCACATCCTGCTTTTCCTCTGAGGATGAGTTCAGCAACTTTACTAATACTATTCCCATTTTTCAAATACTTCTTCACTTCTCTGGCTCATTGGTCTGGAAAGGATAGACCAAGCACTCTAAAGTTAAAACAGGATAGAAGTTTTGGATCCCCTTCATGCACCAGGTTTGTGATAGCAATGACTCTTCCAAGGGAATGCGGCTTCAGTTTGCAAATGAGGACATGCAGATGTGATTGGGTGAGACAAAAGATTTAACCACTGGGGAGTTTCACTTATTGCTAGAAGCAGTCATTCCACCTTCGCGTACATTCCTGTTATTACGTGATCATGGGAACAGTAAAGAATGACTAAAAGAAAGATGCAGAGAGAATAATTACAAGGATATGTACTGAGAAGACAAGGGGGAGTGGATTTAAACTCAGAGTAGCTATAGATTAGGTATTAGGAATAAATTCTTTCCTGTGATGATGGTGAGACCCTGGCACAGGTTGCCCGGAAAAGCTGTGGCTGCTGTGTCCTCAGAGGTATTCAGGGCCAGGTTGGATTTGGGATTGGTGTAAACAGGTTTAATGGAAGGCCTCCCTGCCAATGGCAGGGACTTGGAACAAGGTGATCTTTAAGGTCCTTGTAAAACCAAATAATTCCAAGATTCTGTGATTTACTGAAAGTACTCTGAGTATTTTCCTATGGACTATGATATTAATCAGTGGTGCTCATTATTCAGATGTATCTCTGAAGTGATGCTGAATATCTTGAGCATGTTTGAAAATTAACTAACTCTTTTCAGGCTGTAGGTGACATGGCACTTTTGGTCATTTTTGTGTCTGTGGAAAAGAGTAAATTATTCAGAACTCATGCTCAAAATTCCTGACTCCTTAGGAAAGTCACAAATTAAATCCCAAAATAAGTAATCTCTGAATACAGTGGAATATTTGAATTTAGGAAACAATATATAGAAATTATATCAAGCAAAAATATTTGCAATTTTTTAAAGAAGATCAATGTCTTCAGCATCTTGACATACAGAACATATTAAACCTTATTGTCCCAATCTTTAATATAAACACTAAATTAGCATTATTTCAATACAACTTTAAACTGTCAGTTTAAAAACCCAAATTCATTTTTAAATTAGTGTTCCACTGAGATTATCCACTTCCACCATCATTGCTTAAATTTACCAACTTTACTGCAAGAGGAATAAATTCTATGGAGTCCTGGTTTTGATTTTTTTTTTTTTTTTTTTTTTTTTTTTTGGTAAGAGCAAATGAGAGTGAGAAACACACTTGCACACTGGCAAGTTACTCAATACGTCTTGGAAAAAAAAATATAAAAAAACCAGAACAACAAAAACCCCAAGAAAACCCCCAAAACAATAACAAATTCAACCCCAAAGAAACAAACATAAAGCCACCAAGCAGAAAAACAAACAAATAAATAAAAACCCTCAAAAATCAAACAAATATAATAAACAAACAAACAAACAAACAAATAAATTCCAAGCAGTTTGTTGGAGTAACTCTAGAAACTACTTGCAAATACATTTTATTGACAAAAAAGGCCCTTGGCAATGTTTTTATTTTAATTTTGTTGATAGATGGCTTAGAGTGCTGTTTCCAGTAGAAGTACCTTGTTTTGCTACAGTGGGTGAACATCTACTGATTCTGACTCCCCAGGACCCCATTTCTGGCCTTCAAGTTTTGTTGGAAAAGTGTACAGTTGTATAAAATGTGTAACTATTTATATGTCCAGAAGGCAATTTATGTTTTGGCAGGCTTATACTTATCACTGAGAAATTAAGTTATAGCCATCCAAACACCCTAAAGTGAGTGTACTGAAGAATAATTGCATTTTTCAGGCAATCTGCTGCTCAAGAAGATTTTCAGTACAAACTCAAGGTGTGTTTTGAACTTGTGTCTGAGTGAATGCAGCACAAAAGACCTAGCAACCTCTACAATCACAAAGAAAAAAAAAAAACAAACCAACAAACAAAAAACAGCAAACCAAACAAAAAATAATTTAATTCAGGATCTCCATATTTAGCAAACAGATTTCTTTTCTATATTGTTATAGAACAAGCACTAGAAAAACAGATTATGTTTTTCACATTAACACACTTTTGAGGAGTCAGGGGTCCAGTTCTATTAGCCTGGAGATTTATGACATTCTAGTTTTCCTTTCCAGGTAAAAAATAGGATTTTCACATAGGCTAAGGACCTTCCAAGAGTCTTGAATAAATGAGATGCGTTGTGCTTGTCCCTGTGGCACTTCTCAATGTTAAGATGTAAGCAGGACAAAAATTAGTTCAGAAACAATCCCCTCTCTTTCTGCCCTTGCAGGAGGCTCCAGGATACCAATAAATGCCTACAAAGGGAGGGGGCTGTGTATCTTCATCGAAAACATCTCTGTATCTCTCTAGAGGATGAACCCATGAGAAGAAGCCTGCCATGGACATTTTGAAGACAGACTGAATAGCGATATTCAATATTCAAAAACAGAAGGTTACATTCCTAATCAACTCAGAAATACAACAAAAGAGGTTGTAGGCACTGACAGTGTCCAAGCACTTTTACTGTGCTGAGAGTTGAGATGTTTTATTTAGTCCCCTCCCTATCATTTAATGGCAATGTAGGAATTTACAGCCACAGCCTGCACCTACTGTATGGAAGTTTTTAGGTGAAAAAAGTTTATCTGATTTGTTTTTAAGAATCAGAAACATTGCATATTTCATGCTAGATGAAGACTTTCATGGTGCTGTGGTGTAGAAAGCTGCATGAAAGCAGAAATAACAACAAGGAACTGTGTCACAACTGAATGCAGAAATTAAGCTGAAATAAAAATACTTATTTTTCCATTTGCAGAAAATAAATGAATTGTTTTCAGACCAAAATAATAAATGAAAATTCATTATTTCAAATATTTCTAATGAGTAGAATTGAATGGAGATTTTGCCTGAAAAGTGTGACCTGAAAGAAAAGAGAAAATGAAAAAAAATCTCATTTTAATGTTTGATTCATAACATCATCTCTGGAGGTGGGTAAGGTGCTGGCCTTTTGACTCCAGTCATTACACAACGGGGAGAGAGAAAAGCCAGTTACTCACTGAGAGCAGGAAATATGATGGCCCTCCTACAGAGTAAGAAAGACTAAGAGGATTGTGCGATCAGACAGCCCCTAGGAAGCTACTTTTAGAATTTGTCTACACAAAATTAAAAAGGTTTTTAAAAAAATGCAGGGGAAAAAAATAGAACACCCAGCTGTGTTGCTGCCCTGACAAGCCTTTAAAAGGCTGTATATGCTCCATGCAGTCAGCAGTCTGGGGAAAAAATGCTTCTCCTTTAGTAATGGGTCACATCTGGCTTCAGCAAAGGGCTGAAAGCTTCAAGTTTGGCATGACCGAGCATTCTGAAGCATAAGCAGAGGCGTTTGACACTAGTGATGGCAAACTTGGATGGATTAAATGCCTGCATTGAATACAGCAACAGCAACAAAAACATCTACGGGAGTGAACAAGTAAAACTTGTTTAATGGGTAAAGCATGACCATATCAAAACCTTAATCTAAGCATTGAGGGGAATGCAAATGGGAGAAGAGGTATATAACATGCAGGAATTAAAATCTCTTGTGACAATTTTGGCCTGAATCTATTTTCCTCTGCATAGAATTTGTTTTCATTCCACATTGAATAGATGAGAAAGATTTGATAAATAGTTAGAATAACAAAATATTTGCTAGAGACCAGTTCTAAACTTCAGTAGCAAGAGTTCAATTGGTATTAATAAGATGTAGGTTAGGCCACAGATCCTTGTCTTTAAAAGTCTTGTACTGTAGGGAGATTCACAACATGCAGGAGAGGATTACTTTCACTCAAATTCTTGAAAGACCCTATCCAGACTTTACTGAAAGAAAGTGGTGTAAAGAATTCAGACAATTTGAGTTGCAGAAGATGTTACATTGTGAAATAATATTTACAGCTATTAATTTTTTTCTCATTGGATAAAACACTGTGAAATCACCAACCAAAAAGAAGATCTTTCATGCATTTTTCAAGGTAAGGGTAGGGTGATGCAAAATACCTGAATTCAGAAAATTACAGAAACTTGACTTCACAAGGAAAAGGTGTGAAAGTTTTTTTTGTTTTCTTCTAGTGCTGCCACCAATTGTTAATTTTTGCTCCATATGAAAAACTGTTTGAACTGTTTGAAGCTGTTTGAATTCACCCATAATTTTCAGCAGAAAAGTGAACCCCAGTATCACAGTGACGTTCACAGCTTTCAAGACAGTTTCAAGTGGCTTGAAATTTTTTATTGAATATATAAATTGGTATGCCCACATCACAAAGGCTGCTTTCACTACTATATGCTTTGCAGTTACTTTATAATTAATTATTTCTATGTTGACAGAAAACCTCTAATAGAGACCCAGGTGAACAAGGTCATTTAAAATATGTCTACAGTTCTCAGACATGAACAATTTATCACCAAAAAAGAAAACATCACCAAGGTTTCAGGAATTTTCCAGATCAGGAAAATAGAATGATCATTCCCCATAATTTCTTGAGTCCTTTATGGAACATGTAGAGACCTAGATTTATCATTTGCATCTGCTTGCTAATTATAGCAGGAAATGACCATGAGCAGGAAGAGATGTATGGTAATTATTGACTTAAAATATTGCCACCTTAAAGGTTCACCATGACAGATTGTTGCTTGCTTACCCTACTTTAAAATTTGGTTCCAAATTAGAAAATATTGGGGGAAACAAAACAAAACAAAACAAAACAACACAAAAAAACCAAAACCAAAATCAAAAACAAAAACAAAACAAAACAAAAAAATTAAGCACCAGGAGACTTTTTGAAAAAAGACCTTTGCTTGAAGATAAACTTACCTAAAATTTTAAAAATACTTCCCTCCCTCCCTCCCTCCCTCCCTCCTTCCTTCCTTCCTTCCTCCCTCCCTTCCTTCCTTCCTTCCTTCCTTCCTTCCTTCCTTCCTTCCTTCCTTCCTTCCTTCCTTCCTTCCTTCCTTCCTTCCTCCCCTCTCTCCCCCCCTCCTTCCCTCCTTCCTTAACATCCAAATGCATACCTCTTCTACTCTCCTGCAGTGACAGGAAACTGAATAAAATTGATGCACTAACAGTTCTAATATGACATTCTAAAAGTGACTTTTTGATTTTCAATTAACCTTGCACAAAGAGGAAATATTGAAATTCCCCACTTTGTTCCTGGCTGTGTATATTAGCCAAGCTAGTGTTGGTAGGAGTGAACGGGAGGGGTTGGGCTGGGGAGGGGGAACATGGCACCTCATTCAAGCACTCCAGTGCTATTTGCACAAAACAAGACAAGACTACCCTGCAATAATTACTCTCTGAAGGGGGAAACAGGTAGGAGAGAGAGTGCTCTTGTCATTTGTTTGACTTAATTTTATGCTTTTATGAGCCATCTGGTTGGAAGGATTAAAGTTACTTTTAATAATACTTCTTTTCAAAAGAATTTGATTTGAGATTTCCCAGCAGGTCTGCCTAACAAACAGCAGGACCTTTTTTTTTCACTCCAGATCCCCATTCCTTCAGCATTCCCCTATCCTCCTCACTCTTCTTCCCTCTCTGAACACCAACATTGTCCTATTTGTCTAAGAGAAGACAGGATGGATATCATAACATGAAGTATAATTTTAAAATTCCCTTAAATTAAAAAAAAAAAGTAAATAAATAAGTCTATGCAAAAATATGCATGAAATTGCTGTTTCCAGGATTCTTGACATAGGGAAAATGAGACATCATCACATAGTCTGGTTTTCCTTCAGCTAGTTTAGAGATATTCATTGTACACCCACAGAACAGACTACAACATTGGCCAAGACTATTTCTACAAAGTATTTTTAATGTTAAAAAATAAAAAACGTATAGTTAGTCACAGGGAAACAAATTTCCTGGGAAAATACCAAAGAATCTGGAGAATGCTTTCTTATTATCATAGAGAACACTTCCTTAGAGGTAAGTTTTCGAAGCTATTTGGTGTGTCCACATGTTAGTACACTTCAATTTAGTTTATATTTTTGTATTCAAAGTATGCATAAAGTATATAAAAAGAAAAACAAGAAGCACAGCCTCTGTGGGAATTAAATTATCGCTTTTCCTAGCATATGATCCAAGATTGTCTGTGAATAATACGGGTTAATGTGATATTAACAGTCACTATCCAGCAAAATGTGAACTTACAGATGGGGGTCAACCAGTTAAACATTCTTTCCATCATTAAATGTGCCCTTTTAAAATATTATTTAAGAGTTTTTTTTGTAGAAGACATTGCTCACTTGTACCATAAACCCCAGAAACTTTAAGTCAGTCACCTTCAGTATTATTTATTTTGCATTTCTAAAATCCACAGCCTAAATTTTTATTTTGTTGTTTTTCCTTCTGGCTGAGGAGTAACAATAAAAAATAATACAGTTACATGGGGTATATAGTTGCTCCTTTACCCGAAGGATATCTCCTAATTTAGTTAAACTTTGGGGGTTTTTGTTTGTTTGTTTGTTGTCAATTTCACAGTGTATTTACATAGGCATTTACAAACTCTGTCCATATGCCTTTTCTTCATTATGTTAAATATCTGATAATAATTTATAATTTATAATATATGATAATAAATTATATCCCTTCTATAACACCAACAGAATCAACCTTGTTTGATTTTTTTATCTGTCTGGGAAAGAAGTGTGATTTTTTGCTAATGTTCTTATGTACCTTATGTCAAACTCCTAGCCTGCAAACATTTCAAACCTGGCACTAATAATAATGCATTAGAGGTCGATTGCTCTTCTGATTCCATTAAAATGAAGATGATGCCCTTTCATACATGCATGTAAATCATAACATACTTAATTCACTCTCACATCCCAATTCCAATGTCCAAACCCCTTCTATGTCAAAATAACAAATAACAAAAAATGTATCTGGCATTCTAGAAGCCTGAATTGATTTCTAATTCTGAATCTCCATGGTCATTAGCAAAAACAGCCTTCGGATATACTTGAATATAATCAACACTATCCAATATCTAAGTGATTGTGACACCAACATCATGTGTCAAAAATATCTGTATTTCATCTTTATCACTAGAAGAAAGTGGTTTCTCTTGCATCTCAAGTGAACTCTGTTCCTCACCTCACTGAAAAAAAAAAAAAAATGTTTGCTTGACAATAACTATATTCCCCTTTTTAACTTGATATAATATGCATAAACTAAGGAGAGAGAAAATAAAAACTGAACTCGTATTATTCAGTTATGAATGAAATTATTTGGCATTGCTTTAATTCAAGGGACCTATTTGCTAATTTGCTTCATGAAAAGCTTATAAAATGTAGGGGTAAATAGAGAAGTATCAAATTATCCATATACTTTTGTGGTTGTCTCTTGAAACTCTTGAAAGGTAAGAAAAGTGTTTCCTTTTCATATCTAATCAAATCATACTTTATTTAGAAAAAGTCTATTTCCTCAAATTTTTGTCATTCCTTGTGTACAAAAATTTGAACTCATGTCCTGTATCAAACAAATACAATAATTTCCTTGATTTAATTTTTAATTTTAGCACAAAAACTCATTCTTTGAGCAATGGAGGAGGTTTATTATCCCATATTACATAAAGAGTTCCTGTACAGATAGCTTCAGGCAACTATGTAAGGTGGACAGAAGCAGCCTTGATAGACATCATTTCTTCAGGAGGTCACATCACTCAACACCTAAAGTTTTGATCTGAGACAGCAAGTTGAATCCTCTACCTAGTCTTTTTTTCCTCCAAACAGGGAAGTTGAGGTTATAAATTTGAAAAACCTGCACACCAATGTATTTGTACACATTTTTATATTTTCCATGGAGCCTTTATTAAGCAAACACAATTATTTGCATCTCTAAGTGCCCTGAATACATTAACAGTATAGTTCAAACCTTGACTGAACAACGTTTTTGCATTAACTACCTCTAGGTAGGAAATTAAGAAATAAACAGAGTGATAATCAAGAATAGTGGGTAGTTATCTAGGGAATACCTACTTTTGTTCTTTTTCTTTTAACTGAGACATAGCAGCTTATACAATACTGCCTTTTGAAAATATTGCCTGAGTTATCTCCTCAATCTTGGCTGAATGAGGAATTGTGAGGAATTATACAGAAGGAGTGAGCGGATTTAAACTATCAGACATAGAAAATATTTCTGTGTTTTTCAAGTGGAAATATCCAAGAAATATCAATTCACTGCTAGTATAACAGAAAACAGAATATCATGTGTGAGTCACTTTTTTAAGTTACAAATTATGAAAAAGTTGTAAAATGACTAACAATGAATTACTCTATCATCCCAGTAGACAACAACAAACTGCAAAGTAAAATTAAGAAATGAAAGAAGATTGAAATATGATTGGGTCATATACAAACACTGACCCTCTAACTCCCACATTTCTGCAGGCACTCTGAAGATCATGACACACTTCCCTTTTAGCTCTGCTATAACTTAAAAATACTAACATTTCATGTTGTTTAAAAAAAAAAAAAAAAGACACATTAAACTCCTGTTAGTTTTTCTTATTTGTACATTATCAGATCAAGAACTGAAGCCTTCTTCATAGTCCTTGCTAATATTTCTACCCTTTAAAAAAAAAACAAAACATAAATGAACCCAAAATCCCCCTCAGTATCTTTGGCAAGCCTCATTATTTTTTAAAACCAGACAGATGCTCTAAAAAGGCAGCTAATACATAAACTGTTTCTTTCTTCTATAACTGAAGTTAAATAGGATGAAAATTCTTTGTCTTGCTCTCTCTCTCTAACCTCATGCAGCAGGTCACTGCAGTAATGATCTCTCACAGCTGGTTCCCTCATTAAGCTCCTTAGTGATTATATCTTAATAGTTCCTTCAAGTAAAACCCAAAAGTTACACACATGATGAAATAACTCCTTGATTCATATTCACATAAACATAGAGTTCAAGTATGACACATGTAACTTTACAGGAGATTTTGAAAGAATATCAGAAATAAACACGACTGACAATTTCACCACAAACAAATTTGGGAATCAGGTAGAAATCCACCTTCCCTATTTTTGATGGAAGAGTGAAAGCGATGGCTGCTGCACTGAAATTAGTAAATAAGACAAAAGCTACTGCCGCTTTTGATCTTATCCATAATAATAGCTAGGATGTGCAGACAATCATGCTGAATCATAGCTCTGATTAGAGCTGGAAATGTTTTTTTCCCTTTTTAGTGAATCAAAATATTATTGATCATTTCCAAATAAAAAAAAGTCAATCTTCTTATACTGGTGTCCTAACATTTGGGAATTTCTGGGCTTCTGAGGTCTGGTGGTATATTTACATAGCTGAAGCAGCTGTCCTCAGCTCAAGAGCTGACAGCACTGATAAAACTAATTTCTTTACTGCTCTCTAATCATGACCAAACCTGAAATCTGAGTTTGCTCAGTATGCTTTATCTCCGTGAATGAAATATTTGCTTCCTTTCTTTTTCCTGTTTTGTTAAAACAGGAAAATTCTACAGGAATCAGTCTTTTCTCTCAATTAAGGAAGAAAGAATAAATATGTTGTGAAAAATTTTCTTGTATCACATTTCTGTAGAATAAAACTACTAAATACAACCTCTCTTAATGGAATCTATTTTGAATGCTTTAGATATCTGAATCTTTTTTTATTTCCTGAACTCCAGCTCTTGGTGAAACTATATTCAAATGTCCAACTTTTGTTTTCAAGTGAATTCCTTCCTTCTCCAACATCTCATTAGGCATGGCTGGGCCTATATCCCTTCAAATATCCCAGTAATTTTATTGATTTAGTTTGATAATGATTAATCCTAGGTGCAGCTATATGCATAGAATGTAGCATCAATGAATTTGTCATTCAGAAGAGCGATTAAAGTAGTCAAGTCTCACATATTTATTCAGTAACACAATATGTGCACTTTTCCAGCTTTTCCAGCATGTGCTCTACATTCCTGCATCTCCTAGTCTTGGTCTCAAGCTAATGGTGTTTCTTTGTCTGAAATGTTTGAGTTGCATCAGTTCAGCCTATTCTAAGCTATGTATGTAAGAAAAAATACAGTGGTGTTTCCATATGTTGCATTTGGAATTTATATGCTCAGCTAACTCCAAATGGCTGAAACTGGAAACATCAAATCTAACAAGATTATTAAATTCATCAAGAAAGAATAGACAGCAAAACCTCAAAATAAACAAGATTTATAGTCATTAATATTTAAATATGGCATATTTACAAATGCATACAGGCCATTTTTCATTCTATTTTTCATGGTACCCTCAGTCTAACACCATTTAGTATACTGGGTACACATCAAGTCCCTTTAGATTTTAATTATGTTAACTGCTAAAACCTTTACAACAATAAGCAACACAAATTTCAAGGTCTGTTGGGCAAAAGAGTATCCTTACATATTTTGGGTGCAAATTTTGTCCTCCTAGAAATAAGAGAGGAAATCCCATTCGCTAAAACTGCAATTTAAACTTTTAAGAGATGAACAAATGAATAATTTTGTGAATTTTCCACAAAAGGAGGTGAACAGTAGTTACAGCTTGAGTAGCTGGCAACCCTAGCAATCATCTTTCCTAAAATGTATTTGTTGTTGGCTACTCAAATTTCAAATCAAATTTTGACTCTTCTATTACAGTACTGTACTTACAGTAACATACAGAAGGACATTTTTATCTGTAATTGAAATTTAGAATGGCTGATGTTTTCCATAAACGCATGGAAGTGACATTACCTTTCCCCTCCCATGTTTAAAAAATCAAGATAATTTCAGGGACACCAAGAAGGGCAATCCAAAAAGTATCTGTGAGATCCATTGCTGTTATTTACACACTTAAGATTAAGCATTTTAACCAAAGTTCTGTCTATTTTGATTTGGCTTTAAGGTCAGCAGCAAGAAATAGCCAGTTTCCAAGAATGCTCCATCACATACCATGATGGTCTGAAGATGCTCTTTTTCTCTCTGGGAAATAATTTTTATCTTTTTATATATCCACATTCATATCTAAACATATGATTTTTTACAAGATGGGCTGGTTTTCAATAGAAACTTAGTAACTGGATAGCAATTAAAAGGTTACCCATTTGATATCTACAGTTAGGTGAGTGGAGCACCCTTTTAAAATTTGGTGGTTTCACCACATCATGAGGATCAGGTATATTTTGTTCTGTTTCAGGCAGCAGTGTTTGGTATGATTGCCAAATGAGCATAGGAATTTTTAGGTCTTTTGAGGTATTTCCTACAGAGCTGACTGTGACTTACTGAATTGCAGTCAGGTAAGTATTGGTGATTCATCTTCATTCTTTTACACTTATCCATAGGCCTATACAATTTTTCCTTACTTACAAATGGAATCAGGTCAGCCACACCTGAACCTCAATTTGTCCTTAATCTGTCCGATTTTCAGCCCTTAAGTCACACCTGACTATGAGCAGAATTTCCATTGTTTTTCATTAATAGTCTTTTAATGTTGGCCTGAGATATGTATGAGATTTGTCTTGGTTTGCCTTGGTTTCCTTTGCTTTGTTTGTTTGTTTGTTTTTTGTTTTTTTTTTTTTTTTTTTTTGTTGTTTGCTTGGAGTTTTTTGGTGTTGTAAGGGGGGTTTGTTTGCTTGTTTTTTTACTGCTGTAGGATTAAAATTATAAACATCAGAATGTTCACAGAAGAAATCACAGAAATTGCTCCAATAGCCATAGAGTTACTCCAGTGCAATGCATGACACTCAAATAAGCCTTTTGCAGAATTCCAAGTAATTCCCTTAAATGATTCTTACACAGGAGTTGAGCAGTACCAGGACATCACCATTAGCTCTAGCCACAAGCAAAGCTGGAAATTTCCTGAGGCAGCAGATTGCCAATAGGAATAGTGCACTTACAATATTATTCTCTTTTGTTGTCATAATGAAAAGGCAGATCTGCCCCCAAGGGAGGGGCTGGGAGAGAAGTTCTGTTTCAGAGGAGAAGGTATTTTCAGTCAATAGCAGCAATTTTCTGCATTTCATCAGGCAATCATCAATTTTCAGGGATGTTTCTCTTCTTCTAATGGCAAGAGAAGCAGCAGTAGTACATCTTCCTTCTCTTATTTTATACTCCTTTTCTTTACTTTTACCGTCCTTTTCCACAACAGAAATATCCCATCTTTCTATGACTAGAAAGATAAAAAAAAAAAAATCACTTTCTCCCAACAGTGTCGAGAGATCTGGTGTTTGCTCTAGCTCCCATTCAGGGTCTTGTCCTGTTATTCTAGGTAATAATTAAGGCTATCCCATGCATGCTGGACTTCTGACTTTTCCCCCTACCAAATTTCAACTGCTTAAAATAGAAATGTTTAACAAAGGAAAGACAGTGAATTTTGGTGCCATCAACTTTTAAGCAATTTAACTTGTAGCTGTACTAACTTTAGCACAAATGAACCTTAGTCTAGGAGCTGCATGATCAAATGCAGTTAAAGAAGAATTTAGGCCAAAAAGAATATTTCAGTCATGAAATAGAAATTCATTCTGAACACGTTTAAAACTCTCACTCATCACTTGCTCCTGAGATCCAGGTTCCATACAGATGTGTAAGCTCCTGAACAATCTTAGAATAAATTGTTCAACTTCATATCACTACCTTGGATCATCAGCTCATGATTCCCAACCCTATAATATCTTACAAGTGTGACAAAATGTGATAGTTTCTGGAAACTAGCAAATAAAAATCCAGACAAAAGATAGTCTTTGCTAAGGGTAGTTATTATATTCTGGGTCAACGGCTCTTCTCTACCTATAGTTTTCTTATTACAAAAGTACTTTTAAATTACTAATAACATAGCAAGAGATCAGAGGTCACAATAATGACCACTGTAGTATCTTCTGTTTTATGTCCCAAATGATCAAACTGGTGATTGAATATCAGAAACCATATATTTTATTTGAATACTAACCTATGGCCAAGTAGAAACCCTAGATGAGTTATTTTATTGCTTCATGTCTCAGCTATCAATAGACTGGGAATAATGACACTTAACATCTTTAAATACTACAGCATGAAAAAAAAAAAACTTAAAGGGAATTTATAAATGTGGCAGTATTACTGGTAAAAAGACTTAAAGTATTAATCATATTATTGCTTTCCACTGTATTTTTAAATTCTATTGCTTCCCTATTCATTTTATCTCTGGGTAGTGATATTTCAAATCTTTAAGCAGATTTGACAATGGTAATTCCATTTCCCGTTGAAGCCCAGACACTTAAATAGTTCACTGCTCTTGGGATACAGGTATGTTTCCTTACAATTAGTACTGATAGACATAGCCACTGGGATAGACATGATTAGGCTCAGTAGTTATTTCAGTCAAAATTAGAGCCAATTTGGCTTATCCCTTCCCTTCTTTTCCTCCTCCTTTTCAGTGGTTTACTCTCCATATTCTAAAGGAAGTGTAAAGAAAGAGATCTAATCTTCATCCAACATCCCTTAACATTTAAGAGGGAGATCCGGTCTCTCATTCTACCTGACATCTTTTCTGCTTATTCTACACATAGTTCTTACCTGATGATTATACTTCTTGAACCTGTACATTGCTTGTTTAAGTATCCCACATGTTTTTGTTTGTTTGTTTGTTTGTTTGTTTTTCTCTTTGGTGGTTACAGATTTAAATATTTACTGTTTCCTTGTTATAACAATGCTACATATCAGCATCACAGTGTTATAAATGCTTATATGTCACCTTATGGGCATCATTTTGGTATGTTTGCACTTTCTTTTAGGGCAAATTTTAATTATTTCTTGCTTAGTACCTTTCTGTTTTGTGGATTCAGCAGGACCCTCCTAGGGAAGCAACATCCTAGGATAAATCTCTACAGCAAAATAACAAAGATTAACACCAAAACTTCAGTCACAGCACAACCAATATGGTTTGACAGATTTACACATTCTACAATAAAATTAAAGTTTATTTTTCTATAAAAGTTAATAGGTAGTTTGGGGTACCAGATATGCAAGTGGTAGATAGTAAGAGTGTTCATGTATGAACCCACTTAATACTGTCTATTTTGATGTTTGATCCTTTACAAGTCTTTTTAATTCTTAGAAATACTGCACAAAACTAGATCCACTAAATTAGTGGATACATATATAGACAGTATTTATTTTTTCTCTCCTTTCTTTTATGAAAAGAAAAAAAAATTGAGTGTATTTTTGAGGTATCCTTTATGTCCTGTGATGGAAGGCACAATAGAACTGTGTGATGCTGTGGCTGATGTGTCACAGCTTTAATGGCAGGAAACCTCCTGAAAGAAGAGATTTGAATCAACAGAGAGGTTAGCTCAACATTAAAATAAAACAGTTTGGTGATTTCAAATTAAATTACTCTGAAAATTTTTGTTCTTCAAAGGATTGGATTATTTTGACCTTTCATTTAATTTCAAGATTAAAAGAGCTGAGAAAATATAAGGATTTTTGATGAGCAGAAATTCTGTATTCTGATCAACTCTAATAAGGCGTTTTCCACAGAAGCACATCACTGAAGCTATCCAAACCATCTCAATTACTATTGATTAGAACATATCTCTAACAGGATGATGTTACTAACTAGTTTCTGAATCTATTAAAAGAAAATGAGTTGGAAAATTATAAAGATCCATATCATTATGAGTTTCTACTAACTGTATCAGTTACTTGTTTAAATTCTAAAACAATGAAGTTACTATATATTTCTTTCTTTCTCTTTCCTTTAATACATATTTTCTCTGCTGGGTTTTGCAGAAGTGCATTTCTTTGGAAAAGCTTGCCTCATGTTTAATGCATTTTTAGCTTAATGATATTTTGTGCCACTGAGCCCCACCAGCCTATTAGTAAGTTTAATTTTAAATGGCTTTCCTTTTGATCATTTTTGATCTATTGTCTTTAAAAAAAACTTGTATTTTTAGAGGCATGTGGAAGAATAATTATGAATACCTAATATATTTCTATAAAATTAATTGCTGCATATACAACCCTGATGTTATTTTTATTTCTTTCCAAACCAAGCAGTCACCATTGCTTTTATGTTTCCTAACTAGCTGGTATTTTGAGGCTAGAAAGCCAAAATATGCAGGTTCCAAGGCAACATTAAATAGACTGTTTATTTAAACATTCTCTGAAATCTGTTTGTCTGCTTGACCCAACTACCGGCTTAAATGCAGTAAGAAGGCATTTTAACACCATTAGTATTTGGATTTCAGCCAAGGAAAATCTCCTTACTTTATATCACTTTAGACTGCATTGATGAAACAGCCTAAAAGTAGGTTTGGTGTTCATTAATTCATTTTAAATGGGAAGGGAACTCACAGATTGTATAACAAGGAGAGGAAAAATTGTGGTTCTGAAGGTTAAAGGGTCTGTCCCTTGTTGGACATTTCCTAATGTATGTAAGAATATGGTTGTTTAGTTCTTCACAGTTATAAGAGAATTTAATCATAAATGATATAGTGAGTTCAGACAGGATATGCTTCTGAGATTGTGTTGGAGAGACATTTTTCTCCTCTCTCAGTCCAAGATGAGGGTTGTTTTTTGTGATTTTCCCCCTCTCTTGTGTTCAATGCCTTTAGTACAATGAAATTAAGCAGTCCAAATTTCTAATGCACACTGCTCAGGGACAAGATGCTAAGTGATTCTAAGTGTTTTGTTGAGAGACACTGTTTAAGAAAAATTATGGGTATATACACTATATAACGTAGATTGAAGCCCTTGAGCAAGGTATTATTCAAAAAATACATCACTTTATCAGTTTGATCATGTTTCTTTCCTTTAAAGAAGAATATGGCAAGGATTTTAATCCTGTTCCTGAGGTAGCATGTTCAGTGGCAGGAAGGACACATCCTTGAAAGGTCTGTTTTCTTTTTCAGACCAGGTTTTGATTATCTGGAGAAAATGTGGTTTTCTTAAGATTTCCTTTCATATGATATACCAGATTGAGCACTCTTGAGTATTAGAAAGTAAACTATACACTATTTTCAACAGCATAATTGCTGGCATCATCATTTTAATTGTCTGTACTTTGTTTATATTTTATGCTTTGATTGTTCACATTTATTTTGTTCATTCAAATAAAAGTTATTCTGCAATTAAAAAAAAATTCCATGGCAGCATGACTGTAAGAAATAATACTGTATTATATCAAATAAAGTTGAACAAGCAGGCTTCCAGGTTACACCTAATTATGCAGTGTTATGTTCTACCACCACTCATAGCTTCTAACTGTGGTATGGGTTCTCCTGTAATTTATACTGTCAGCGTGCAGTATGAATTACATAAAACCAGAATAAAACCAGGGATCTGCATGAGAACTGGAGGCACAAAAAGATGAGGATCACTGTTTGAGATAAAAACATTTATAAGACATGAATTTATTACAATTTATTACAAAAATTATTAGCAATGAAATAAGAAAATGAACAGCAACAATTCTCAGAGCAGAGTGTACAAGAGAGGTGAATGACTGAAATTCCAGTACTACCCCACATCATGCGCCCCACAGCAAAACTGAAGAAAAACCTCCCCCTTTTGTACCCCAAGGAAATGTCCAGGGCACTGGCTATGACCCTCAAGGCTGCTGCAAAAATTGGCTGAAACCTTGAGAGTCTTGTAATGCTCATGAAACACAGGAATTTCACAAAACACAGGGAATGAATCTCTGTCCTTGTGCTTATGTGTTCGTATGTTGTATTCCTTTGTGACAGGTCGGTGTTGGCATGGATACATTTAATATCTGTTAGAATTATCAATATCTGTTAGGCATACTAATAGGCTTATTAAAATGTGTTAGGTATATCAAAGAAGAAACTCTTGAGGAGTATTAAAATGGTAAAATGAAAAAGCAGGCCTTTATTGGAAGCTCCCAGGTAACTTTATAGTTATGGGCTGTGGGCTGACCTGGTATTGTTTTTCTACAATTTTTATAAGTTTAACAAATTAAAAAAATATTGTCCAATCAGAAGAGGAGTTGTTTAGGTAATTTTCCCTGGGGTACTGCTCCATTGGAGTTGGTCCAGGGCTTCCTTGCCCCATTTCTTGTTGTGTCTTCTCTTCTGGTTGGAAAACAAAATATTCTCCTTGTAGGTTCTCTTCTTGAAATACTAAACAGTATTTCAGGAATATTACTCTGAAATGTAAGAGAAGGTGTAGGAAAAATCCCAGGAGCTACATAACCAGGCACTAATCTACAAAATTACAAATATATGAAAAAAACCTGAAGTCTTTAGACATTAATATTTGGACACATGGACATGAGTGAGCCATTTGACAAACTTCTAGAAGTTCTGTGTGAGATGTGTTGTATCATGCCTGAGGAGGGTTTTTTGACTACAGTCTACACTGCTTCACACACAATCACACTGAAGAAAGTGTTTTGGGTGAAGAAGGAAAGATTAGCACCAAAATATCTTGAGGATGAGTACACTTATTAAAATATTATTGCAGGTTATACAACACTGCGTAAAGTATTTTTTAGATTCTGGTGATACCACAAACAATTTTTAAACAGATTTTTGAAACAGACTTAATTTTGATTCCTCCATCTGGGCTTTACAAAATCTATCTTTTTGTATTCCCTTCTTTGAATAACATTTACTTTAATATTTGTATAATCTTCTCATATTATTCCCAAAACTGTTCTTTTGTTGTCCAATTCTATCCTCCTTCTCCACACTCTGAGTAGAGTAGAGGTGTAGGAAGGGTGAAGTTATATTTTTTTCCCCATTTTTATCAGAATACTGCAATCTGTGACTGACTGCCTCTTGTTGTTTCAGTTTCAGACCATGGGGCCTCCATCTCTTCACAACATCAACTGAGAACCTCCAAATCTCTCATTGCTGGCTCAAACCAGCAGCCTAGCAAGAATTATGCTCAGTGTACACCATCTTAAGGAGGGGTAGTCAAGAAGATTCCATCAGGCATTAAATATTTTACATAATTTTATTGTTCTAATGAAAATTCCTCTGTGTGGCACATGATTTAAATGTTTAATTTTATAAAATACTGTCTTTTACCACAATAATTCTTGGCAACTAAGTGCAAGTAACAAATTGCAACAAACATTTCAAGTTCCCACAAATAAATTTATTTTCTTGGTTGCTGTCAGAGACTATCAGGAATATGCTTCCTACCAAGAGTGCACAATGTGACTTCAAAGATGATACAATATGCTCTGAATTTGATTATCATCATAAAAGAGAATTAATCTAGCAGTAATGTGTTAGTAATAAGATATACAATTAGATCCTGAAGAATGTGAGAAGGAGGAATTGTTTCCAGGCTTTGGGAATATTCTCTGTATTTTTATGTTCTGCAAATGAATTTGATAATGCCTCCACTTTCCTTCTTATTCCTTTTTTTTTTTTTTTTAATTCCTGTGGCATACACATTGCATTAGCTGTACAAATCTGGTCCAAAAGAAGACAACACTGTGATAAGCATGAGGTATGGTCAACACCAGTGTGATAACTAAAGAGTCTTTTTATTCATTACATCTTAATTACTCTAATAGTTCTTTGTTGGGAATGAGAGACTGTTTATTTTTGTGGGAGAGATTAACATTTTTGATTAGGAATACCTAGACAGTAACTGTCAATTAGAAATACCTAGACAGTCCTCAAATTGATAAAACTGGTAAGTTTCACCTCGTTGAATTTTTATTGGACTTTCATATTTTTGGAGCTGGGCAGGCAGTTTTCACTTTTCTTTCACACCATGGTATGATACATGTTATGTGCTATCATAATTTTTGTTTTTTTGTTGTTGTCTTTGTCCACATATATGCTCTTACTGAAGACAAGTATTTTCATCACTGCCGAGTTTCCACAGTGAAAGACAGTTAAGCTTTGGTAGACCTAATGACTCTTACATTGCAATCCTCTTCTTTTGTTGAACATGAAGTCTTCATTCTAACATCAATAGTAAGTGCTACATGGATCACAGATACCTTGATTTCTGATACGGTGATCTTGATGGATTCTGGATGGTAGGGATATGCAATACCTTTGTAGCTATTTTTTTAACTGAAAGTCTTTGGAGACTTTCTTTTCAGGTATGAAATTCTGGTTGAAAAGACCTTATTCACATGCATTATCAGAAAAGGTTCTTCATTTTCTCCACACAGTTACCAAAAATGTCTAACATTTCACTACTGTATGATAAATTACATAATTGTTGTTTGCTGTGAAATTTTTGTTATCCTAAATAATGGTGTGGGTGGGGAAACCGTTCATGGATCATGCAAGTTGCCTCCTACGAGGCCACTAAAAATTTCTTCTCCACAGTAACCACCAATATAATTGACCTTTGTCATAAAACTTGGGCATTCATATCTATATCCCATTTGAAGTATCATCCCATGACACCTCTTCAGGTCTATTAAAGTCATGTCAGAAAGAATCACTGACTTCTTGTCAAACACATCCAACCGTCCACATTAATATATCCACGGATATCTCACTAATCACTCAGCAAACAATGCATGATACACACCAGGCAGTGAGAAGTGTGGGAGAGATCTTTGGAGTACTCTGTTCTCCTCCTGGAATGGACCTGATGGTGACAATGATAAATAAGACATGATACAAAATATGCTTTCTCTCCCTTCATGAGCTGTGGGAATGGGTAGACATTGCTGTTCATTTGTTTTCTCTTTCTTCCTCCTCTGCTCAGGAGGAAGCAACTCAATTAGAAAAATTATATTATATTTGTATTTTCTTTCTTTGTTTTTATTGAGTTCTACTCTTTGCCATTGCAACTTGTCTCCTAGACACTTAAACCATACACCATCCCATAGTGGGTGAAGACGTTTTTTTTTTAAATGAAAGTTATGCTAAATTTGAAAAAATGCATTTGATTGAAGCCCAAGCATGACCACATTTTAAAATGTCACACAAACTATTCAAACAGTGATGAACTGGAAGATTAGATGCTTTATATTTAGGTCAGCTATTACATCGCTGGAGAATAACTCCAGAGATATTGGCTCTATTCTTAGCTGGCTGTTTTAGTGAAGGTTACCAGATTGGAATAGCTCTTGGACCTCTGTTCCAGCTTCAGTTTTTTATATTGTCTGAAATTCTTTGCATTTGTCTATTCAAAGTGTAAAGTCCTCAGAGCAGGAACTATTCTTCTCTCAGAGGGGAAAAAAAGACATTACAAAACACCATAGTGGTGTGAAAAAACACAATTGGAATCAGGAACAGACAGCAGATTTTCAGAGCTTCCTAGCCTCCATTGCACATTAAAACTTCAAAGACCTTCAGTGTTTTCATAGGGAAGTAAACTAAGTTGAAAATGGGCTCTTTGGGTCTTCAAATATTAAATTCCTCTGAAAAAACTGACCTGTTCTCCATTTTGTGCTAATTCCTTTATGAATGAAATGTTGATATTTACCAAACCCAAAATAGATTTGCTGAAGCTAAATTTAATAGTCTTTGGAAAAACTGCTTTAATATCCCTAAATGGGTGCAATTCTCTAACTGCAAATTATAACAATTCTTTCTGTATTACATCCATTAGCAAACTCTCTGGGGCAAAAGAAAACAAAAAAGTAAAGGAAAAGAACTGAACATTTCCAGGACTATATGGTGATAAACACAACATACATCAAAATTATAAAAATAACTACAGAAAATATGAATAATCATGCTAATAATTAATAATAACAATAATAAAAAATAATATTTGAAGGCATATAAGTTCATTTGCTTCAGAGCATAAGCTAGTTTATACCTACAAGGGCTTAGGAAGAAATTTCCCTTTGTTCAAATTGTACTATTCATCTCTTTCTCTAAAGAATCTGGCACCAGTCATTTTTAAAGTTCATGCCTGATCTATCTGCTTCTTGTGTGCTATGGCAATTTTTATGTTTCTGTGAGCTGAAATAAAATTGTCTTTACCTAAAACTAATTTCAAGGTAGAGCTATCTGTGCCAACATTATGCTGGCAGGGCACTCTGTAAACTACTTCTGAACATGGAGCCAAATGCAGCCCTTTTGAAGATCTGCAGGCTTAGTCTGACAATTTTGGCAGATGCCTGGTATACTTCAAGGGCGTTGAAGTTTGTGCCAGATTTTCTTCTTTGATTTCCACAGATCAGAATGCACACATCTGGTTATAGGAGGGGTTATCACACATCTACATCTGCCAAATATGGCCATACTCTAGCACATGCATATTTCTTTAATTTCTGTGTATCTTCCTGTGACAAGCTGATTCCAGCAGTGAATTATTTCAAAATCATTTAACGGAAAATATTCACAAAAAGACAAACAAGCAAACAAGCAAACAAGCAACAAGACACAACAAAAACCCCCAGAAAAACAGAACACACAAACCAACCAAACAGAAAACTCTCATGAAAATAAACCTTAAAAACGGTGATGGGGAGAGGGAAAGAAAACCTCATCATAACTGGCTAAATTCCCATTGGATTCTTAAGGGTCTCTGTGCTGTTAAAAATTTACTGAAAAAAATATTCCTAAGAGTTAACCTGGAAGCCCTGCTGTAAAAAAAAAAAAATAAAAAAAAAAAAATCAAAGTATGTCAATTCATAATAAATCTTAAACCAAAAACCAAAGTCATTAAATATAGATTAACATGGAGAGGAATTTCTGTAGGAAAGTAAAGAGAAAAATAAAATGTAAACAAGAGGATATTCAAAGAACTTGTGAGGAACTATAGACAAATTATAAAATAATTATTTTAGATCTGAGCCAGTAATTCCCAAGGAATAACTTTCTCAGTACATTTTTACCCCTTTTTAATCACATAAACCCCAAGGATCTGGTTGTGGATTGGGGTTTTTTTTGATTCAGTAGTAGGAGACACAGAACTGTATTTCAACATTTTGTTTTCTTTTAAGTGTTTGAGATTCCAGGAGTATCTGGTATGTAAATTTTGGCTTGTTCTTGCTGTAATTGAACCCAGGGGTCACGTGGTACATTTATTTTCTTCTGACTGAAGCTCAAAACACTACTCAAGGAATCCTTGGAAGAAACTATCACTGTTCTGAGACCCTTAAGGGATAACACGTGTAAATAGCAGAAAATTTCAGAACCATCAAAGCTTTGCACAGTGAAATATTACTGAAAACATCACCAAACTTGCCTCTACATACACATACAAAACCACACATAATAAGGATGCTAAAAATTCCAGTAAATTACATCCAATAAAACTGCAAATTAATCTTAGATTAAAAGCTTCATTTTTAATGTCATACTCACTACCCACCTTTGACTGATGCTGGATTTTAATTGCTTTTCTTAAAGTCCACTGTGTTTTACAATAGATCAAATGGAGGACAAAAGTTAAACCAATGCATTGTAAAGAAAAAGTGATGGCTAGGTTATTTCAGTATTAATCAGCAAAGATTTTTCTTTTTGGCAGAGCTGAATATAAACAAAATTATTCCTTACATAACCTGAGGACTTTCTCACTTATAATGAAGAGAGAGTAGGAAAAGAAATTTTGTTAAGCATTTGGATTATGGCCAAAACCCCCTTGGGATCACCTGGTAGACTCTTGATAGAGATAGATCAGCATTTTTTGATAGATAAGAGGATTTCTCATTACATTTTGTGTGGCAGTTGTTGACTTACATGCCCTTCTTCTCTGCCTGTTAAATGCACATAAATCTGATTATCTTAAAGGAAACAACGACTTTAAAATATCAGTGGGAGAATACTAAACAGCTGATTGGAATTTAGGGTGGTAGAAGATATCTAGGTTTTTTTATTCTCCTTTTCCACTTTTAAACAACTTTGACAAATGATAAACCAGAAGATACAGACACCTGGAATTTGTTCTTCCATCTTGGAGCCTTTTCTACCTCCTTACTTTCAAAAAGTAGTTAATCTTGCCTGAAAGTTCTTCTCCAAGGGTGGGTTCCCAACTCTAAATCCTAAACTAGGAGAGGCACTTTTTGTCATCCCACTGTGAGAACCTTACCTTCATTTCAGTGAACATTTTTGTCTTTTTGATTCCTTTACTGGTTTCCTGCTGGACTCCCCTGAATTTCTCTGCCACGCAACTCAATCTCTGCATATGATATTTCTAGGCACCTTGGATATGTAGGCAGAAGCCCTAAAATATGATCCTTCATACACAGATTATAATGATGACTGTCGGAATTCCCACATGCAGCCAGAGAGTACAGCTCAAGTATTCAAATAGAAGTGATGAGTGTTGCATCCATGTCTAGGTGATTGACAGATAAAGTTGTCTGAAGTAGATATCAACGAAGCACAGATCTCAAAACATAAATGTAAAAATATGTGGATAACAATGTGAATAAAATCTAAGGAGTGCCAGAGGTCAGATCTGCACCTGGTATAAATTGGCACACATCTGCAGCTGTTTACACCTAATGAAGATCTCATCATGGAAAGTTTCTCTAAGCTTAATGATTCTCAAATTTATTTCCCAGAATACTTTCTAAACTTTGTGAATGAACAAAAAAAAAATAATCCTAAAAATATAGATAGTTCATATCCAGATTCTGTTTTGGTTTAGATTCTCAAACTGCCACTGAATAAAAAAGAAAAAAAGAAATCAGAAGTACCTGAATAATAGTCAGACCTTGGGATATCATCTAAATCATCCTAAACTATGAACAAGAAAATCTGCTATGGCCAGAAATTCTGCTACTTGAAATAAGGTTATTAATTGCTATTAAAAGTAACAAATACTTTTAGTATCTTATGTTTATTTTAATTTCTTTTCTCGTCCAGCCTTGGAAATTCTTTATTGGAATCTGCATTGTTATCAATATTAAGTGGCTTCTATTTCTTTTAATTTGTGTCCCCATATAGACCTTTTTTTTCCTTTTTTTTTTTTTTTTTTTTTTAATTTTTTTGCGAAGTGAGATGATTCAGAGCAAGGAAGTGAAAACAAACAAGAGAAGTTTAGACAGAATTGTTTCTGGATATCAGCTTTACTCATACTGTGTCAAAGTGGATTTAATTCTGCTAAATATTAATTTTCCAGGGTGCCCTGTACTTTGGCAAACCATTGAAGGGCTGCAGCTAATAACAAATGCAGAGCACTAGCTCAGGTACCTGAACTTCACTGTTCCCTGGCGCCCTAAGAAGAAAAGTTGAATACTTTTTCTCTTGGGTGGTTAACCCAAATATGTTAAAAGGAAGAGAATGTTATAATTTCTTGCTGATAGATTTAGAGAAACTGATGCAAAATTCAAGTGCATGTAAACTGAGCAGGTCCAGCTAATTTTGGTCATTGTAATATTCAGATTAGTAGGTTCAAGAATTTAAATGTCTACTTAATATTATACTGCATCATGACTAAATAAATGCATTCTTTGCCATAGATTCAGTCTAGACATTCACCAGCCCTTCCCACCTGAGAAAGGCATGGAAGGTACTTTAATTTCTGTCATAATTGTGCAATAGCTATCTTTGTCAAGATGGTGATTAGTCTGGTGACTATTGATGGTTTATACAAGCTACATATCATATGTTGCTATAAGTTATAATCAAATGATAACATAAAAACATAGCAGCAAAGAGGTGATGATTTAACTAGTGTCATTAATCCACTAATCAAATCTCTCACATATCCAGAAGAATAATTTATTTCACAGCCTTTTAGGAGTACTATGCAGAACTGTTTGGGGCTAGAGATACAGAATTAAAAAATAATAATGTTGTTCATCTAGCTGTTCCACACAAACAGATTTTTTTTTCATTAATAAAATTTAACACTATTTATATTGAATCAGTGAGGTAGGCTTTTATGTCAATATTTACAGATACAACACAAAATATTTTATTTGATAAATAGTGCAAGCAAAGGGAGGGTGAAGATAGGGAGGTGGTACTGCAGAAATAGTTCTGTGAACATACCTACACTGGGCTGATGACATTATTTGAGGATGAATGACATACATAATGTACCAATACTGTAAGATGAATATTCCCATGGAGCATAGTAAATAAAGGAAAAAAGGCTTGAAAGAATTCTCATCATAGAATAAACAGTTGAATCCTTTCAATAGCAAACTCAAACTTTTCTGCACACATCTTATGGTATTTCTCTTTATAGAAGTGAAGCTATGAGCAAAGTAAAATTAGCAATAATAATTGCAATTAATAAGTAGTTTAAAGACTGCAGAAAAGATATAATTGCATATTAAGAACCCAAACTGATGGACATTTTAAGCATGCGTTAACTCTAAGTACAAGCTGAAGTTCCCCTCATGCTTCTGAAGTGACATTAAATGCTCTCATGTGTTGGCATTTCAGTGCAGTGGGATTTAATTGAAGCCAGAAACTACTGTGTTTATTTTTGAAAAAAGTCAGATTTTTTTTCCCTATTGAAATTTACAAGGCAATTCTATAGGCATAAAGATTTTTCTGCAATATCTTTTTGTGTCTGTTTTTAGTTTAGTTTTCCTCCCAACCCAACCTTCCTTTACAGATTAATTTCTGCATACCAGTAGACATCAGGAACAAACAAAGCTATCATTTACATATCATAACTAGCCCATATGCCCAACAATGGATTAAAAAGTGTCTTCAAATAACACCCCACATAAATCTCTGAGCAAAGGTCTCTACTTGGTCAGTATGTCTATTCTATGAGACACAGACACTGTTGCCTTAATTTTTTAAAATTTATTTTCTGTGTAATTCTCTTCTAGACCAGTGTAATATTTGAGGTCAATTGTCCTGACTTTATGGACCAGGCATGACTTCATAAAAATAATGTTTTTGAAGGATGATTGAAGTGGAAAAGAGAGCAAACATAAACTCACATGGGATAGAACAAAAACTGGTCTGTAGGACACGTGGCATAAAATAGCTATAACTTATGGCCCAAGTGAAGTCCTGTGTGATATACATGCTGTGAAGAGGCTCAGATTTCCACTTACTCACAATATTGTGAATGTGTTTATCAATTTCCATATTTTTTTTTTGTTTTGGTTTTTTTTTAATGTTTAGTTGATAAGGAATGAATAGAAGAGAAGGGACAGAACTGTAGAGGTTGCATCCCTGGGGAGGAGAACTACAGCTGGTGATAGAAATTATTTCCTTCAAGAACAGCTGTGAGTGCCTTATGTGCCAGTAGTTGCATGTGAACCTTTTATTTCTGTAGTATAAAATCTGACATGAAAGTGTAACTCTGGAGAGAGTATTTATATGTAACCAAACATGTCCACTTTTCATTAATTATCCTTGTTAAGCAGGTTTATGTGCTCCTGTCTGCTGTCAGTCAGGTTTTTGTGCACTATCAATCAGTTGCAATCACCTGCTTTTCTTTTCTTAGATTTGGATACACAGCACATAACTACCAGTTGTAAGGTAGCTGCAAGGTCCTAAAAAGGGTGGAAATAAATCAGTTTATCACATTGTCCAATATTCTGCTTAATTGCAAATTATTAGCACTGAAATTTTTGTTCTTCATTCCATTCGGAGTTTCCTTTAAAACATAACAAAATGTGTGCAGGTAATGTGCAACACATTCCATTGAATACGTCCTCTAACCCTCCAAAACCTACATCCCAGGCCAATTCACCTCTGCTTGTCTTTGAATGTCTGCAGAAACCAAGAATGTGAGATCAGGTCTGTCTCCAGTAATTCCAGCTATGACCTTCAGAAACTACCTTAAATTCAGCCACTGATTATCTTCTCTCTTCTGTGAAATGAGAAGAATGTTCTCTAAGTCTGTATAAAATACAGTTAGAATTAAATATAGTCTCCAAATGCTAATAAATGCAATCCCAAGCCTACAGAATCAGTGTCAGTGGGAGTTTTGCCATGGAATTCAATGGGAGCAGGGTCAGGACCTGATATAATTGAGAGAAGTTGTTAATATACATCACTTACTGCCTGCCTGCAGTTCTTGTCTAGCTAATAAAGTCACTCACTGACATAACAATATAGAGTGCAGAAGCAGGTGACACACTCTACTGTGTGCTTATGAGGTCTTTTATAACACAACTTTCCCTTCAGTACATAGTGGAGGGTATATAAATATACTCCATATGCTTTATACTACTATATTGAGTAACTTTTTGAGTGTATGCTCTAGCAGCTCAGCATATCCTTTAGTATGTGACATCCATAGCAGATTAGCAGCTTCTGTGCATTCATGAAAATGCCAGAATAGTCTAACACCAGTAGCTCTTCAATATACCTAATTGGCTTTTGGAGAGCACTAGTAGGCTCAGAATTAAGAATTGATGGGTTGTTTGTTTGTTTGTTTAAATATTTTTCTTTGTCATCAAAGGTTTATGTTCATGGTATTCCAAATGTGTAACATTAGAAACAAAATTATATGCAATCAGCATTTGAAGCCACCTGTTTTTTCAGGGGGGCTGTGGCTGTTAGACAAAACCAGTGACAGCAGCAGAAGCAGCTACTAATCACACATTCTTCCCCTGTCTCTCACTCTGAGTTACTACGTTATTTATGTTGAAAACCATAGAAGATTCTTAGTTATGCTGTAGACCACATTTTCTGTACAGTCAGGAAAGATTATAAACCAAGGAGCAAGACGGTGCAGGGTAATAAATATTTATGAATAAAGAAATATTGCATATCATGGTATAGAATATTGTGTTCTCAGAAACTTTGACCTTAAAAAAGATTTAGTTATTAAAAAAGTCTGATAAGGTTATAAAGATAAGGACTGTTTACTGTCCCGGCTTAAAAAAAAACCTGAGCTCTAAGCAAAAGTGAAGAAGTTTTGTATCTTCATCTAAGGTGGTGGAGAGGTATTTGATGTATTTGATGTTGATCACTGTAAGAGAAGTGTGAAGAAGAGGAAAATGTCAGTCAATGTCTTCTGAAACCATTTGATGTTGGGAGAAAGATGCCAAATTTTAAGATATTAACTTGTTTATTTTATCAAAAAGGTAAGAGAATGCTTCTACTTAAACATCAAAGTAGCTTAAGATAAGGAAAACTCCTAATATGAAAGTACTAATATCTTGCAGAGAAACATGAAATTCATTACAAACATGTTGTATTAAGAAAAAAATTTGAAAAATTAATTTGGCTTTGTTTTTGTTTGTTTTGGTAGGTTGTTTGGTTTTGTGGTTTTTTTTTTGTGTCTTTTTCTTATTTTATCTCTTTTCTTTTCTTTTCTTTTCTTTTCTTTTCTTTTCTTTTCTTTTCTTTTCTTTTCTTTTCTTTTCTTTTCTTTTCTTTTCTTTTCTTTTCTTTTCTTTTCTTTTCTTTTCTTTTCTTTTCTTTTCTTCTTTTTTCTTTTCTTTTTCTTTTCTTTTCTTTTCCTTTTTCTTTTCTTTTTCTTTTCTTTTCTTTTCTTTTCTTTTCTTTTCTTTTCTTTTCTTTTCTTTTCTTTTCTTTTCTTTTCTTTTCTTTTCTTTTCTTTTCTTTTCTTTTCTTTTCTTTTCTTTTCTTTTCTTTTTTTTCTTTTCTTTTCTTTTCTTTTCTTTTCTTTTCTTTTCTTTTCTTTTCTTTTCTTTTCTTTTCTTTTCTTTTCTTTTCTTTTCTTTTCTTTTCTTTTCTTTTCTTTTCTTTTCTTTTCTTTTCTTTTCTTTTCTTTTCTTTTCTTTTCTTTTCTTTTCTTTTCTTTTCTTTTCTTTTCTTTTCTTTTCTTTTCTCTTTTTCATTTTTTTTTCTTTTTTCTTTTCTTTTTCTTGTTGATGTTGTCATTTTTTTTAAAAACTATTTTACCAGGAAAGCTTAACTAGAAGAATGGTAGCGAATAATGGGATTTATGATTATTTTTCTCAGTGCTAGATTAATTTCTAACAAAATGTTAAGAAAAGTGAAAATAATTGTAATCAATGTACCAAAATTACTAGTTCTGCAAAATTTAATACACTGTTGATAATATCAAATTGATCTGGTAATGGTACGTTCTGATCTGGAAAATGATACAATTTTGAAATTCTTATCAAAAAGGAGATCATTAATTTCAGAGTAAATTGACATTACTTTTTCTGAAATGCAAAATTTAAATTTGTAATGTTTTTTTTACCTATATCAATTTATTAATTTCAGAGTGAAATTAATAAATTAATTAATTATTAATAATTCATTAATTATTCTCAATACCAGAATTTTAGTGTCCACAGAATGGGAAAAATTATTTGAGTTACCTCTGGTTGTCTAATTGAAATTCAAGATACATTACTCATTCCTGAACTAGTAAGTCCCAGAAATAAAGGGAAGGATCTTTCAAAGAGTTAGGAGAATTTTAGATGCATACATCTTTAATAAATATTTTAAATAAATTTAAAAAAACCAACAAAACTCCATCTTTAAATTGTTTTGAAATGTAAATATAATTCATGTTTTATTGTTTACTTAAGGGGTAAAATACTATAACTCTATTTTGTGGACCTTCCTTGCCCTGCCCCCCTCAGTTTTAAAGCTCTGTTGATGGACACATCCTTTTAGAACTCACACCATGTCTGGCTGCAGTTGTCACTTTACATTGAATTGTAAGTTGACAAGAAAGTCCTAGCCAAATGCTGCACTTTAACAAGACGACACATGAGACAATGAAACCTGAAATGACATGGTTTTCTTTTTTTCACTATTTTTTTTCTTTCTTGACATGCAGTATTTTTCTGAGGAAATAAGAAAAAGAAGAAATTAAAAGTATGGGTACAGAATTCTCCACTGACAATGACAGCATCCAGTTACTTGTCTTAAGCTATGACCCAGTTTCTAAATATCAGCACTGAGGTGGGATAAAGTTAGGCCAAAATAACCTAGAGAAGTAACACATTTGTGAGAAGTTTTTTTCTTTAAAGTCCTTTTGTGTGTTTGTTTTTATTCTTTAGGGAAAGGGGAAATGCAAATAAAAGTGTGGCTATAATGTTTTTTGCTGAAGACTGTGGGGTTTTGTGTTCTCTGTTGATTTTCTGCAAAGCTATCACCTATCCTAGCTATAACTTAGTCTCCAAGTTATGTACTGAGTCTCTGAAATCAGCCATGGAAAGCTGCCCACACATTTTCCTGAAAGCCTGAACATTTTCAGCTCTTTTGATGCAAAGTGTAACTCCCTTCATGCAGCAAAGCACAAAGAAAGAGAAACAGTGTAGACACAGAGCTCAGGGTTGTGACCTGGCAATGGAGATCCTCCACCTAATTTATTTTTATTAAAAAACACAGAATTTGTGCTGTTTTGGAAAAACTCTCCCATCTGCGTAAGTTGAACCTTGAGGAATTACTTTAAAATTAAATTTAGCAAGGCAGGTTTTCACCCAAGTCAGATGGAATTACAATACTTTTTAGCATATGATGACCCATATAGGCAACCCACAATACCTGGGTTAACCAGCAAAAAAAGTAGGCTATTAATCCCATACTCCATCAAAGAAACTGAAATATCTTCAATTCTGTTGTTTCTTTGAATCCTGGAGTTTTTTGGTATGGCTTACTAGAAAATTCAGCAATTTATTGAATCAAACCATATATCAAGATAAACTCTCATAAATGCAGGTCACATGTGGTGACCTCATCTGCTACTCTTCCCTATTAATCCATCCTCAATATTCCAAACCCTTAGTAACCTGACTATTAGCATCTAGAGAACCATTATGTAACAAATTTTTATTTACTATTTTTCAAGAACCAACGAGAGAAAAAAAAAAAATAAAGAAAATTCCAAGAACGTGTCTTCAAAACAGCCTGCCCAAAATGCGCCAGGTACACCTGATGCCTAATGAGGACCCACTAGTTTCAGGGCAAACACAAAGCTCTGTTTCCAGTCCTCACTGAGAAGGAGAGGAGATATGCAAATGAATGTCTGGAAAGATTCACGGCTCCCCAGCTTGCTTGTGCTCCCTTTTTGTCTGCAACACTTCATTTGTGAAGCACAACTTCTCCAGGGGGTAGTACAACAAGATTCAATTCAGATTTCCCCTAAATTAAATTAAATGCAATGGCCATAGAACCCCAGGGGGATGGGGTGGGGGTGAGCACACTTCAGATCCCGACAGGGTGATGACTTATTTTGAAAGTAACTAACTTTTGAGCAAATTTGAGCTGCGTGTGACAGGGGCATAGGGTGGAGTGAATTAATGTGAGCATTTAATGAGCTATATTATTACTGTCCTACTCTGAAAAACTAAGGCTTTCTAAAGCACTTAGGAGCAGTTTGAAGTGAAGACATGCTAACTAGAAATTTGAATTTATATATCTTTGATATCTTCTAGAATTTATTCATTTAAACTTTTGCTCATACCCTTGAGATGCTTGGGATGACTATAATCACTTGGCTGTTAGAGTCACAACTTTTAAGAAAGGCCATCATCCTGTAGGTTCTTAAAGTTAGGGCATACATAGAGGAAAAACTTACTCCAAACCATTACGTCAGAATACATATTTACAGCATATTCCTCATTTGTAAACACCTCTAAGGTTGAAGCTAATGGAAATTACCTAAAGTTATTTGAAATAAGGATGAAAACTACTTTCAGTTTATTACTTTCTGTGATATGGTGTAGAGAGATACAAAAGACTTTCCCAAATACTCCACATGAGGAATAAAGCAGTCAACCAAAAATACGGGGAACCAGAAATGGGAAAGCAGTGAACCAAGATAAAAGAACATGATATGGCCTTAAGTGATCCAGGAAATGATATTCAGGCAGACCACTCTAGATTAAATTAGAATAGATTGTAATTTCACAAAATATGCTACTTATCATTTTGTAATGCGTCCAGTACTGCACCAAAAGCCCTGTTTCCACTTTAAAATTAACAAACACTAACTGATACAAGTTAATTGAGGAAATATACCTCATTGCAAATTTTAATGAAAATTGTGGAACACAGTTCTACATTTTTCCTTTATCAAAGAGTCTTTACCACCTGGAATGTGTGGTTCATATGCTGTTTCTCTGTGTGATCCAACAAAGTTTTGTTCTGATGAAACTCTTAGCAATTCTCATGCTCTGTTGTGATTATAGTATTCAAGTTCCAATTAAAAATAAATGTCATAAAAATTTGTGGGTAAACAATGTAATAACTCACGTGAAGCTACTAAGAAATATCTTTGGAAGCATTTGTAAAAATATCCTCTGTATGTTTCACTGTGTGATCACACTTGCAATAAACTCTTCTGCTTTATAAATATTTAGAAGCAGAGGACACAATACAGTTCTCAAAATTATGTTTAAAAAAATCTGTAAATATTAGTACAGAAAGAACTTAAAGAGAAAACCAAGAATGTCAAAACCTCACAATTTTTTTTTCCAATGCCAGAAATTTTTCCCAAACTAGGTATGCTTTAGGGATTACAATGATTTTGAAAAGCATATCTTAACTTCTTTTTTGACGATTTGAATGGTTTAAATTTAAAGAAGGTTCCAGAATTAGAGTTGTACACATAAATATTCACTGACATCATATAGCATCTCCCCAGTGAGAACATGAATGTAAAAACTATTGGAAATAGTTTGATGACACCGTTTGAAATTCAGTGTTCCAGAAATGCATGCTTGTAGGATTCTTGTTAGATTTTAAATTATCAAAAAGAAGTACAGAAGATATAGATACAATAAAATCCTCATTATTTAACAACTCAAAATGGTACAATAAGTTAAATTATCTTGTCAGCATATATTTAAAATACACAAACTAAACAAAGAATATGATAAAATAGAAAGATATATATGTCCTGTTTTCAAGAAACATGTTATTAACATAGAAAAAGCTGTGATATATTGTTGAGAACATTAAACCAATTTGAACAAATTTTATTAATATATGGATCATATATCCTCTTCCATAAATGCTTTTTAGATAATAATATCCTTCAGCAATGACAAAATGATTGCAGCTAATCTACAGTATATTTTTCATAATGTACTTTATATCCATAAAAAGTAAAATAAAAAGGCAAGACAAAAGAGAGGGAGAGAAAGATACTGGGAGCATAGCAGTATCTTCTTTTTCTGTTTTTAACAGAAACAAATTTTACTCATTGTGCAAAAACAGAGAAACTCTTCCCTGTGGCTCTCTTATAGGGTCTTGTTTCAGGAGCTGTGTCAGAACCTGAAACAAAGATGAGTGAACCCCAGATTGGCAACTGGTGTACAGCGACGTCAAGAGCTGATACAGCCCTAAGACACCCTGTGGGAGAGAAATTCAGCTTGTTATTATACATGTGGGTGAGACTCTTCATCTGATATTAAATAGTCCCCTACAGTATCATCCTCTTAGTAGTCAATGGGTTTGCTATTAATACGTGGATATATTATGAGTCACGTTTCACAATAACAGGAAAATTGAAGCATTAATGAACATGGCTTTAGCAGGTATTGCATTAAAAATACTTCATCCTCCCTACAGCACATTTTTAGTCCAGCAGGTGCAGAGAGACCTGTTTTAAGAGCAATATATCAAAGGAAATAGAAGTGGTTTCTGACATCAGCACCCATTCTAACTAGATCATTTGAAGTTGATTTGACATGAAATGGGTCAGGAAAAGCATAGGGAGAAAAGGGAACAAATTTCTTAAGCTGTTTCACTTAAAGCATCAAATATGTGGTGCAGTGTACTGGCATTCTTACATGGAAAATAAAATCAGAAACTAGGATACAATGGAAAAGAAACAGTGAATTTTTCAACATCACCTCACACTAGACAGGTAGCATTTTTCTGATCTTGAGACAGGAAAAAAAAAAAAAAAAAAAAGAGAGAGTTTAACCCTGGTCTGAATGTTGCCCAGATGAACAAAGTCACTGCTCAGGCTTTGACTGTAACCCCCTTGAAAGCATCACAGTGGTGAGTTGTTGAGGTGTCTGCATATTGTCCAACAAAACAGAAAAACAGGAGTAAAATCACTTCAAGTCTGGGTGGAGAAAAAGAAAGATAAGAGAGACGCAGAATGATATTAGCAAGAGTTTTTCCACCATTCTTCTGTGAAATACAGCCACACAGGGGCAGACCCTCTTTTTTTGAAGAGTGCTTTGAAGTTGAAACCTATTTTTTACATGCTAAGTATTACTATCAAAATTAATTGATAGGGGGACTGTACTGTGCAGCTGCCTGCTAGCTTAGATTGAGTTATGCTGCAGGATATTGTTTGTGTTGTGATGAAGAAGGCTTTGGTAATACTCTCTGACTGGTCTCCCCTGGGAACTCTCCCAAAAGCAAAATGTACATCTTATGAGAGTATCCCAGTGAGCAACAATTTTAGTACATAAATAAAATTAATAGGAATGAGGAACATGTGCAGAAGGTAATTTGAGGTCTTCATAAGCATCAGTCTTAAGTTAGGATTATCAGTGGTCTTAATTTTTGAGGTAATGAGTGGTCCAAATTTGACTCCTATATGGAAAAGATGTCTTAACAGAAGTTTTAAACATGTTCTGAGATTGATTTCAAGCTCGTATCATCTTCCATCCACTGTCCAGGGTCTCTTCTTGTGTGCTTTGATGATTTACTAAAAAATGAAGCCAGCTTGCTTTTTCAAGGCATCTGCAGAGATATCTAATTCAGGAACTTCAGACTTCTTTGCACTCAGTGAAGAGGAAGGGTAGGGGAGGAGACAGGAAAGTTGATGATTCAGGATGATGCTTAAATGGGCTGTGCCTTCTTTTAAAGAAAGTTCATGCTGAAGCTGAACACAAGTGCCTCAGCTAAAGGATATCTATTAATTGATATGGTTCCTTCCCCCAGAAGCAAACCTAATCTAAAAGACTCCTGGTTGAAGCAGACTGTTTCTGCTACTCATAGCCCCAGTATTCACCTTTTCCTTTTTTATTTTTTTCTCTTTTTGGTTGTGAATTCCTTGAATCCTTTATTTGCTTTTCCTACTTTCCACTCCAAATGTCTTTGCTAGAGTGCAGCTGTCTCATTTTGCATAGCAGACCCAAAACACAGCTCTTACCAGTCCACGTTATACTAACTTATGATTGAAACATTCAGACCTGAACCCCTGGAATTTTCCATCTGCTTTTCATCTGCTGAGCTGAAGCTAGAAGGGCAACTGCTGCGAGAAACCCTGCAGGGCAGGTTTTACCAGTGGGTGTAATTGAGAAACAGCTAGCTAACGCTCTCAGATACAGGGCAAGGGGATGATTAATAAAAGAAAATATAGATCAAAAAAGATATAAACAGTGTGATCCAAATTAGTGCATTGTTAGGCTGTGGTTTTGTGTTATTTAGATTTTTTTTTTAATACATACACACTCATATACCCTCAAGACTATGTGCACTAGTGTGTCTTGGAGAAAGTAAAAACTGAGATTCATTGAGCACAACCAGCACTTAAATGAAGCAAAAGGTCTTATTGAAATTCTGGACAGGGAGAAGGGAAAACTGAGAGCCATTTCCCAACCAGCAGTGTCACACACTTCTTGAGCAAATCAAGTGAAAAAAAATAGCTGATGATTTTAATTGTTTGACACAACTTGCCTCTAAAGTCCCAAGTATGCAAATCCAAGCCTGAAGTCTGCTGAGCACTGCTAAGGACCCTGTGGCCTTGTTTAATCCTTGCACAGTCAATCTACAGATAACAGGTATGCTATCTGCAGTAAAAAGTGACACCTATACACCAGCTGTCATATTGAGGAACAAGCACAGACCTTGAGCTCCATGGCACCCTTATTCTCTGTAAAGTGCCCAGAAAAAGGGTCTCCAGTGAGCACTGTCCAGGAGGCAGTGATTCCTTGTAAAAAATATTTACAAGGTCAGTCATCAAAATGTGTGTTAAATAATCCCTAATGTTCTTTCTTGCTGTGTTTTGTCTTGGATTAATTTTGGTTTTGATAGAAAGGAAAAATAAGTAAGAAAAAGGAATCAAAGGAAATGCACACAAAAGCACATGAACACATACATATACACACTGAGAAATTTGTTATATAAAATGACCAAGGAAAATCAAAAAAATAATTATTGCAGCTGATGAAGCAGAAACCCCATTATGGCTAGATACTCGTTCACAATGTAGGGTCCTGGAGGTTGAGAGCTGAATGTATTTTTCAGCATATTTAGCACAATTTATTAAATTAAGTTTTAAAATGAACCACATTTCTACCCACACTATATTTTCTTTTCTCCTTGCTCTCTGCTTAGGGCATTTAAGAGTCGGAGTTTATCATTCTTTGTTTGCTTCCTCTCATTTTCAGGCTTGATGCTGGAGTATGAAACTCTCCTTGCATTTATGCTGGAATTTTTTTTCATATAGATATCAATCCTTATACTAGTGCACAAGGTGGGGAGAGAAAAACATCAGGAATGTATTTTGGTGTCTTTTGATGAAAGCCTGAGGTGCCTCAACCCAGAACCAAATCAAAGCTTCAAGATGAAGCAATGTCTCTTGTTAAATCAATGATACCATTGAAGCTGGAATGAAATCCACAAATCAAATATCTTCCTAAAGTGGAAATCTAAGGGGTAAAATGGTAAATGCCCTTTAAATCTGTATGCATGTTGCTGGCATTCATCTTTTCCCAGACGGAGTTTCCAGCACTGGAGCTGCTGAATATATAAGTTTCAGAGGCAGTCTCAAATAAATCTGTTACAGCCTTTTCTCAGATGTAATCCTTTGACCATGCAGCGGGGTAATCCCCAAACCCTTTAGATACAGCTAGTGAGTCTGTACTGAAATTATGCTGCAGGTATCTTTCAAAAAGAGAAAAAATATTCAAAATCTTGCAGCATATGGCACACATTTTTAGGATAAATTTTTACTTGAGTTTCATCTTTCTTCTTTTGAACTTATTGTAAGCTAAAACCCAGTTTTAATTCCCATGAGATCTTAGTCTCATGTCTCCTGAATTTTAACTCAAGTAATTCTCTTTCATTTCTGTATCCAGTATTCCAGTATCATTGATACTGGCTCTATGTTTGCAAAGACAGGTTCACTTTCACTGTCAGTCTGTAATTTGCATGGAAATAATTAAAAACATCTTCATCTTTTAGGTGAAGAAAGGAATGAGAAGTAAAGCAAAAACATCAAATGTGGCAGTTGCAAAATTGAACACGGAAGCCATAACACCCATCACAGAGGCACTTTATGGATACACAGCACCACAGGACTGGAAGACATACCTAATTCCATGTCTTTTATGGCAATTGTGCAATATACACGGTATTGCAAAATGACTCATGATATCAAGAGAAAAATCATTATGAAGAAAAACAATGTCAGCCTTTGGGTTTCCAAGAAGGAATTGCAAGAAAGGAAATGAGGAAAAAAGGCAAATCCAGAAATACCTACCAATTCCTCCCTCTTATTCCTCCTCCTTATAAAGTATGAGAATTAATTCAGGATGTAGTTACTGATGTGAATTTTAACACAGAGTCTGTTCACGTATGCATAGTATGAGTAGCTCCAAGTATAACCTGGTTGAAGAGCAATTTAATTAATAACACTTAAACTATAAGCTTTCATTTATAGTAAGGCCCTCTGGGGCTTATTTCTTTGCATCACTGCTAGAATAAAAAAGGAGACTTAAAACTTGTGTAAATTACTTTTATATGTAAGGTATACAAAGTGACATGTACAGAAGTTTCACACAAATTCATTTGTCTGTGCATCTGCGAAGGGAGGGAGGTTTTGTGGGGTGTCCCTACGAGGAATAGCTGTATGATTAACACATTTTTAAGGATATTTTTTCTTGATTTAATTTTTTCCCCTTTGTATAAAAAGGAACATGGCAAGATCATCTTTCAGAGTTATTAGTAAAGATATATTTATACAGATGCCTCTCTAAATTATGAATTCAGTCATCATCCCCCAGAAAAATGTTGAGTCATAAAGGCACATGTTGATTTAATATCTGAGAATGAGATTTTTGAGTCAAAGGACTGTATCACATTAGAAGTGCTGGGTTAGAAATGGTTAGGCTTTGAAACTTGATGCTATAGCAAATAAATCTGTCAATATGTTTTAAAATAGAGAAGAGGGTGGAAAAAAGCGTAAATTTCAGCCATGAAAGTATCATCAGAGTATTTTTTGACCAAATTGCTGCATATTTCAAAGCTGTATTATCAAGGTAGTTTTCTTTTTGAGGGTCAAATGAATAACTTGTTTATCAGTCTAATAAAGAATCCTTTACTCCATGTGAACATATATGCTTTAGATAGGAACCAACAAACACCATCAATTTGAAAAGCTCTGAATTTTGCTCAAAGGATAGAAGGTACAAGAATCACCAGGAGGCAATTATAAAATTTAATTACAAAAAATTTAAAGTAAATATTATAAAACAAGTATAAAAGGTGATTTTTGTTTACTTTTTTTTTTTTTTTTTTTTTTCCCCAGAAAGAAATGTACACAATTCTAGAGATGTGGCTTCTCACATTCAGGGCCAAGATGCAGAACAAGGTGACAATACATTTGCATTTGAAATTTCCTTCAGGCAAAGTTCTTAAAGCAATCCATAAGGATAACATCCAAGCTGTGCAACTGGAAGTAGGACATGTAAACCACTCTGAAACTGTTAACTGTGGCTGTCCCATACAAATGCAAATGTAAGAGACTGTGCCATACGTAAAGACAGCACCATACCCTATAGACACTCTTCCTTATTCCCCTCTTTAATTGAGATGTATGATAACTCCCAAACAACAATTCAGACTGTTTTTTTACTGCCTCAGCTCCATATTTTTTAATCCATAGGGGCTTCAATAATAACTCTTTGAATTCCTTGTATGCCCACGTGTACATGCTAAATGGTGGCTGGTATGTGCAACTTCACTGGAGTGCAGCCTAAATTTACAGGCACAAGACATTAAGGAATTCTTCAGTGACAGTCAAAATTCAGCCCTGACCTAGAGGTGTTTTTCCCCCTCCTCTGAGTCATGGTGCTCTTACTGGAGTGTCTGGAGGTTGATCTGCTCAGTGTGAAAGCAATGGAATTAGCATCCCCCTTTCAATGCCAGAGAATGACAACTGGAGATTGTGGCAGGGTTTCAAAGAAACAGCTCTGATGGGAAAGGCTAATGCTCCATGTGCCCTGAGTGAATCATGCTGTGAAGGAAAACCATCTCTCACATAGTCAGTGTGGTCAGGGAGGAGCTACAATAGATAGACCAAAAGCCTGTGATGGCTTTCAAAGGCATTTTCGTTTCATCATCTCCATTTCATATTTATGGAACTCTAGGTACTTTGGATTAATGAGATACTAATGATATCCATGAGGCAAGTTCTAAGTTAGCCACATAAATTAGTTGGGTTGGGTTCTGCTGTGACAGAACAGGAGCCAAACAGCATCTGTTTTCTCCTTGGTTTTTCTCCCTCTCAAATAAGAGCTCCGATCAGGAAGCTTCCAGTCTTGTAGAGCTCATAGGCTGGATAGTTACTGGAAACTATGTATACAAAATTTTTGTGATTCTACTAAGTAACACCAGGTCCACCCATGGAGCTATCCTTAGCTGCTCATAGATGTATTTCAGTGATAGAAACTGAGGAAATAGTTTTGGATTTGGGGGATTTTTTTTTTTTTTAACTGATATTCTGAAAATATTTTGAAGACCTTTTTGTGAAATGGCCTAAATATTCAAGATTCAAGGGTTGCAGTGATTCTTGGCCCAATTTCCAAAGAATTAAACCTCTAAATATGTTGATAAAACTCCTGGAGTCTCCAGGATACACTATGTTGTACCATTTTATAATTTGTTGTGTGGAAAATAACATCTGTGTAGTCATGGTCGTATTTTTAGGAAGCTTCTTACTTAAAAATCACATTTATCAATGGTCTTCCCCTATGAATAGCAATTTGAGAGTGAAAAAGAAAGTCATATTTTCTTTTAAGACACAGATTTATTTTTTAAAATTTCTTCTAAATTTTTATCTTTTTAAAATTTCAGTAAATTTTCCTTCATTTTTATGATTCTATTCATAGTGAAAGTCAATAGCTCCCTTTAAAATACAAATAGAAGGTAACAGTTGGTGAGGACTGAAAAATAAAGCAAATAATATCTGATCCCAACTAAACAGGATACCTGAAAACCCGCTATGAGAGTTTTATTGTCTGTTCAGTATGGAGAAATATCTCTTAGTCTTGGTTTTATTCAGAGCTCTGGCTCACCTTGATTCAACATAATAAGTAAAACGACATATTTGCTTTTCAAGGAACATTAGAAATTGTTCTAGAAAGGTCTTATTAGTTCTGCTTTTTCAGCTCTCAACACTATGACATTATGAACAATGATAGGCTTCACAGACTTAGTAAAATGTGTTACTGTCCTTGCTGACAAGCCCTGGCAAGATGCTGTGTGTGTTTTTACAGAGCACAATGTCAAAACTTTCTTATACAGAGCATGAGGACCTGTACAGAATAAACTACAGCAGGCAAAGATTAGCAAATTCCCACTGTAGCTGTTTACAGATTTGCAACTTGTGTATTCACTTGTGGGGCGTCACGGTTGTGTATTGAACATCCATAAATCACAGAGCTCCCCGGCCTTGCTATGAAAATATGACAATTCTGCTCGGCACCTGCTCCACCCTCTATTTCTGTCACCTGCCAGAATGACAGCGGGCTATAAACGTCTCCATGTGCTGAAGTCTCAGCTCTGATGCCATGGAATTAAACGACCTTGGCCAAGAGGATATTTTTGATGTGGAGAGCTTATCCCATTCTTCATGTAAAAGAAGCAGGGCTCTAAACTTGAGTGACAGAAGTCAAATCTTCTTGAGGGGAAAAAAAAATCCCAAACCAAAACAAACCAAACAAAATGCATTGGCTTTATTTTAATATTTCTTCTTCAATATGCTGAAATTTTACCAGGTAATTGCCCGACACAAATATTTATGAATGTCAGACCATGGAGTTTTATAGCATGTGCTCAGAGAATAACATTATTTAATGAATTCTACCATGCACATAGGATTCAGGTCTTTAATGAATAGGTCACTGTGATTTCTAGAGATGGCAGTCACTTTGAGATATGAGAATCATTTCTCTTTAGTGAAGAGGAGCTTGGATACGTGCATATTTAGGGGTTCTTTTTTGTGCAACTTTAGACCTCTCAAAAATGATGCAGAGCTGGGGCTAAGATTCAGGAGATTTCATGTGTTTTATCACTGAGATCCCCAAAGATTAGGAGAGTACACATACAAAATTTAAAATAAAAGGAATACTTCCAATTCCTCTGAAAAAAACTATTATTTCTATTACTTTTTGAGTTCTGAAGCATCAGTTCTGTAGCAGCAGTTTTTGTGCATTTTTTTGCCATGGCTCACTGATGATTATTCATTTCACTAGCTTCACCCTTTGCTAAAATGTAATTTATAAACACAACAGTGCTACCATATAATAAAACTATATAAATGTAGTTAAATCTTTTGCCTCAGGGTATTCGTTATAGTCCTATATGGGATGAGGGAAATGAGCAGCATTTAATTACCACATATGGAAGAAATTGACCTTGATGTTCCAACAATAGCCTCATACACAGAGAGGTAACCACAAACTACCATCCAAGAAAATGTAACCTTCCAAAAAAAAAAAAAAATCAACATTATATTGAAAGTGGTCTTACCTTCTTTGGCACAGACAAAAAAGGAGTTTTGATAATTCTGACTCCAGAGCATATTGATACAGTTCTCGGTTCTCGTAACCAAGCAGTGGAACACAGTGTGGAGGCAAAACCTTGCTATCCATGAATCTTCCCTTGCAAAGCAGAAAAAGGACTTCAATTCTCATGTTAACTGTCCTTTTTTTAAATTATTATTGTTATTTTATAGGGAAACAATACATTAAAAAGGATAAAGTAATATATAAAACCACTTCTCAAATCTAATTTAATAGGCTTCTTGAACTACTAAATGTAGTGCTTTTATAGAGCAGAGGAACAGATGTATTTTCTAAGAAAAGGAAGAGTTTCTTTGTGTACAATGGAGATGAAAATGGCATTATAATTTATAGAATAGACTATTTGAGTAGGAAAAAAGATAAGCTTTATAACATATGGGGCATCACAGGATGTAGAAAAGAAATAAGCAATATCGAGGATTTCGAAGTTAGCATGAAAGCAAAATTCTGGCTTTCTTTACCCACTTGTTTTTAATTAAGATCTCCTTATTGCTGCTGAATTAAAAGTACTGCAATATAACTGCAATACAGCCAAAATATATATCTGTTGTCTGAAATTCAAATAGTTCATGTTCAAACTCTTGCAGGATGCATTTGAACCAAGAGGTGATTTCTCATTCAAGGACTTTATTCCAGAAACATCACCTCTATCCCTCAGCAGAAGGGGTGCTTGCAAAAATTCAGGTCTTCTCCAACCTCAGTAATTCTCTGATTCTCTGATTCTGTGATTCTGTGACTCTTACCATCTTTTATTCATTTTGAGTCTTTCATCTTTGCACTCTGCACACCTGCACCTATTTTAAGGTGATTGACCTCTGACAGAAAGTTCTATTGCCAGACCCTGCTGTATGATATTAAAATTGCAAATGTTTCTCTATGATGATTTTCTCTTCTAAAAGAAAAGCTTATCTAACATAACCATAACATGTGCAAAATCTGTCTCGAGACCATCCACAGTGCTTTTAGTAATTTTCCCATTTCTACCCTAGTTTGCCTTTGATATTATTTGGAAAATTAATAGGAATTTTTAATCAAGAGGTTCTTAGTTATGTAAAATATGTCTCAAGTTTGGAGCCAGCTAATGAGATTTTTTTTTATGAAACAAGTTTATAGAATTTGATTATTATATCTTATTGTGGATTTTATATCAGTTTAGGCATTTGCATTAAACATGTTGCTTATTGTGAAGCTACTCCACCATTTCTTCAATTTTTATTTAATTGCTCCTATATCAGTGTTAATAACCTGTGATTTATACACTTCAAATAGTTATTTAGTCAGATAAATCCTCAGTGTAACTTGTTCAGGTAAAAGCAAATAATGGGGAAAAAAAACCCAAACAACCAAATTAATCAAAAAATATATAAAGTTATTGAAAAAAAAATTAAACTCTGTCAGAATAGAATATTTATACTTTTGTAATGAAGTCCTCTTAATTTAGCAATCAGTGGAAAATGTGTGATGGCAACAAAACAGAAAATACTAACTTAAGTGTGGATTTCTAGTAAGGAAATAATGAAAAAGATGAGTTACCTCAATCCCAACATGCTTGCTTTATGGCTAACACAAAAAGCAGGGACAACAGCAAGTTATTGCCAAAGACAACTGGAACAGACAACTTTGTCCTGAAATAATTTGTTCATTGCTATCCAGTAGTCCCATGTAAATTTTGAAGGGACCTATTGTAGACTTTTTAATATTGTAAGTCTTTTAGTAGTCAATACAACCAGTAACACTGCTGAGGACTTGCTCTCCTGGCAATATACTTTATGGGTTTGACTACAATGAGGCCACATCCTTTCATTTCTGCAAAGGAATGAGTGGATTGTAGCAAATTCCTTGGGTGATTCAGTCCACTAAATCACTCCCTTTCCCATGAAGAATGCTATTCAGCTTCTGCCTCCTCTCAAGAAGCAACTCACATTTTGTAGAAGAGCTTTTATTCAAATAAACACCAAACTATAAACTGGCTTTCCAAAAAGGATGCTCTCTTAAAGTGGCAGTGACATCCTCTGCCTTAATCCACTCCCCTGACTCAAGCAATAAAGTGACAAATGAAATCAGTGACTGTTGAGAAATAACCATGTTCAGTTCAACTGGATACACACACACTCTTCACTTGAACAAATCTATCCTCTACGAAAGTAGCCTTTAAAGATACAGTGCCAGGCTGAAAGTTGTAAAACAAAACAGTAAGAAAAACCCCAGAAAAAAACAAACAAACAAACAAACCTTTTAAAACATAGGACTAGAGAATAAAATATAGATAACTTTGACAGATGATCAGCTGATATATATTAGTTCTACAGAAGCAGCTGAAGATGTGTTTTTGAACTTGTCAGGTGTGTTTCTGTTCACAAACCCCATGATTTTGGGGTCTACATACTGTTGGAAGCCACATTATTATATCTACTGCTGTGGAATACTGCAGTATTTATTTATAATAACTGTTATTTCTAGATTTCCCTCCAGTGTGTTCATGTTTTCAAAAGCTAATCAATAGTTGCTTTACTTACTTTATTGAGTTTCAGCACACTAATTAATGTATCCAACAGTAATCATAACAGACCTCATCACTGGATCAAAGAGAAGAGTTTGAAATTGCTTTTGTTAACAATGAAGTAATTTTTCCCTTCTTTCTTATGACCTTATGCAAGGAGAACAGAAGTGTTAAATGCTTCCAGACCAGAACAGTATTTTTATAAATGCATATGGACTAGGAAGAAGTCTCTATTCTGATCTTTTCTTTACATTTCATATTAATAGATAAAATCACAACCTTTTAAAAAGGTCTAATCCAGAAAGAATAGAGTGAAATCTCTTGATTAATATTCACTTCTCTAAATATTTTTATTAAAAATTGCACGGTGCGCAGCTACTGTTTTAGTACTGACAATACTAAAAACATATATCAGAAATTTAATGCATCAAATACATTAATAAAATACATCAAAACAACATACAGAAATTTAGTGCTTATTTGGTTGAGTTCAACATATGGTGATTTCTAACATTTCCATTTCCTGAATTATTGTTTTATGAATTACAAACACTTTTTCTTGACTACACACATATAATGTGACAGCAGAAGTCACTAGGTTTATGCATTGGGATATAGCTGTAAATCAATATTGAAAATCATGGCAGTTTGCCACACTGAGTGTTAGACAGGATTTGCTATTTCTTAAAATAGTTTATGCCTTGATTTCAAGGAAAAAAAAAAAAAAAAATCTGGTCTCTCTCATGAGCCATATTGACACTTATTCTCCAGCAGTAGCTGATACTTAATTCAGGAACATGTTGCCAGAGTCCCTATGGGGCAGCTGTAGCCAGAGGAGAATTGGAGGAAGGTTGTGTATTTTACAGCCCTCTTCTTTTGCCAGTGGGTTAGCATGTCCTCCTCCATCTCTTCACTTGGGACCTGCTGGGGCAGGCAGAGTCAGAATTGCTGGAAAGAATCATCAGCTGTTGTGAAATCACAGGTTCCTGCCATAGGCAAGTGCTACCAGATTTTCATACTGAATGCAGGTGACCTGCTGACTGGTATCACAGGCAAATCAAATTATTGAAATGGAACCTATGGCAGAACCCCACCTCTGTAAACCTATTACATTGAATGACTCCGTACACAAACTTGAAAATCTAGAGAATTTTGCAAATTTCAGTTAATTGGATTCCCCTTACACTTTTTTAGAGTATTTAGTGTATAAAAATATTAATTTTCACACTCCTGTGCATCAGGTAGAGAAAATGAGAAGATGCGGTTCTCAGGTGAAGCACCCAAACAGGATATTACTTTCTAAGAAATATTTGTAAAACTATTTCTAATTCGTCGTTTCAGTGTCTCTATTTTCAGCTCTTTTGCTAGGCAAAACAAACCAATGCTAAACTTATAAATATATGGTTTCTATGCAACTGAAAACCTCTGTTTCAAAAGATTCCTTTCAGATATCAAAACAGTACTCCAATCCACTGTTTCTCTTTTTCTTGTGGTATGCAATTTCTATTGGGATGGCTCATCTACTCATAGAATCACTGTGTTTACCACCTCTGATTCATTACTCAAATATGACAGAAATTTGCTGAATTTCCACTGCTCCTACTTTTCCTGTTATGGATATTCTGAAAAATCCCTATTATTTGAATTTGAAAAAAGGCTTTTAAGTATTTAACTCCATTATAATTTCTGAAGGTTCAAGTACCAGAATTTCTATACCTTCCACTTTAAAAATGAGTTTGAAACATCTATTTCTATCAGACCACTGTCCAGGACAGACAAGAAACACTGCAAACAATGTTTTCTAAAATAGATTGCTGAAACATTCTTACAAAAAAGCCTCACATTTCCTTTTCAATGGCAAAATTGTCTGTAAGAGATAAAGTACATACCAAGGTTAAATTTGCTGTGCTCTCCTTTGTTCAGCACTGACGTGGGCACATTGTCTCTACCTAATGAAAAACTAGGAAAACAGCTGCCTTTGTGGTGTCCCTATAAGTAAAGTTGCCATTTTTATATAATCTGGATCGATCCAGGATCAAAACCTTCCCTCACTGGAACCTGTAACTTGCTTTGAGAGATATAGGCTTCCCTTTTGCCAAAATAATACAACTATTATATTATAAAATGATATAACATAATGCAGCTCTAATGCATTTCAAAACCTGAACATATCAACATTCTAAAAAAACCCAAACAATAGAAGATAAAGCTCTGAATGTCTAATGTGTCATTATAATGAATGTCATTAACTACAAATTAAACAGCATTCAGCACATCCTGGTTTTTCTCCTCTGAATCAAAAGAACTGAAAAATGAACGATTGCTGTTTTGTTCCTCTTTTTGTTTGTGTTTCTTGGAATTTTCTAACTGATCTTCTCTTTGGTAAATCATGGTTATTTCCACAATACAACAGATATTTAACTAAGGAGAGTCCACAGCTCTGAACAGAGCATTCATCTGAATGTCACTCAATAATAAAACAAGATTAACCTAAGGAGCTGCATTTATCTGTTTAGCCATGTGACTGAGAATTAGTTTATTCCCAAATGCAATGGGTACATGACAGTATTGCCATACTGACTTGAAAGCTTGGACAATGAAGGTTTAATTGCTTTCACTGTTGTAAAATGCAACTTAAGAAAAGAAATGAGGGCATTTTGAATATAGTAATAAATATGCATTTACTTTAAAGGCCATTGCAATTTTTCTGCATATATGGAGTTTTCTTAGCATACAAGGAATCTTATAAAACTCTGATTTTTCTCATTTTTGGGCCCAGGGTAAATTAATATATTTCTACAAAAGGAAAACAGTGATTTGAGACACAAATTTTCCAAATCCTGGTTGCTGTTTCTACATGCAACTCTGGTCTCACTCTCTCTCTCTCTATATATATGAGAGCTATATTTACTTTTGGTAAATTATCACCAAATAGTTTTCACAATGAAGCCTAAGCACAGTGGTTGTCTATTACTCTGCTCTTTCGCCATAACAATGTAAGAATAGCTGTAATGAGTCAAATGAAAGATCCATTTAGTTCATCATCTGTCTCTGAAAATCACATTACAGGATGCCCTGGGAAGAATATAGGTTGGTCCTAGGAACATCCCAGGTATATTTGAGAAAGAGATGATGATGTGCCCTACTCTCTCTCATCAACTTTTCTTTTTACCAGAGCAAAAATAACTGTGATGCCATGGTATAGACAGGATGTTTTTCTCCACCCAGCCAATTCCCAGGCAGAATAAAAATAGGACTAAGTATGCAATGCAACACCATGTGCTGCATCTATCCCCAGTGAAGACAGCTATAATGCAGTTTTAAATTCTTAGTTTGAGAAACAAACTTGTGTCCTTTCACTGTTTTCTTGTATCTTTCCTAGGATGAGTTGGAGGTAAAAAAAAAAAAAGAAAGAAAAAATAGAAAAATTTAAAGAAAGGCTGAAAAAGGAGGACTGCGCAGCTGCATGATATGATAGCCTCACCACCACGGACATCGTAATCATCTGAGTTTTGGGCTGAAGCATCTGTGATGTTCTGCACAGTTTCAGTAGTAATCATTACCCTGGCCATGCACCATCATGTCCTGAAGATTTAAAATGAGTTAATTCTCTTTATGCTTCTACATTTAAAACATCAAAGAATAATTAAATAAATAATTTGACCAAAAAACACCCCACCAAATCCTCTCTCCTTTTAAAACATGTTTCTAGAATCTGTGTTTGCCATCCAAGTCATGTCTCATGAATAAGTCATAGGGATTCCACAAGATGTTTACCACCCAAGTTGTGTATTACACAGCTAGATCTTAAATTTCCTTGTCACATCTGCAATTTTTGCTGTATAAACTTTCTTCTATCTAGAGCTCAATTCTTTGTGTAAAGGTTTTTACAACCAGGCTAATTTATGTGTAGTTTAGTGGGATATGTGGTACTACCAGTGAATTATTTGAAAAAAGGCTGCTTTAAAAGAAACCCTTCCAAAAAACTATGTCACATCTCCTTTTATTTATGAGACTATTCTCATAACTTTTAAATGGCTCATGCTAGATAGAATAAATTGCCCCCTACTCCAGCAAAAGTTTCCTGAAAATTCAGAGATTTTTTTTGTTTGATATTCTAACATGCCTCCAGTATGTGTTTAGGGAAATTATATACTAGCAAAGGAAAGCTCACCTATCTGTCCTCAGATATCAAAACCACTGTTCACATATCTAAAGATGCCTTTTTAAACACCAGGACAAAGCCAGTCCTAATGGCTATAGGGAGTGGTCCTGTTTGGGTGTATTGCCAGAAAATCTTGAATATCCATGCAATCCATGACAGCAAGAAATAACAGGCCTTCCATGTACACACATCCAGGTCTGTCTGTCCTAGAAAGGCTGCCAAAAATCCCCAATCAACTGGGCAAGCTCCAGGAAGCCCAGGTGAAAAAGAGCCAAACTGACATCAGTAGGAAATGCAGAAACATAATCCTGATTCTTCTACTAGGGATTATTCAGTTCCTTTGTGTGGCTACTAACACTGTTCTACTTCGTCCCTGCTTTTTCTGCTTAAGTAGTTTGGTCTAAAGTTTGGCAAACTGCTATGGAGTTCAATAGCATAGGAATAAACTCAGCAGGTAGGAGAAGCCTGGGGGCCAAGCAAGAGCCCCATGTCAATTTTGTGTGGATACAGAACCACAACTACAAGCACTTCTTCAGCCCCCTTAATAACATTTTATATCATTTTACCCCAAATTGGCATCTTGGTTGTTAATTCTTCTTTCTCATATTAACACATGCAAACAACAGATTTCTTTTTCTGAAATCCACCTACACAGAGGATGCTTAGACTTTATACTCCTTTTAAAGTATTGTTCATCCAACTCACTTTGAACTTTAAAGCTTTTTACAGAGATAACAGGATCTACAGTGTGAGATCAAGCTTAGAAATCACAGCTTGAAATGCCCATCCAGGGGAAGTCATGCAGAAAATGAAACATATCTGGCAGAACAAGACTATGGTCGGAGTGACAACACAAAGTCAAAGAAAAGGGCAATGAGGAGAACCCCAGACAGGAAAAGGCACCCTGGTGTTACTGAGAAAAAAGAAGGTAAAGATGTGGAGAAAATGAAGAGTTAAAACTCACCTAGCAAGGCTGAGACTGAAGTGTGTGAAAAATCCCATCTCCCCCCTCTTCCCACAAAAGGTCATCCTGTGGAAACATTTTCTTGTCTCTCTGTCTCTGCTTTTATTTGGGTTTTATCTGGGGAAATTTTGTCTAGTTGCAAGCATGTCTTTTTCAAAATTTTCAGACTCTTAGCTAAGGAAAGAAAGGAGGGAGGGAGGGGAAGGGGAAGGGGAAGGGGAAGGGGAAGGGGAAGGGGAAGGGGAAGGGGAAGGGGAAGGGGAAGGGGAAGGGGAAGGGGAAGGGGAAGGGGAAGGGGAAGGGGAAGGAGAAGGAGAAGGAGAAGGAGAAGGAGAAGGAGAAGGAGAAGGAGAAGGAGAAGGAGAAGGAGAAGGAGAAGGAGAAGGAGAAGGAGAAGGAGAAAGAAGGAGAAGGAGAAGGAGAAGGAGAAGGAGAAGGAGAAGGAGAAGGAGAAGGAGAAGGAGAAGGAGAAGGAGAAGGAGAAGGAGAAGGAGAAGGAGAAGGAGAAGGAGAAGGAGAAGGAGAAGGAGAAGGAGAAGGAGAAGGAGAAGGAAAGGAAAGGAGAAGGAAAGGAGAAGGAAAGGAAAGGAAAGGAAAGGAAAGGAAAGGAAAGGAAAGGAAAGGAAAGGAAAGGAAAGGAAAGGAAAGGAAAGGAAAGGAAAGGAAAGGAAAGGAAAGGAAAGGAAAGGAAAGGAAAGGAAAGGAAAGGAAAGGAAAGGAAAGGAAAGGAAAGGAAAGGAAAGGAAAGGAAAGGAAAGGAAAGGAAAGGAAAGGAAAGGAAAGGAAAGGAAAGGAAAGGAAAGGAAAGGAAAGGAAAGGAAAGGAAAGGAAAGGAAAGGAAAGGAAAGGAAAGGAAAGGAAAGGAAAGGAAAGGAAAGGAAAGGAAAGGAAAGGAAAGGAAAGGAAAGGAAAGGAAAGGAAAGGAAAGGAAAGGAAAGGAAAGGAAAGGAAAGGAAAGGAAAGGAAAGGAAAGGAAAGGAAAGGAAAGGAAAGGAAAGGAAAGGAAAGGAAAGGAAAGGAAAGGAAAGGAAAGGAAAGGAAAGGAAAGGAAAGGAAAGGAAAGGAAAGGAAAGGAAAGGAAAGGAAAGGAAAGGAAAGGAAAGGAAAGGAAAGGAAAGGAAAGGAAAGGAAAGGAAAGGAAAGGAAAAGGAAAGGAAAGGAAAGGAAAAAGGAAAGGAAAAAAAAGGAAAGGAAAAAGGAAAGGAAAAAGGAAAGGAAAAAGGAAAGGAAAAAGGAAAGGAAAAAGGAAAGGAAAGGAGGAGAAAAAAGATTATGTTCATGACTAGTGTTGTGTATGAAACTGACTAGATGCAACTGGAATATAAGAACATAGCAATTCCTCCTGTATGACTAAGAGGGTTCAGGGAGCAGTAATAGGCAAGAAGCACAACTTTTCCCTCATTTAATTAATCTTTTGAAAGCACAAATCCCGACTAATTTTAGAACTAAGTCTTGCTGTTATTTTATGTAATGAACTTCTCTGACGATAATTTATGTCACGTTTCAAAGCAGTTTGGATGCCTTGTTGTTTGAATACCATTAATGAAAAAAAAATAAAGATTTTTTTTTTTCTCTCACACTTTTACCCCCCATATTCACATCTAATACACAAATTGAGCATAGGTAATGCAAAATGTTGGGAATTGAACTCCACTGACTCCAGCTTATTTTTAGTTGTTTTTTAATTTTTTTTAATTGAATAAGCTGAAATAGCACAATTATGAAAAGCATATAGTAGAAAACCTTTGGTTGTTTAAAAAAAAATTACAAATCACATTTTTGCACTATAATATCATAGCTAAGTAAATCCAATAAATTTATTAACCTATATACAATTAATCTAAAATCAATAAATCCAAACAGGACTTTTCTTCATTAATTGAGAGGGGGATACTAATGGTGGTTCTTTACTGGGCTCAAATAAATAACTTTCAGGCAACCTTTAAGTTACTGAAAGTGCAGAGAAGAAAAGATTCGATTTTAAAAAGGATCCTTTTTTTTCCTTGAGGGAGATTTTCTACCCTTAAGTGAGGAAATTGCACTGAATAGCACTGAGTTGTTATAAAAGAGACCTTTCTGTACATCAAGAAGGACAGATAGAAACATACAGCTTTAGAGCACTGTGAAAGCAACTAAATATCTAAATTGTCCTTGTAAGTTACTGAAAAAAAAGGAAAAACCTGAGAATTATGTCTCAAAATATAATTCTGGTTTTTTTCATGTTATATGGAGTATTATTTTGCTATTTTTTATTAACTTTGTCTTTTTCTAAAAGTATTTGAGTTCTTTTCCACCTATATATGTAATAATTTTAAAATATATTATTTGAGTATATATTTATCTCTATTGATATTGATTTATAAATATGAAACCGTGTGTAGATATAAAGATAAAAATGTATTCTTTGTGATACATGTCTATACACATGAGAAGTTTCATACAAATATGCCAAAAGCATAGACTTGTATGAAACTTAAAAAATAATTTAAAAAAAATCCCACTTCCAATATTGCTCTGTCTATTTCAGTCTTCCTGGCATATGTTCCTGTCGTCTGCCTGCATTGCCGCTTATAAACACTAAGACAGAGAGACAGATTCTTAAAAAAACTCCAAAAACCTAGGACATCTCGTTTATTTCAGTTTAATGCTTTCATTTAAAAAAATCATTAAAAATGACATTGTCCTCTAATTTTTTGCTCTGTGCAGCAGCTGCTACTGTCAAGCTGTTGTCTTTGTTACAGCAACTTTCTGAGAGCCTGAAAAACCCCCATGTTTGGGGATTTTTTTGTTTATTTGTTTTTAAATATGACAGCTTTCTTTTAGTTTGAGACAGACTTTAATGGAAAAAAACCTCCCCTTTTAACCCTTATTTCTCTTTTAAAAGTTCTACTGCTCCAGAATAACAAAGCCAGATTCTCAGTGAAAAGTCTGCAATAGATTTATGTAATTTACACCAATTAAAGCTGTGGGGTGTAGAAATCATGTCAACAGTCTCTGTATGGATTATATAGAATGGTGTTCTACAACAGCAAGTGATAGGATGGTAATAAACATATAAACAACACCTGATCTACTTTTTCATCAGTTTAGGCCTCTTTGACATGTATTTTTGCAAGGATGGATATGTTTCAAATACATAGGGAAAAGGCTATTTTTTAATTTTTCTTTTTAATCTCTTTTTCAAGATAGGGGGCAGAAAATGAGAAAGGAAGATAATCCAGCTAAACTGGACAGCACAGGACTCGCTGCTGAAAAGATCCCATTTATCCCATCTTCATACACCTGAGTTTTGTGGACAATACTGCAACAGCAGATAGTTAGTATCAAATTTCCATGATATGAATATTTATTGGTGATTATTCTATCTAATTTTCCTGATAATGACCATAACTGAATATCTGATTTTCAGATGCTAAATTTTTAATGGGAATTTCTGTGTTTGTCTGAGCACTGGAGCACAGGGTAGCAAGTTTTAAGGCTTCTACATTTGTGTGACCCAAATCCCATTGTCACATTTTCTACTTACAAAAAAAAAATGGGCTGCACTTCTATGTGGAAAACAGAATTTTCATACCTCTTTATATGCTGGTCCAGATGAATACATCACAAATATAAACAGTTTGAATTTTTAATGTGGATGTGTATTTTCCCACCTGAGATTTGAAAGGTCCCAAGGAAAAAAAAAAAAATCTTCGCATTGTAAATATACAAGTCCAAGGATAGTAACAGTCAATCTCACTAACTGGAACTACAATTAAATGGGATCAATTACGTATTTCAGTCTAGACTCTTCTAACACTCCTTCTTCAGCCTTCATTCTGTAATTGATCTATGTTCCATTTCATGAAAAAAATGTGAATAGTTCTGAGGAATTTACAGAAATACTTTGCAAACTATAAAGCACAAAACCAAAAATATTTTCTGAAAACACATCAGTTGCTGAAAATGGTTCTCTGCATGATTCCAAAACCAGTTTATACTGACATAATTGGGTGGGAATACAAAAACAGTAAGAAAGACAGAAAGAGAAATTGAACTTTGCTGGCTTTTAGTTTCTTAATTTACAAATTTTTGTCTCAGGACATGCATTTCCATTGTTTGAAACTTTACAGGCTTTTTTTTTATACCAACTAGATTTTCTTCAGCTGGAAAACAAGAGAACTAATATTCTAATACTTATTTGTTGTATAAATTAAGGCCAAAGTATTTTTTTTTCAGTGGTGCTATTAAAAATAAGCTTTTCTGTATTGAATACAAGTAAATTTCAAATGTGTCCATGAGATCCATCTGAAGGTTCTGCTAGAAACTATGAAATCTGCTTACAGTTTTTTCTGAAGCATGAAGTTCTAAAGATCAGTTTCCTTCTCTTTGTAGAAAAGATAAAATTTTTAACTGACTTGCATAACTTAATTTTCACTCCCAAATATGAGGTTAATTTTATATAAAATTTTACATGAATTTATAAGTTCAAATCTCCTTGTACACAAAATGATAGAAGCTAAGAACACTGTAATAACCCAAACACATCTATGAATGCGTTATCTGTGTGTGGATATACATGCTTATCTCATATTTAACAAGACAGCTGAATGAGAAATTTGGTAGCCCTTTATTTTTGATGTCTCGAGTCTCAGCAAAAAGCTAATCATATCCATTATGTATACAGCAAATCAACTTCTATTTACAGGAACACATATATATTAATCATGTTGCATGATAGAGTGATTCCCAAGAATATAATCTTTTTATATATATAATCTGTAATGGGTATCTCAGTTTACAGCTGATGTTTAATTAGGAACTTGCAGTTGCAATAAACTTTTTTTTTATTGCACTCAGCCAAGGTACAGTATAATGAAATGTAAGTGACCCAAACTAAATGGAAGCACTGAAGTAGATAATGTGGCAATATATCAAGTAAAATACACTGATTCTGCAGTCAGTTCATGCCCTAATGGCAGAAAAAGGGTTTGAAAGCCACTTTAACCATAAGTAGTGTGTTTATGTATTATTCACAGTAGAAAATAATTGCAAAATGTCAACATTTCATTTTCCTTTTAAGAATTTCTTTTGATTAGTGACCTAATTAACCATTAAAAAGGGAAACAGAAGTATGTATTTTTTATTTTTAAACCATGAATATGAGAAGCAGTAGTGTTGCTTACTAGAAAGTAATTTATGACCTCCAAATGCCGGAGTCAACATTAGTAGTCTTTAAGTGATCAGAAATAAAATAAATAAAAGAGTCCACTGTCTTTATAGAGTGTTATTCTGCATTATGTATGTATGTATTATTGTTGGTGACATTCCTTATTAACATGAGCTAAGAAATGCAAATATTTCAACAATTGTCTGATTAATTTATTTTGTTTCTTTTTAAAATTTATTTATTTTTTAATTTCTTTCCTTTTTCTTCTGCATTTCCAAGAAATTCTTCCAACTGCATGGACGAAGTAGTGGAGAAGAAACAACCATCATCTGCCTATATCAGTGTCACACATTCTCAGCTGTTACAGACCCCATGCCCAGGTCCCTAAGTCCTATTTCACACTGCTATTACCATATACACAATGAACCAAGGCTGGATTTAGGACCTAGCTCTTTCAGCAAATGAAAAATGGGGACAAAGAATTACAGATGTTCACTAGTTTCTTTAATATGATTATCAGCTCCCTGCATGTGGTTCTCCTTAATTTGTTAGTAGACATTTTCATTATTGTCATTATTCTTTACAGGTTTGTGTAACAGTCCCTAAGAGGGTATACTTTGGACTATGACTGCCCTTTTCTAGACTCCATGCAAATACAGAACACCCAAAGATATTCTTGGCTGTGGAGCTTCCACAAAATGAAGCCAAACTCACTGAGCAAGGAAAATGACAGAGAGATTAGAGATTTTATCTGGAAAATATATCTGTATCTATATCTGCTTCCCACTTCTCACCATTTATGCCTATTCTGATAAAAAACCTTGTACCAAAACTATTAGCATAAACCTTCCTCAATGCACTTCTGACATCTTATTAGATAATTTCCTAGTATATATGGTCCTGAGAGGCAGATCTCTGTTCTGTTAAACTACAGAGAATTATTTCATCCTGATGCTCCATTTTTCCTGAGTGCTTGTTTTGTTATATATCTTTTAGGTTGCTGTCTTAGTGACTTTTTTTAAAAAAATGTACTCTGAGCAGAATATGCAAAACAAACTGAGTAGAGAAAAATCTTTAAGGATTTAATGCTTAGAGTTTGGCATAGTGGTGAACTCAGCTGAGTCTCTGATCAATTTTATCAGTTCCAACACTCCCATTTTTCTGGTGACCATTTTTTGCTCAGCCATAATGAAATTATCTGGCTATCGAATTCAAGCTGGAGCTTTCACTGAATTCAATAGGTTTCATATCAAGAATCAGTCTTGTTCAACATCACTTAAGAAGTCCATGCATCAACCAAAACCTGAAATATTTTCTCCTAGTGATATTTCTTTCAGGCCTAGAAATTAAAGTCCAGATACATATTTATTCATTATTTAGCTCATATGAATCCACTGTTTGTGAGTTATGGTATTTTGAGAAGCTTACACTTGAGATTTCGTGGGTTGTGGTCTTTTGAGAAGCTTACACTTGAGATTTCTGCTAGGCTTCACCATATGCCACATATGTAGTAAAAATAGCATCCCTTCTGACATTCTACCATTATGAAAACATTGTTGTGTGGAGGAGTCAGTGCATTCTTCGCTTGTCCATGCACATAAGATAAAATATAAATGACTTTGTGTCCAGAACCAAAATGAACACAATTTCTTCTTACCATATTTAGATTTAAAAACAAACAAACAAACAAACAAACAAACAAACAAACAAAAAAACCCCAAACCTCTAAACGTAAGCTCACTGGTTTGTCATATCTCCATATTAGAGGAGGCACAGATGCCCAGAAAAATAAAATGAGTTTATTAAAAAAGAACTGAAACACATTTTCACTTCATACTTTTGACTCCTGGAGTCAATAACCCTTCACAGGCCCCTCTCTGAACCACAGTTAAAACAAATATGCATTATCTGTGCTGGGTCTGGCTGGTATAGAGTTCATTTTTCTGCCTGTTCATTTCATAGCTGAGCACCTGCCTACCCATGGGAAGTAGTGGATGAATTCCGTGGTTTGCTTTGCTTGTGTAAGCCGCTTTTTGTTCTACCTGTTAAACTAGCTTCATTTCAACCCACAAAATTCCACACTCACTTTTCCTATTCTATGCCCCAAGCCCATCACAGCAGGAGTGAGAGTGGCTGCATGGCACTGAGCTTTCAGCTGGGGTTAAATCATGACCACATCCATCTATCTGAATTTTGCAACTGAGGTTTCATTTGTTACATCATACTGCTGCACTAACTGACCATTAGTAAAACAGACTGCTGAAGAGGAAAAGAGCATCAGTATAAACCTTAATCCTCAGGTCTATATAATGTGCAAACCTCGTTTTTGGTGCAGGATGTTGTTGCTGCCCGGTTGTGACCACAGTGTGGAGACGTCCCGGCCAGCGGGCTCCCTGCGGCTGCAGGGTGCTACAGGAGCGGCTGTCCCCAGTCCTCTTCTGCGACCTCCGTTGGGTGGCAGGGCTCACACAGAGCTGCAGCTCCCTGTGGCTGTGGCATGGGCATCATCACCGCTCCCAAGCACAAAGGAAGCACCGAGGCAAACAAATACAGAAGGGCCGCTTGTATAAATTCCAAGATAATTCACCACCTAAGAGGGTCCAGGGACAAGGACGCACAAAAACAAGGATAGGAGCTCATTTTAAAGAGGGAAGGGTATGAGGGGTGGAATCAATTCATATCCAATGGGGAAACATTAGGGGATAATCCAATGAAGACAGCACACGGGAGGAGCAGGTTTAACAATCTAATGGGGAGCTGGAGAAGGGGCAACAGACAGGGAACGTTCTAGAACAAAGAGGGTGTGTTCAACTCAATAGACGGGGGTAGGGGACAGTGCACTGGGGATTGGCAAGGATGTATTAGGAGGCAGGGGAGGTGCAGGGGAGACTGACATGGGGATTGACAAGAGCTTGGCTGGAAAATATTGGAGTGAACAATTTAGGGCTAAACCTTTAGGGGAACAGAACAGGGTACATGGGACAAACCATTATGAACTGATTAACAAAAGAACAATTGTAAAAGAACAAACCACCATAGGATGTGAAGGAGTAAATGGTGATTTACTGTAACTCAGTACAACAAGCCAAACTTGAACATGTGTTTACATACAGAGCTATTAAAGGATCAATCATCTAAAAATGGTTTGTAAATGGTTGTACAACAAAAATCTTGGATTGTAAAATAACCTTAAATATTTCAACTGTTTGTTTTTCCTCTAGGGCAAATGGGGAGGAATTTAGGAGTGTAAAAGAATCTTATCTAAATTATGCAAATCTCATCAGTAGCTTCTATATAAAAAACTATTGAATCACATAACCTTGCAATATAGGAAGGACCTTAGGTCACTTGGTTCCTTATTTTGTTTATTTAGGCCAATGAATTCCTATTCAAATAATGTACATGTTATTATTAAATGTCTGGTTCATGTATAAAAATTTCTTAATGTTTTTAGATAAGTTTTTTTTTTTCTGGAATGCCTCAGGGGAAAAGGAGAAATTCCTACAGAATCATAGAATCATTTATGTTGGAAAAGACCTTTAAGGTCATCACAGCCCAACATAAAACTAACGCATCCAAGCCCACCACCAAATTTTGTCCCTAAGCATCACATCAGCACATTTCAGATGTGATTGCACCACTTTCCTGGGCAGCCTGTTCCAATGTTAAATAAACCTTGTGGTGAAAAAAATTATTTTTAAAATCCAGTCTAAACCTTTCCTGGTACAACTTGAGGCTATTTCCAATCATTGCATCACTTGCTATTTGGAAAAAGAGTCTGAATCCCATCTTGCTGCAGCCTCCTGTCAGGGAACTGTAGAGAGCAAGAAGAGCATCTGTTTGTCCAGGCTGTGACCCCCCCAGCTCCTTCAGCTGCTCCTCATCACACTTGTTCTCTAGACCCTGCATCAGCTTCATTACTCTTATGTGTGAACACTTCATCTCCCCAAAGTATTGAGTAACAGAGATTGATACAGCTAATACTAAGAAAAAAAGAGACAAATTTTTGTTTTAGTTTAAAGATAATCAGAGAAAAGTGCAATGCCATGTAAAATTTCTTCTAAAATACATGCATAACACCCATACCTATCTCTATATTTGCTACCCTAGAAACACTCTCCCTTTTCAGTGTCTCCTGAGTTTTAGGAATGTCATTATATGCCTAAGGAACCTTGGAAATTGAATCACTGAAATAGTTTGCCTGGACATACTTGAGGAGGGAGGACGAAAAAGAAAAATATACATTCCTCATGCATTAATGGTATCTGCAGAAAAATTACAGCTGATTATTTGTTTTAATGAAACATTTGTCCTGGTCCAGCACAGGTTTCTCACAGGGTTCCAGCCTCCATTTTGCATGCCCCTGCACCAGCATGGGGTCCTCCACAGGCTGCAAGTGAATCTCTCTTCTCCTGTGGATCTCCATGGGCTGCAGGGCCACAGCTGCGTCACAGATTTTTTTTTTTTCCTGTTTTTTTATTTTTCACCCAGAGGTCCTTCTAGCATGATGATGGGATTGGCCTTGGCCAGTGTCTGGTCCATCTGGGAGCTGACTGACATTGGCTCCATCAGACATGGGCGAAGTTTCTTGTAACTCCTCATATAATTCACCCCTCTAGTCCCACACCACTCCCTGAACTCTAACACACAAACCTCATACAGGCATGAAGATATGAAAAAATCTTAGGATATAAGCCAGATATAGGATAATATAAGGATATAACCCAGATCCATGAAGGGCATAGCCAACTCACAGGATGTTGTTCTAGGACAGCAGAGGTGTTCTCAAATGAGTGTGTTAATTGCTCCCTATATGAAATGCAAAGTTAGGTTTGTCTCCCCCCCTTACTGAAAAAAAAAACCCCAAAAACTTATTCTATGTATGTCAGGCATGAAAAACTTGGCAGTTTGGGGGAAGTCCCAGGAAATAATGAGGGCGGAAAGATACGTCGTAACATGAGTTTGGAAGGCAGAGACTGGGAGAAGTGTGATGGAAAAAAAATTGCTTAAATTGAAGAATGATTAAGATTATACTATGATATTCAGAGTGGTAGAAGAGATGAAACCAGAAACTTGAAGTTTTCATTGAACAACAGTATTTGACAGAAACCAGAATATTTCATGCCGGCTTCTTAATTTTTAGAATTTTTTTGCTGATAAAAATCTGTTAGGTTCAAGCTAGCTAGTTATATCTGACAAAAGAAAGAGAGTGAATGAGAAAGAGAAAATAAAGGTGATAAAGACCTAGAAATATTTGCAAGATTTTTGTTTTTTATTTAGAAAAACACAGAAAATTCAGAAATTTGCTGCAAATGAGCATGGTTGTCCCTTCTATAGCCTTTAACTCACTTTGAAATGAAATATCTCTCTCTGTCTTTACAGAAAAATTAAATTATGCCCCTTCTTTTGTATATTTGTTTAAGTTAATTCATTGATGCAATGTTCAAGAAGGTCTCTGAATGTAAATCAGGTTTCCCTTCAGGTCTCTCATAGATTCGTAGATCTAATGATCAGAGAAGACCATTCTGATCTTTGAATCTGACCTCATACAGAGCACTACCATAGGTTTTCCTCAAATAAATTACTAATGCAAACCTAGTAGCTTTGGTTGAACAAAAGGGTTATCTTCAGCAACAAACAAAACTTAGTTTTAAACTCAACTCTAAAAATGTGCAGTTTTAATTTTTTAAAACAGCTTTTTCCCAACATATTTTTTGTCTTCTTAAAGTAGAAATATTTAATATGTTTTAACTGTACAGTATTGAGATGGCTAATTCATTTCACCCTAGTCTTTTAAAAGGTGTGGAACAACACAGAAGAGATCATTAGTAAAATAACTAATAAGTGATTACTTATATAAAGCTCAGATTCTTTACAGTTCAATTAGACTGGGAGATGCATGTAGAGAACAAAGCTTTCCAAAATTTCTCTGTAACACTTTTAAGACAATGGGCCTCTGCAGTAAACCTGAGCTGTCAGCCAGGAACCAGTGGACTGTTTCAAGTGCTTTGTTTCCATTCTGCCTCTGCTGCTCAAAAATGCACACTCTCAAGCAGTCTTGTGTGCTACAAGCACACACACACAAAAAAAAAAAAAAAAAAAAAAAAAAAAAAAAGGCTATATGCTTAGTCACAGGATGGGACAAAAAGTATATATATCCTGCTGATCAGTCCACTGGAACTTCTCAGAGCCTGTAATTTCAGTTCTTAAATTTTACAAAAAGCTCATACACAAACTTTGGCAAGCCAGCAATGTTTCTAGATTAATTATTTGTCCTCAGTTTCTGAGGGTTTACCTGGAAGAGCAAAATTCCAGAGGAAGATACTGGTCACTGAATTGAGTGTTACAGGGGCAAGTACTGTGACTTCCCAACATGTACTTGACATGAGATAGATCCTTAATTTACTCTTTAACCATTCAGGTCTGATAGAAGCAACTGGGAAACTTTCATCCCAGAAAACTGGTAGGGATATTCAGGAGGCTGAAGACCTGGACAAGAATTTGCAGCAATAATCTTTAGGTGGAGTAGAAATATGAAGAGGAAAAATGCCTATTTTATGCCCTGCTCAGACAGGTTAGTCAAGGAATAGGCTAAGCCCAAGCCTTTTGTAGTGCTATTTGCTAATGTTCAGGAATAAATAGTGACAGGGTTTCAGAAATGCATTTTCTTTGACCTTATATAAAGCCAATTTGCTAAGCTGAGCAGTTCTTTTGGTATTTATTAGTGCTTCTTTTATTTCAATTTTATGCTGTGTAGAAAGCAAATGACAGTACAAGTGAGTCAGAGCTGTTCAGGTGGAAAAGCAATGAAGGAAGGAAAAGAAGAAAAAAACACCTAGGTAGAAGTATCATAAAATATAGGATTTGGTTTTTCCTTCTCAGTCATTGTTTTTTCTGAAGGTTATAATTCCTGTGTCAACCTACAAGTCCTTTGACATATGAAGAGGGAGAGCAAGACAAAACTTCTATGAAGTTTCAAATAACAGACATTTCCTCTGATGGAGGACACCTTTGACTCAAAACAAGGACAAACTTTCAAGTTAGAGACAACTTCAGAGTTGGATAAGGATGTTCAGGGTCATATCCAGTCACATTTCAAATATCTCTGAAGATGGAGATTCTATGGCTTCTCTTGACAACCTCTTCCAGTGTTGAGGTAACTCCTTGATTTAAACATTTCTAGTGATGAAAAATCCAGCATAACCCTTGACATGTCATTCCCACACATTGTTCATTATGTTTCCTGTTAAACTTTAGCTTTATTTATAGTTCAAATTTCTCTAGCTTCAACTTACACACACTCAATCTTATTTTTATTTTGTCTGCAAAACTCTTTTATTTAAATTCTTTTTCTTACATTTATAAGAAACTTATTTATAACCTATTGTTTTATCTTCCCTATTTATATGCCAAATATATCAGGTTCATTGAACATATCATGACGAGGCATATTTAATCCATTTGTCATCTGTAAAGCTTTTCTCTGAAACCTCTCTTGGTTTTGCACATTGTTTAAAAGTTGGCCATGAAAAGCGGATATACTATTCAAGCAAGAATTGTAGCTATTTCGAATAAAGTAATAATACAGGTACACAGCTTTTTTTAGCTTTTAAATCAAGTGTTTCTTAATTCCCGTTTTAGAGGCCAAACAATTCTTTTCAGGGGCTGAGCCTGCTAGATGACAAATACCAACAAAAAGGGCTGATACATTCCCTAGACTCATTCTATGTACATTGTACTTTTCAAGAACACATTAGACTTTTTATGCAGTAGGGGGTACTTGTCATTGCATTTTGCCATCTGGCTTTCAATATGATGGATCAAAAATTTATACAAGGTCACTATAACAACAACAACAATAATAAATTTCATCAATGTATAAATCAGGGATCTCTATGGTGAAGTAGTGACATTTGGTACAAAGAGAAACTATTTCAGGAACATTCTCTAAATTTCATAAGCTTGTGATTAGAGCAAGGGACCCAGAGCACTCCTTTGAGATTCCAGGAAAAGGACAGCAAACTGCAATCAAGTCAGTGGTTGTTCTTTTAACACATAGGCTGGCAACTATCTGAACAAAGTTCACTGATGTTCACAGTCATTTTTGGGGGCTGATTTGTAACCTCAAACTGAATTAAACACAACTGACAAGCCTGATAGTTAACCCAGGGCTAATAATGACAACAAGATGTTAATGTGGTTCTGCTGCCAGGTCCTTTGGCTCTATGGCTTGATGACACAAGGATGTGCCAGTATTTCCCTGTGCCAGGCAAGCAAACATTCATAATTTCCAGGGTCTGGGCTGTTTTATTTAGTTTTTGCTGTACCATGCTCAAGACTGATTTAATATTACCAAACATTCCTACACTATATTAAGAGCAGAGACACCTTCTGACCTGAATCTCATCTGAAAACTATTCAGAGTTACCTCTGAATTAAAATATCATTTGGAGAAAAAAGAAGGGTGCCTAATTGATTAAATCTTTATTGTGTCAGGAAACACAGGTCCTGAATGTATGTCTGAAAACTGGACATTTATTCTGAATATTTTACCCAAGCCCTGTCTAAGATATTTGAAGAGTCAAATTTTCTTTACTTCTGCCTGTGTCCACTTCTTATAAACTCCACCAGAAGCCTGGAGTGCCCAACAGTGCAGAAAATTGAGCCTCAACCAGACTCTGAAGAACTGATGTAATAAGGCCACAAGCTCCTTTTAAACAAGGCTTAGCAATGACCCCTAAAAGGAGATCCCTTGTCTTTGAAATACATGCTCAGCAAATTGTCTGTCAATTAAAATGTATCAAAAGAAAAATTATGTCAAAAAAAAAAAAAAAAGAAAAAAGAGTGTTGCTTTATATTTTTTTTCTCTAGAATGTCTGTGGCAGACAGAGAAAACTTTTCTAATTTGAAAAGCTTAACCGTGATTCCTTGCTTATACCCTCCTCTGAAACATGCACATACTTGAATTTAATTTGGTTCCAAACAGTTCAATACATCAGATAAGTTTCTTCTTGCAAAGTGTTTCTTGCTGACATTTTTTTTAGTAGCAAAGCAGTGAGAAAGTTTATGTGCAGAAAGTTAAAGGGAATGTGATGGTTGGACACAATAAAAGCTCAGTTTAGTTCATACACTCTTTTATACAGGTTGCTATTTATTTGAAAAGCTTCTGGCATTCTGTAGACAATAAGAAGGTCATAAAATCCCTTTCTTTCTGAAAACCATCCAGACTAAGACTTTCTGTATGAGGGAGGCAAAAATCTTCCACAGCTCTACCTAATCTTCCCCAGAGGACAAATGTATTGTTATTTCAAACCTATTAGTGGAGACTTTCAGTGCAGATGGGGAGTGCTGGGAGACAGCCTGACTACACATAGCCTCTTTCCTCAGCCAAAATAAGCACTCTTGACCCTGAGAACATCACACAGTGGACAGTGTGAAAGGGGCTTGATATAACCCAATCTCTATTACTGAACAGCTCTTAAAGATTTATGTATTTTTGATTCTTGAGAACTACCAGCATTTCTGGAATTGGAGTTTAGCATACGGCCACAAAAATCTGCAACAGCAGCTGTGTTAATAAATTGGTTTAGACCTTGACATATGGGTATAGATTTATTTTCTACTAAACAGTTCTACAGATTTCCATGAGCTAATCCATAATTCAAAATACTGGAGAGTAATTCCATATAGTGTATTATATTTTCTATACCTAATGTCAAGAAATGAATCCAAATCACAAGCTTCCAGAGACTCTATAGCTGAAGTCTGTATTTTTTTTTTTTTTCTTGGAAGAGTCTATTTTTTGATTAGTTAGACTGTTTTGTAGACACACTACAGCAAAAAGTCAGCAAAATTCTGCATATGTCTGTATGTTGAACTAGAAAGCTCTCTATAACAAGTCCTCTCATTTTTGATGTTGCTAGTTCTTGGTAGCTCAGGCATAGCTTAATTCACTCCAGCAGAGTTACATTCTCTTATGCAAGCAGCAAATTTGGTCCACCAGCTGCAAGATCAGTTGTAATGTATCTGCATTCTTTATCTAAAAGATTTCTTGGCTGGATGTTTATGCTGGGAAAAAATAAATAGAAAATATGTCTAGATTATTAATTTTTAGTTCATTTTATAATATGAGACAACAGTTTTAATTTATTAATCATTTTAATTTAAAAATAAACAAATATTGAGTATCTTTTCTTGCAAATGTGTTATTTTTCTGTGAGAATTGCTGAGCATGAAGTATTAAATATTATATTGAAGTTCTGTAGTCTATCACATTCAAAATAGATGATCTTTGTAGAAACAACTCTTAAAATATGTGAATCTATGAATTCATAATGCAATTTTGCATCAAAAACATATACAGCTACCATGACTTTTGATTTAGCATCAGTTGTTGGTGCTTTGTTATTTCCGTTTGTTTAAAAGCTCATGGAATCATGAGAATCTCTGGAAAGCTCAGCCTTCATAAACGAAATTTTTTCTGGATTAAAGGTTGGGAAAGTGGGACAAATTTATACTGCACAGGCTCAGGAACCACACACACCAAAACTGTTACCAATATCTGTCCATTGCACAGGCTGATTTCTAACAAGATTGTTGTAATAGTGAATATTTCTCAGAAGGGGCAGAATTTTGAGTCCAGCACTCCAAATATACATATATTCACATGGAGTGAATGAGACTTTAGCACCCTTTTGCAGCATAAAAACCTTTTATCAGACTTGCTTGGCAGGTTATCAGGCAAGAGAGGAAGTAAGAAACCAGTAGAACAGAATTATTCATTCTTCTTTACTGTACAGAAAAAAAAAAAAAAACAAAATTTGAAGAATGACAATTCTCTGACAGAATTTTCAGAATTATTCATAATTTTGCAGACACAATTTTTCAGAAGTGAATGTCAATAACTTCACCAATATCACAGTCAACGTTGCTGTTTGTACACCACTTTTTTTTTTCTTTCCCCAGGGGTATTCTAGCTCGATTGTGATACACATAGTTTTACAAAAAAACCCTGTAAAAACTAACAGAGCATGATAAACTTGCTACAGGATTTTCAAAACCAATATATATTGCAAGGATGCAATTTTCTGCAAAATTCTGTATAATAGCTTAACAATTCCACAGAAATAGGTCCTTCTTTACCGCATTATGCTGTTTCTCAGAATATCTTTTATATAACCCTGCTCTTGTCCTCCTTTCAAATCCTGTTGTGCCAGAACAAAATAAAAGAAGATTACATTTATATGCTGCCTTACATCTGGATAAGTCAAAAATCATGTTAGGAGGTACCTAGCACCATGAATGTAACCATATCTGGTGTGAAGGGTGTGCAGGATCACCTTGTATGAAAGTGCACAAATAAATATCCTGCACATGCCAGTGAACAGAGGCAGCTTTAGATAAAGAAGATTATGCATTTGGCAAGATGTCCTTCAGGGTCTGTGGAAGCCAAAACAAGAAAGAATGAGTTAAAAAAACACCATTCAGGAAACTATTTGGGTGTGATTGATTCTGCCCTGAGGTAGGATAGAGAGTAGATTACTTGGCGCAATTGTTTTATGCAGTAATTGAACATGGAACGAGAAAGATATTTGCAAAATGGTATGGCCAGGACAGATGTGCAATGAAAAGGCTGTCCATACTACTGTTTAGCCAGGATAGAAGACAGGTTCCATGTGTATTCTGGAATGGTCTGGCCTGGCCTTGGTACTGAAAAAGGAACTAGTCAGGCTATACCTATAATAGCATTTAACTCAATATGAAGACTGAAATGTTGAAATTCTTCTTTTTATCACTGCCATATACCCATCTCCAGTTTGGTGTCTCCAAGAAGTTCAGAGCATATGGATGAGATTTCTTTAGGGGGAAAACAAAAGAAGAAAGAAAAAAAATAAAAAAAAAACAAAACAAAACAGAACAATACAAAACAAAACAAAACAAAAAATCAAGAATATGCAGAATCTATATGCATCAACTTTAAATAACAGTAGTTCAATCCACAGGATACAACTGGTCCTGGAGTCATGGAATAGCTCATAATACATATGGCCATATGGTCACTACACCAGCTGTTTTTCCTTGGAGATATACTCCTATTGCACTACTTTTAATGCAAATAGAGCTTCTGGAAAGTTTCTGTATAGTCTAATGGCCATTTGATTCAAAGGAGTATAGAGCTGAAATGCAATAGATCCTCAGGTAGGACAATAGGCTTGTTCTTCTGGACTCAAAATTAGTGCAATGCAGTGATCAAGGACCTCAGAGGAAGCAGAATGTGACTCCATAAATTGCATTTATTTCCTTGGCCTTGACAGAAGCTGATCTGCAAGATATTTGTATTTTCAACCTCCATATATATGTTAAAGAAAGAAAGACTCATTATTAATAATGTAACCAACTAGTAAAAGCTCAAAGAAATTGTACTCCTTTTAGAATAAGCATATTCTAATTACAGAAAATTGGAATTAATGTTATATATTTCTGCAAGGAATTTTTATTAGACATACTGCACAGCTTTTAGAGCAGCACAAAATAAATATTGCTGTGCTACAGTATTTTTTCTAACTATGCAGAATCCTAATAAATAATTATATTTTGTGATAACCGATCAGTGGATTACAATTATGACTTCTTTTCCCTATTTTTTCAATTATGTTTATTTTTTCTAGGATTAATCTTTCAAAAATATCAATGAATACAGTGGTATTGAATAAATTATAGAAATTATCTAATATGAAACTGAATCATCAGTGGTTATCTGTGGTTATATCTTGGTCACACATTATTAAACAATGCTAAATCATTGCCTGCTGTGAATTTTAGCAGATACTGAGTTTATAAACTATTTGTTTGTCCCTTCCCTTCCCTTCCCTTCCCTTCCCTTCCCTTCCCTTCCCTTCCCTTCCCTTCCCTTCCCTTCCCTTCCCTTCCCTTCCCTTCCCTTCCCTTCCCTTCCCTTCCCTTCCCTTCCCTTCCCTTCCCTTCCCTTCCCTTCCCTTCCCTTCCCTGAACTTCCCTGAACTTCCCTGAACTTCCCTTCCCTTCCCTGAACTTCCCTTCCCTTCCCTTCCCTTCCCTTCCCTTCCCTTCCCTTCCCTGAACTTCCCTTCCCTGAACTTCCCTTCCCTGAACTTCCCTTCCCTGAACTTCCCTGAACTTCCCTTCCCTGAACTTCCCTTCCCTGAACTTCCCTGAACTTCCCTGAACTTCTCTGAATTTCCCTGAACTTCCCTTCCCTGAACTTCCCTGAACTTCCCTGAACTTCCCTGAACTTCCCTGAACTTCCCTCCCACTTCCCTTCTCAGAACTTCCTTTCTCTTCCTTTTTTCTTTTTATTTTATCTCCTCCCTTCTTCTGTCTACGCATCTTTCTATTTTTCTCTCTTTTAAAATTTTAATATTTTGCTTTTTTTTTTCTTTTTTCTTTTCTTCATTAAAACCACCTGTTGCTGTATGCTTGCTGCAACTGAACTGTACCTTTTCTAGATAAAGCATTAACATTCAGTGTCTGTATCTGGAGCCGAAAATTTCAGAGGCAGGACAGATTTTATAGAGCCAGCTCCAGCCTCTTGCTTCTTTTCTCCTGTTTTTTTCTGAAGCTGTGATTCACAGTGGAGTTTCAGCTAACAAAGTTTATGATATTTTCAGCATTTTATTGGCCTGGCAGTCACTCAAATTCTCATCAGAATTTGAGTGACTAAGATAACATAGAAATCACCTTCTAGATATAGCTTCTCTTTTCAACAAAGACAACTGAGGAATCTCAGAGAAAAAAAAAAGGCAGGTTTAAAGATGAATAAGAGGAATCCTACCCCTTTCAAGTGTATTTTAATAATTTAAAATAATGCTGATTTTTCAAAATATTATTTATTCAATATTAAATTAACAAGTTCAGAAATCAGTGAAATACTAAAATAAAACATTTCCCTAGCTCGAGCTCTTTCTTCATAATATTTATGCAGCAGAAGGAAAGCAGGGAGAACACAGAACAACCCAGATGTTTTGACAGATGAAGTGTGTCCCTAATAGGAAAACTCCTACTAATGCACTACAGTTATTGTAGTAAAAGAAGATCTCCATGTCAGGATTATGGACTGGAATAAGTGATAAGTAATGCAGATACATGAAGTAAAAAAAATTGATCCTGTCCTAGGGAATTAAAAAATTATCAACAGATATCCATTCAGACATTAAAAAGTAAGCTGAAGTTGACTTTGATTGACACAGCAGTAGTACTGTATGTGTATGATGGATGGATACCACCTTTGCAAGGATCAGATAGGTGAAACACAACCAAATGTAGCAAATAGACAGATACAGCTATTAGAAAGGACCAAGAGGTACAAATAGACAACTAGTTAAAGTATATGGAAAGCCAGATAGTTAAAACAAAAATAAGGATGTGACAAACAGGTAGCTCAAAGGGACTTGGGCATAACACTTCATATCACCAATTTATATTTATCTGTCAGGTAATATCCCATCTTTAAAAATAAGACAGCTATTCCTCTATTGTTCAGTACAGCTCATCTAGATCATCTGTTTATACAAACCTTGAATTAAATCTTCAAACTCAGCTCTGACAAAATTACTGCAAGGATGACTTTGGCCCAGTTATGCAGTGTTCAAAATCAGAATGAAGCATATTGCACAAGCATGACACCAGATGAGCCCAAGTGTTGATGATAAGGAAGGACAAAAAAGACAGCACACTGTGAGCCCCTGTATTCGTTGTTCAATTAAGTATTCATTTCACAGTAATATTTTTTTCTTTAAATAAATATGAGGCATCTTTATACCTTTAAGCTCAATAGTTTTCTGCATTACCTTGATATGCATATCAAAATGTGCACAATTTCTTAAATTGGTAGATAGGGCAGGTTTGCCATTAACATTTATGCATTTAAGTTTCATAGTCATGTGCTTGGAATACATTTCTCCTTCAAAGATTTGTACGGTTTTCAGCTTGTAATTTATTGCTGGGTATATTAGGTACACTGAGTCCTTCTGATTCACAGCTTTCTAATCGGCTATTTAGAGTTTACATCAAGCAGAAAATCAATGTATTCAATATGTAGTAGCTCACTCGTTAACTCTAGTCATTTGCTTAAAGAGTAATGTTGAGCTGATAATTGAAATATGGTCTAAATCATGCATTTTAATTTAAAATAAAAAATCCTTGAAATATTATTAATTTAATCCTTTTTTTCTCTCTCCTCTTCCCCCCTCTAAAGGACATATTTATTTCAGTCCCTGATTTAGGATCATAAATACATGGCTGACTAGGATTTCAGAATAATAACATTTTTTATTTTATACAGCATCCCACAGAAATCTTAAAACACTTTGTAAATATTCTTTTGAAAAAATGACACTTCTGGGGTATGAAATATAGCATTTAGAAGCATACAGGATCATCTTACAACACTTCAGCACCAGATATAAAGAATATTTGATGCAAAGGAAGAGTAGAGTTTGAGTTTATAAAAAGCTGATTGTGCAAAAAAATTGGTTAAGCTTACAAGGGGAAGGGATGGTAAGGGAAGGAAAGGGAAAGGGAAAGGGGAAGAGGGAAAGGGAAAGGAAGGCAAGACAGGACAAAGCAAGGAAGGGACATTCCAGGAAGGGAAGTTCTGGGAAGGTCCAGGAAGGGAAAGTCCAGGAAGGATTGGGAAGGGAAAGTCCGGGAAATTCCCGTGAGGCAAGGCAAGGCAAGGCAAGGCAAGGCAAGGCAAGGCAAGGCAAGGCAAGGCAAGGCAAGGCACAGTATGTTCTGAAAGTAGGAAACAAATATTAAAGCATCTAATATGTTTGGACTGCTTCTATTTTTCTTAGGTGATTATTACTTAAATATTTACCTCCATATATTGAGTTCTTGAGTAAATAGAGTCAAACTCTAGGGCTGGGTTCTGATGTGATGCAAACTGGCACACTTTCTTTGAAGTTGAATGAACAATACTGCTCTGCAGAAAATTAGCAGTTGAAATTGTTTTGTTCAGGCTTGTTGCCTCCAGTTATGCAGAAAAACAGTTCATTTTAAATGCTAAAACTAGGGATTTTTGAGCTAAATTAAAAGGTAAAAGTCTAGTTATAGATAATCAGATAAGATAATCTGATTGATATTTAGTTATAAAATAAATATGTAGAAACAGGTAGGCATTTGTATGGATTCCACTTTTTTTTTTTTTTTTTTTTTTTTTTTTTTTTTTAATCTAGCAACAATTTGCTCTTATCTCTGAGGGTACATGTGAGATTACACCTTGATTGTACAATGGCTGCTGTATTAACTGGAACAGTCACATGTTCCAGTTCCTCTGGGTTTCACTGTTATAGAACTGCTCCAGAGCATCTTGAGTAGAACTGCTCAAAAAAGATGCATTCTTTATATTTATTAGTTTATTATATTTTGTTATTTGGGCACTTTTTTTTTTTTTTTTGAGAGTCAATATTTTTGTGTGATAAAGTTTTCAAAGGTCAACTAAACAAAAAAAAAATATCTTTAATGAATTTTTATTTAATTTCTGAATAAAAATGCTGATAAGTATTCTCAGAAATTAAAGTGTTATAAAATAACATGATAAAATGATAAAAAAATAATATGATAGAAGCCTAATTTTTTTAAAGGGAATCTTTTTCTCTTCTGCTAGTATGTTTCTAACTGCAATAGAAATGTATTAATATTTCCCAGTTAGATACCACCTTAAGACTCTACCTGTGCCTGAGAATTTGTTCCAATCGATATTTCACATTCTATAAATACACACGATTTTTAGATTTATTTTGCCAGTTTTCTGTCCCATTATTACCTACTTTTTCTCTGTGAAATGGCACACATCTTACAGAAATATTGCTGGGGGAAAGACTGCTCCACTGCCGCCTCCTCCTCCTCTGTTCTGACTGCCTCCAAGACTCAGAGCCTCTTGCCTTCTCTTCTTGGAAAGAGCATCCTGAACTCGAGAAACTGAGCTTTCCCTCATGCATCAGAGGTCCTGACACTCAATCTGCATTGCCCTTATCTGTCCTGTACAGAATGAGGCAGGGAGAGATGTGAGAGCCTATTTGTTGCAGTCCAAAGTCACTTTCTTTTATGCGTTATTTTTCCTCCCACTTCCCTTTTTTTTTCTTCCATTCTTGCTCCCCTACCCCAAGATAACTGGAGTTATAAAGGACAAGTTGTTTTGATTAGAATTTTAAAATGTTGTCAATTTTTAATGAAAGTGTAACCTCCAACCATCAACTTTGCACAAACTGGAGACAAGGTTGCAAAATGAATGCTAATATCCTTGGCAGGCCTTGGCTGGATTGCCCTTCCGTGAACTTATCTTGTTGTTAATTTGTTATGTCAGTGCATATTAGCAGGTTTCGGAAGCCTAAACTGGCGAGAGTATCAGCCTTAAGGAGCCAGAGTACATACAAGTTTGCTGTTACTGATATTATTATGTAGTTACACACAAAGCTTTGAGGTCTCAGTCCTTCAGCACTGTACATCCGGCAGACTTAAATCTTGCCAGATGGTGTTTCCCCAAAGGGGCTTATCATTCAAGTGTAAAATGAGAGACCAGAAGTGAGGCTGGCACAGGGAGGAGGTAGAGGAGTATGCAGGTGAGATAATTGTACGTGACATGAGTTAGCTACATAAAGAAGAGGCACATGTGACTAGCTGCGTAAGCACCTTAGATGTATTTCTAACAAGCCGTTGCTGTATAGAAAGAAGAACTTGAAAGAGCTGGTGACATGACTTTGTAGGTATTCATGAAGATTTTTCCTGAGCACAGGGGGAGGAAATTTTAAATACAGTGTGGGAAAATTCGAGCACTGGAGCAGCAAAGGTTGTCAGTGCTGGCATTGCACTGGATAATCCATTATACATGGAATATTCATTTTTTTTAATTGTGATCTATGTGAAAAATCACCAGGTAAATTGCCTTTTTCTGAATGAATCACCTTTGTACTTGCCTGGAGTCTTCCTAATACATGAAATAGTCAGGAAGCTTCATAGCAAATTATATTTAAAATAAAGCAAACACAAATATTTTGCAACGTAACACAAACTGCATTTTTCCTCTACCCATGGAATTATATCAGTTGGTTATTTAGTAGTGAGTAGGAGATGTGAGAAGAAATTTATTTAATAGTGAGAGGAAAAAGTAAGAAAAATTAATATATATTTCATAAAATAAGCTATGAATGGGACTTCAGCTCTCTTGAAGATTATTCTGAACAAGAAAACTATCAACTTAAATTCTACTTGACCACACAATTCATCACAGTGTTATCTTTCTCACCTGTGTGACGTGCCTGCATTTGTCTACGTGTGTATGTGTTTATACATAGAGCCTTTTTTCTGTAAATAAGTGACTCTAACTCTGCTGAAATGCAGTTAGTGGTTGTTTCACTGTGCAGATCACTACTGCTTGGAGAAGGAGCAGAGAATAATTCTGTATGTAACTGAAAGATGAAAGACCCAATTCTGCAATCACAGAGCCCCATGAAGGCACTATACAGGCCTCTGTTTCTTTCTCCTTGCCAAGAAAATGTTATACCTGCACTAATTGAAAGCACAGATCAGTATAATAGAGATCAGACTTCAACTGAAAGTAAGAAAATGGGACCATTTCACAGTCTGAATAAATAGCCTGCAATGTTCTCTATGCAGTATTTGAAGGACAGAGCTACTCATACTACCCAACATGTTGCTTTTGTGTATAATCTCATACAGCCTGATTATGGATGCCTGTGTACCTGTCTGGATGAAGCATGAATGCATGACAGACTTTCACACAGAAGAGGAAAGGAGAAAAAAATTAAAAATAAAGGTCATGAAATTTGATCATCTCCATATTTAAGGTTACTCTAAGCAGTCTGCAAATAACAAGTTACTTTAATACCCTGCTTGCACTTTAGTCTCATTTAATATAAACCTATGAAAGATTATTCCTGAAGTCATTATCTTTAACTATTGAGAGCATAGATCATGCTTAAGTGACTGAAGTGCCAGGAGAACTCTCAATGGGATACTGCTGAAGATCTGATATATGTCTTTTGGTATCCATCGGAGTCAAATGACATGCAGAAGAAGAGCAATGATAACTTTGAAGAATGGGATGTGTTCCACAGGCTGCTGGGATCGAGAGCCTATGGCGAGCTCAGGATGGCTGAATGATGTCGTGCAGAACACTGCTGATTTCAGAACGGTGTTAATGGAATGCTACAGGTGACTCCTTCTATCCATTAATCCTGTTTGCCTTGCAGATTGTCTTCAGGGGTGGGGGTGAACTACATCCTTGTGCTTTGCTCTGGGAGCAGAGAGTCCAGAATTACTGCAAAAGGTTGCTCATTTTATCATGGTCCTGTTTGAGTGGAAATTCCCTGAGATAGCTGACATGTAGGAAAAAGAATTCAACCAAATCTGTCTGAAGTGACTAAAGTGACTCACTAACAACAGGAAATAAAATTCAGATTTGAATGAAAGAAGCTAGAAAGCCAGTAAGTTTGAGAGTAAGAATGTAGAGAAAAGGGTGCTTATGAATGTGAAAGGGAGGTCTAACAAAAGAAACAGATATTGACTGCATAATTGTAGCTCTGAGAAAGCCTGTACTTCATACACAGAGAATCATGGTGTAGTGGATATAATATCATTCACCTGGGTCAAGGAGGAAGTTCGGTATCATTTTCAGGAACATCTAGTGGATAACCTACTTTTTGTACTGTGGTGAAGCAAATGACAGGATACATCCATAGGTGTCCATCTGAACAGACTGGGTTACACCACAGACACTCAGAGATACCTGAAAAGAACAGTTTCCTCCAGAATCTTTGAAAAATGTGAATCAAAACAGAATTAAATTGAGTATATGTATTATTCACAAGTTTACTGAAGAATTAATTATGATTTGACCCTTTACTTCTGCTGTAATAACTGCAAAAGGTGTTGCAGACCTCAGGTTTTGAATTCTGTGCTTTTCTCTTTTGAGACTTGCAACGTAATTTAAAATGGTCATGACACTCTGTTTATCAGTTTGATTATCCCCAAAATACTTATAATAATACTTAGATTCTTCAAGGAGTCTTGTGAATTGAAAACATCTTTGACGTCTGGAAATGTAATATCCTGTCTCAATACAACATATCATCATTCATTTACAGTTATTTTTCTCCCTTTATACTCCTCTGCCAGCATTTTTCTGGCTTCTGTGACTTGTTTTGGATTTGGGTATTTTTGGTTTTTGGTTTGTTTTTTTCTTTAGGGGGAGAGGTTTGTGAGTGCTCATTTTGTTTGGCTGCTGCTTGGTTGGTTCTTTAAATGAACATGTGAGGCTCACTTATATTTCTTCTAGTGACTCTTGATTAAAGACTATTGAAATATTTGATAAAATATTCTCTGAAGGTACATCTCGTTTTGTTTTTTTTTCCACATTAATTACATATAAAATAACCCTCACTGTTGCAAACTTTTGTATTTAACTATCTGTTGTATGCATCAAATGAGAAAAACTTGGTTCTTTGGAAGAGAAAACAATGCTTAAAAAAGCCTCACCCTCACTTGCACTGCCTATTTTTAACATGTATGATGAATAATGAAATTCCAGATTGTATGAGACTTGAAACATCCTTTTTCTTGGCAAAAGGATGATCTGGAGAAAGTGGTCCAGCCCCCTGTCCAGCTGAATCCTAAAAGTGCCTAATGTTGGGAAATACACCACTTCCCTGAAGAAATTATTTCAAAGGCTCTTTATTCTCATTGTGAAAAGCCTCCCTCTTGTGTCCAGTTGGAATTCCCCTTGGGTCAATTGCACAAGTTGCCTCTTATATTTTCCATGTGACTCTGTAAAATGGAGTCTCCATCTTCCCTGTAGCTACCCTTTAAAGACCGGAACATGGTGATAAGGGCTCCCCTTATTCCCATTTTTCCAGGCTGAACAAACCTTCTCTTCCAGCTTTTCCTGAAGCGGAAGGTAACCCAGCTGTGTGTTCATCTTTGTTGTCCTTCTCTGAACCTCTCCAGTCTGCCCACGTACTTTTTGTGTAGTGGCGGCTGAAACTGAACACAGTATTCCATGGATGGCCTGACAAGCACAGAATAGTGTGGGATAATGACTCCTTTATCTCTGCTGGTGGTGCAGCTCAGCATCCTGACAGCTTTCCTTACTGCTGCAGCACACTGTTCACTCTCATTTATCTTGTTCACTGGGACCTGCATTCCCCTTGCTATAGAGCTGCTTCCCAGCCTGGGAGATCCCAGTTTGTGCTACACTCAGGGATTATTTTTTCACGTATGTAAGACCTTGTCAAATTTCATAAGGCTCCTGTTAGTCACCTCATCCAGCCTACCCAGGTCATCCTGCAGGGTGTCTCCCTTTCAAAAAATATTTGACACACTGACTTCCCTACTCAATATGGTGTCATTGGCAAACTTAGGCAGGGTACACTTAATCCTCATCTTCCACATCACTTTTGAAACTGTTGAACAGTGTTGGACCCAATATCGATCCCTGGGTGGCCCCAATTGTGGCAGGTTGCCATTTTGAAAAGGAGAGGTTTACCATCAGCCTCCAGGTGTAACCTCTCTGCCACTTCCCCACCCAGCACACACACTCCTTTGTTCACCAACACACCAGTTTGTCCAGGAGGAATTTGTGGAAACCACATGGAGAAATCCCAGTACACAATGTTCACTGCTCACCCCACATCAGCTGAGCAGGTTATTTTGTCAGAGAAGACTATTATGTTTGTCAAGTACAATTCTCAAGTTCTCTAGAATTACAAATTTTACTAGCTGAGATGCAGGATTAAGAACACAGAATCCCAGGGCATACTCTCCCCTTAGTTATTTTCTTGCTGTGCACAGTCCAACAAATCACTTAATCTCTTTATACTTCATTTTAGCCATCTATAATTATTATTATTAAATAGGTATTAAAAATATCCAGAGATGCTGATCCTGGTAAGAGTCCTGTTGTTTTAGGTAGTGTACAAAGATTTGGTGAGTGACTTCTTGAGGAGTTTGCTGGTTAAGCCACATGCCAAAGAAATGCCCAGGAGAGGGATGCTGTAATGCTTTTTAGCTGTTCCAAGATTTTTAAATACACCAGGTTCTCTACAGATACAAAGCATTAATTTTCACACTAGAATGTATGGGCATAATGATAGATCCAGCATATCACATTGTTCATAAAATAGACTCACATACATGCACATATACTTCATCCTCCCCATGTTTTCTGAACATATTTCTACAATTGCATATAAATTTCCCCCTTGTTTTGTAATGATATGGCAGTAAATGAATTACCATAAATAATCCAGACACAGGGATTGCTGCATGAAGTTGTCCTATCTTCATACAAGATCTGACCTTGGAACAGAGAATACTTTACATCCATGATGATTGTATCTGCTGTTGATGAATCACAACTCCTGCTTATGTTTAATCACTGCTGACAGTAACAGCTGACAGCTAGTTAGGAAGGAAAAAGTCCTCAACAAATAAATCCTTTTCTACAGAAGAAAATAAAACTCTATATATGACTGTTTTTTGCATACAGACAGAGTGATTGGAAGGATGAAATGCAGATTTTTATATACTAAATAAATGCTTTGCCTGCCTTCTCTCTTTAAATAGAACTCCGTTTTTTGGCTCATTTTCATATTTCATTATGATTTCCGTACTTTCTTTGGAGACATTTTGGTTAGCTATATCATCATTTTTGCTCAAGCAAAACAATTGAATTTTATCCACAAAATTTAAGGAAAGAATGCTGCTTTACTTTTGTTTTTGGAAAAAATGTGGAATTTCTGGGGATACTTTTATTTTCAGCTCCAATTAACCATATTGTTGATGGGCAGTTTTCAGAGTTGATGAAAGGAAGCTGTTAATATCAAAGGCTATTTTGTGTCTGATTTCTTTAATCATTATGTTGTTGTGCATCAATTTACTTCCATTACTGGCACATGAAAATCAGTGGGACTAGAGGACTGTAGATTTTATTTTGTTTGAGCAACAACTAAGAGAGTTGGCTCTGGGTTGTGAGATTGCATCTCTCAGCTGGAGAATTAAATTTCTTCTGTCCAAGCTTTCCTTTACATGTGCACTGTTTATGTGATGAGGGTAATTATGACCTTACTGGCCTTAGCATTTACAATGAGGAGAAAAGAAAAAATCTGCAGCATTTTTTACCACAAAAGCATTTAATAAAAAAGCACAAAGCAAAGGATAGGTGGTGTATCTCTCAGTTAATTCATTTCTAGCAGTGAGATGATAGATTTTGGTCTTTCCTTCAGAATATGGGACTGAATATTGAAATAAATGTGTGGTTTAACTTTTTAATGCTGCTGGGAGCCATAGCATGACTGTTCACCTGATTTTTCTTTTCCTTCTATGCAAGACAGAGGAAACTTTGCTGCTAGTAAAGTCCAGGGTAAGGAAGCAGAAAGGGCCTTTACATGGTATCCACAGATGTTTAATTCAGCCACACGGTGAGATGTTCAGAGACCCCAAACACACACATGGAGGATCCAGGTTTCTCTCTCTCAAAGGCCCCAGAGTCACCCTGGTCTCTGGGCAGTACAAAGATAAGAGCTAATCAAGGAATAGGGAAGGAGTGGCTTAGGGACACAGCAACTGACATGGGAACAGCTGGGTCAGTCTGGAAAGGGCTAGGTGTTCTCTCTATAGGTGGTGAGGCAAGAACAAATTATTGTTCTGGCACAGGAAATAATAAAGGAGTCCCATTTACACCAAAATTGAGCAATACAAGTGGTTTTGAAAAGAAATAACAAGGCTGTGCAGGTACACAGGGGAAGTCCAAGAGGAAACAAATTTTTTGGAGGATGTTTAAAAGACACGGTGAAGCAGTAATACTGATTTCTGTGCTTAGCTCTATACAGCTGGTTTTAAAAAAAGACTTAAATAAGTTCTTAGCAATGATATAAAAATTACATTATCAACTTTCAAAGAAGAAGCACAGAAATTTTGTGATCATATCTTATAAACTGACATGGAAAAGATCATAACAGGAGACATCCCTTTATTAAAAGATGGTAAACTACATCAATATTCTTAAAATTGTACATTGCATTAAAAAAAGCTTAAAGTACAGAAAATGAATATTTATTCATTGAAAACTTGTGAATAATTTTTTATTGGACCATTTTGAGCTAAATCTATTTTCCAAAATGGGCTTAAAATAGGAAGTAGTTGGTGATATTCAATGACTTCTTCCTGAAGACAAAGAAAATTGTTTAAAATTACCTCAGGTCTGTTAATTTGGAAACAATTCTATTTTCTATTAATGAGCATATAATCAGAAAGCTTGAGTTGCATTTTTTATTTTGGTAGGCTTATGGTGATAATTTTGTTGTCTTTCATATATCTGTTAAGCCACAAATCAAAAATATTGTACAGAATTGGAATAATTTTTGTCCAGTTTGCTTCCAGTTGTTTTTGATGGGTTTTTTTTAAGTTGTTAGTTTGTTTTTTTGTTTTTTGGTGGGTTTTGTTGGTTTTTTGTTTGTTTGTTTGTCTGGTTGGTTGGTTGGTTGGTTGTTTTTGTGGGTGGGTTTTGTAACACTGTAAATATATTCTGAATCTGGTGAACTTGTTCCCCAGATGTTTCAGAGGGGTATATCAAGGAGCCTGACTGACAAAGGGAACTTAAGTTACTCTCATTTGAGATAACCTTTTCTTATCATCAAATGTAAAAAGGCATCTGCTCAGAATGAGCACAGTGTAATGCAGATACCATGAATGGATGTTCCTGTATGGGTGTAACAAGGATCTTCTTTGATATTAGACATGGAAAGAATATTTGCAGCTGTTACCAAAAAATCCAAACCACTAGGGGAAGCACCTGAGTAAATTGTATTTATTGAGTAATAAAGACAAACTGTTAAACATTGACTATTTGTATTTGACTGCTTAAGTAAATTGCAAGGTGGATAGGGGTGCTTAAAAATATATCTCTCCCTCCCCCTCCCCCCCCCCCCCCCATTACTTATTAGAACTTACCTCTATCTTCTGCCACATTTAGGGCCAGGTTATTAAATAACTTTACCCTAGGCAGGCAGGCAGGCAGGAAGGATGGAAGGAAGGAAGGAAGGGAGGAAGAGAGGGAGGGAGGAAGGATGGAGGGAGGAAAAATAAAGAGAGAGAGAGAGAGAGAGAGAGAGAGAGAGAAAAGAGAAAGAAAGAAAGAAAGAAAGAAAGAAAGAAAGAAAGAAAGAAAGAACAAATTATTCAATTATTCCTGTGAGACTTTAAAACAAGGCTGAGTCTCTCTGTGCTTTAGTACATTATTTCTCATAATTTTACCCAAAATGATATCCTGAAAAAATTATTCTTATTAATGTTCTCTTCATTTCTGCAGGGGGCATAAAAATAACTGATGAGTATGAGAATATAAACCGTATGGTTAGTGAGGCAGAGATGATAATTAGAACATGCTGTACTACGCAGTAAACAAAGCTATTATGAATGATAGAGTTCTTTATAGAGTATTTAAAAGGGGGATGGAAAAAATATACTTTCCTCTGACTAGCTTAAAAGCTCTGTCTGCAACTACCATGCAAAACAATAAAAAGAAAGAAGAAGGAGATTTGGAGTTAATCTCTTAAAGTGTTGGTTTCCAGTTAAAAACAACTGCAAATATTATCAATACTGATTTGATTTCACACTAATTTATGTATAGCATATTATTTGCATCTCATTAGTTATAGGTTTGGACAGGCTACATCTTGTTGAAATTGCAAATACAAGGCGTGGAAGAAAATTACTACAGATTTATTTTTTTCAGCAGGGTTGTCTGATTTTCATTTTACATATTTTCTGTTTTCAGAGTCAAAGATGTACTTTCTAAAGGAAAGTCAAGTTCATTGTGTACAAGGGTAAATTCAACCTGAAATTTTATCATTCAAGGCTTTTTAAGGCCACAAGGTTCTTCTCACCTGATTGGGACAGCTACATGGTTATTGGATATTGAGGTTGCTACCACCAATATTTATCTCCAGTGTAACCACATTGAAATACTTTAGCATAGCTCTGATGTCTTTAGCAGTACAGAATTACCTCCTATGAAATCAAAGAGCCCATTCTGAAGTAAAAATATATTTCACAAAAAAAAGTAGGCATGGAACTCCACAACATCTTGAAATATGCCTGAGATTGAATCTTGGCCAATATAAAACCATATCAACCCCCAAACAGAATACAATCAACCAAACAGTAATATTCTAAATTACACATACTTGTCTTACCTGTTTGAGATCTGCCCCACCTTTTTATTTTTTTTTAATTTTTTAATTTTTATTTTTTTAAATGAATAGTTAAGAAACATGAGTCAAGATGGTTAAAGCCCAGTCAGTATGAACTTAAAAGCCAAGCTGATCTTACTGTTACAATAGCAGAGATGAATTTTTGGATGAAACACAGAGGATGAATGCAAAGAGATTACTGTGCTACACCATTTCTGCAAGAGAAAACTGAGCCTCCAGAGTCATTATTTGAGAAAGGACATATTAGATCTTTCTACTTACCTATACCTGCTGGTGTAATGTGCACAAACTTGTTGCTCCCTGCGTCAACAGTGGATGCATGGATTCTACATCCCATATAGAGCTGAACATCTATGTTACGAAGTGGGATGCAGATGAAAAGAATGAAATCCCACACAAGGAATGCTTCTCTCCCATCATTTCCAGGAAGCTTTGCTTTTTAAGAAAACATAAAAAACACCACAAACTAAGAGATGTGTTTCCACCCTGTAGTGCATAGTTAAGTAATAACCTTAAAATTTTTACTGCAGGTAAATTACATTTGCTATCTTTATCACTATTCAACTAAATGTTATAAACCAGTGAAGATGTATTTTGAACAGTATTCCCAGAAGAATCTTTCATTCCTAATGTTTTCACTTTTTCCAATGTGTTCCCATTTGCTATTTCCTTTAGCTTTTCTCCATTTTTTTCTTTTTAATCTTTCAGTGTTTCCTTTGAGACTGTGAACGAAATAACCTTGCATAAGCAGACCATGGCAGCAGTAAGATGGAGAGAACTACCCAAAAGTTAATACAAATATTTCTGACTAAAAGTGACCACTTGAAAGAGAGAGGAGGAGGGAAGATATATTTCTGAAATCCTAAGGGTCTTTCCTTAGGGTTACAGGGGACTTCTACCCTTCACTTGGGATTTAGACCCACAACCCACTCCTACAAATATGTCCTTCATAAGTGAAAGGTGAGTGAAGTAGATACATGGCCTGTAGGAAAGCTCTAAGAAGATCAAAAGACTAGGAGCCTCAAATTTACTTCCTTCTTACTGCAAGGATTCAAGCCAGTCTTATTAAGTACAAGTAAGCCCAAACACCAGTTCTGTGGATTTCTTTGAGGGGGACAAACTTAGAAGACTGGGCTTTAAATATAGGAAGAAAAATGTCATGAAGGGTTGTTTTCAATCACCCCTTCATGATCTTAACCATTTTTTCCAAGGCCCATTTTGTATGAAATACTGATGGTTGCTGTATGAATGATCTTCAAGGATTCAAACGAACGTTCCCATAAAATACTCAGGCCACATATTCCTGATAGAGTCTCAGAGTGTTCTTGAAACAAATCCGTAAGACAGACCTGCAAGCACTATGTGGTGGGAAGCTATGTTTTTCTTTTACAACACAGCAGTGTTGTGGAGAAGGATGGTTTTACCACTTTGGCTCAAGGCCTTGAATTCATGTGCCTTCTTTCCTGGGAGATAATTCTAACTATTGTGTTATTGGGTATTCTTGGGTACATATCCTTAGAGTCTCTTTCTTGAAGTTATTCCACTTTGTGAGATAAAATGAAATATTCATCAGGCCAGACTGAAAGAATGAATAAGCAAGATTCTTTTGTCTGTTGGGTTGGGTAGTCATGTGGGAGATGAACACATGGGTTCTGGTCCCTGCTTCAATAAATACTTAATACATATCAATGTATAACTCTGGGAGCAAGTCCTTCACACAAGACAGGCAGAGACAGGCATGTTTTGTGAATCTCAGGAGGATTTAAACATAAAATAGATATCTCACTCTGTCAAGACCAGAGTTCTTGGCATGCTCAGAGCAGAACTTTAGATACCAAGGGAATTTCTCTGTCAGAAATACTCATGAGTTTGAAGTGCAACAGCTTTGAAAATCTGAACTTTAAAAATGAGAATCTGAGGGTTTTAGTGGACTTAATTCTAGATGTTTTAATTTTTCTACTGTTTTTTATTAAATTTATTTTCTCATAATACATAAAAATTCATGTTGGATTGAAGAGTTGAACTTCCAGCTATTGAGCAGAACCACGGTAGAATACACAACCACGTTCCCTACTTAGGTGTCCAAAGCATGTAACTGTAAGGAGGAACAATTACCTTACTACATTATGACAAGCAATTTCCCCTGTTTCATTGTCTAGGAAGTCTCCATTACAGCCAGAGATAGAACCTGACTACACAGCTGAATGTCCAGGGCTTTGCTGTTGTAGCTACAGCCATGCACCCATGAGATGATGGCCAATTGCCTCTCTGTTTGCAGGAGACATTTAATGGTTTTGCTACCTAACATCACAGAAGGTCAGCAGGGAGATGGATGGTGATAACCTAACAAGCAAAATTGTTCTAACAAAACATCTGTGAGCAACTGCTTGATCAAAATGACAGACATCAATCAGAATAATAACTTCAAATATGAGATTTTCAATTAGCGAGGGAACATAAATAAATGCGTCTGGAAAATAAGCATAAGGGATTTGGGAAGGAGACAGCACATATATAACAAAAGAGAGAGAGGCAGCAGGAAGTGAAACGGACTGATATACATAAAGATGTTCACAGAAGCAGACTTACAAACAAGTCTGCTGGGAGAAGCACAGATAAACAGAAGTATTACAAATATTGTCTGTGGCTTGAACACAGGAAATTCCTGCTAGAGCAAAGATCTTAAATGACACTTTGCATTTAAAGGTAGAAATAATTAAAAAAAACACACCTTCTGCTCTATACTCCCTTGCCTTGCAAAATTTTCTGTAACACAGAAGTGTTTGTAGGACATATTTGGTATTGGTAAGGCTGCACTTTGAATATGGTCTTCAATTTTGGGCCCCTCACAACAAGAGAGACACAGAGGTGCTGGAGCATATCAGAGAAGGGTAATGGAGCAGACAGAGGCTCTGGAACACCACAGTCTGAAGACGAGTGACTGAGGGAGATGGGAAAGGGGCTCAGTCTGGAGAAAAGGAAGATCAGGGGGGCTTTCTGGCTCTGCACAGCTCCCTGGCAGGAGGGACAACCACGGGGGTTTAACTCTGCTCCCGGGGAGCAAGGGATAGGACAAGAGGACAGAGCCTCAATCTGTGCCAGAGCAGGTTCAGGTTGGATTTTAAGAAATACTTTTATCACTGAAATATTTTTATCCATGGATGCATTGGGATCATCATTACCCAGAAGTGTTCAAAAAACAAGTACAGCACTTGAGAATATTGCTAAATAGTAAATTCATTATGCTGGGTTAATAGTTGGACTTGGTCTTAGAGCTCTTTTCTTACCTCAATGATTCCATGATTCTATATGCTTAGTAGAAGTGTAATCACAGCAATGAGCATATTCAGACTGAGTGCTTTTTTTGTCATTTACTTACCTCTGAGGTCGTCATTTGCCTTAGTTCAAAATGCAACCTGATCAAAATGACAACATTTTACTTCTGATTTGCACAGAATGATGGACAAAGAGACCTCAAGTTGCATAGGTTCAAGAAAACAAAAAAGAACCACCTCCATCTCAGGAAAATCTTGATGTGCAGATTGTTGAAAGGTATGGCACATGTCAGGGAAGTTATGTAATATACAGATTGGGCCTTGCACTCCCATCAGAACTAATGCAGTCAGGCTGGATACTAAGAAAGATGAAGTTTTGGTATAGTATGCCATGGTCATTCTAATTTCCGTGAGGAAACCCTGAACTAATGTGTGGGCCTCAAGGATGCTGGTGAATAAAACACAGCCTCTTCAAAAGCTCTCTACTATGACCTTGTTTTCTATGGTTTCATAAGTTTCCAAAAGCTGAGTGTTCTTCTGAAATGTACCAATATATTTAGGGATAATTATAAAAAAGGTGAAATGCAAAAGCCTGGTAAAGAATATAAGAGAAAATTAGGTTTCTAGTTCCTGCTGAACAAACTAACGAGACAAAAACACCCAAAAGAAATCAATCCCTCCCCAAAAACTCACAGAAGGACTTATTTAACAAGCTTTCTTGTATGATTCAAACTGTAATTGTTCATGTTCTATCAGTAGCATAATTAAAATATCATTGTGGAGAGGTGGATGGGAAGGGAAATGATCACCATTATCTACTGTCAGATTTTCAGAGCGAGGTGAGATTTCTTTGTGAAAGTGACCCTTATTTCAGAAACACAAATGTTGGTGTCCTGATGCAGACAAGGACACTCATTACTATCAATGTCTTAAGACAAATATACATGAAACTTTTGACAGGTTAGGTGAAGAAGGAGTTCCTCTGTGTCTCATTCAGGGTTTGAATAGACTTTAACTTACAAAACAAATTCTAATGGAGGTAATTCTAATGTGCTACAGGGGACTCCATATGCAAAACTTTGTCATAAGCATCACTGAATACCAATGCATTAATTAAAGGGTTTGGAAAACTGAAATGTTTCCTGTCACAGGCCATCCGCAAAGTGAAGTAGACTGGAAAGAGGTGGTGAAAATGAAAATATTTGCTCCTTGCATTTTATCTTATGTCTTCTAAACAACCATTTTTGCAGATTTAGCAGACTGAATAGGGGCAAATCCAAATCCAGGAAAAGGGACCTTAGAGAGAACAGAGAACGTAAAGATGTAAGTCCTGACAGCTGAGGAATACACCAGGAGAAGAGAGAAAAGAAAGAAAGAAAGAAAGAAAGAAAGAAAGAAAGAAAGAAAGAAAGAAAGAAAACTAGAAAGAAAGAAAAAAAAGAAAGAAAGAGAGAAAGAAAGAAAGGAAAGAAAGAAAGAAAGAAAGAAAGAAAAGAAAGAAAGAAAGAGACAGGACTGTCACCAGGACAGTGCAAAAAACATTTGAATCAAAGCAGTAAGTCATTAACAGTTGTTCATAAAGCAAGAGGGCAGATTTAGATCTATGGGCAAGATGGGAGGTTTAGATAGGTGTTGGGAGGAAGTTCTTTATTCCTAATTCTTCCCTGTGATGGTGGTGAGGTCCTGGCCCAGGTTGCTCAGAGAAGCCCTGGCTGTTCCATTCCTGAAAGTCATGTTGGATTGTCATTGGAGTAACCTGGGATAGTAGAAGATGTCCCTGCCCATAGAACAGGGCTGGAATTAAATGATTTTTAATGTCCATTTCTTTTAAAAATTCTATAATTTTATGTTGAATACTGTTGAATGGCAGCTTGTATGAAATTAATTGCTATTGGTAAATCATGTACTGGACAAGTCCACATAAAGTCAATGAAACTGCCAAAAACCCCTATGACCAGATAAGCAAACCCACACTGTACCACAGAAACAAATAGGTTTCAGATTTATAATGTGTCACTTAGCAATGTCCCACAGTCCTTACAAAGAAGTCAAAACGCAGCAGCTATGACCCAATTTATGTATTTCGTTGTCATTGACTCATACAGTGTTGAGTGAATCTCCCATAATTTAATAATTATGGACTTAATTTTGTCCTTCTTAATTCTTGTGGGTGCCCCTGACGGGTCAAGAAAAATATTTGGTCCACCACTTTGACGTATCTAGTTCTATTTGTGATTATTGTTTTCCTTTCTCTGTGGTGGGATGCTCAACCTGTTTTATGTTAATTATCTGTCAAAGTGTCTCACAGCTCCAGAATTTGGTTTCCCCTTGAGCAACTCTCAAGTTTATTAGTTTGACCTTATCAAGCTTCTTTTAAGGCAGCTCTCAACATCAGTCCAAAGTTACAACTGCCCTTCATTCTTATTTTCACAGTTACAGCTCTTCCCCAGTCCTCATTATTAACCCTGAAGACTGAGTCTCTTAGAGCATCTCTCAAAATCATAGGCACTTGTGATATAGAAGGAAGTAAAAAGATGGAAACGTGGGAAAATCAGGGCTTCTCTCTCACTCACTTTACTCTTGGTTTCCTTCTGTCACTTACCTCAATCAGGTACACCAATAAATGTTTCCCCCCAAATATGGATTTGTGAATCTCAGAGGGAGAGCAATCAGTGGCCTACACAATCATCCATCTTGTGCTTTTTTGTTTGAAAGAAACTTTCAAACACTTTCTTTGTTTTAGCTGTACCGACAGCTGATCTTGCAGTAGAAACTGTGGATGAAGGGAAATTTCTTGAATCCCAGACTTCATCTCAGGTCTTTGAAAATGTTATTTATATATGTGCATATATGGGCATAAAACCACACACATATAAGAGCTCCAGCAGTATTGGTGAAATTTATTGTGCCCAAATGGTCATGCTACTTTGGCTTGCCCCTTTACATTATCTGTGTTAAAAAAAGAAAAATAAGTGAAATCATAATGTGCTTTAGTTGCACAAAACTTATTTGATTAACATCCTCTACCTCAGGACAATGATCTGGATCTTCTGAATCATAACTCACACTATGGAAATCTCCACTTTTGCACACGTTTGCTAGTCAAGACAGGAGTTTTCATCATTCCCTTATATTTTTTTCACAGTCCTGCTGTATTCTGTTTTAAGACCATCTTCCTATCCCATAACTCCTTGTTACATAACACCATGCTTTTCTAAGTTAGGGTGATAATTTCAAATAAATGTTTCTGTTTGTAACTTACCCTGAAATTATCTCAGAAGTTCTCTTTCATTGTATGTCCTTAGAAATCTAGACATATAAAGGACCCATTTCTGTATTTTGATGAGAGTTTCCCTGTTAGTCAGCTTTAGCCAAGCAATGCAGATCTATTCCTTTTCATCTCTCCTCGTGACTCACTGCCTACAACTCCTTGATCATTTTGTTTACTTTGCTCTGAAACATATCAAATTTTGTACGTCTTACATAAATCTTTCTTTCTTTCTTTCTTTCTTTCTTTCTTTCTTTCTTTCTTTCTTTCTTTCTCTTTCTTTCTTTCTTTCTTTCTCTTTCTTTCTTTCTTTCTTTCTTTCTTTCTTTCTTTCTTTCTTTCTCTTTCTTTCTTTCTTTCTCTTTCTTTCTTTCTTTCTTTCTTTCTTTCTTTCTTCCTTTCTTTCTTTCTTTTTTTTTCTTTCTTTCTTTCTTTCTTTCTTTCTTTCTTTCTTTCTTTCTTTCTTTCTTTCTTTCTTTCTTTCTCTCTTTCTTTCTTTCTTTCTTTCTTTCTTTCTTTCTTTCTTTCTCTCTTTCTTTCTTCTTTCTTTCTTTCTTTCTTTCTTTCTTTCTTTCTTTCTTTCTTTCTTTCTTTCTTTCTTTCTTTCTTTCTTCCTTCCTTCCTTCCTTCCTTCCTTCCTTCCTTCCTTCCTTCCTTTCTTCCTTTCTTTCCTTCTGTCCTCCATAACACTCTATATAGTGGAAGAACAATTTTACTGTCTCATACACTGCTTTTATGTCCATATTTTTGAGCTGTTCTGTCTTACTCCTCTGTCCCTCCCATCAAATTACTTCAATCTGCTTCAATGCCATTTCGCCTGCTGTTAAATCATATCTATCCTTTAATTTTCCTTCAAAAGCAAAATAATGGGGTCATCTACTAATGATTCTGTGGCATTAAACTGTAGACAAGCATCCTACAGACAAAATGGCTCCCAGGTGTCTAGAAATCAGCAGCAGACAACAGTGACCAAGAACTTTTCTGTTTTCTTCCAGGCTTTAGCTTGATGGTTTACATTTATGATGATGGATACAAACTCCAGTGAATTGGGATTTTCAAAGGCTAATGACCTGTCATATTTAGCAACTGAAGTATGGCAGAGTTTTCTAGACTGTGAATTAATTCATTAAAATAAAGGTGAAAGTTCAAGTTTTATGTGATAGCATTATAGGTCTTCCTTAATAAATGTATAATTAGATAACTATAGGAAGATTGTATATACAGCAGATACTAATCCATTTAATATGTTGACTGTCTATACTTAATTATGATAATCTCAATATGCTGTTAAATAGGCAAGCAGGACAAAAGCCTCCCTTAGAGGTTTGTCAGTAGTATTTTAAGAGCTGATATAGTTTACGTATAATCCTCCACTAAGTAATTAAAGTCCACAAATAAGAGGTTTTTTTCTTTCTATTTTCTGTTCTAATTAGTCCTTATTTCCTTTTTTTACTTCACATACTGACAGCTTGTGTTTCTTCTGGACAAAAAAAAAAACCTTTATTATTTACATTATTGAATGATTTTTGTACCTATCCAGGGCTGAAGAGTTCTCTGAATTTGATGTGGAGTGGTAAAACAAGGCTTGTGTATTCATCTTCTTAAATTCTACTAAAGTACCAAGAGGAAAAAAATAAAATAACAAATAAAAGTCAAAAAGAATAGTTAGCAAACCATAGGAGAGCCATTACAATTCATAAATAAGGGTTACACACTCAATCTCTTTGTCTTTTTATCTATGAAGAGAAATAGATAGTACTCCCACACATTTTTGTCTCTAGCCACTTTGAATATTTCTCATTCTTGTCGTCAGCTTCGCCAGTGATAAAAGGTTTATTCCACATATTCCCAGGCAATGGTAGAGCAAAAAGTATACCTAATCTGGCTGTCCAATGCATTGACATTCATATTTAGTCTCTAAAGTCAAGTCATTTCAGAGGAAAGGCGAGTACAATTTGCTATGTAATGCACTGAGACAATCCTATATCTCTGACTGTGTTTCATGACAGATCTTATAAAAGATCGTAAATTGCTATCTGTTGAAATATATTCATTTAATGGATTTCATTAATGCATACACCTGCACATAAAATATTTTGCAAGCCAAAAAATATGATCAGTCAAACAACTTTAATAATTATCAATTATAGTTGCTCACTATTTATTAACCAGTGTAGAAATGTTTAAGGTATTTTAATACCTATGCTCTTGGATGGCATGCATAAAACAGGGAAATGGTCCTTTTCTCCTGTGCAATCAATTGGCCTGTTACCCAATGCTTTAAACTCTCTGTTGGGAATTTTCTGAGGCAGGAGCCTTATTTTTCTCCACATGCTTCAAAAAAAACCACAGATTTCTGCACAAAGCTTTCTGCTCTTCTGCTTCTGCATCATTTGGGCTGAATCCAGAAATCTTCAGTTCAGATTTTACTTTGCAAAAGATTTCAGTATTTGTTTTGGTATTCATTACATGTCATAGAATCACAGAATGGTTACAGCTGAAAATCACTTTTGGAGATCAGTTTATGCAATCCTGAGGCAGGCTGACTTACTTAGAAGTGGTTCCACAGGATCATGTTCAAGTGGATTTTGAATATCTCCAGAGAAGGCCCCATGGCCTCTCTGGGCAGTCTGTTTTAGTACTCTGTCACCCTCATAGTAAAGAAGTTCTTCACACTCAGATGAGATTTTCTGTTTCATTTTGTTCCCAATGCCTCTTTTCCTGGAGTCTGGCACCATCCTTTGGACAACCCCTTTCAGATACTTGTACAAACTCAGGAGGTTCCCTTTCCATTTCTTCTTGAGGCTCCTCAGCCTTTCCTTGCAGAGAGAGGCTGCACATCCTTCACCATCTTGTAGCTGCCTGTTAGACTGACTCTAACAACTCCTTGTCTTTGTTGAGGGAGCCCAGGCCTGGACACAGCTGTCAGATTTGACTCACCAGTACAGAGTGCAGAATCAGGATCACCTCCCTTGGCCTTGGCCTCACTTTTACAAGTGTACCCCACATATGCCATTGACCTTCGTGGACCTCAGGGCACCCTGCTGGCTTGTGGATAGCCTGTTGTCCACTAGAACACCCCCAGGTCCTTCTCCACAGAGCTGTTTTCCAGCTGGTCACCCCCAGGCCATGCTGGTGCTCAGGGCTGTTCCTCCGGGTGCAGGACTTAAAGAAGAGCTTCTTTAAGTTCTTCTCTGTCCAGCTCTTCCTATGGCCTGTGTCTTGCTGTCCAAGTCAAATGAGACGATTAAAAAAAAAAAATCCATATTGGTTTTTGTCTCATAAAATTATTTGTTCTGGTCCTAAAACATTTTAAAAAAATATTGAAAACTTCAAAACTCAGGTATTGAAGTTAATAAAAGAACCCAAGTAGAACACAGAAGATAGACTAAAAGATATCACCACAGCAGTGCCAAATTCAATTAAAAATGCATTAAGAGTGCTGGGCCAAGAACCATATCAGCCAAACACGGATGAACTGTAAAACATCCCAGTGACTCTGGTGTCTGCAGCTTGAAATGAATGCTATGAAGCAAATGAATAAACACATGCAGCCATCTGAAATAGATTTAAAATATGCTCCTACCTCGTGTTCTGTGATTACCTGTAACAAAACCAAACAGGACTTTACTGAGAAACAGTGTAGCTGCAGTGACAGCACATTGGTTCTTGGAAGAAAGGGATCTGTCCCTGAGTTCCAGCTTTGTTTTCTAAGGTGTAAAAGACATTATTTCCATGTAGTTATGTATTTTAAAGGGCTTTGAGATATATTGGCATAAAAAGAAAGACACTGTAATTGCAGTTTCTTAGCTCCCTGGATAATCTACAATTTACTGAATTTTCTATGTTTTATATGAAAATGTAAATATAAGGCAAAGAAAAATTTAATCTTGAAGTAAAAATCCCTTTACTTTGTTCAAAAGCCCCAATGATCCAAGTTAATGAAACAATGAAGCAATGCAAGAAATTACATATTGCATACATACCTGGCAAAATTAGACATAGATTATTAGATCACAATATCAGTTACTCGTCTATTGTCTACCTCCATATTCTTATGTGACAGTATATATGAAGTCACAACTTCCACCTCCCAAGAACATAAAACTATTATGTGTTATAGATGGTGCTAAACTGTGAATAAAAGTATTACTGAAATTATTATCCTAACTGACATTTGTTATTTATCTTGTCTCCTTTAATCCAAAATTTAATTATACATTATTCAGTTTGCTTGTGGTCCAGACATTTGCTGGATTTCTTTGTATGGGCTTTTTTTAACGCTGCATCTTTACTGAATGAATAGAAGATGAATATATTGTTGGACATAGATATATTTCCACACAATCTATGACTTATTAGTTGTTATTATATTTATGGGCTTTTTTTCTCTTTTATTCTATCACCTTAAAAATGTCAATATGTGAATTTAATTGCTGACCCACATGGCATGTAGTGAAAGCAGTGGCTACAGTGCTGACTTTCACCAAGTTTGAGCTTTTGACCTGTATCTTAGATACTGAGCACCCACAACACTCCATTTTCCAACAAATTATTGCTCAGACCTTCTGAAATTAAGGAAGAAATAGACATTGCTGAATACAGTCAAAATGGGCATTTCCAAAATTAGAAATCATTTGGAAAATTCAAGCACCATTGTGCTGGCCGGCCTGAATTACTAACTTGTCAAAGGGCAAGAAGGTGGAAATAAATGGATCTCAGTTTCAGGGATTGCACACATGATACTTGACCATTGAGAATGTTAGCTATGGATAACAGCAATGGTGATAAAAGAAACTCTTGATCCTTACTTATGATTAGGATCCCTAACCAAAAATAAATAATATTTTTTAAGGTGTTGGTGATAATTTTTTTTTTTTTTTAAGATTATTGAACTTTAAACAAGTACCTGCATGGCCTCTGTTAGGAAGCCTCCGAGTCTGGGCCTTTCAAAACTTTGAGAGCCTGATACAAAAACTTTAATAACATCAAGTCACAAAAAGTACCCAAGTAGATGGCTCAAAGGCCATTGTTAGAGTTAAATTTAGCTATTCTGCAGCGCCACTATTCACTCTATGCCCTTGCTTCATAATGGTTGGTATAAAACGCTCCTTTCAATTGGAGTGAAGAGAATTTTTAACTCAGGAAAATACTGTTCCCTGATGGAAAAGACAGGATTTTCTCTACATCGTTATATGTTATAATATGTTGTGCTCCCTTACGTTATATCACATTACTCCATGTTAAGTTTTAAGGCTTTTGTGCTGTGTTTTCTTTCTGAAACCTTGGTAGAATTTGGTGTTCTTTTCTAAAAGACATCTTGAGAAGTACTTGAAATGGAATTATATTTCAGTTAAATCATATGTATTTATAGTTAAGTATAGCCTTTCACACTTTCCTGAATGTCAGTCTGGATCTCTGACATTATTTCCTGATAATAGAAATTATTCAGAAACAGATCTGTATATCTCATTAATACTGAGAGGTGGAAACATGCCTAAAAGTACTCCTTATTTTGTCTGTTTTGGAGATAAATTGATTTGGTGACTCTAGAGCAAGATTTTCTACTTTGTTTTCAGAGTCCAGGAAGAATTTTATTCATCAGATCATGGAAGACTGTTACAAGGAGACACCACAATGGTGAGGGGATCTGGCAGAATGGAAATATTTGCATTATGTTCTAGCACAAACTACAAGATTAGGCTATACAATGAAAATCTAATAGCTATGCATGGTGAGATTGTTCTTTTTAAATAGTCAGCGATCAAACAGATTATCAGTTTGGTTAAAAACAGTTTCAGAAGAAATTATCTCACTGCAAAATCTGCTTTTGCTGATTTGTCCACCTTACCACTTTCATTTTAAGTTGTCATTTGCAGCAAATTTCTTCATTCTTCAGCAACAAATTTTAAAAAATCTACTCACTTTTAAGCACAAAATTAGTCCAATTCTTTTAAAAGGAAGAAAATCTGCAGCTGATCCTCAGCTAGCATAAACTGACATAGTCTCATTTACTGTAATTAATCTACTCCAATTATCGTTATCTGAAGTTCAAGACCTCCAATTGAAATAATGCTTCCATTCATCTATTAAATGAAAAAGAAAAAATGTCTGTCTATATGTCCAGCTGTGGAGCTATCTGCAAAACACTCTGCTTACACAGACACATTTGTTTCATTAAATATTTGGTCAAAAGCTGTTGCATTTCTTAAAAATTTTTTTATCCCCATGATTTCTGCCCATTTTTAGATAACACTGGAAGCAAACATATCTTTGCATCGTGGAGATCTGGGGAAGGGAAGGAGGGTGTGAAGAGAAGACGAAAAAAGAACCTAAGTCAGTATTTTATGTTAGAGTCTTAGTAAGAATATACTTTACTTTCTACCAGCTTGTTGGTAGTACAAGGTTAAGAGTGATGAAAAAGGGTGGGAAAATTCTCCTTTACTCTCAAAGTATCTCTCTTCACTTACTTTAATCAACAAAGGAGAAAGTTTGGTTATTTGGAAACATTGCTGAAATTACTGTTATTAATTTCCATCTGGGGAATAGGGAGGAGAAAGAGAGGCTAGAGAAACAATGAACAAAACAATAAGGCTTAATAAAGGCAGTGGCATATCCACATATTGTCAACTGAACAGGTACAGCATTATGCAAAGCATCAGCAAAAAAATTAAATTTCATTAAAAATACCACACACATCCTTTAAGTAGTTAAGAAAGCACACCACTTAGTGCTTAGCTCCCCCCATTCCCCATTATCTCTTTGTTACAGTCCTAATAAATACTTTAATAGATTAGCTAAGATTAGAGCAGAGTGACAGACTATACTGGCTGCAGTCTTAAGTTGTTTAGGAGTTTGGCTACATATATTATGCATAATGTCAGAATTTTATACACATCGCTGGAAATGTCCTTGTTTTCCACATTTAGGCAAGAACCTGGGGATCTCCAAAAAAAAGTTTATGTTACTGTTACTAATTTCATTGGAGGAAATAGGTGCATTGCAGAAAAAAAAGTCCATAGCTTGTGTTGGGATGTGGCCCTGGCATGTAACAAGCTCTAGATGTTGGAAGGGACCAGATGACCTCCAGAGACACCTGCCAACCTCAAACTTTCAGTGATCTGTGAAAACTCAACTCATAAATAAGTGTTACTTGATGATACCAGAGTTACCAAGCATCATGTACTATGGTATCCGCAAAGCTAACACTGTGACTCTCAGCATTTCTAGAAAATATATTGAAAACAAAGGTGTGGGATATTCATCACTGTGTTTTGTAAGACCACGCTGTACCTATATTTTACCCCAGACAGGTTAAAAAAAAAAGCATGGAAACTGTATGAACAGAGTAAAGCACTCTACCTGAAGTACAGTTGCATCACCTTTCAGCTGAAAGGTGGCCAGGGTATTTCTACCCAAATTAAGATAATAGAAGGTAAAGTCATTAGACCCTTCTCTGAACACATATACAGGAGAGGAAAGAGCTTCAGGTTCAATTCCAACATAATGGTTGCAGAAGGTTTTATAAAGTACATGTTTATATGCATTTATTTTAACATGAGATTTAAATTAAAAACGAGTCTTAAGCCCTAAAGCTGCACAAAATCCTGGTTTCTACCAATTTCAATTGCAATTAGCTGCTCATATATTTATATGGTGCTCTTTAGAAGTATTTATCTGTTATATACTAACTGCTGTTTTAGCACTAAGAGAGGCTTGTCTGGTCCAAAAATCAATGAAAAAAAAATCCATAGTAGTGTGCTCAAGAGTTTCTGAATCCTTATCATAAAATATGCCAGGAAATTCATGCAAAAACTGGATTTCTATGCCCAGATCTGGTCACTGCAAGTGTCAAATGGATAGTCAGTGAAGCACCTACCTGGATCAGATTATATTATACACTCTCCAAAGCTTGGACTATATATGTATATTTCGTCTTGCGCAATACTGAGCAGATGGAACTTGATTGTCAAAAGCTCTCAGCAGCCAATATGCTGAGTATTTTTAAAGCCTTTCCCGTGGCTGAAAAAGGGAAAAAAGAGAGTAAAAAGAGCATTTTACTGCCTCGATTACAGTCCACTCTTAATGGGCTCCCATCAAGACAATGCACTGCCCAGTTTTTGGAATGGAAAAAAAAAACAAACCCAAAACCAACAAAATAACACTTTTGTTTCCTTCTGGTTTATAAGATGTGTCAATAACCCAGTTAGGCATCATTTCTTCTTATGGACAATTTGTATAAATGAAAATATAAAAATAGACATAGATGTCAATGTCAATGCATATGTATTTTTGTGTGCTTGTGTATGTACATATTCCATCTGTGTATATTTTTAAATATGCAAACAGAATCCTTTTTACTCTCTCAGTAGAAGTTAGCAACAGCTTCCCATAGCAACAACTCACAGATAAAGATTCTCACATCAAACCAAATTGTACATCGAGGACTCTGTTCACTGTTGTGCCAGCATTATAGGTCTGATTTAAATCCACAGAATTAAGGAGTTTCCTGGTGCAAGTCTGACCTCAGCTCACCAGTCACACATATGGCAAATAACATCATGTCCTCTTTTTGACATAGAGAAATGAGTTACAGAGTGAATGGCAGGTTTTATGCCGAATTTCCTAACTTTTATGGGTTTAAATCTTCCCCCAGATTTTAATATTATGTTAACTACTGTTTTGATATTTGAGGGGATGTACAGTCTTTGTGGATACAGCTATATTCTATTTCTCTTGGTTTGGGGGAATTTCTTCTCCTGAACAGTCAGTTCAATTGAACAGCATAAAATAGACAGACATTTCCGTCTGGAAGGACAGGTGGAAATTTTATGCTCCAGGAATATTCAATAATGATCTTTGGCTGTATTCATAAACACAGACACAGCAGCTAGCTATTAGTGTAGAGCTATGCAACATGGAAAATATAATTCATGACTCTCCACCCTTTCACACACACTCTTTATTAGCAGAAACTCTTCAACATTGTCAACACTGCAGAGCACATGGTTCCTACATCAATTTTTTTTTTTCTTCAGCCCCTAAAAGAAATGAACTTAAAACCATATTTCATCATCTGAATCATGCAGATGAAGGGCAACACAATTTTCAGAGCCACTCCAGGAGAAGTTACCCACAATTTCACTTTAGTGATATCTGGTTTTTTATTTGTTGGTTTTTTGTTTTTTTTTTCAATCTCACAGTTCAAACTTTTGCAGTAAGATTGAATTCTTATCCAATGCTATCTTTGATGGTTTTGGGGTTTTTTTTTGTTTTTTTTTTTTGTAATTGCAGTGTTCATTTCCAGTGTTTGTTTTTTTTTTTTTTTTTTTGTTGTTGTTCTTCTTTTATCCTTTTATTATTATTGTTTCTATTTGTTGTTGTCGCTTTTATAAGCTAATGAATAATTTAGAACTGCAAAGTGCATTGATGGTTGAGTTCTTTGTTGGGACTGGGATATAAGAAAGGATGTGTACAAGTGAGGTAAAATAACCTTTTCTTCTTTCAAAATCTTTCAGAAGTACATAAAACATTTTCTCAGGAACAGTAAGAAATGCATTCAAGAGCAAACAAAATCACAAGATTTTTATTTTCTCTCATAAAAAAAGTTGAATTACTGACCTTAGACTACTTCATTTTCATTTGCATAAAAATTCATTTGCGAAAAATTAAACGTTTGACTCACACAAATCATATTAGAAACAATATTGAGATGTTCCTTGTAATGACTTCTATTTCTTATGATGTAAAAGTCATTAATTTATTTGAAGAATAAAGTTTAAGGAAATGATAGATCTTACATATGCATTTTAATGTATGTACATCAATTGTTTCCTGTTTCAGTCACTCCACTGGCTATAAATCTTTCCAAACAACAATCTACCCTCCAAAAAAAATCTTGAAAATTACTTTCTTAAATATATTAAGAAAGGTAAATAGTGAAAAAGCAGAAATTACCTGTTGGACATTGATAATGTATTAATGTTTGGGTATTTTATTTTCAACAAAAATTATATTGCAATTATATAGCAAGTATATGAATTAATTTATTTCTTTTTTTTATTCAAATTCAGTGTCTCTAATTAAAAATAAAATGGAATTAAGGTTTTTGAAATTCAGAATGTAAGCTTGATCTTTCTTAACTTCACCCAGGTTTTAGTCACTCCGGTCCAGGAAATGGAGATTGCAAGCCTTACAGTATTCATCTTATTCCTCTACAGTTTGAATTCCAAACTTTATGTTTTAATCTCTAAAATCAGTGTCTCAGTTCACTTGCATGGGATATTTATGGATTTGGATTTTTAAGACTACTTCAAATCTGATTGCCTTGTCCAAGTCAAATGGTCCTTCTGTGCTCCTGTTCACTGACTGAAACAGGGGTTTGGCATTTTTCCTACACCTGCACTTCCTCTCTAAAGCAATGAAATTTGCTCCAGACTGAATCCTGAGAGGAAAGCCAGGTCGTGCAAAGAGTTGTCAATGAAATATATTGTGGATGTAATTGACCTGTCCATCTGACACACATGATGCATTGCATGGCCTTGGGTGAATCATTTTCTACATTTGATCTTTCTCTCCTGTAAAGCAGGAATAATGATACTCCCACACTTCCATTGTAAAGACATAATATAAAAATAGGTAAACAGGTCACATACAGGTTCAGTTGTTTCAGTGTTTCGTCTCTCACAGTGGCAGTACCAGGTCTGGATAGATGAGAAGAACAAGACAACCAATAATAATATCTTCCTTTGCTCTCCCTCCTCAGATTCTGACAGGATGGAAGACAAAATCCTTACAATTTCCAGAGCCAAATTTTGAATCTATATTATTTTGCTTAACATTTTTTAATGAAATTTTCCCTGGTTCTGCAAATTACTTTACCTGAAAGCAATTTAATTAATTTGCATTTTTGGCTATGTTTTGTGGTAATAAGTCCCACAGCTGGATTACCTGTTCTGATAAAGCCTGCCTAAGTAAGAAAAAGAAAACAATTGCCTTTTTCTTGCCTTAATCTGCATTCCTAATAGATGAAACAAATGAGAACAGTTGAATAAATGACAAATATTAGCAAAGCCTTATATTGAGCTAAAATGTCAGTCTATACCTTTGCTAATGTAATTTTTTTAGTAATATAACTGGCATATGAAAAATACGTATGAGATACATAATTTAAAGAATATATTTACATCAGAATTTAGGAGAGAGAAATTAAAAGTTCTTTCTATTTTCTTTACATATCATTAACCACATTATATTACAAATTCAAAGAGTTTTTCTTCACACCAAGAACACTATCCTATCGGAAATTAATTTTAAACTTGAAGAAAGATTTTTGCTTGCCCAGACTGTGCAGTGATCAAAACTTTTATCTATGAATTCACTTTGGAGGGGCATGGAAACATCATAGAATGAACCATATCTTAAAACTTCTGCACTGATTCTCAGGGCAGCTGATTCTTGCTTTGCAGACTGTTTAGAGCAGGGAACCTCTGTTTCAGTGTCATCAGTCAGCATCAACTGAAGACACAAGACAATAAAAGTTGTTAAAGTAAAAAAAAAATTAAAAAGTCTTCCTTTATATTTAAATAGGGGATCAGGATGGGATTAAGATGGGATCAGAACCAGGCTGGTGGCTTTAGCCTGAGTCCTGAAATGTAATGCATGTCAGAAGTCTCTTGCACATCTGTATCATACCTGAGAAATCAGGGACAGCTCAGGGGGCAAGGTGTTATTCAGCAGCTTCTCTTGTTTATGTTACAAAGGGTGTGAACTGCTTTTGGCAGTTGGCTCAGATGGCCCTTACATCTTCCCAGTTTTCTTTTGTCTGTCTCTCTCTTGAAACCATCTAAACTAACTCTGAGGCCTCAGGAACAACTTTTTGGATCTGTCCCTCTGGTTCATCACCACTCTCTATTTACTCTTCCTTTCCCACATTCTTCCTCACCCTCTTTCAAGGCAAGATCTGCTCACAAAGACAATAAGTGATGAGGTACTTAATCTATGTGACACATGATCTTACTTTTCAAAAAGCAATTTTTGAGAAAAATAAATGAAATAATTTCATGCTTTCAACTTATTCACATGACAATTCACTTATGCTCTCTCTTCCTCATAAAGACCTCTAATATTTCAGTCCATTGAGTTTTTTGTTATTGTCCATATAATTTACTGTGCAAGACCCAGATTGCATGTAGTTATGCCAAACTTTCCTAGTACCTCACACCTTCGTGTCCTTGCTCCAGTGAGACTAGAGGCTGTGGTCATTTCCCACACCAACAAAGGGATTTGTCTTCCCTGTCTTTGATGTCAAACATTTAGATGTCTAAACATGACCCTATCAGACTATCCTTCTTGTGGGCAAGTTCAAGAGGAGATTTATTAGGAGAGGACTGAGAAAGGGAAAATGATGCGGTTGGACTTGATGATCATTGTGGGTCCCTTCCAGCTGAGGATATTCTATGATTCAGATCAGTGATTTGTGCTACAAAGGTGTCAGTAGAATCTCCACTTTCCTCTACCATTGCATTCATCCAGTTTGGTAAGTCTCACATTCCTAAGTTTTGAGGATCTGAGGAAATAAGTAGTAATTAGAAATCTTAGAAGCTGTAAACTGTTCTTCATGGATCTGGGGGGCACACAGCACAGTGGGGTTTCCACTTCTAGCCCTTCTAGGCAGTGCTGTCACCCCAGTAGGAACATGGTTATTCCATGGACAGCAGCCATTCCTCATCTGCTTTCAGAAAGGCTCATGATGCTCTTAATCATTTTTAGTATTTCTTCTGAAGTCAAGCAAAACAAAGAAAGGCAAAAGGGTGACCTCAAGATGTATTCCAGCTCTTTGTAAAACTTATTTTCTTTTTTAGATTTTAGTTTCCAGTGCAAGATAGAAAATCTGAAAGCTTTGTATAAATATGATCATTTAGGTTTAACTCAGCAATTCCATGACTACATTGCTTATGGAGCACAAGCACAATTCTCCTGCATGGACCTGAACAAGGCAAGGTAGGAATGTCTTATATTAGCAAGAGCTGATTGGGTTGTAATTTTTTTGTGTGTGTGGTTTTTGTTTGGTTTGGGGTTTTTTTGTTTGTTTTGTTTTGTTTTGTTTTTTGTTTGTTTTCTTATTAATAACCTAGAGTAGCAGCTGTTTAGCCTTTGTCTTGTTTACCAACAAAACAAACAATAAACCTGATCTTCCAGCCACTGGAAATTGACATTACAAATTATTTTTAAGCATCTTGACATCTGGTTGATCTGATATAGAGAAACAATCAGTATGAGAAACAAGTGCAACCTATAATTTGACTTCAAATTCTGACCTTTTCAACAGTCACCTTTTCTAGTCATAGAGGAAAAGAGATAATTTCTATTAGCAATTGGGGTGTCAATTAGGTCTGTTATTTCATTACTTTAACATTATTATTATTTAAATTTATTTCTGTTCCAAAAAGTCAAATTGGAGTCATAAACTAGTTTATTAAGGAACTTTTTTCATGAAATGAAGAAGTTATACATTTTGTTGCAGAACTAATAGAATAAAGTATTTTCATCTTATTAAAACCTTTGATTTCATTTCAAATATTTTTTTATTGAACACACTGATTTAGATTTAAAAAACCCAAAACAAATAACATCCCAATTATCTTCTTTCTGATCTATTTCAAGCATCAATTTTGTTTCTCTCATGTCTTTAACTAACCTTAGGTGGAATCTGTAAACATTTACACAGTTCAGAAAAAAATTATAAAGTTAAGTACTGCTTCAGGATTTTTAACCTCATTCAGCAAAGAAAAGTTTTGGACTAAACTTAGGATAAGAACCACAACATATACAATAACAGAACAAAAGCTATAAACTTTTGAAATTTCTCTTTTGATGTTTAATTCTATCTAAAATAGGGGATATAATATGCCTTGTGTTGAGGAAAATAGGGACTTTTGTCAGAGGAAACAAGAAATAATCCAAAGACTTTTTCACTAATTAATCTGATGACTGCTCTAAAAAGTTAATGAAAAGTCTCTCCATTGAATTCCACAGGCTTTGGAGCAAACCCCAGATAAGCTGTTCAGCGAGAGCAAGTAAAATAAATTGGGAAAAGGTTTTTTGCTTTACAAAGTCATTTTAAGGGAGGTAATGGAACAGCTGTTGCATAGATAAAACACACATGTGCCTTCAGAGATGCAGTTGGGCAGAGCCTTGCTGCACAGCACGACTCATGGGTATCACCCAGCAGCTTCTCTGGCTGAACAGACCACTAGCCCAAGCGCTAACCTCGCAATGACTCCCCAGATCCCTCTGGCCCCTTAAAGGGAAAAACAGCTTCATTAGTTCCTCACATAAACAGCCAGAACATAAACACAACATGGTCCATTAAAATGGTCAAATTAACAACTGGAGAACCTTTCCTATGTTTTGTCAGCTTTAGTGGTTTCATTTTGGATTTTGTTTTCATATTTTGGTTTTTTTTTTTTTCATCCTGGTTTTTGGTTTACATGCTTTCATTTTCAAGGCATGTATGTGGATACTTAGTTAGATCTGTATTTCCTGTAGCTTATTTAACCTGTGTTTTAAGGACATTTTTCGTTCTCCTGCCTGAATTTTAAAATTACTATCTGGAAATTAAAATTGGTGCATCAGAGAGCACATGTAAATCATCAGTGGTCTTGAAGGGTTGTGGTGAGAGAGACCTTTCCTGTGTTATCTGCTTGAAAAATTTCTTCCTCTCCATTGATTTCACTGAGTAAAACACAGTGAAAAGCAGAGTATAACATTTAGGTTCTTTCTAGCAGGTAAAACATAATTTCAGGTGAAACATAATGACCACAGCACAATCCTTCTTAGAACTACTTTTTCTCTGAATCTTTGTCAATTTTCTCTTTTCTTGCTAATTGCATAAGAAATTCCCATTTACATGTTTATGTGTGTGTGTGTACAGATACAGATAAAAACTGTAAGAAAAGGGAGATGCTGTTGCATGATGACCACATATATATACTTAGCTAATTTTTTAAATTTAATCTTTCCTTTTTTTTTATATATATTCCTTATTAATTCCTACTTATTCTTTACTTTTTGTCCTTTGCACTTTGGACCATGTATTTACCAAAAAAAGTCACTGAAGGAGAGTTTATTCTTTTTAAACTGTAAGTTCTTCTACTTTAAGCTTCACAGCTTTATTCATACTTATCAGAATTATCTTCTCAACACCTTTTTTTCAACAAAAATGCATTCTCTTTGTCAATTCTCTTGTCCCACTCACTAATACTCCATTAAAAAATACTTCTGTTACTTTTTTTTTTTTACATTTCTTTGTTCTCCCTTTACTTTTTGATGTGTATACTTTTTGGAAAGCTGCTTTCTAATTATTATAAAGGGAAGAGTATTTTTGTTTTAAAAATATTTTTAAAAGATTTTCCTTTATTGAAGAATTTAAGTTACAGAAAGGATAGAAATGCAAAATAAACACATTGATTGATGTGAGTTAATTATCATTTTAATTTAGTCATTATATTCCTTGTTTCCTATTTAAAGGGACCAAAGTCAAGGTGTGGAATACTTGTAAGAAAGGAAAGAAAATATTTCTGACAGTCATAATAATAGTAATAGTAATTCCAATAACAATAAGAAAACCAACAAAAATAACAGTATTAAATGCATTAAAAATATTTAACAGGTATTTATTGAAAATTCTTAAAAGGTTAAACATTTAACCTGCAAATAAAATGTGTTGTCTAACAAAATGCAGTTTTGCTATGAGGATTTATCTTTATATTACATCTAAATTAAAAGATAATTACAGAGTACATCCTATTAAAAATTTATATTCATTCTTATCCAAAGTCAATCAATAAATTAAGCTGAATATATATTATGGTCCCTTAACTGAAAAAGAATCAGCTTTACTGTTTCTGTTCATGCCATAAAAACATCTTTCTTTCAATGCATTGAAAAGTTCTGCATAGGACTAAAATAGTTCTTGTACTGAAACATGATGTGAGTAAAAGGTAGGAAATCAAAGCATGGCTGACATTACCTTAGGTGTGATCCTTGCCTGTTTAAAATAGGACACAGCTTTCTCTGAGGAACTCCTCTGAAACAAGAAGGAGTGACCCTGTCGTCATCCATAATGAAGTGGCTGCAGCAGTGGGCAAGGGAAGGGAGACAGTTGCAATCTGTATGGAATGCTGTGATGCCTTTAGGACACAGTGCACCACAACATACCTCTCTCTTAACTAGAAAGACAAGGATTTGATGGACAGAGAGTGTGTGAGTTTGTTGGATGAGCAGCTGGTCAGATAGTCTTGTTCACAGGAAAGTGGTTAATGGCTCAATGTCCGTATGGAGGTCTGTGAAAAGAGGTGATCCTTTGGGCTGTTAGGAGTAGTGTTTAATGTCTTCATTAATGTCCTAGACAAAGGAATTGAGAGCACACTCAGTAAGTCTGCAGATGAACCAAGCTGAGCAGTGGTGTTGATGCACCTGAATGTCATGATGTGATCTAGGGGCGTCTGAACAAGTAGGAGAAGTTGCCCATGGGGATCTCATGATGTTTAACAAGACCAAACACAAGGTGCTGCATCAAAATCCAGGCTGGGCATGAACAGACCCAGAGCAGCCCTGCCCAGAAGGGCTTGGGGGTGCTGTGGGTGAGAGGCTGCACATGGCCCGGCCATGGCACTCACAGCCCAGAGAGCCAAACGTGTCCTGGGCTGCATCCAGAGCCCCGTGGGCAGCAGGGGAGGGAGGGGATTCTGCCCCTCTGCTCTGCTCTGCTGAGACCCACCTGGAGCACTGCATCCAGCCCTGGGCTCCCAGCACGGGATGGGCAGGGACCTGCTGGGGAAGGTCCAGAGGGGATCACTGAAATGATTGGAGCATATCTCCTATGAGGAAAAGCTGAGGCAGTTGTCATTGTTCAGTCTGGAGAAGAGAAGGTTTTGGGGAAACCTTAAAATTGCCCTTCAGTAATGAAAGGAGGCTTATAAACAAGAGGGAAAAAAATTTTTAGTATGGTCTATTGCACTAGGCCATGGAGTAAAGAGTTTAAAACCAAAGAGGGTAAATTCAGATGAGATATACAAAGATTTTTATAGTGAGGATGGTGAGATGCTGGAACAGTTTACTGAGAAAGATGATGCATATACCTCATCCCTGGAAACATTAAAGGTTGCTCTGAATGTCCTGGTCTAGTTAAAACTGTCCTGGCTTACTGCAGGGAGGGCTGGACAGGATGACATTTAAAGATCCCTACCAGGCAAAACTTTTCTATGATTCTATGCTTCTATAATAGGTAGTCTGAGAAAACAGAGCCTTTCATACAGATGAAAAAGGTAAAACCTTTACAAAGGTGAAAAGTGACCTGTTGGCAAAGAGAAATATGGCACACCTACGGACACAGTTCTCCTGGCTTATATCAAGTTTTCTGTCTTCTTCTGTGTCATCTGGTGTTTGCGTAAAAATATTCATTTATTGAAATTTTAGAAGCCTTGGTGAAGGACCTGAAGGAAGGGAATAGTTGCTATAGGCACCTGTCTAAAATTGTATTTATGTTCTAAAATTCTCTATTGCTAGAGGGAACTCTACCCTTAACCTGAGAAAAGGAAGATAATTAAGGGCCTCATGCAAGAGTCAAAATTTAGCGAAAATCAGTCTGGACCTTTGCCAAACCATGTCAATAAATCACAATTAAGCAATTGTGCACTTTTAGGAGATTTGGTGCAAACGCACTGTTAATTGAATCTGGTCTATGGTCTCCATAGTAATTTTCAGGGGTATGAAATCTGTGTATAGTTGTAATCTGTTACATAGAGACCTGAGTGAGATTATATATAGTGATTTCCCTTTACTTCATTTTTGACTTTGCAAATAAGCTGCTCTTAATGTGCATTGCACAAGGTCTTCCATTCCTATTGTGATTGATGGCTAGCAAACTGCTGGGGACAATTCCATTTGGTGGGTAGAAAACACTATCTCATTTATCTTTATATCATATCTGCTGCAAATTAAACTAAAAACATAGAGTTTGCACACTAAAATTGTCACACTGCAGAGCAATGTGCCTATAAAACAGCATGTTAACAAGCACAACATGATAAATGAAATGCAATAAACTTCTGTAATTTCAGATTCTCCCAGAGGCAGATGATGAGGCTATCACCTGTTGAGTTTGCTTGGTGACAGTTTAAGAGTATCTCCAAGGAAGTGCTGGGTGGGCTGGCTTTGCAGGAAGTGAATGGCTACTTGTGCACACTCGGTTGACTTCACACGTGCTGCATCTGAGATAAGATTCGTCATTCAAGCAAGCAAATGCAGAGGCAGAGGTACTCTACTTTCTGGATTACTGGTGTTCCTGAATTGGAAATGTCCTGTTTTCTTCAGTAGATGGCAGCAGCACTGATGCATTTTAAAATCTGGATTCCAAAAGCATTTTGTAAGTAAAGCCTTTTTTTTCCTCCTTTTTTTTCCCCTACAGGCTATCACCATTAAAAATGATCATCAAATCTGAGCCTCTACCAGTTGGATATTAAACCTTATCCCCAGCTTCAACAGTAAAGTGATTCACATGTGTGCAACTTTGCCTAAAAATTAAAAAAGAAATCAAACCAAAACTAGAAAAATTAATCAAAAACTCAAGGCAAGTGAACCAAAAATCCCCAACTATCTTACTGATCAAAGTTATTTTATTTTTATGTGCTAGTAAACATTTATTAACATTAACTCTCTAGACATACATGCAGATATATTTTTCCTCATAAAGTGTCCCATGGCACTACCCACAAGGTTTTTCACCAACCTTATGACTCTCTTCAGGAAGATATCAATAGAGCACAGGTTCGGGAATGGGAAAAAAGCAAAGAATGTCTCAAGAATTTATTTGTCATTCATAAAGTGTGTTTATTTCCTACCATACAACTGAACACTATTTCAATTCAAATGTACATGTTTTGGCTGAGTATTTAAGGTATCAAAAATATTGAAATAGTCCCTCTAGGGTTCCTGAGTTTTTATTTTTGAAGGAGGGGGAGACAAAAAAAGAACTGTAAAGACACTCAGAAGGGAAGGTGCAAGAAACCAGGTTTCAAATTCCTGTACCAGGCTCATCATGGCAAAAGGTATCTGTTTCCCTTTCTGTGTGTGCTCTAGCCCCAGGGCTATGAGAGTACAGTTGTGTATTCAATCTGGCCCAGTAAATATTTAATTACTTTTACATAGAGGTTGAATGCAGGGACTGCAGCATTCACCTTAGATGCAGGGGAAAAGCAAAGGGAGGGTCCTCACTCAAAAATCTTGAAAATTAGAACCTTCAATATATAACTTCCGTATTCCCTAAAAATATCCTGAGGCACTCAGAGTTTTGTAAATGTAAAATTTCTGCCCTCTACTCTCATCACAAGAAATAGGTTAGTAAATCTCTAACCTAAAAATTTCACGTTTCTCAAGGGAAAACAAAGACAAAAATGAACAAGAAAAACATTTACCATTTTGATGGACAAATTACATGTTTTATTACTATCATTATTATTGTTATTATAATTGAAAATACTCTCTGCTGCTATTTACTTATGTGACAGACTTGTGGCTCTGTGAGATGGAGAATTTCCTGGGTGTGAAAAAATCTCTATTATTGTATTATAACAAAGCTCAAATGTGTATGATGAGAGAAGGCAAATAGTTCAGAGGTTTAAATGCTGTGGGATACCTTGAATACTACTGAAATGTTCCTGAAATTTGTACTTGAGCTTTTTACCTTTGTATTTTTTTTCACCAATGCTTGGGTATTGCAAGTGCTTTTGTCTTTCTTTGAAATACTTCACATGGCTGGTTTGTACCTAAATTCATCTTCCACAGTTTACAGTAAAAATACTTTTAACAAAATTTGTGTTAGCATTGAATCATCATAATTGCTGGCCTAATTGTTAAACAATAAAGTTGCCTTGGTGACAGTTTATAAATAAATGTTCTCTTCAAGCAACTATAGGTAAGGACAGAAAAAAAAATCATCTTAACATCTCATATTGATTGTTGGGTCAATGCTGTTCCTGAAACTGTAAAATATGAATGAGCAACGTTTGAACAGAGTAAGATACTAGATGCCTTTGATCAAATCTGCAATGCATTTCTGCACTGCTACTCACTAACAAGAACAAATAGAGAATAACCCTCAGATGATCAACCCTGGATCAACAATGCCTTCTTCTGTGTAGCTCAAAAAAATAAATATATATTGAGCAAAGGAGAGATTTCAGAAGGTAGGGTTTGTTTGTGAGACATTCAAATAAAGTAAACAATATAAAAGTAAAAGTTTTATTTGGATCATTTCAAAGGGACTGATTTACAATGAATGACATTAAATTTATCAGGGAAATTTGTAGACTCAACATCAGCCTACATATATTTAATTACAGAGAGGTCTGTTCAACTAGTGAAAGATTATATAAGAAGAAAGAAGAAATCACATTTTCAGAAAACTGCATGTGGTAGGATGTTGATGAATATAACAAGCTTATAGGGTATGGTCAATAGAGGAAATCCCTGAAGAAAATTGAACTTTCAGTTTTAGATAATAATATTAAAAATAAATAAAGAGCAAAGAAAACAAAACAGAAATTGTAGTTGTAGCACCTCAGAGCCTGGGGCTACCCTTGACTAGTCACACTAGGTTTTTAACTATGTATGTTTCCTATCGTATATGTTTAACTCTTCTCATTCTGTGACACCTTGAAGACAGAATGGAATACGACCCACCAAACTCGATAAAAGTGGCATTACTGATGTGACCAGATAATGAAGATGCATAGAGGTATAAAGCTTGTAAATTATAGCTTTTGCCCTACATTTCCCAAATAATACCTCTTTTCAAGTGGATTTCCTCAGAGGGACTTGAAAGTATTTTTGAGATTTGTGATAATTGTTTAGTGTGGGGTTTTGTTTGTTTGATTGGTCGGTTGGTTGGTTGGGATATTTTAAATAAAAGTTTTAATCTGTATTTTACATAACTCTTTTTGTTCTGGTTTTATGGTTAAGTTTTCTTTGTTCTTTTAGGTTCTGCAGTCCACAACATCAGTTTTCCCTGAGAAGCTGGCTCTTGTGTGTCCTAAATCTTCTACTGGGAGGAACGTGCTGTTGATGTGCACTGTTTTCTTGACTCTGATCTTCTCAGATCCACTTGGTTCAAACATATTTTTATACATTTTCTCTCACATGGTCTACTTTCTTTCCATTTGTGTCCAGCTAAAATTTAAAAGTTGTACAATAACCTTCTTCACAGCATCAGGGTTAAAGCAACCTGAGCACATCAAATCAGCAGAAGACTGGAAAAAACCTGAGATCCTGCCCTGATAAACCCTTACATTGTCTGCGGCTTCTCCTGAGCTAAAGATGGGATACAACATTTTCCTTGCTAACTTCCCTTCAACACTACGTCCATATAGTTTAATATAAACAGTTAATGCGTACACAAACAAATGGTGTATGAATTTCTCTGAGACATCAGAATTTATATATATGTCACACAATTAGTAAAGACAGCATTCCAGAAAGTGGAAAGTTAAAAAAAGTAAAGAGTGTGACATCATTAGGGTAGGCATATTGCTGCTAGGCTTCAAAATTATTTGGCTCCAGTAGTATTTTCTATCTGTTCCTTACATTACTAAATCTTTTTTTGAGGAAGTCAACACAAGCTCAGTAGTTTATATTTAGCCAACTTAATCTCCCTTTAGACATCTGAAAGGTGTGGGCAGGGATATCTTCTGTCATTTAAGAAATTAAGATCAATTAAATCCCTTTAGAACTATCATGAGTCACTTCAGATTAACACATATTACTATTTGAAATTCCAGAATATAAGATAGAATGAATGTTCACTATATTTTTTCTCATCTGAATATAAAATTCACAGCAGGAGAATGGTAAAGGAGTAGTAGTTATTATTTTTAAATCCTTTTCAAAAAGAAATTCGTGCCCATCCTCTACAATGTGTTAAATTAGGAGACCAGATAACAGTGTGTCTGTGAGTCAGTTTGAATCTGTTCATTTTTCCTCAAAAGAGTAAATATTTTCCTAACTCTGGCATCAAGAATAAGTTAAAGCATTATCTCACCTCCTGTGCTTACTTTGAAAAATCAATGATTTTAAAGAAAAAAAAAAAATTATTCTGGACAAGGAAAGAAGCCTAATCTGCCTATTATGTTGGAAAGAAATATAACCTGTGGTAGAGTTTCAAACCACAATTTTGCATTTCTATGCTCAAAGAAATTTGCATTCTCCTCCTGGCAAGGCAAGAAACCAAACTGATAGGAAAACAGGTTTTCTGGCTAGTTGTTAAAGATGTTTCTTTGATTTGTGCAGAACAGAATGAAGACAACACAAGATAAGTAATGCAACAATTCAGGAGAAGGAAAATGCAAAAACACAACTTTGGAGATAACACAGGATCATTCTCAGTAGGTGTTCATGCTACCTCAAAACAGTTTTACGATCGGAAGAAGAGGGGAAATAAAGAGAAAACAACTAACTAACCCATATTAAGACCTAAATTACAGAATTACAGAACAATGCTCTCTTTTTTTTTTTTTTTAACATTAGAAAATAATGATGGTTTCTTTTGATTTGATTGCTATTCATCCAACATAATGATAAAAATAGCATTCCAAGAGAGATCACATCCTCAGACTGAGCTAGACAACTGGGCTCCATCTATAGCCAGCTCTGGAGGATTGGTGCCTCTGGAGGGCAATTAAACTAATTTTATGATGGGTGTTTAAGAGGGAGAGCTACAGAAAGCGATTTGTCTTAGCTATATTTCTCCATTAACTATGGACAGTCTAAGGGAATAGCTTAAATTGGACACTTAACTTTGAGACAGCTAAAAGTAGGGGTGAGTTCCAGCTCTTGTCACCATGCAATATAAGCCCTCATCACTCACAATGATTATGTTCTTCTGCACACCAGGATTTCTGGGTGACTGTATTGCCCTCTATTGTATCATCCTTCCCCCAAAACTTATGTATTTCAAGGACCTGGCCTGCAGAACTCACTGGAACTTTTCAATTCATTTCATTTTTGCAGAATTCACAGATTTTACAAAATTGCAGATAAAGGTATTCTGGTCAAACCCCAGTGCAGAAATAAAATTTTGCCTTACAAGTCATAGATTTTTATCAGGTGTTCTTGGTATTATTGTCTCTCTCTTTAGTCAATATCAATGTTAAAAAGCCTTTGCTAAGAGTATTCAAAAAGAAAAGTTCAGTATGAGTGCAGAATTCAGGTTCCCTGTTCAACAAAGAGGGACATAGGAAAATACTTACAAAATAGTGCAGGTAACTGAGGGCTGTGAACTTCTTAGACTGCAAAATTCCAAATTATTTTTCTTGGCATGTCTAACCAAAATCTTAGCCAGCTGAGAACACGTACTGATAAAGTCAATGACAAAGTTTGAAATGGAAGCAACTGAAAACACAGAAACAATTACTGCCCAAATATCTTTGTTTAAACTTATGAGCATTTGGATCTTATTATTTCTGCCAAATTAGTATTTTATTGAAGCCAGAAAAACAAGACACAACAAATCTCTGTTCTTCAATTTGAGACAGCTACGCTCTAGTGAAGGTAGTTCTGAGTTCCCAAGCATGTAAGAATCAGTGTTCACATAGAAACTGCTTTCATTGTTAGGCTGTTAGGAGTCATGCATTCATTTCCTGATGGGAGAAGGGAAATTAGCTTTGTATAATTACTTTGGGATGTAGATCTATGATTGTGCTGCAATGCCGAATTGGAAATTAATTTCTTGCCATGCAAATCAATTTGTTCATTGGAATGATCTCCAAATTTTTACTAGACTCAAAGCCATTTTAGACATAGATTTCCTCAAGAAGTGCTTAAACAACCATTCTACTGAATGTGTCAAGGATGATACACTCATAAAATTGTGCAACAATTTATGTTGAAAGTGACCTCTGTAGGTCATCTCTTGTGATACCTGATTGGAGGTGTTGTGGAGAATCCACTTCAAAGTTAGAGCTTAGGTAGGTTTTTAATATAAATTTATATTTTCTCCCTAATTTTCCTACTGCTGTAAGAAAATTGCCCAAAATACTCACTAAGTTAAACTGTTTCTACTTCTCTCCATTATCTCCCAAGCCAGTCCTCTCATCATAAAAGTGCTCTAGACCATTAGGCACAGCTTTGCTGTTGCAAATCCAGTCTGATCAGTTCACATTCTTATAACTTCTATACCTGGACAAGGCTCAAAGTAGATTTGCTTCATAGTCTTCCTAGTGTTATACTAAAAATATTCTTGTGGTCAAAATGGATAACATTGACTAAGTGCTAATAAGAATTTATTGTTATTTTAGCTCAAGCCTTGTCTTATCAAAATACAGTGGTTGTTATTATTCCAAAGAGATTGACTGAGACACTTCCATTCCATAATGCATTTAAGACTGACCCACACAAAGCCCATCCCTTAGTTTGCACTCAAATCTTCTTGTAAAAATTAACCATTTTACTGAATAATGTGAGTTTATGGAGTTGCCAATAAGATTCTTAATAAAACAGTAAACCTTAATGACCATTTTGATTTCATTTTGTGTTTTCTTTTGGAAGCTTTTGTGAGTTTTCTAAGTTGCTTCCTTTCTTCTTTTTCACAATTTACTAGAAAATTTAAATCACCTTAAATTGACTTTTAGTTGAAATTATTAATTAACTTTCCTTAGCATCAATTAACACAAAGAATTAGTGTTTGTTACTTAGTGATTTCAGAGATTGTCAAAACTTCACCTTGTGAAGTATTAAAACAGCTAAGCTGAAACAATTTATTTCAGTAACCACTTACCAAAAGACTTTTTAAAATAGTCAAATCATGCTGAGATCATGTCTAGTCAATGCAATCTGAAATAGTCCTGACACCCTGGATGACCAGGTCAGCACGAAACCTGTTACCTCCTATTAGTCAAAACAGAAATTTTACATACTGGGCTATATACACAGCTCAGAACATAACTGGGGTGGAAAGTTGTAGGTCTTGACATATTTAAAGATTGAACATGCCAATCTTCACATGTACAGGAGCCAGGACTTAGCTAGGCCCTATTCCCATGTTAGGTTGGGGAAGTATTGAATCATCTTTTCATATTTGCCTCATTTTCCTAACAAACATAGTCTATAGGAAAATAATTGAAAGTAAGGAGTGGCAAGAGAAATATGTTTATCCTTGTTTTGTTGTCAGGGTCTTTAAATACCAATTTATAAGGCATTTTCTCTAATTGCACAGAATATCTACTAGAGACAAAAAATAAATTCAAGTTTCTTGAGTGCTAACTCAGTATCTTAATTACAAAATTGTTTATGTCTGAGTACCTCAAAACTGATAAAAAATCTAAGAAATCAAGATTTTTGAAGGTTTGACTATATTATGAACTATTTTCCCCTATTCATTCATATTTGGAGGATTTTTATTGTTTCTGATTTATCCTATTTATATAATTCAACCCATATCCTTTTTCTGTTCCCTTTTGTTGATGTTGTGTTTTTTGTTCCACTGACATGCAATTTATTTCTCCTTCTATCAGTTAGATCCTTCATTCTAGGTTGTCTTCTCTTGGCTTTTAGAAGATTCCCTGTTTTCAGTAATAAAAGGTTGTTATGTGGTTAAAAAAAGTTTCTGAGTCCTCTCACATCATGCCATCAATGTGATTAATGCAAGCTACACTAAGCAGCTTGCTGAAATCAAAAGCAAACCAAAGCCAGTCTTGCTGAGTGGAGTGTGAAGGGTAGTTGAACAGAATATAATTCTAAAAGCAAAATATGGAGTTTTTTGCCATTTCACATAGCACAATGCTAAATCTGGCGTGTTTTTCAGGAAACACCTATAAATAGCTAAACTCATTTTTAAGTCATTATCTAGTGTTAAGTGCATTGAAGCCATCCTTTTAAAATTCAACCAATTTTCTAAATTCTACTGATAGCCTGAAAGAGATAATTCCTTTTAAGAATTCTTTGGATAAAGGAACACAGTAAAAACTCTGTCTTACAGTTTCTTCATTTGTGTCATGCATATCCTTAGAAAGGTAACTGAAGTAAGTAGTTGTATGTCCAAACTTAAGATGCTTTCTGAATTTGATATAAACATTTTCTTTTCACAACATTGTGAAGAAAATCTCATGAGCATATGATTTATGGGTACTATGGCAGCTCATTACGTCTGTCTAAAAAACAGTATTTTCACTTCATTAAAAAAATTGTTTTAGAATTAGTTTTAGCTCCTATGCAGGATAAAAATTTGATTTATTTGATTTCTTAGTGTATAGGCAAGAAAAAAACAACATTGAGATCAATGACCTATAACAGTTTTTCCACCTCCCTCCTGCATATCCTGATATCTCAATTATTAGGTAGGTCACTGGGATTCTCTTAGACCCAAATTTAACATTTGACTTGGTAAAACTTCAGTACTTTTGTCAAAATAATTCATTTCAGGTAACAAAACCTCAGTTTTGGTAAATATTCAGAGATATATGCTAAATTTCTGAACAGCTATTTAGCTCAGAACTCTGTAATATGCAAAGGTGGATGAATCTTTGCAGGATGCATTTATCTCTACACTGAGGTTAGGATCTGTATCTGCATGGGTTTTCCTGATGAAAACACATCTCAGATAGCTAATTCGTGATATTCACAGCAGACTCTGAAACCATGGTCAGAAAGGTGACACAGGGTTTATGGTCCTGGAAAGGTTTTTGCTCCTATTTCATGGTGCATGAAAACTCTGGTGTTTCCACACACAAAGCAAGACAACATGGTAGGTTTGCATTCAATATTAGAAAGATATTCTCCTTTGTGAGGGTCATGAGGCCCTGGCACAGGTTATCCAAAGAAATTGTGGCTGTCACATCCTTGGAGGTGTCCAAGTCCAGGCTGGACAGAACTTGAAGCAACCTGGTCTGGTTGAAAGTGTCCCTGCCTATGGCAGGATGTTGAAAATAAATGTTCTTTAAGATGTCTTATTACACAAATGATTGTATGACTCTCTGTCTCTATAAAGACAACCATTTATATCTTCACACTTCTCTTAAAATCTGGCCAATTATTCTTCATTTCCAATCAAGAAAAAAGTATCACAGAAGGAGTTAATTTTATTATTCCTATAATCCCCTTGATCCCTCAAAAAAAGCTCCAATATGCTAATAATCATATGTACCAGAAATCACTCAAGAATTTCTGAGTAGGTTTAGTTTGGGTTCATTAAAAGAACCAAGTGGGATCAGTTTTCCAGGCTGATTACCAAATCCATAATGCTACTCAAGCTACAGAAAACTGCATCAGTTCTTCTTTAAAAAAAAAATAAAAAAAAAGAAGAAAAAAAAAAAGAAAAAGAAAAAACAAATTAAAGAAAACCTTTATTCCTCTAATGAGACATGTTGTCTTCATTAGCATTCCTTTGAGGTATTATATAAAACAAACTGAACAAGCCCATTCTGCAAAAAATAACTATTTTGGTCTAGAATCAAGTATCTTGCTTTAAGTCTTTGTATTGTTCACCACTTTCCCTATTAGTTTTAGCTGACTTCACACTGTGTGTATATTTAAATGGTAGTGTCGAATGCAGTACTGTGGCATTTTATCTGCACACGACATTAGAAATAACTATATGCTAATATTAACCTAGGCATCGAAATTTATCACGTAGCTTAACCAGGGTGTTTTTCAAGGTAGCCTTCCTACAACCCACATAGCTGTCTTCATACCTTGCCTCATAATAATATAGGTAAGTGTATAAGTTTTTCATTGTAGCATTGGTTCCAGTCTTAAAAAATAATAATTAAAAAGAGGAATTAAAAAAAAGGAAAAAAAGTAGGCATGTCAAAATTTCTCATCTCTTCTTTAAAAAGATGCAAAATTTCTATGCAAAATACAGAAGGCTGGATATTCAGCTCTAGAAAGGAAGCAAATTTGAGAATGGAATTAAAAATGGTCCATGGAATTACTATGAAATAAACCCAAAATCAGGACATCTTTTCCTGAATCCTTATTATATGCAGATTGTCTTTTGCCTGAGTCATTAAAATATTAATTAATTGTTCCTTCTTAAAAGAGCAACAGCAACAACCCAACTATTTATAACTCATATAGTCCCCTGGAAAAGTCTAGAAAGTTGTATCACATAGAAGTATGGATATTTAGAGCATCTTGAAAAGCCAGTGTCTTCACAACACAGTTGTTAAGTAAATTTAGTAAAAGGTTTGTTCTTTTCAACAAAATTATGATAGCAGTTTTGTAGATAGTGAAATCAAATTAGAGGTAAACAAAGTGAAATTAGGTGAAATATGCTATTCACAGGCAGAGCTCTCCCACAGTAACAAGCCTTTCAACTTCAAGGCATTTGACTCAGGTTTTATCTTTTCTTCATGCAACTTTGATCTCCAGATGTAAAATCATGAAACAAATGAAGGAGCAACTGAGGCATAGAACCAAATAATGCATTTTTATTTAAAGTTTTTACCATCACTTTTGCACCCCTTGAGGAGAGAAATACAAATTTTAAAATTACTGTGAAAGGTGAAAAGAAACAACAGAAGTCAAACACTAGCGAGTATCCATTTGGCACTTCAATAGATCTAATATTACTACCTGAGCACAAAAGAACCTCAGGGACTCCACTACATTTTCACTTTTGTCAGTAAATCTAGAGTAACTTCACTACAAATTTTTTGTCAATAGTTATTCCTGATTTACACTTATGAAGCTAAGAGAAAATGGGACTTTAATTGATCAGCAAAACCTGTATCTGTGTAGATTTTTCTCCAGCAGTCATCTTACTCTAGTAATTTCAAGAAAAATAAATAATAAGATTCAAACACCACAGTAAGCCATTAAGGAAATTGTATATCAAATAAGCCACAAAAAGCCTGGAGAATTGCAAACAGAAGTGCTGCCTTACAGGTCTCATTCCTTATGTAGATTTAAATAATTCAATTGTTGAATAAATCTTCAATATTTTATTTATTCAAGCATTTTCAACTTTCCTTTCCCAGGAGCCATGCCAAGAGTCATAAGAAAGAAAGGTTCTTTTTTGATCATTGACAACAGTGATGTGAAAACAAATTGCATAGCAAAGTTTCTGCATTGTATAGTAAAGGGATAGACAATTGTATGCTGCCTAAAACTATCCTCAGCAAGAGTGGGACTGGCAAAAAAAAAATAGTTTCTTCCCTAGACTTAAATAATTCATTAGTTGAATCACTGAATACATCTCAGATTTTGTCATGCATTCACAGCTCCCCTGTGATATTTTGCTGACAATAAAATTTAAAGCCAAATCAAACAGAAACATACCTAGACTTTCCTTAAAGAGGCAACAGTTTGGTAAGAAATCCTTTTTAGTTTCAGAAAACTTACATCATACTGAAGATGATTGCTATGTTCATAGCAGTAACTTTTATGGTAGTTGATATAGTTTTTTATTATGTATTTTAACAATTTATCATTCTTTTATCTGGAGTTGTTCAATCAAATAGGACCTACAGGGAATTCAGAAAAGCTTTTTTCACCTCCCATGTTCTCCTCCTGAAATCAAAGTGATGGGGTTATCTTGTAGTCAGATTCTATTGTGTAACAAAAGTAGGCATGATACTGACAAGGGCTGAATTGACCCTTGTTCCCTTTAAAGCTTTGTGCACAGTCGCCTCTGTGGTTTGATTGAAGAAACAGCAAATCAAGCTTGTTGCATTTCATTTTCTAAGGCAATAATTGCTTTGATAATTGCATGCACAGATTTGCCATCCCATTGCCATAGAATCTGAACATTTAGAGCTCTTTCTAAGATTCATTGATTATGCATAGGTAAATGAAGACATGATATTCTGAAAATGCAGTCTGCTCTGGGGCAGAAATTAGGTAATAAAGAAAAGCAACACAAAGAATCTTTTAACAGCCTTCTCAGTAGACATGGTGTTAGTTGCCAGGTTTGTTTAGAAAGGATGTACAGCCTGAGAGCATACTTGCATGTGGCAATTCCACAGTCACGAAATTTTGTCTGTTCACTTGTCTCACAGGTCTTTGGCCTGCCTTGTCCTGCCAGCTCTCAGCAAAATTCATCAAGAACACTTTTTGAACCAAGCTGCCAGACTGATAGGACAGAATCACAGAGTGGGTCAGGTTGGAAGGGACCACAGAAGATCATTTGGCCCAACATTCCTGCTCAGACAGGGTCATCCCAGAGCATGATGTCCAGGGCTGTTTCCAAATGGTTCTGTAATATCTCCAGTGAAGATTGTTATCTTGTAAGCAATCAAAAGAAACCTTTCACCTGAGTCCTTTAATCCCCTGGAATATTGGAATTGCAAGATAGACTTGACTTCCTGGGAAATGGGAAGAGCCTGTTAGGAGGTGAAGAAATAGCAGTGACTGTTTCCTGGAAACATCAAAGTTTTAGCTGAGTTCATGTCACATTACCTGACTCTGTGTTGTAAGGGAAATGTTCTTTCTTTTTCCTCTCATAATTAAGAATAAAATAAATGCTTTATACCTTATTGTTGGGCAGAAATATTTTCATCCAAGAGATATGTGGGCATTAATTGCAAAAAGGTGAGGCAAGGCAAGTATTATTCATCCCAGTATACCACCAGGATATTGCTGTAAGTATAAGCATAAAAGCCCTAGCATCTAAAGTTGGCTTAGGGTTGTACAGCACAGACCTATCTAAAAATATCAGTGTGCTAAAGTCTTTTGTACTGCCACCTTTCAGCTGTTTTACAATCAGACCAGAACTAGGAATGGTTCTGTTTGTTTATTACTGTTGTCTGAACTGTCACAGATCCATCATTTGGCTGAGCATGGGCTGTCTCTACAAACTCTTAAAACAGTATTAAAATTAATTTCTTCATATATTAGATCTCCAAAGCTTTCATTCTCATTTCAGTATTAATTAATGAATTACACTGCCAAGATTTGGAATTTCAATTATAAAATAATAATAAAAAAAGGACACAAAAGAGAAATTTGTGAAAAAAAGAGGAAAATAATAATAATAAAAAATTAAACCAAAGTGACATTTCTTGTTTATCATGGCTTAATATTATTCTGTTTCATTAAATACAAAATGTGTTGGTTTTCCTCAGCAACTTTCTGAAGGATAGATTTTCATATGAGACACTATTATTAACATTCATTTGGATCAAAATATAAGCTTTGACAATGTCTGAAAGCATTTGATTTTCTTCATCATTTTACACTGTAATTCATAATCACAGCAAACACTGGACCATATATTCCTGGCTAAATCATATAAAAGTCTACTGATAAAAATAATATTTCTTAAAGTAAAACATTAACAGTTGGAAAAAATATCCAAACATCCTGGAACTGTAGAAGAGCTGTGGGAATCACAGGTAACCTACAAAGACTTCAGGGTTCACTGAGACATTGTCTGGAAAAACTAAGTAATGAGAACTTTTGCAAGAGGAAAATTTGGTGACAAAAGAAAAGAGATACAGAAACAGAAGCATAATGAAGTTTCTTTATTTTTTTCTTTCAGAAATATGTCCTGAAATAACTTTAGAGATAAAAAATAGCAGAGCTTGCACACATGCATGCATAGAAGGATATTCAAGGAAGGTTTCTCTGCCTATTGAAGATTTTTTTTATTTTTTGATGCTAAATGTTTGAAGTTCCATTCATGAATGCTCTGGGGTTTTTTTTGGTTTTTTTTTAAATATATTTTTCCTTCTCTCAAGAGTTTGCAAAAGAAAAAGGAAAAAATGAAACTCTGCTGTGCTCATACATTTTTCCTATTTCTTGAGTTAAGTCTGAGAGTGGGAGGTGGAGTTTGCTCTTCTTTCATTAGTTGCTTTGAGATTCACATCTTTTGTTCTTCAAACTCTCTTATTTGAAATTCTTTTATTTATGTCAGCAGGGAGCAAGGGTTGATGAGTCCCAGCCTCAGCTACAGCCTTGGGGCAAAGAGTCTTCTTTTTGAATAATTGTCTTACATATTTGTTGTATTTTATTTTTCCCTGAAATGTATCTTGGATATGTTGATTTGTAAAAGGTTCTTCTGAGGCTTGCATTCATCTTCTTTTTGATATAGTTTTTTTAATTTTTATTTTTCTGTCACTGTGTTCTAAGTTTACCTATTGTTTATACTTCTTTGTTCTGAAATGTCCATCATGTTGGGTTTTTTTTTTTTACTACTATGTCTTTGATAGATATATATTTCCATTCCATGTTTTACTTTTCTTAAACTGATGTAAGATCAGACTAAACATTTGCCACCTGTCTTTCTAAATATTTAGTGAGAAAAAGTATTGGATATCATGGTGCATTCAGTTATACTGGGACATTACATGCCACATTTCATTGTTTAAACCAGCACTTAGAAAGATGAATACCATGTAGGTCTGGGAATTTTGTTTAGAGACAAGAGGTAAAATTTTCTGCAATGTTTTTGATTTATTCTTAGTTTTCATGTTTCCTTCTAACCAAGTGCTTAAAGCACTTACTTAAGAATCATCCTTCCCGAGACTGAATGGGTCCTTCTGTTACCGAAGGACAGCCCTATCCCCTAAATATACGTAAATCTGTGACTCCTATTGAGTTATTCCTAGCTACACACTGGCTCATCAATATTCATAGGGAGAGAGCATGAAAAAGAAAACATAATTTGGAAGCCTAATGCCTCTGATACTCCACTGAGAAAAAGGTGGTCTGTGTTCTAATCCTTGTTTTCCTTATTTATCTCCTAAATTACCAGTCAAAAGGGAAATCTGTGGTTTTCTCATTTCATGCTGGTACTGCCTTTTCACTGTAGTATAACATTTCAGACTTCACAGGCAGCATATTCATTCCACACAATCCCATGAAGTTCTTTGTGCCTGAGAGCCTGAACTAAACAGTGTCTGACATTCCTTTCTTGTGAAAATCAGGGCCCTTGTCTTGATTGGGAAAATTGTCCCTTTCAAAAATGCTACATTCAATCCCAGTTAATCACACAGTTTGGTTTACTTACTTGAATTTGCTTCATTTTGCTTTGGTCAGTAGAATTGTTTGGAAGCTGACATTAGCCATTCTGGGAAGCATGTGTGACATTTTGCTATAAAAGGCTGTTTTTTACTACACATATTGATTCTTAAATGTTCGCCAACCAGTTTTAAAGATGCTGAAAGCACCCATAGTCACCGTTTGATTAATTTGTACATGTTTCTCTTTTCATTTTAATGTATGTTCCCTGTCCCTTGGGAAATGGCTGTGGCATATTCCTTGTGACCTCTTAGTCTTTAACACAGACCTTTGGAATAAATACATTCAAAGCCTTTTACCCTAATGTAAATGGACACATCTTGCTCCCTCTCTCTTGTGGCCTGGGGGGTAGGGGGACACAAGCTCTATATACTTTTATGTGTCCAGTTCATTCCATTACTAGAAGAAGCAATATCTTCATAACACCAGCTGTAATCATATTCTTCCCAGCTGTAGCAGAAGTGAGTCTCCAGATTTTTTTAATGATGCAATGCAGGGTTCAAGACAATTAAATTGCTGCTGATGGCTTTATATTTTATTTCTTTTTATTAACATTAATTTACTTCTCTGTTTTCTGTTTCTGCTTCTTTGTAAAATTTTGTCCCCATCATCCCCAAAAAGAAACTTATGTGCACTACAAAAATCTTGTACTTAGAAGAAAATGTTGAAAGTGTTTCAGTGTACAGTATGCCACTAAATATGTTCATAACACTTTTCAAAATCTGAGCACAGACAAAATAGACATGACCATTCTAGATGAGAAAATGCTGAGACAGTCCAACTAAAATATTTTACAGCAATATGTTGTTTCAAAGACCTTTAGCCAGGGAGAAGACATTATTTGCGTTCAGTTTCTTTTCATAATCTTAAATTGTCTAATTTTGGAAAAGTAAAAATATTCTACTTTAAGTCACCCTTTGACTTTCTTATCTATTATATTAATGGTGATTACTATGATGTTTATACCATCATACATTAATAATTATATGTACTCAGTCTAAAATTTTATACATATTTTGTTTATACTTTTATGATGCTTCTAAATACAGCTCATTCCTCAATGTGAAATCCAACATTTTTATCCTTTTGTCTTAAAATGAATTGATAGTGTTGACAGAACACATTTCAAATATCAACTTCTCTTTCTTCTTTGTCTTGATTTGAAATCTGAATCCATATTAAACATCACAAGTTCCTGTAAAATAGACATTATTTTCTGAACACCACAAAGGTAGAACAGTTCACAAGAATTTTAATGGACACATTCTTGCTGGAAACTGTTAGAACAAAATCTGATATCTTTATTGAAAATATACTTCATTTCAGCTCCAGGGAGGAATGTATGGCTTGCGTGACATTAAAGAAAAAATTCTCTGGAGGAAAAAAAAAAAGCTGGAAAACCACAGAGAGATTTTTGGAGGTGTTATGTGGCATGTAGTTTTGTTTTATTTCAGGGGTGGTTTTTTTGGTTTTGGTTTTGGTTTGGTTTTTTTTTTTTTTTGGGGGGGGGGAGTGTTTTGGGTTGTTTTGTTTTTAATACAGTGGATTGTGTTCATAGGAATGTCAATACAAACCACCTGATCCTTTCTCTGGTTTCTGACTTAGGTTGCAGATGCCAGTGGAAAGATTCTGACACACTCTGAAAGTATAAAGTTATTTTTCCCTTGCTATATATTCACTTTCCAGTCATCAGTGAGGCTGGGACTTCCTGAACCACAGATTGTGCACACTGTGCTGTTAACAACATCTTGGGTCAGATCCTCCTTGTTCATATGAGCAGGAATTTTTAAAAGGCATCTTGCAAGCTGTTCCAGCTAACAATTTGTCTTGTAGGTACAGTCATGCTTGGTTCTTATGAGGCTCTCATAATTAATTTATGAGCATCTACTTTATTCTATGTTAAATAGATTCTTCCTCATTACTTAGGTGTAGTTGGCAACTTCTAATCATGCATTAAGATAATCTGGTGTAAATATAGCCATCTGGAAGCTAAGCACCAAGTTTCAAAGAGTCATCTAGGTTCTTTCTTAAAGAGACATTAAGCTGTTCCCAAGGACAATTTAGTCTGCTGCAAAATAAATGATTGGTTGTTGGAATGAATTTCCCTGCAGATATGGCTCCTTTGGGTTTAATAGGGAGCCCAGATGACATAACTTAGATGCCCTGTTTTCATGTGGCTGTCTCTGAGATGGATCTCACCTGTGTTAACGAGGACAACTTCTGTTGTGCAACTCTATTCTATCCTCAATGTACTAAAGTGACCTTGGTGACCCAAGTCCAAAGGCACCCTGCCTTCCTGCTAAGGTGCTAGCAAATAGAGACTACAGCTATGCTAATAGATTAAACCAGGGGTGAACCACTTTCTGGTCCAGCCCAGCTTGGACATAAAGATATTAATTTATGTCTCAAAACCAATCAGCTGCCTCCACACTACCTACTAGCCCAAAATCATATTAACCACAGACTGTGTCAGAAGGAAATCTGACAGAGCAGTAGATGGACTAGGTTCAATCTCAGTTGATTATTTAATAGCATGGGTGATTGCAGAATGGATTTTTTTTGCTTGTGCCATGGCCTGATTAGTCATAGAATCACAGACTCATTTAGGTTGGAATAGACCTCTAACATCATTGAGTCCAACCTTTGTGTGAAATTGCCATGCCAATTAGACCATAGCAGTAATTGCAACATGCAGTAATTTCTTGAACACCTCCAGGGATCTTCACTCCACCACCTTCCTGGGCATCCCATTCCAATGCTTGATAACATTTCAATCACTTAATTCTTCCTGATGTCTAACATGAACCTACCCTAGCATAGACTGGGGTTATGTCTTCTCATCCTCTCACTTTTTGCCTAGAAAATAACCTGACTTCCTCACAGGGATTTGCAGAGAGCAAATCCCCCCAGCTTCTTAATCCACTGCCAATATGATTTATTCTACAGACCCTTCCCCATTCTGTTCTCTGGGTGCTCTCCAGCAACCAAATGCTTTACTGCTGAGAAGGAGTGGAGAAGTGAAAACACAGCCTCACCAGTGCCCCCAGCACAGCGGGATGGCCACTGCCCTGCTCCTGCTGGCCACTGCCCGGCTCCTGCTGGCCACACCATTGCTGACACAAGCCCGGTGCCATTGGCCTTCTTGGCCACCTGGGCACACTCCAGCTCGTGTCCAGCCCTTGAAAACCTGCACCCCCAGGTCCTCTCCCATCCAGCAGTTTGCCAGACACGCTGTCCCAGCCTGGAGCTGCAGGCGGTTCCTGTGACCCAAGGGCAGGACCCAGCACTTGGCCTTGTTGAACCTCACACAACTGGCCCTGGCCCGTGGATCCAGAAGACAGTGCAGATCCTTCCGCAGAGCCTTCCTGCCCTCCAGCAGATCAGAACTCACACCCAGTCTCACATGTGTGCAATAGTTCTGGTCACTCTGACATGGGTTTTTTGGGTTCTTTTGTGAAAAATTATGCAATATTTTAAAAATTATTTAGTGTACTAGAGAAAACTGTGATTCTTCTGTCGTGATCCTCACAAGAAAGTCAGCAACAGTAGGAAGATTTCCTCTTGTGACCACTTCTCACCATTCTATTTCCAACCATTTCACATTACCGTTGTGCTCCTTCTGGAGGTTTACCTCACTTGACCCTTGTCATTGGCCTTAAACTACCTAGCTATTTTGCAAGATTTAAAGAACAGAAGCCTTTAATATATATAACATTTAATATAATTTTTAGGTATGTTCACTAATCTGAACTAAATGTTGAAAAGTTATTTAAAATGTTATTCAGCACTATTCATTGGAGTAAGATTTTAGAACTAGGATAATAAATAAATAATTAAACTGACAAATAAATAAGTAAAAAAAAAAAAAAAAGAAAAAAAACAGCAATTTACACACAGGGTGATTAGAGAAAGGTACAGTTTAGTCAGTTTTGATTTTTTGGGGTTTTTTCCCCCCCTTTTATTTAGGCCGTTTACCTGAACTACCACATATAAACAATTTTTTTTTTATTTATAATTAGCTTTCAGGATCTACCTGGAATTACAGGATTTAAACTAATTTGTTGGACAGAAGACTGAATCTAGTAAGAGAGTGATGTGGTTTTACTCATTAAGATGGATTCAAGATATCACTAAAGATTTGTGGAGATCCTTTGCTCTGAGAATAGAGTCATGTTCCAGTAAAAGATTTAATTTTTCTTTTACACATTCTGTGATCCTATCCCTACATTGTTCCTCAAGGCAAGTTTTTATCACTCATGGATTGTTGGTTTGTACTTTTTTTTTACTTTTCCTTATAACTCATCATGTATAAAACAACAGACTACTCTCCCAAGAATATCTAAAAAAAAGGACTTGTGGGTCAGAAGCACACTCTTGACTTTCTACAATAGGGTTCGTTAGAAAACCTGAGTAATTTGATTAGATGGCCCAGAAGAGGGAATATTCAAGCTTTAAATAAATACACAATAAAAATAGCACACTGTTACTATAGGGTTACTGGACTGTAGCAGTAAATGAACTGAATAAAATTTTATGGCTTCTTAACATGCGGAGGTTTTTCAGCGTCGTCCATCTTGTAGCCTAACAACATTTCCCAGCCTGCTATCAGCGAAACTAATAGTGCGGATGGAAATTTTATGAAAAATGGGAAATCAACGTTGGTTTTATATTGTGTCAGTAGAATGAATAAAGACCATATTTTGGCATTAATAGCTAATGGTGGAAAGTGTGGAGGGTGGGAGAAAGAAAGAATGGCTACATTTTCAGCTTTTGAATTGATGTTTTTTAAAGAGTTAGAGGTAATTATGATACTTGAATGTGATTATCATTAAACTGATAAATTATTTAGTAAGAAGGTGAACAACGTGAAGAGATAATTGATGTAACTCAAGCATCTTAGTTGTATTCCATGAGTCTCCTTGTGACTCACAGACTGCTATATTAATCACATGGATACCACAGATATCTTCTGTTATTATCTTTCACTGCAAGGTCAAGGTTTTGTACTGACATATCATATGGGAAGGCTAGGTGGGGGAGAAGAAAACTCAAAATTATTAATCATACCACAGAGCAATGATAACAATGGTTCTTTGCTGACTTAAAATGGATTCCTTAATGCCCCTCAAGCCAAGATGTCATAATGACCTCGCTATCAGACCCCCTTAGACAGCACAGTTAACATGTAAATTGGATTCACAGGAAGCAGCAGGTACAGCAGCAACATAACAGCACTCACTTGAGTTCGCTTCTGAGCAGACACAAGCACAGCAGCACAAGCGTGGGAATGTGCTTTTAAAACAGTGCACTAGATGCATTTGCTTATGTACCAGGAAAAAAAAAAAAGGAAAAAAAATAGAAAAATAAGTAAAAAACAACTTATTGAGTAATAAAGAGCAAATATGACAGCAGGTTTTTATAGTTTGTTGGTTTTTTTTTTTTTTTTTTTTTTTTTAAGAAAACTAGAGCTCAGTTCTCCTTTTGGGTAATTACAATCTCCTCAGTGGGCAGCACAAGCACACCCTTTGATAATATATCAACATGCTACTAGTGAGCAACATATCCATAGCTGTTAAAACACTCTATCTGCCAGAAATAACCCAAAATCTCATTTAAATCAGCTGCCTAAATACTCTCATGAGCTTTCTTGTAATAAGTTTTTCCTAAATTTTTTGTTCCTTGAATTAATTCTTAAATAAAATAATTTGCTAAATTGTTGGAATAGATCAGATATTTATTTTAGAAGAGAAATACCACTAGACTAATAAAATGACCGATGTCTTATGATCCCAAGGGTTGAGTCTTAAGTAGGTTTTATATATTTATATATATGATATTGACTTTAAATGTTGATAAAAAGGGGTAATGCAAATTTACATCATGGCAGAGTAAAAAGATTGGTATTTTCTCAACTTTGTTATACTACTTAAAATGAACTCAAGGGGCTTTTATCATATGTTTATTAGTTTGCATGTTAACCAAGCAATCTAAGTAGTGATATCAATTTCCTTTGTACTGAAAAGAGAGTGAAAGAGAAATAGAGACAGACGAAGAGGATAAGAAGGAGTAAGATCCTGGAAGAGAAAGAGGAGGAGACATGGAGAAAGAGAAATGTGAAAAGCATAAAACAGATAATTCCAAGCATGACTATTTTATTTCATGTATCAGTCATTAATTTGTATCTTCCAGGTGTTTCTCTCACCAGTACCTGTGAAAGAAATATGCATGCCTACCTATTAGTAATGAGATTGTGAAATTAATTTAAATAAATCCTATCTTTAATCACTTACTGTTGAACTCATCCTTCATCGAGTGGTCTCAGCCATGGCTAGTTGCAAAAATTTTACCCTGTTCAGAAAATATCTCAATAGTTAATACATATTTTTGAAGAAACACCACTTTTACTAAAATAGATTAAATAGATTTTTTAAAATAAAATTTCCTCAAGATCAATTTGATCTTCAAATTTTATCTGTAGTTAAGCAAACTGTATTTTATATTCTTGTTCACTGCAATATTTTGAAATTTGAATGAAAAAGATTAGGAGTTTTTTCCCCATTATTTTGCTAAATCTCTTAAACTTGAAAGATGCAGAGAAACATTCTGAAAATATTTCAATATTAATTATTTATATTATTCCTTTTTCTCCATTTCCCCCAGAAATTCAGTTCAACATTTTCCCTTTTATTTCTCTCTCTTTTTCCTTTTTTTTTTTACTTTTTTGACTTTTATGACTTTTTATACTTTAGCTATTGGCAGTATAATATAAACAAAAACAATGCACAATTTAGGGTAAATTGAAAAGATTTTATATTCTCATGACTTTCATGCAGCATAACAGACACATAGACCTTGTTTTGGCCCGGGGAAAAAGAATGACTTAGTTTTGAAGAAAACAAAAGCAATACTATTTTCCATATCACGAAAACTTATGTATAAAAGGTTAAAATATCATATGCAGTGTATGTCAGGGAGTTGCTAGAAAAGATAGCAATACAGTAAAATAATTTATTCGCTTGAATTTCAATATTTGTGATGATTTTCTTATGCCATTTTTATGCAGCCACATTCAAATTTTTTTATTTATCATTAAAAAATTATGCCTGCTTGAACTCAATTAATTAGCTGCAGATATTTATAAAATATACAATGTGTCTTGTTATTTATCTATACATGCCTGATCTGTTTTTTTTTTCTATATGAGTGGAATGAAAACATAGTTTAGAAATCCTTGATCACACTTTAGTCAGGGACTTCATGATTCCCTTTGGAGAGATTTATGAAAATCTATGAATCTTGTTCTTGACTCTTTTTAGGATTAGTGACCTAGAATATTTAACTTAACATAAATCAGGTCTTCTGCCTTTCTGCAGCATTTCCCATTTTGATGGTATTCTGTCAATAGCGTTTTAGTTTTGTGAGGCTGGCTGAATGAAACATGCATCTCATAAATGGAAAGCATTTCTGGCACAGTAGCAAAGAGAATAGGAGAAAAAAAACAATATATAGTAAGGGGTTAAATTTGCAAAGGGAAAAACAGTTTTTGTGTCATGCCAGCAGCTGTGAACAAAATTAATTTGCCTCTCAAATATAGCCCCTAGGGAAGATCCCAGGAGTGTTATGTGAAATAGAAGGTTGTAAATGTCCTAGAGACCTTATGCAATTTTAGGGCTTGTTTGAAATCAGAAATGAAAACTAAATAGTGCTAAAAAGAGATTGAAACAATAAAATAAAAATGTTTGAACTCCCATTGTAGATTGTGTTTAGGAGGCAAAAGTCAGACATAACTGAGTATTCATCCTCATGCTTCAGTTTTGATCTCAACTCTCCTCTGAGTTTTCCTCCATTCTCCAACCTCCTGTTAAACTCAATTTTGGTTTTTTGCCTTTTTTCCCCTTACCTTTTCTACTTCAGATGCTATCTCTTAGTTTCTCTTTCTTCACTCTGCTTAATTCACCAAAGCAGTTGTGCCTGCTTGATCTGATTGACTTTAACAGGCTTTCTCAGGAGCTGTAAGTAAAGTCTGTGGTCTCTGTCCCCTTATTCCTCTCTCAGCCATGTACTTTCTTATTAACTTTTAAACACTCCAAATCTCCAGGGCAGTGAACCCCCCTAACTCTTTCTGACATAGATGGGAGCAGAAGATAACTGACGTTTCATAGGAGCTGCTCAGCATCTCACCATATTGATACATAAATGCCTGATGGGTCAGAGCCAAAGTCTCCTGAAGTCAATGGAAAAATCTCTCATTGACTCAAGCAGGCTTTGGATCAAATCCTATTTGTTTATCTGCCCTTCTGTGTTAACCTTCTATGTTTCTCATCTTTCCCTATCAATACCCCTTGCTAGAGGCAATCTTGGCAGGACTAAAAGCATGGTGAAAATTAATAAGGTAACCACATTACTCAACACATAAAAAAAAGAAAAAAAGAAAAAGAAAAAAGTTTGCTTGAGTTTACTTCAAATGAGCAAAAGTCTGAGACCAGAGTAGCATTTAGATTATTAGATTTGGTGCACTAGATTTTTTGCTTCTTCAGCTTCTTACTGAGAAATTATTTTGTGAATTTTTGTATAACTGCAGTGATTCAAAATAATCCAATGGAGAACGGGAAAATGTTCAGGGAGAAGAAGGAAGCAGGAAATGGTGGAAAAAACCAAAGAAACATTCCTTGTTGGATTACATTATTATAATTTTAGGTTATTTCTTTCCTTTTATAAAGCACATAACTCAGTGTGCAGATTCTCTGCAGTTTATAAAGAAAACATGAGATATGCTGATGCATAAAATATTGGGCCCAGCATTAGAGTATGTGCAAAATTCCATACAAAATTCAGATGTGCAGTGAAATAGGAATTCCTTATTTCTTGTCTAGATTAAAATGGGTGCATAATTTATCTGGTGCAAAATATATGCAATGCTTTCTTAATAATTTATATTAAAAAAGATGTTTTGGCATCTGGTGTCAAGGACAACTCTTGCAGAAGGCTGACAGGAAAACCCATGTTATACCAGCATTTCCTTTAACTAAAAGACATGTTTTTTATTATCCTCCTTCCTCATTTTATTTCAACAGATACAACATATAAAAATACAGATACAACACTATAAAAACTAAATGGATAAAATAATTTTATCTAATAATTCATAGATTTCAAGATAGTTCCTTGGCATGGCATGGAAATGCATAAGTCTTAATATTTGAGCTGTGTTATATATAGATCAATAATGGAAACAGAATCTAGAAATCTAAGAAGGTTTTTAATGTTTTAATTATTTATTTAAATTTATAAATAAACAAATAGACAATGGAGAGAATAGCAGTCCACCCAAAGGTCACACAGAGGCTTAGATAACACAGTGGTAAGCAAATATTTATTAACATTGTAAGGGATGATAAAATTACTCTTTTATTCAGCTTGAACATAGGGAAGACTGAGTGGGTTGAACTCAGTCCCTAACTCAGGGAGTTCATGTCTAAGCCCTAAAACTCTTTACCTATTAAGGCATCCTGCACATACCTCATGATCCCATCAGTTGCTCCAGGGTCCATAAATAGTAGGTGGAGGGTGGAGGGGATACTTTGGAATGGGATCCAATGTTTATGAAATCTTCAGGCAGAGAAAGAAAAAGAAATTATTTTTCTATAAGGTGACCGGGGGAACATGGATGGAGCTGAAGTGTTTTGAGAAATCAAACTGGTTACAATTACAGCAGAAATAGCTGTCAGGATCGGACACAGGCAGTCTGATGGAAGGACAAAGCAGGTTACATCATCATCCCTGTAATGTGTCAGGGAATCTAAGCCTCTAGAAGTTACTGCTGATGGGCACCTAGAGTGTTCTTGGCCTTCTGTGGAAAATATATCCCTATTAATTGGTGAATTTTTTGATAGGTTGATCTTGGTTGACCCACCAAGCCTCTCTAACACTTCCACTTACCAGATGGATAGGGCAGAGAAAATAAGAGGGAGACTAATTTGTATGTTGAGATAAAGCAGCCTACTAAGCAAAAGCAAATTTTGTGCATGAAAAGCCAAAGAGGAAAAAAAATAGGAAAATAGGTTTGTTCTCTACTTTGTGTCAACAAATAATGATTCAGATGCTTCCCTGGAGGCAGAGCTGCAGTTCTTCACTTCATGAAGATATATTTCACAAAATTTCTGTTTGGGTGGGTAAACTGAAACCACCACACAAAGAAAACATGATAGAGACACCAAAACCCAACCTGTTTTATTCCTGTGTGCAAGTATGTATTTTTGTACAGAAAACTTAGGTGCAATGGGAATAGATTGACACAGGGCATCATGCAACTGTGGCTGATATGTCCTCTAAAGTTCTTCTGGTTTTGGTGAAATCTTACAAAAAGCAAAATTCAGTCCTGTGTAACAGAGCTTTTGATAAGTTGGTGACAAAAGCAAGGACTTCATGGATTTTTCAGATGCTTCCCAGACCTTGGAGGAGTTCATGGATAGTATAACTTTTCATGTTACAAAACCTTTTTCTCTGGATTCATAGTATTTGGTGAGAGGGGGTGGGCAGGACACAGAAAAGTGTGATTAAAACCTAATTTCTTATTTTTTACCTGATACAACACTTTTCAGAGGGAGTAGAATTTCACTGTCTGTGTTGAAACTATTTTAAATTATACATATAGACCTCAAACTTCTAACTCAGCTGTTTACCAAACAAATAAAAAGACATTTCCTTGCTGAAGGTTTCAGAGTTTCCACACCTGAAAGTGATCTCTGCTTATATCCTTTTTTAAATCTGTATAACTTTAGTGCATAACAAACAAATGTATAGGTGGTAGGGTTCAAAGGATATTTTTTTTTAATATATTTTTACTTTTACATTTTTATGCTATATGAGATTGTTGTAAGTCAATATTGTCCACCAAAGATGACCAGGAAAAGGGAGGGAGGGGAGGGAGGGAGAGAAGGATGGAGGAAGGAAGGAAGGAAGGAAGGAAGTGCGGGAGTTTGTAATTTTCCCTTCTTCCCCCCATTCCCCCTCCACCCTTTCCGCATGTTCCCCCTTCCTCCCACGGTACCTTGTCCCATTCCTGCGTCCCCCTGTCCTTCCCCCTCGCCACACGGTCCGACCCCTGCTCCCCCCGCTTCTCCCATTGCTGTCCCCGGGGTTTTCCTGCCCCTCTCCCCTGCCTCCCGTCCCATTGTCTGTGGCTCAGGTTCCCTCCGCCCCGGCACGGGGTATAACCGACCCGCAGTCGGTGTCCCGGTGTCTCGGGAACACGCTCCCACAATAAACACGTGTCTGCACCCGAGTCCCGTGTCACCATTTTGTCTGTCCCCACGCTAGAACTGAGCCTCGCAGAGCCGAAGGGGAAAAGCGGCCGCCGCCTCTCTCCCCCTCCCGCTGTGTCCTGCCGGCGCCCGCCAGGAGTCGGTAACGAACAGCAACAAATGGTAGCAGAGGATGGTTCTTCCCATCGATTTGTGAAAGGGGGGAGAGAGGAAGGAACTCTGCTACCACAATAGCTCTGCAGACACTAAGAGGAGTGGATTCTCCGGGCGGAAAACAAACCCGAAGCTCTGGGACCCTCTTCGTCCTCGCTGGTGTGCTCTCTAACCCGCACGGGAGCGGCCGCGCTGCGGGGGCAGCCGGACTGCAGGGTCCGGGAGCCGGGTGGACTTACCGGAGGACAAAGAGGAGAGTTTGGCAGAGGCTTGATGGACTGAGCTCAACGAGTGGCCTGTCAGGGGATGGCATTTGAATGGAGACCAGAGGCTGACAGTGGCCGAACCCAAAGATTCAGGGGACGAACTCTGGGTTAACAGGAACACCCAGGTCTCTGGGAGAGCCAAACTACGAAAGAACACGTCCTCAGTTTAGCGCGATTTTCCACCACCGAGGAGAGAGATAGAGATATCACTGCCCGAGCCCGGAGGGTAAGTTGGGTCAGAGCAGGGTGGGACCCTGGTGGGCGGCTGAGCTACCTTTTTTTCTTTTCTGAGTTTTAACCACAGTCCGCATCCAGACAGGGGCTGTAGGCTTGCATGTCCCTGGCGGCCGGGAGGCTTTTTTCTTTTCCGAGGAAGACGCAACCTCGCTTGGTCTTTTCTGAGGTAACTCATATTGGAAAGCTCCTTCTCTTTCTCGGAAAGCTGCCTTTTCTACCCTCTCCTCCCTATTCTGGGCTATGGGGGCAGTGGGGGTTGAAAGGACACCCGTAGGACAGAATTGTAAATGGCGACATGTCAGCTATGGGAGAATTGTCAACATCCTAAGGGAGGCCCTTCACATCCACACATTTCGTCGGCTTCCAGCCGCATCAGGCCCCTCTCCTGTAGATTTCCCCCTCAGCTTCTGTGAAGTTCCCCCTTCCCTTTTCCCTGCGGATTTCCCTGAACTTCCTCCCCTGGGGATGGCAGTGGCTGAGCTGCCCCAAGCGCCCTGCCGGACACTGTTATCCTCCCTTAGGAGTGGCATTGGCCGTGCCTCCCCGGGCGAGATGCAGTGCACCCAGCACCCCCTCCCAAGATGGCGCTTGGCCATGCTACAGGGACCCCATTTTCCCGCCTTGACCCTTCTTTTCCGCCCACGTTTTCCCACTGGCCCCACCCCTTTCCCAATGGCCCTGCACCATTCCTGCACGATGCTAGTCCCTATTGTGTGGAGATGGGGTTGGATACTCCCCAATCCTTCTTCTGGGTGTTCCTCCAGGGGGAAGGATCGGGAGGGACCTTCTTCCAAGGAAATGGAGTCGAAACCCGGGACCGGGAATCCGTCATTTTGTTTTCCCCCTAAGATGGTGGTATCCTGGTCCACTCCTTACCGATTCCCCTTATTATTCATGACAATCACTAATTAAGTGATTGTCGGATGTTCCTATCCTTTTCCTTAATGTACCCTACCCAATGTTCCCTTTTATTTGCTACAAATTCTTCTTATTGCTTTTGATTATTTTTGGAATTATCTGTTTGTTGAGTTATATGTTATAGAAAGAAAGATCATCCCATTTAATTAATACCCAAGATATTATGCCTACTTCGCAACCCAATAATCAAATTGGAGAGACCACATCGCTGTTCGCTGCCTGCTTCTGCTCTGCTAGAATTTGAAAACCACAAGCATCGCATCAGGAATCCTGCTTTCATCCTCAATACAGAATGTGTTTATGATAATTTAGTACCGTTTATCTTCAGTTGTACTGTAAAAAAGATTTTTGCCCCATTCATTGTAACTATGATTGGTGTATCACTTTCTGATGTCTTTTTGCAACCTTGCTAATTTATTTTTACCTCAGAACTCCTTTTCCTTTATGTTAATACAAAAGAGTGAGCTGCGTGAGTTTGTAATTTTCCCTTCTTCCCCCAATTCCCCCTCCACCCTTTCCGCATGTTCCCCCTTCCTCCCGCGGTACCATGTCCCATTCCTGCATCCCCCTGTCCTTCCCCCTCACCATGCTGTCCGACCCCTGCTCCCCCCGCTTCTCCCATTGCTGTCCCCAGGGTTTCCCTGCCCCTCTCCCCTGCCTCCCGTCCCATTGTCTGTGGCTCAGGTTCCCCCTGCCCCAGCACGGGGTATAACCGACCCGCAGTCGGTGTCCCGGTGTCTCGGGAACACGCTCCCACAATAAACACGTGTCTGCACCCGAGCCCCGTGTCACCATTTTGTCTGTTCCCGTGCTAGAACTAAGCCTCGCAGAGCCGAAGGGGAAAGCGGCCGCCGCCTCTCCCCTCCTCCCGCCGTGTCCTGCAGGTGTCCGCCCGGAGTCGGTAACGAACAGCAACAAGGAAGGAAGGAAGGAAGGAAGGAAGGAAGGAAGGAAGGAAGGAAGGAACATGAATACTGAATACATATTGAAACTATGTGATTGAGATAAAAATATATGGTCAAATTTAATATTGAATAATATAGACAGAGAAATTTGATTGCAAAGAATAAAGCCTTACACTTGTATTTCTTAAACACAGGTGGCCATTTATCACCACTTGCCTAACAACCTTACTTTTGGACCATGCTCAGAGAGTTTTCACAAAAGTTTTTTCAAACTTCACGACAGTACATTTCCAGACCAATATGTTTCATAAGTGACAGGAGATCTTTTCCTTACAACAAAAATAATATCTCATGAGAATATTTTTCCAAAAGTTGTTTGTTCACCTTTTTGATATAAGGCTTAAAATTTCAGATGAAAAGTTATCTCTCTCTCTGGCCTGGAAGATTTGCTTCACTGTCTCAAGTAATTGGTTGTTCTGCACAATATTCTGACTTGTGGTGTCTTATATTCACAGTAGAATAATTTCTCAACCTTGAAGTCCATCAGAATCAGAAACTGTTGTGCTGAAGATCAGTATTCAGAGCACCCTTTCTAAACCATCACCCAATATGCCTTCTGCTCTGAATCATCAGAACAGTTAAAACTAAAATTGCCTTTCCTCTCCCACTCTTCAAATCAGAATAAGAAGTTTGGTGATCAGTGATTATGGGCAGTTTCCTGCTGTAGAGATATTATAAACATCCCTGCATACTGGAAATGGTAGCTTGGAGCCTTGTGCATACTTTTGCTCAGCTGGTGCTTAAGGTTTTGGTGCATAAATAGTGAGTTTCCTTCTATGCTAATGTATACGAATATACTTATTAACAGTTCAAGGAGATATACATACTGTGTCCTGAAGCTCTGCAGGTCTTTTCCAGTCTTCTCAATTCTATGATTCTGTGTTGTTTTTTGTTGCTTTTTTTTTCTGTTAATTGTCAGTAAGTAATATTCTATATTGCATAAAATGCAATTAAGTAATGTATATATATGTATGTATATATAATTATTATAATTATGTAATATATTATTACATTCATATTGTTGCATCAATAACAATCCAGTCTCTTTCCTGACCAAGCTCCCTGATGTTTCCTTGGGTCCTGTAGCTGATAACTGAGTGAGGAGATCAGTGTCTGCACTCTTCCCCTCATTAGGATGTTGAAGATGCCAGTGAGGTCTCCTTTTAGTCTCCTCCAGGCTGAATAGATCATGTCCTCAAACTCTCCTTAGACATCTTCCACTCTAGACCCTGTAGGGTACTCACTGACCTTCTTTAGACACTTCCTAACTACTTAATGTCTTTTTTAAGTTGTGGCACACAAAACTGCTCACAGGACTCGAAGTGAGGGACAAACCCCTGCTAGAAGGGACCTCTCTGCTGTACACCACTTTCCTGCACAGCCTGTTCCAATGCTTTGCCACTCTTTCACAGAAGAACTTTTTCTAATATTCCTCATGAAGCCTAACATGAATCTCCCTTGGCACAATTTGAGGAAACACATTTTATGTTGTTGTTGTTGGTTTTTACCTGGGAGAGGAGATCAGTCCTCTCTTGCTACAACCTCCTGTCAGGCAGCAGTGGACAGCAGAGAGGTCCCTTCTGAGCCTCCTCTGATACTTCACAAAGTTTCAGTGGCACTTCAGGAAGAATGTTACACCAAGTGAAATTGATGTGAGAAGTCTGCATTTTACCATTGATCAATTTAGAACCTGCACAATTTATAAAGCAAAAATCTAGAAGACCTCCTCACCAAATACTTTTTTGCTAAATGCAGAATAGTTTATGTTCTACATTGGTTATATATTCCTCAATACTGAATTATTGCTACATGCTTATGATCCCTCTGCCCAATTTCAGTTCAAGTCCCTCAAAAATCATCTCCAATTTCTAAGCATTCTAGTTCCATCAGTGAATCATCTAAATATGGGGGATTTTTTTAAAAGTCCCATTAAAAATAAAGGCATACTACTACCTAATTGTAAGTTTACATGGTAACAATAGATTTTCCTATTTCTTTGTGCTCCCAAGGCTGGATTAATCTTATCTAATACTAACCACATAACATTATATACCTAATCTATTCTTGGAGTCTAGACTGCCTTTGTTCTCCATGGAAAACAAAAGTACCTCTAAAGAATGATTTAGCTGGGTGTAGACAGATATCCGAGATGATTATTGAGATGAATTTTCCCTTCCTGTAGATGGCTAAAGTTGAGTAAGATGAATTTGAATCTCAGTCTTGCTATAACTTTGCAGAAATTCACTTTTCCACAACGAAATGGTCATCCTTTCATCCACCCAAACAAAACCCCTTAAATTTAATAATGATTCTCTTCTGACTCGCAAAATTGCCATTGAAGTACTTTCATGGATTTGACTGAGATTCACTGAAGTTACATACAAATTTTAAAAAGAGGAAATAGAATACAAGGTGGAAAAAAAAGAGAGGAATAAGATTTTCTGGTAATGAAAATGAATGGTGCTCAATTGTAAGCAATGTATCTGCATTGATTTACCTCCCTGTAGCAGGTCTCTCTGCCTAAGTGGAGGTAAAACAGCTCAAACATTACGCTATTTGCAAATTATCAGTGATGGATAGAGAAGGAAAGGTCACATTACTTCTGGTGTACTCTGAAGATGTAAAGAACATGCTTCCTGACAGAAACTAGAACTGGTGAGGATGCGTCAGACAAAGTTTCTGATAAAGGAACTTACAACTGATTTTACTGGTAACTTATCTTTAGCTGAGCTAAAGGCTGCTGAGCTGTCACAGCCAGCCCAGAAATATATGATTGACAGTCAATCACTATATAATATAGAAGCCTTGTCCTGTTTTTACACAACAGGCACTTCTAAACACATCCTAGGACCCTACATGAAGATTCCTCCCTTGAGTGAGAATGCTCCTCAAGGTTACTCCTTGAGGCTAAGCAAAAAAATCTGCCCACAGTTGTTACTATGAGTAACATCAATCTCTACTTCAAAAAAAAAATTTTTGTTAGTATTAATATTATTCTTCAATATTCCTTCAAAAAAAGATGACTGTACATACTGTGCAGGAGAAAAATTTGATTAAAGTCTTCTTATCATTATTGTTGCCATTTATTTTGTTAGCATAAATATATTTATGCTAACAAAATAGAAAATAAAATATAAACCATCTTTATTTCCACACAACAAACTGGCACAAATATTGAATTACACCTAAATAATTCTTTAAACATTAATTGTAGACTGTCTCTGGGGATAAGATGGGATCCAGCCATAATTAGACACCTCTCTGAGAAGGATTTTGGAACGCAAGGGTGTCCTTTCTGCAGGTTGTAACTCAACAGGAGGGCTTCCCTGACAAATGCTGCTTGAAGCTTCCATTCTGTCTGCAAGTATCACCCAATGTTCATCCAGTGCCTGTACATGGATGGAAAGGATAACAACTAGCCTTCTCTTACTATTATTTTTTTCAAGAAAAGCAGATTTGTTAAAAAAGATTTCTCTGAGATTTCATCAATCAATTTTTACAAGATTCCCATGAAATAGATAAGGCCTGAAACAATATGTTCAGGGCCTTGTCGAACAAGTCTAATGTGTCTGTAATTCGCACTAGAATGAATGTTCCGGGTATTAAATTATCCACAGACAGTGGTTGAACAGTTCAATACTCAATCTGCTAAGACAGAAAAGAAACAAAAAAAAAATCACATAAGGAATTATTTTCTGAAAAAATATTTTCTTTCTAATTTCTGATGTGTGGTGGTAGTTCATCTTACATAATGTCACATTTACACAGAGAAACAAACCTGTTTTACAAATGGAAAGGGTAATGTAGAAGAAAAAGAGAAAAAAAGAGGATGAGTTCAGAGGAACTCTTCTCCTCAAACAGATCCTTATGCTATCTCTTTGGACCACGAGCAGTTAATCCAAATTTAAAAGGCAGATGGAGACAGAGCAGATGAGTAAGTGAATCCTCTTTATTTAAGGAACTGGCAGGCGCTGTGGTTCACCAGCCACCTGAGTTATGTTTTAAATAGGTTAGCATGACTATAATTTACAGAGCAAATGTAGCTAGCAGAACGAACGAGCTGAGCATCTGGTTTACATCACAAACTGGAGGTGTGTTACTCCAGTCTGAAAAGAGGAAGCTGAGAGGAAGGAAACAAAACCCACCAAACCAAAATCCAACCATGATTAAATAGGGATCTTCTTGAGAACATTTATTGACAGAACATGCTTGACAATGAAGAGCTTAAAGCGCACAGCTCAGCCTGAAGTTCATGACTCCTTGCACATTCAATCCAAATTATTTTATTTGGGAATTGTAAGTCAACTTACGGAAAGTAAAAAATAAAATTTTGGTAAAACCTAGCTATAGGGATGTTAAAATCATGGAGCACACATTGATGATCAAAATTTCCTGCAAATGAAGGCATAAATATTTTCAGCTGGACATCCAACATTCATGAAAAATCAAAGGGATTATATTTATTTCAAAACTACTAGTTAAGGACTTCTGAGAAAATCAAGATTATATGTTAACAGAAATTAGTGACTTATTTTTTTTATATGAACTAGTCTCTAAAACATTTTGCAGACTGTATCTCAGCAATGTATTAGGACAGTGTTCTGCTATCAAATTGTGTAATTTTAGTTGGTCATCAAACTAGACACCTGTGCTGAATAAAGATCAGGCAAATTGCCCAGATCATTCAAAATTAGAGTGCTGTCCAGCTGAAACTCTTTGTACTTGTCAGCCTGTTGTTCAGCACTGGGTGGAGTTTCATGTAAGAATATCTAACAATGAAATTTGCTATTTTCATGAAAATATTTCATGCTATGCTACTTAATGTACAGGAAAGCTATCTCTAGGATAAGCAAGTTTTCAAAATGGAAGAGCTATAAATGGAGAAGGAGAACTGGATGAAGGTGAGTGATGCGGAGAACAAGACCACTCTGCAAATATCTCAAGAAGAATTCATAAAATATATACCTTTGTTGGACAGTGATGGTGAGGAATTCAGCTTTTTAAAAGAGTAGCTTTTTTATTTAATAGATTTTGGAAAAAAAAAGTTATTTGTTTTCTTTATATAAGTACTCAAAAAAAAGTGGCTATGTAAGAAATTTTATCTGTTTTTCAAAGCTATACAGAAGGGTAACACAGTCAATATGTAGGAGATATTTTGTGTCCTATGTTTCATTCATGCATCTTCTCAAATCTTTCCCCATATGAATTTTAATTTTTAGTGTGAGTTTTTATATTATTCTTTTAGAATCGCAGATTCATGCAGTCTTATGGAGTAGTTCATTTTGGAGAGGACCTGTGAAGTCACCTGCTCTAATATCAACCTCAGAGCCTTATTCAAGGTTAGATGAAATACCTTAAGGCTTGACCCTGTCAGATTTTCAATGTTCCAAAGGATGGATAGTCCACAAATTCTCTGGGTTTTTGTTTCATTGTTTGAAAATGGTGGGGAAAAAAAACAAAACAGGATAAAACCCTGACATCAGCAACAATGAAAACCAAAAAAAGGAATAACATTTTTTTCTGTTGCAGCTTGATCTTCTGACTGTACTGTTGCAAATAGAGGCCCACATGCAGTGAGCTTTCTCTGCAAGGACACACTGCTGACCTGTTCATCTCATACACCAGGATACCAACTATTTCTTTTTGAAAAGCTGTTTCCTACTGAATTGTAAGCCAGACTGTACTACCACATACTTAATTCTCTCTTGTTCCAGTGGGCACTGAAATATTACTGTCATAAAGATAATAATTTCTACATCAACTTGATCAATCAAAATTTTTCATAATATAGAGTTGTTTAACCCCTTAAGGTTTGTTTTCTGTTTTTAATGTGCTTTTTTGTGGAGGAATTCTTTTTCCATTTCCTAATCGCTGTAAACAGCAGAAAAACATGGATGATGATTTACCTACAGGAAAGATGAATACACGTCTCTGAACAAAGGACTTGTGTTACTTTAAACACGTTAAGTTAGGTGTTTGCTTTGAACTAATCACCAGATAGTTTTTCTCTTTGAAAATAGACATCTGAAAATGAGTGAAATAAAGCCAATACATGGGAAGACACTGAATTGTTAGAGTATCTGCTTTGCTTAAGGAATGCATCCATTAAGAATAAAATCAATTGACTAGAGAGATAAATTTAAGTGTGATTTAAAAAAAATAGAGTAAAACAGATATAAAAAAGTAAACAAATGGAAACAAAAGACAAGAAAAAACCTTTACAAAGCCAAAAGCTTTTGTAGCTCCTACTCTCATTGAACAGAATGCTGAATGTATAAACTAAAAACATTGAAGAATAATCATATAATCTATGAGATCTTCCTCTGCTTGCTTTTTGTTGTTGTTGCTGTTTTCATTGTGTGGTTAAGTAATTAAACTAACTTTTCTTGGCTTTTGTATTCTGAGAAAACCAGGATGTGAAATTCTGTCCAGTTGTGGACTCAGTGACCTCCACATTCTGAGCAATGCCTGAAGTGAGTTTTACGTGGTAACTGTTGTAGTTTTCCTTTCTCAATGGCCTCTTTGCAGCACCTAAATCCCAGATGAATCAGTCTTTTTCCTGCTTTCTCTTGATAAATGCTTCCCCTTTTCCACTTGGCTGGCAGAAAGATGACCATTAAACAAACGTTCATTTGTTTAAGCTAACAGACTGTGGTCATCTGCTCCCTGGGGAATGCAGGAATCCAAACAGGGGTAAAATGGCATCATTTAAGAACACAATCAATTCATTATCTTTTTCATAAAGTCCGCATGTGCACACATAAATCATAATGGAGTGGCACCGGGCAAAAAGTTCTTACCTAAGCAAGTTCAGTGCTGCAGCATCTCTTTATCATTTAACTTCCTCTTGCATTTAGGCTTTTATTGTCTGCTCATTCAGCTGTTGTTTTATGAGTGCTGGTGTATCCTTTGTGTGCTCCAGCTGAAAAATCTCCAGTGAACCTTCGTGCACTGGGGCCCACATGGGACCTTTTACTCTGCATGCAGTGTACAGCTGTGCACAGGAATAATGTATCACTCCAATCTTTTGTGAAAATAAAACAAAATGGATGGTGTAACCTTCCTTTTGGACCTCAGATCTGAGGTACAGGCACCAAAGTCTCTTTCCTGTGATTAATAGCACTTACTTTAGGAAAAGGCATGGAGTTGTGTCAGAGTAGGTTTAGCTCAGATATCAGGAAAAATGTTTTTCACCCACAGAGTAGTTGGGCACTGGAACAGGCTCCCTGTGAAGTGTGCATGGCACCAAGACTACTGGAGTTCAAAAGACATTTGGACAATGGTCTCAGGCACAGGGTGTGACTCTAGGGTTGTCCTGTGTAGGGCCAATACTTGGGTTTTATGACATGTGGATGAGCATGTCGTAAAACAGATGTCACCTGCTTTTATATCAGCAAAGCTTTTCACACTGTCTCCCATAACATGCTCAGAGGTAAACCCAGGAAATCTGAATTAGATAAACGGACAGTGGGGTAGATCCAGAACTGGCAGAAAGGCAAAGCTTAGAGGATTGTGATCAGTAGAGCAGAACCCAAATGGAGGCCTCGCCTGTGGTTAGTGGCATTCCCCTGGGATTAATACTGGGTTCAGACTTACTGAACTTGCTTGTCAATAGCCTGCATGAAGGTGTAGAATATACCCTCAGCAAGTTCCCAGATGGTTTCTTGCCTTAAAATAATAAAACAAGAATTTTATTCGCAGACCTTTGTTTGACATTTTGGGTTTTGTAGGGTTAAAACAAAAAAACCCCACAAAACTACAAAACCACAAACCCCTAAAAAATCTACATAATTTTTTTTCAAATATCTGAGATTTAATTGCTGAATCACTAATCCCACAAGAGTCACCTGTAGCTTTGTCATTTTTAAAATATACGAAGAGAGAGCTTTCTTAAATAAAGAACTCAGAAAAAAAATTAATTCATGGGTGTCCCATCTATTTGCTTCAAAGTTAATTATTAAAAAGTAGGATGCATATCACCTAGTCTTAAAATATCTAAAGATGTCTGTGAGACATCTTACTTTAGGCTGGGATAAAATTCCCCTAGGGCAAAACCAATTTATGTCCTCTGTAGACATAATACAGATGGCTTCCTAGCAAAACACAACTTTTACAAGAAATTTCTCAAAGGAAGGTCTTCAATAAAAAAAGATTATCTTTTTACAGTAAGTAGGTATCTCAGCATGGATGCCACACTGTGTGAAGCTTGGACATTGCTGTTCTAACCTTGATGTAGGTATTCAAAGTCAGCCCTAGGAGGGGAGTTTAACATTGACCTCACTTGGTCAAAGCAATGAGAGAAACATCTATATCTTGTTCCAATGTGTTTTGAAACATCTCTTTCAAAATACTGCAAAACTCTTGGAGAACAGTAAAGATTTATTCTGACAACTTTTTTCTTTTTTTTCCATAGAAGCTGTTTAAAAATAATTATACTTGTCTGGTAAAATCAAAATAAGTCAATATATACAACATAAATAATTACGACTAAATAATTATTCCTTTATAATACATATAGCCAGTAATAATTATCTTGGAAGTATAATATGAGGATACACTTAGATTACATTGTATTAGTGGATCTGAATATCTGAAGCAGTGTTAATTAACTATTAAATCTAATACTTTTGGATGTAAAGCAGTAATTAACAGCCTGTGTCTTTTGCTATGCTCTTTTCTTTACTCATTGACATTTTGTGACTCTTTTAATCATATTTTTAAAGAAACCTGTTTTTTCAGTGCTCTTGAGGATAATACATTCTGGCAGATGGCTGGGATTAAAAAAAAAAAAAAAAAAAAAAACACCAAAAAAAAAGAAAACCGAAAAGCCACCAAATCCAACAGAAACTGTTGAAGTGGCTTTTTCTGCCTGTGTTTTCAGTATGTGTCATGGAACATCATGGAAAGTGACATGAGTGATAGAAACCTGATATAATTCAGATGATTTTCAAAGTGAAAATGCTACACATTCTGTGAAGATCTCTTCTGCTCTCCAGTAGCCCACAATGTCTTTGAAAATAGCACATATTTTCACAAAGTGGCAGAAAAGATGCCATAAGTGGAGGGATTAAAAACCGAAACTTCTATAACCATTCATAAAAAAATTTAACAAAAGAAAACAAACCCCATTCAAAGTTTCCCATTAGAATGGTGTCATTTCACAAAGAAAGTTTCTAGAAAAAACTTTTTTTAATTTGAAATTTTGTCTTTTGGGCTGTTTTTGGTTGGGGTTGAACTAGTTTTCTTCCCAGTGGCTGTTACAAGGCTGTATTTAGAATTTGTGCTGAGCATAGGGCTGATAATAAAGAGGGGTTTTTTGTTATTGCTGACATGCAGACAGACAAATCTTTTGCTGTTTTATCCTTCTGCCAGGTCGGGAGGAGCATGGAGTGCTTGGGGGTTTAGGTCAGGAGACAGAGCCACAATAGGTGACCCAAACTGACAAAGGGATGTTCCAGACCATGTGTATAAAGAAGGAGGTAAAGAGACATTTGGAGTGATGGTATTTGTCTTCCCAAGTAACTATTATGTATGATGGCACCCTGCTCTCCTGGAGATGGTTGAACACACCCCTGCCCACAGAAGCAGAGAATAATTCCTTGTTTTGCTTTGCTTGTGTGCACAGATTTTACTTTCCCTATTAAACTGTCTTTATCTCAAGACATGAATTTTCTCACTTTTACTCTTCTGATTCTCTCCCCAGTTCCACTGCTGAGGGAGTGAGTGAGTGGCTGTGAGTGGCTTGAGGTTAAACCATTGCATCTTTTTAGATAAAATTTTGTTTAGAATTGATTTTTGCTTTTCAACAGCAAAAAACTAGAAACATGAGCTATGTATTTCCAACATACCTTTGAGTGGGGGAAGTATTTTTGAAATATAGTTTAGTTTAGAGGTTTATGCTTTAATGAAGAACAACTTCCTAAAACACTTTCCCAAAACTTTTACTTTCATAGTATTTCTACATTTTCAGATCAATTTTGAGAAGAAAAAGGGAAAAGACAGGAAATAAAATATATTTCTATATGTAGTCCAGTGCAGAGAGTGCGGCATTTTTTCTTTTCATATAATAATATACTTTTAGGTCACAAAGTATCTTCTAATAAAAATATAAACACATATATTTATATACATATGTACATTCACTCTGTTCTAGCACATCATACTCCTGGTTGACATATCATCTATAATTACTGAGCCGAAAAGCATGATTTTTAACAACTTTTAAGGTTCTGAACAGGACAATATGGTGTTTATGTACTGATTGTGATTTTGCTCTATAATTAGCAAAACTGGAGTTGAACTATAACTGGTAAAGAACAAAACCTTAATTACAGACATACAGCCAGAAAATTTCCTTATTTCTGATTTACAGTCTAAGTTCCTAAATCATTATGATTCTTTCTTGAAAGTGCATTTTGTTAGCATAGTGATATATTTGTCATGTATGTATATATTGTTTCATTTAAAAAAATTACATAAAATTTTGATATTAATTTTATTTGTGGTTTATAGATACTAAATACACTGAATAATACACCCATTTCAAAAATATGTTTAGGAACACATCAGATAGCTACCTTTAAGGTTTTGGTAGTGAAAGAAAGCATTTCAGTAATTTCTCTGAAAATTACTGTTGAGCTCCCTCATTGAAATAAGAGACCTACTGAGCAAAGTGTGATGTGAAAATCAGAGACAGAGAGACTGAAGGTGACATGAATGAAGAATTTTGTGAAAAATAAAAGCCACCCTGGAACAGGTTAGAAAGTGCTAGTAGGAAATTACTTTGAAGGAAGAAATATAGCCAAGAAACTCTTCAAAACAATGTATGAACACTGACACCAGTGAGTCATATTCAACATTTCCTGCCTTCTGGCTTATTTTTAATTTCTGTCTGGAAAAACTTCATCACAGGTATTTCCAGGGTTATATATTGTGGGAAGTTTCAGAACATGAGCTCTGTTCCTTCATAGATGTGATAGTTATGGATAGTGCTAGCAGGTGTGTAGGATAGACTTGTGGTTAAACAGGCAGTCCCAGTTATGATGTTCTTGCCAACAGCACAGAAATGAGCTTTGGCAAAACAAGCACCCAGATCTCTCTCTTCATTTTAACCCTCCTCAAAGTCTCATATTTTGTAATAATGGTATCAATTACACTTGTGAAGCAATCATATTGTTGCTAAGCACAAACAAGGTTTCTTTAATTCTACAAATTGCTTATCTAATCCTGCTGCAGCTACTTTAAGTAATTCATTAATCTTTTTTTATTTTAACCCTTGCAGCTGAGAATTTGTTCTGCTGTCCTATAGGGAAGAAAAGAACAGTGTGAAAAAAAACATGCTAACGTTAAAAACATCAAAACCACCACCAGTTACTGATTTTTTTTTTGTTGTTTTCTTGTTATGGTTTAATTGTTTTGTGTTTGGTATAATCTGTCTGCAAATAATTCTGTTTAAATGAAGGAAATCTCTGCAGGGAAAGAGAAGAGAAAGGGAAGATAAGAGAAAGAGAGGAGAGGAGAGGAGAGGAGAGGAGAGGAGAGGAGAGGAGAGGAGAGGAGAGGAGAGGAGAGGAGAGGAGAGGAGAGGAGAGGAGAGGAGAGGAGAGGAGAGGAGAGGAGAGGAGAGGAGAGGAGAGGAGAGGAGAGGAGAGGAGAGGAGAGGAGAGGAGAGGAGAGGAGAGGAGAGGAGAGGAGAGGAGAGGAGAGGAGAGGAGAGGAGAGGAGAGGAGAGGAGAGGAGAGGAGAGGAGAGGAGAGGAGAGGAGAGGAGAGGAGAGGAGGGGAGGGGAGAGGGGAGGGGAGGGGAGGGGAGGGGAGGGGAGGGGAGGGGAGAGGAGAGGAGAGGAGAGGAGAGGAGAGGAGAGGAGAGGAGAGGAGAGGAGAGGAGAGGAGAGGAGAGGAGAGGAGAGGAGAGGAGAGGAGAGGAGAGGAGAGGAGAGGAGAGGAGAGGAGAGGAGAGGAGAGGAGAGGAGAGGAGAGGAGAGGAGAGGAGAGGAGAGGAGAGGAGAGGAGAGGAGAGGAGAGGAGAGGAGAGGAGAGGAGAGGAGAGGAGAGGAGAGGGGAGACCCTATGGCAAGGACCCACACTGGAGCAGCCTGTTCCTGAAGCACTGTCCCTGTGGAAGGGGATCTATGTTGGATGAATTGGTGAAAAGCTGTAGCCCAAGGACAGCAAGGACAGGACTCTTTCTTGCTGGGGAAGTTAATGGGGAGCTGACTCCCTTCATTACTGAGGGGAAGGAGGTAGAGCCCACAAAAAAAAAAAAAAAAAAAAAAAAAAAAGGAAGGTGTGGGGGCAAGTTTTCTAATCTCTGTTTGTAAATGAGCTACATAAATTAAAACAAACTAATGAGGAGAAAGAACACAAAAATTATATGTAAATATAATTTTGCTGCAATTTTAACCATTCAGTGTTGATTATACAAAAATATATTTGGAATAATGTATTTATCATGCTTCATGTTTCAGAGACATCTTTTGTCTATAGGGATACATTTTTCTTTTAAAAATGTACATTTCTTCAGAGATATGTTCTTGGAATTTAGGTTCACAATTGATCATTCTGGTCATACTAACTCTATTTCTGGTCTAGCATGGAAAGAATGACATTACTATACTTAACAGAAGAAAGCTCTTTCTGGCAAAATCCTTCAGAGCTCCTACATGTGCTAAACTGTCCTGCTCCTGCACTCAAAGAAGAAAAGAAATCAATAAATTTGCTGGACCGGTTGTTATGCAATCTGGTGTCCAGACATCATACACCGATCATGCTGAGAACTCACCGCTCAGCTGGCATCTCTCTGGGCTGTCAGAGCCATCCATCCCCCTGATGAGCTCATATCAACCACGCATTTTCCTGACAAATACACTTTCCCAATAAGGCCCACTGAAATCCTCAGCAAAATGGGTGCACAAGGATTTTTTTTTGTCAGAACAATGGATGAAGCACCATTCTTTCCCTCTTGTTTATGAGTACCTTTATTTAAAAAAAAAAATCTCTGTAAATCTAACCAGGTATATTCATTAAAAATCAAATTCTTGCTTTTTTTTAATGAAGAGGAACTGCATCACACTTGAAATATGTAAGAAGTAGATTGTGAGACCATTCATGTATGTGAAATCTCTGAAATACATCACAAGTCTAAAAATCTATTTTAAACATGCTTACTATATGACCAATACTATTAGTGATGTATCTGTGATAACTGAAGTATTTTTCTAAGGCTTCTCATACAGTCACTAATAAAAATCTGTGAATAATTCTACAGAAAAAATAAAGATACTCCTGAAAAGAAGGGGAGGGCGGAGGGTGGGGGAAGAACAAAAATAAATATCTCTGCACAGGTAACTTGGAAAAGCTCCCCACAGAAAAGACTATCCAGTAACATTTACCTACATGTAGTTATTCAAGGTAAAGTCTGCATTTCTCACACTGAGTTTCTCTTTGCCTTTAGATTGTCAGATTAGAAAGGTCTGAGGTTTGGAAGGTTTGGTGGTTTTTGTTTTGTGGTTGCTATTGTTATTTCCCCCCTCCCCTTTGTATTCTTTCTGTTATTATTTACCACCTGAGCACCTTGATATTATTAAACAGGGACTACCAGATGTAGTAGCAACTGAATGTGTCACTCATCACAGAACTTCATCACTTACATTAATATATTTACATAATGACTAGGAATGGTATAAATATATTGATAAAAGAGTCATACAGGATTTAACAAAATATTTTGCACAAAGTTTCAAAATTCCCCAAAG